>NC_137006.1:31345695-32005695 GCF_032717465.1 Coenobita brevimanus
TATTTCATAACATCATATCTTAATGACAGGAATATTTTCGCAACCACCCACGTTAATACCAGATGACACACAAATTGCCACAACATCAGACTCACAATTAAGAGACAGCCCACCCATTGTACAACCCACACCACACGTTATAGATAAGGAAACAAATACGGGAGTTTCGGATGATGAGTGGGAAACCCCTTCAGATGTTGAGAGTATCGACTTCGCAGCTGCCTTAAATACGTATGCCAATATACTTAACAGGGTTCACCGGTCCGGTCATACATATTCTACCATTCCCTCACATAACGATAAACTCGTACAAGTTGAATTAACAGGGCAATCATTAAAGATGAATCAAGAAACAAATACTGCTGATCTAAAAACCACACCTCACGTTTTTGTGTATCACGAGGATAAGACTGCCCCAAAATTCTCTGGCACAGACAAGGATCGCATTGATGTCATTTCATTAATCAGTCAGTGCGAACAAATGTTCATCAAGCGCCACATACTAGATGAACAAGAGAAAATTGCTATTTTTTCATCTTGCATAAGCCAGGAAAGATGTCCAGCAAGCAATTTATTGCGCTCCGATAAGCTACATCGTGCTAGGACATATGATGAATTTAAAACTGAATTTCTGAAGAAATTTTCTGGAGGTATGAACTTCTTGCCAGGTATAATTCCAGAATTACATAAAATTGTAGATCTTGTAAGGGAGCACACTACAAACCATGTGCTCAGTGAAATAACTGCTGATGTCTCCACAATCAAGAGAACCCTATTAGCTACTCTGGAGAATTCTAAGTGGATAACAGATGATGGAAAGATGTCCCCAGACCTCGTCGTGGACATCATTGGTTATGTAGCTGCCTTGTGTAAATTACCTGATAGAACCCTTAAGATCGCCAAAACAATCGCGTACATCCCTGGAATGTGCTTACTAGACTTAATGAACGAGGTAGAGATGCAGTGCAGTAAAGCAGGTGTGGTCGACACACATGCACATTCTGGTAGAATCAGGGTACCTGAGACAGTATCAGCTGTGAAAACATCAACACCGACCCCAAACAGAGAACAAAATCGATCGCGACCTGAAATGAGGCAGCCCAAACAAGCAAAGACGCCTAGACCTCGTTCCCACACGCCTTCCTACAGGCAGTTTCATAAGTTTTCGCGCAGCCCGAGCAGGTCTCGCGCTATAAACAACACTTTTTATGGGAAATCACCTCGTAGGTCACAGTCAAGGGATAGGTCCATTCTGTGTCATTACTGTGCAAAACCAGGACACACAAGGTATGAATGCTTTATCAAGGCAAAAGAGGATAATCAAAAGACACAAGGGTTTGGTCCTTACTGTAGGCATCATAGATACCAAGGGCACTGGACTAGTGATTGCAAAACAGTAGAAAAAATTGTGTCTATGTTCAAATCGGGGAAGACCAAGTCATGACAAAAACGAACAAACATAAAAAAGAACAAGGTTAAACTTCACATAGGAGGCATGTTGGGAAATGAGTGTATCTTGATACCAGCTGTATGTGAGGATCAAAACGTTTCCTTATTTTTAGATACAGGCTCTCCAGTGAACTTAATAACACATGAAGAACTAAATAGAATTCTTAAAAATAAAAAGAAAGTAACTTTTCTGGATGAAGCTGATTTAGAATTAAACACAGTAGATGGTCAAGAGATTACAGTAAAAGGTATGATAAGATTAAATCTCAGTTTCACAGAAACTACAAGACCATTCTCTGCATTGTTCTATATCGTTGAAAACTTAGCAATTAAAGCTCATATGTTACTGGGCTTAAGATCCATGAGAACTGAGAACATAACTATACTCCCACAAATGAATGGAATAGACTTTGATAATGAATTTATAGAGGAAATACTTTCAGAGCCCTCACCGATTGGTAGAAGAGAGCCAAAAAGAATTGGTAATATTAAAGGCTTAAACAAACATACACAAACAGATGAGTGTATAGATCCACTTACACCAGCAACCCCATCCTCCAGAATTAGTGACCCAGCTAACAGTACTGATTTATCAATTTTTCCAGCCCATCTCACTAATGATTTGGTTATACCACCTAATTCATACATGAAGGTTACCATAAAGAGCAAATTACGGAATAGTACTGTTCTTGTCTTAGAAGAATTATGTAAAGTAAAAGGATTGTCAGTAGAAAACGCATTATGTCATACGAACGACGAAGGGCTAACTCAGATATTCATTATTAATCACATGAATGGGGAAGTTCAGTTGAAGAAGGGAACTTGCATAGTTAATATTGAAAAATGTTTCGCCCCTGTGAAGGAAATAAATATTGGTGGAGTAACAAGTGAGATCAAATCTACGGATAGAGAAAGAATAAAAGAGAATTTAATTCACTCAGGTGAATTTGACGCAGAAAATGATTTGTTAACCCTGCTGGAAACACACAGGGACACCGTAGCCTTGCCCGGAGAACGATTAGGGTGTACTAACTTGATTAATCACATGATTAATGTGCACCCAGAAACACCACCAATTTTCGTACCAGCTTATCGCATACCACACTCCCAACGTACACTTGCAAATCAGTATGTCGATGAAATGTTAAAGCTTGGAATTATTGAGCCTTCAGTTTCTCCGTGGAACGCTCCCCTTTTCTTTGTGCCCAAGAGAAATGGAGAAATGCGTGCGGTAGTAGATTACCGTAAACTAAATAATCACACCATCCCAGACAGATTTCCCATGCCATTGCTAAGTGATGTTCTACAGAATATTGGTCCTGAGAATAATATATTCTCGACCATCGATCTCCTAAACGGATACTATCAGATTCCGGTATCTCAGGAGTCACGTAAATACACTGCCTTTTCAACAAACAGAGGCCATTATCAATATACAAGAATGCCAATGGGACTGAGGACAGCCCCTGGTACGTTCCAGCGTCTTATGAATTACGTATTGTCCGGAATTTTAGGACAAGGAATATTTGTTTATCTTGACGATATTATTATCGCAACGAAGAATATTAAGGATCATCTCAGGAAATTAGACTTACTCTTACAAAAGCTTAGTGATGCTGGATTAAAAATTAAACTTTCTAAATGCAAATTTTGCTTTAAGGAAATAAATTTCTTAGGCCACAAATTAAGCTCTGATGGTATTCACACCACTGATGACAAAATACAGGCAGTGAGAGATTTTCCTGAACCCACTACGACTGACGAAGTTAGACAATTTTTAGGTCTGGCTGGGTACTATAGGTCCTTCGTACCACAGTTCTCTCATATAGCCTTCCCTCTATTCCAACTACTCAAAAAAGATGCTGTATTCCAATGGGAAGAAGAACAAAAAAGGGCATTTAACAATCTAAAAATTAAACTAACGAATGCACCTTGTTTAGCATATCCAGATTACACGAAATCATTTCTTATTTGTACAGACGCATCAGTTAAAGGATTAGGGGCTGTACTGATGCAGGAAGATAAAAGAGGAAAGAATCAACCAATTGCATTTGCCAGCAGACAAACAAGAGGTGCAGAAAAAATTATAGCACTACAGACTTAGAGGCACTTGCAGTGATTTTTGCATTACAAAAGTTTCGAGATTTGGTATATGGTTACGAAATCCACTTATTCACCGACCATAAACCACTGGTGGGTATGTTTAAAGAAAAACTCCTTTCTGGGAGGAGAGCAAGATGGAAATGTACAGTTGAAAACTACAGTGTACAAATACATTATATACAAGGTAAAATGAATATAGTAGCTGACGCATTATCTAGGAACCCGAACACAATTCAGGTTGCGGCGTTAGATCTCAAAGGAAATATCCCAAACCACGAGGATATCGCAAAGGCACAAAGACTTGACCCAGTATGGTCAAAAGTAATATACAAGTTAGAAAGTGGAGATGACATACAATTACCCAAACTGCATGTCCCACTTGAACAATTCACAATGGTCAATAATACATTATACAAAAATTAACTCTAAACAACCAAAACGCCAAAGAAATACTAACCAGTTGGTAGTACCTAATGACATGATACCCCAAGTATTACGAATGATACACGACAGCCCACATGCAGGACACCCTGGAAAGGATAAGACATTCAACCAAGCCCAGCTGTTATATTACTGGCCTTCATTACGAAGAGATATACACAATCATATAGACAGATGCGAATCATGTGCGAAACACAAAGGATACCCAATCACACCTGCACCGATGGGTAATTACCCAGTACCACATCAACCATGGGACGTTGTCGCTGTTGATTTACTCAAGATGCCATTATCATACAATAATAACCTATACTTATTCGTAGCAACGGATCATTTTTCCCGTTATGTCATTTTAGCTCCAATTAAAGATAAGACAGCAGAGACAGTAGCAAAGGCAATAACAGATAATGTAATATGTCGCTTTACTACCCCAAAGGTATTAATAAGTGATAATGGAGGAGAATTTAATTCTGAGATCTTACAAGAAATATGTAAACAATACAACATTAAAAAGGTTAACGTTTTGGCCTATCACCCAGCATCGAATGGGTTGGTAGAGAGACAAAATAAAAAGGTATTAGATGTGCTACGACACATTCTCAGTGAAAATTATGCAAGCTGGGATGATTGGATTCCCAGAGTAGAGGCCTCCATTAATGGGTCTATAAATAAATCCATTGGTGACACACCACATTTCATTATATATGGCACAGATAAAAAATTACCATATGAGCTCCTAGAAGGTGACAGCATGCCTATATACAATTACGATGATTACTCTAAACTCCGTTTACGTGAATTCCAGGACATACACAAAAGAGTGCAAAAACAATTAACGATGTCCAAGGAAGAAATGACGGAGGCATTTAACAAAAAGGCAAAAGATTCACCTATCAGCTTAGGAGACATTGTTTACGGAGTCATTCATACGAGAGACAATAAATTATCCCCTAAATTTGAGGGCCCATACAGAGTAATTAACATAAAGGCAAACAAAGTTTTAATTAAGTCACTTTCAAGTGGCGAGGAAAACAAGTTCATATTGACCATTTAAAACGAGTTTCAAGGGAATTATCACATAATTATTCAGCCTCGGATACAACCGAACAGGTGAACGTACCTCAAGAAACCAAGCAAGAACACAACAATGATTACAAAAAGAAATTAAGGTCATATACCAAACAATCGAACATAGGTGCAACTATTCCAATGAAATCTACAGTACATCATTTACGAGAATTAAATATCGATTTAAACTCCTTCTATAAATGAAATAACAGCCAACCGTAACGCACATCATCACTATCATCAACCACAGCTTTATAGGAAATTAATAGATTTTTTTTTTCGGTAGGTTACGATGAAGGGACTTATGCTATGGATTCTCCTATACATAGTAAGAGTATATGCGCACCTAGACCCCAAGCATATAGTACGACAAGGATGCCCTCATAGCTCCAACGGCCACGACTACAATCGTCAAGGATGTCATGAGTACTGAAATAAGTCTAGATTACTTGTATGACTTACCTACTTATATAGAAAGACTTGCGACGCCGATGCGAACTCTGGACTTCAAGATAGGGAATTATGTTTCACAATCACATATCACCAAGGAAGTGGATGAAATGGTGAAGTTAGCGAAATGGAAACTAGAACAGGCGAAGTCAACTATGCTCGTCATGATCCAAGATCTCCCATCTTCTGGAACAGAGGTGCTGAGCGACAGGAACAACATCACACGTACTCGCCAAAAAGCGCGGTTTGTTCGAACTGGGCGGCGCAATTCTTGGGAACATCTTTGGATTGGCTACAGAGGATGACCTTAAAGAAATAACAAAAAATTTAATAAGATAGCTCAGGTACTAACATACCAAGATAAATTCATCACAGGACAGAACTCAGCAATGAAAACAATTGTGAAAAATCTGAAACAAGCAGAAAACGTAGCTCTCGAGAGTATAGATAAAATAAATAACTTGGAGGGTAACGTTACCCTTTTCCAGCACTTCTCCATCATCACAGAACATATTGACACGATTCTACTACAATTAGAGAACACTAGAGATCATTTCAGGGCACTTATGCAAGGAATTTCGAATGCTGGTGATGGCAAGATCACAAATGACTTACTCCCAGTTCATGAGCTACGTCAGATAGTTAGTCAAGGCATACATACACATAAATTGAAGCCATTGTTCCGCAGTAGGGAATTTATGCAATATTACCCGTACTTGGAAGCAACACTAACACCAACATCAGTGATAGTTCATGTACCATTCATCACGGAAGACCTGTTCACAGTATACCAAATACACCCCTTCCCCTATAGAAACAACAACACTTTAGTCATCATCAACATCAACACAGACACCGAACTCATCATGGTCTCCAAGAGACGAGACACTGTCACTTTCGCAAGTGAGTCAACGATTGAGCGAAAGTGCCGCACATCCTTACATGCTGTTCATCTTTGTCCTGCGTACATTTTCACGTTTCAGCCTACTGATACGGTCCCTTGTGAAATGGCTATCATCAGCAATAACAATATTCATCATCATTGCAACTTCACTTTTGCTCCAGATAAACTTGTACACCATCAACGCATTGGACACTCGCAGTTTTTTTATTTCCCTCATAACACATCAGTTTACATAGTCTGTCCAGATATACCACCATCTCATACATCAGCCTCAGGATTATACATAGCACCAGACTACTGTGCGGTATTTACACCATCCATGTCTACTTTTTCCACCATCAATCACTACGCCATTCTCAACCATACACACAAACATTTCCACCCACTGCCTGATATGGACTTAAACATGAGCACAAGTATTAAGCTGACTTCACCTAAGTTTGAAACTATGCAGCTGATCAATGAAACAATGAAGCCCTGGGAAGATTTGAGTTTGAGTATGTTCAACCCATATTATGTGTATAGCCAAGCACCTTCTGTCTTCATAATTATCTGCATTGTGGTTGCAGTATTGCTGTTGGCCATGCACAGAATGCATGCAAGAATTGCTAATTTGGAGTCATTGTTTAGTGGGGGGAGAGTTAACATCACAGTTAACCACCCTGAATGAAGTGTATATATTTTGTATATAGTATTAATTATATATATAAAAAAAAAAAAAAAAATAATAATAATAATAATAATAATAACACAAAGAAGAATGACCCATATATGGCAGACCAGTACCATTATCTTTAAATGAAATATTAGTAACTCTTACAATAATCTTAATTTTAAACTATTTTTATTCTTGCATGTATGCATTTCACTATAATAACCCAAGTACATACTGTATTACAGTTAAATAATTTACTTTAATGCATTTATTCCAATATGTATTCAACTTATTCAAAATGTAATATTACTGAATAATCACTATTTACTATGCATAATATATGTATACAATATTCATACAATTATGTTACTTTACAATATTATGTATTTCACTTAATTAGCTTATAAGTTCATTATAATGTGTATGTAGTATGTATTAATATATTATAACTATTAAATGTCGATGGTACGTCATTTTCGCGCGGCCGAGCAAATATAGGACTACATAATAGATAGATAGATAAATGGATAGATAGAGAGACAGATAGAAGCAGGAAGTCAAATGATGAGAAGGTGTTGTGTTTGCGAGAAGCGAGCAGCGCTAAACGCTTACACGGGGGAAAGCTGACGACAGCGGCCAGTAAGGAGATGATTCAGTTAGCTGTCAGCAGTCCTCTCGTGAGAAAGTTCTGTTGCCACGAGGAAGATACGTGACACACACACCCTACTACACGAGATGTGAGGAAAGAGAGTTTAGAAGGAGACAAGTGACCCTATAGAGAGGTCGAGACGGAGATTAGCTTTAGAACAGAGAGAGAGAGAGAGATAGCGAGACAGGGAGGTAGCTATCCAGGACTTATACTATTATACCTGTTTAATATTTCCAAGACAAATAAAAATAGTCCCATACTATTCTTTACCTCTCCCGTCACTACATGACATCTGGTGGGGAAACTACTACAAGATATAAAAGCCGCTCGACCACAAGTCTAAAATATACTTCTCTACAATTAACTACAAAGTCTTTATGACATATATATATATATATATATATATATATATATATATAATGTTAGTGGTAAGTTGTGGCGACCATCTTCTTCCTTAGCCTTTATCATTCTTTTTCTGTGGCTGACCTCCTTTCTTCTTATTTCTCCCATCTTTCCTGTCATTTCTTACTGCGTTTCTTTCCCTTACTGGTGATTTTACACTGAGTGACAAGCTAAATGGTTTCCTGTAAGTCAAGAAACCATTTATAACGCTGGGTGGTAACCATATAACCAATCCATACGTGCTTCCTAAGTTTCTACGTGTCAGCAAGTGGGTAGGTGGAGGGTTAGTGCCCCTCCCTGTAAAACAAATAACTCGAAGTCAAATGGACACCCCTTATGGGATTATGGCGTCTGGCAATAGATAGATAGATATATACTCATAGAGAGAGACAGACAGACAGACAGACAGAAAGAGAGAATCACCAAAGTCTGTACATACATCTTCATCTTTATTGGCTAACGTTTCGGCATAATATTTCTAGCATCATCAGAGCCTAAAAAACAAATAGAGGTCTGTATATGAAAAATACTTTCTTACAATGCTGTAGTCACAAGTAATAAAAACTGCGACATTTCTGCATAAATGCCTTAAGGTGAAAAGTGCAAAATGAATAATTTCGGTGAGATTAACCTACGTAAAAATAATTAATTTAAAAGATTATTCAGGATCAAAAAAAAAAAAAATCTAAGTCGGGACTGGTAAATAAAATTAACTAGGAAACAGACGTCACACTAACGATACGGAACGTGTCCTAGCTCGCCCAATGCGAATATAGACACATGCTAGTAATATTTCACACCTCAGTGCGGTTAGGGATCTCCCCAAATAGTGATGGTAACTCACAGAGATCTTCCCAAATGGTGAGGGATACTTTACTATACTCCAGTCTGTACTATAGTAGCCTACAGAGATCTCTCCCATTTTTTTTTTTTTTTATGTGCTCGACTTTGGGCATAGGCTTCTCAGCCTGCTCCGAAGGCCCAGTAGTCCTCATACATATCGTACACCTTTACAAGTCACCACTTCGGCGTTAACACCCACTGTCCATATTGAATACATGCTAGGGCTGTCTCATAGAGGACTGGTGTATTGGTATTAGCGGGGGTATTTTTACGACATGTCGGTGGCTCTTCTGGTAGATCGGTAAAGTCTGCCATAATGAAATTCAAATCCTTAAACTGTTCCCTGCCCCAGCGGGGATTTGAACCTGGGTCCGGTAGGACCGCAAGCCACCTCTCTACCGATTGAGCCACCGCCTCCCCCAAATGGTGAGGGATACTTTTTTACAGCCCAGGCTGAACGTTTCTTAACACACTTAAGTGAATTTCGGCTGAAGTAAGTTGTTTTTGCTCTCGCTCGGACAATATTAAAACAAAAAATATATAAATAAAACCACAAGACTTTACAGCGTGTGGCAAGAATTCACTGATGTATCTAACACGTACGTAAATACTAGGAAAAAAAATCCTAACAAAGGTAAAAAAAAAAAAAAAAAAAAATTGCTAGACGATCCAATAGTTAGTAAAACCGTTTTGTAACAAACCAAAGTCAACCAGGACACGCAATAAAAAAATAAACATAAATCATAAGAAACGTCCAAGGCAAAACTAAAAAACACAGTAATTCCGACGATGCCTCATTATCGCAGACAGTAGGTTTTTCCCTATTGGGCAGAAGTGACTCCAATAGTAACAAGTCACTGTCTGAGGGTGAACTGGTCAGCACAGAAAGATTCTCTGCGGTCAGAGTTTTTCATACTCCTTTCCGACTCCTGGTCATCCTCCTTTAGGGACTTACGAAAGCTTTACCATAATACTTGACACCTCAAGGGCTTTCGATCGAGTCAGTCATAAACCTTTACTTTCCAAACTGCCCTCTTAGGAAGGAGGTGTCATCGAGACTGATGTGGGTGAAAGCGAAGTTTGAACATGAGTTGTGGGTGTTTGTGAGTGCATATGGGCCTGGTAGTGAAAGGGATGAAGAAGAGAGGGAGTCTTTCTGGAATGATGTTGATGAGTGTCTGCTGAGTTTTGGAGCGAATGTGAATGTGGTAATGATGGGAGATCTGAATGCTAGAGTGGGAAATGTAGCAGTTGAAGGCGTAGTTGGTATGCATGGTGTGCCTGGAAGAAATGAAAATGGGGAACGAATGATAGCGATGTGTGTTGAGCGAGAGATGGTGATTGGGAATACGCTGTTTGAGAAGAAAGATATTTATAAGTATACATGGGTGAGACAGGAGGGTGGAAGGGTTGATGATAGAGCCTTGATGGACTATGTGGTTGTGTCTAGGAATGTAATAGGAAGATTGTTGGATGTGAGAGTTCTGAGAGGGGAGGGTGGAGGTATGTCTGACCACTACCTGGTGGAGGGAAAGTTAAGAGTAGGTAAGAGATGGGTGAGAGCTAGGAGGGTTAGGTGTGGCAGGGAGGTTTTGAAAGTGAGTGAGTTGGATAAAAGAGAGAAAAAGATAGAGTATCAGGAGAAATTGAAAGATGAGTGGAACGCAGTGAAAGATCGGGAAAATGGCAGCGTGGAGGAGGAATGGCAGTTGTTTAAGAGTGCTGTGGTGGGGCATGCAGAAGAGGTGTGTGGTGTGAGACGTGTGGGTGGTGGTGTAAGAAAAGGAAGTGAATGGTGGTGCGAGGAAGTTAGTATGGCTGTGGCTGAGAAGAGACGTGCATATGAAGTGTGGCTGCAGAGGAAGGATGAGATGTCATATGAAAGGTATAAGGAAAAGAGGAATAGAGCGAGAAGGGCTGTGCGTGATGCTAAAGTGGCAGCAGATGAGAGGTGGGGTAGGAGGCTGACAGAGAATTTTCAACAGAATAAGAAAATGTTTTGGAAGGAGGTGAAAAGGGTGCGAAAGGGAGAGTCTGGGAAGGAAGAACGAGTAAAAGCAGAGGATGGAAGGATGTTAATTGAGATGGATGCAGTAAGGAAGAGATGGGCAGAGTATTTTGAAAGATTGTTAAATGTAGAGGAGGAAAGGGTGGCTGAGATTGTGGCAGATAGAAGGGTGCAAGGAATAAATGTGTTGGGAGAGTTGAATGATTCTTTGATCACGAAGGAGGAAGTGGAGAAGGCAGTAAAGGAGATGAAAACAGGGAAAGCTGCAGGTATGGATGGGTGTGCTGTGGAATGCCTGAAGGGTGGTGGAGTGACTATTGTTGACTGGTTAGTAAGATTATTGAATGTGTGCTTTGAGAAAGGTATGGTGCCAATTGACTGGGCAAGTGCTTGTGTGGTCCCGTTGTATAAAGGCAAGGGTGATAAGTATGAATGTACTAGCTTTAGGGGTATAAGTCTGTTGAGTGTTGTAGGTAAAGTGTATGGTAGAGTGTTAATTATGAGAGTTAGAGAGGGTACAGAGGGAGTGATTAGTGATGAGCAGTGTGGCTTTAGGAGAGGGAGGGGATGCGTTGATCAGGTGTTTGCTGTGAGACAAGTGTGTGAAAAGTATTTAGCGAAAGGCAAGGATGTGTTTTGGGCATTTATGGATTTAGAGAAAGCGTATGATAGAATTGATAGGGAGGCTTTGTGGACTGTTTTAAGATTGTATGGACTTGATGGTAGGTTACTAAAAGGGGTGAAAAGTTTTTATGTAAATAGTAGAGCGTGTGTAAGAGTGGGAAATGTTGTGAGTGATTGGTTTCCCGTGAGAGTGGGGCTGCGACAGGGATGTGTGATGTCGCCTTGGTTGTTTAATATTTACATGGATGGTGTTGTAAGGGAGGTGAATGCAAGAGTTTTAGTGGTCTGAGTCTGGTAAATGTTGATGGAGGAGAGTGGAATCTGAAGCAGCTGCTGTTTGCAGATGATACTGCACTGGTGACTGATTCAGAGGAGAAATTGAGACAGTTGGTAGAGGAGTTTGGAAGGGTGTGTGAAAGGAGGAAATTGAAAGTAAATGAGAATAAGAGTAAAGTGATGAAGTGTACGAGGTTGTTAGATGGTAGGGGGATGAATATAGTTTTGAATGGTGAGTTGCTTGAGGAGGTAGATTGTTTTAAATATCTAGGGTCACATGTTGCTGTGGATGGAAGAATAGATGCAGAAGTGAAGTTTAGAATAAATGAAGTAGGAAAGGTGCTGGGAGGAATGAAAAAAGTGTTTAAATGTCTTTCGCTTAGAATGGATGTAAAGAGAAGGCTGTATGAGGGTGTTGTGGTACCGACTGCGTTATATGGGGCTGAAACATGGAATATGGGTGTAGCAGAGAGGAAAAGTTTGAATTTAATGGAGATGAGATGTCTGAGGAGTATGTGTGGAGTGACGCGTATGGATCGAGTGCGAAATGATGAAGTGCGAAGGAGAACTGGAGTTGTTCGGGAGATGGCTGGTAGAGTTGAGCAGAGGGTGTTGCAATGGTTTGGGCATATGGAGAGAATGGATAATGAGCGACTGGTGAAAAAGATAACTAGATCTGATGTGAGAGGTGTAAGACTGAGAGGAAGACCACGAATAGGATGGATGGACAGTGTGAAGAGAGCGCTGGATGCGAGAGGGATGTCTGTTGAGCAAGGAAGAGTGGCTGTGCGTGACAGAAATAAATGGAGAGAAATTGTGAATGAATAAGTGATGACGCAGCCCTGAGGGGATATTCTCCCGCATTTGGTCTGATCAGCTAGTCAGGTCAGGTGCGGGTAAGGGGATGGGTCTGTTATGATGTGGCAGGGGTAAACCAGTTCTGCTGTCGGGCCCTGCTGTGGATGTCACTGCTTGCATTGCGCAGTTGACCCTTGTGCGGTGTGATGCGGTGAGGATCTGTCCGTTCTCCCCTTTGGGGCTAAGATGCGAATGAATGTGTTTGAATGGATGGGTAAATTGAGAGTGAGTCGTCCTGTCTCGGCTACCTCCCTTTCCTTGGGGGAAGCAGCCTAGGTATATAGATAGATAGATGATTAGTAAAGTGAAATCAATATATTGTTTTCTCTCTTAATAATATTATAATCGTAATAATAAACACTAAAGGGGATGAAAGACTCAATTGCTCTGATATTTACTATTACTATATTAAATATTCAGTCCACCCACCATTTTTCTCAATCATTTTTTGTAGCCTCCGCGTCACTGATGCCACGTGCGTTTGCATCACTTCTCGCCTGTGCCTGTGATACTCCCACTGCCGTTGAACGTGGGCCATCAGGGTGTTGGTATTTCACTCAATTTCCATTTCCCTGCTGTTGATAATCTGGGCCCACAAGTGCTTAGTGACATTCATGTCAGTTCCTTTGCTGGGCTATTCAAGGAGCTCAAGGTTGTCCTGCCTCTGAAACCACCTCTGTTCAGCGTGAGTAGTGTGGATCGGGCATTTATCTTGAGTGAAGAGAACAGGCCAGGAGGAAAAGGGTAATCTCTTTCCCAGAGGGAAGGCAGGAAACACTCCTCTAGAATTTCTGTGTCAGCTGTGAATCGACCTTTTATTTGAAACACGTCACACATGCCGTGTTGACACACCCAGTCCCAGACATAGCACGTGACGTGACCAGAGCGGGCCTCCTCCGGAATGTTGGGTCGGCATAGCCGCAGGAGAAAATACGCGTGATATTATTGTCCTCTCGTATCAGTCATCAGTAATATACAGTACTTTCTAAGTGGCACTATGGGTGTGCATTTGAATAAATATACAGTATTAATATTTTACCTTTATATGGATCAGTGCAAAAGATTTAACTAAATTATTACCAAAGAGCAATGATGCATATAGTTTTCATTATTGGGGTAACACAATAAACATATAGGGAAAGTAACTAAAGGTTTCTGTTGTGGTCAAATGCCACACTATTCTACTCTATAAGAATATTCGTCGTAAATATATATATATATATATATATATATATATATATATATATATATATATATATATATATATATATATATATATATATATATATATATATATATATACATATGTGTATATTTGTGGTAGGTGGAGGCGCTCACCATCCACTCACTCGATGTAGTGCTGCTGTCGGGTGTCTGCTCTTTCTTCTCTTCCATCCTTCTTTCCTTCCGTCCTCTTCTGTCTTCCTTTCCTTAATTCTTTCCTTGTCCTTCTACTTACGGGTAACTTTACACTCATTCTTCTTCTCTTTCTTTCCTTCATTCTTTCCTCTTCCTTCTGTCTGTGGGTGACTCTACACTGAGTGACAAGCCAAATGGTTTCCTGTACACCAGGAAAACATTTACTACACTGGGTAGTAACCATATAACCAAATTTTTACGGCTGGTGGTTTAGTGGATAATTATTGCGCTCCAGTCGGATTGAGCCGGTGAAGGTTTATATCCAAGGGATGGTTAGGGTTGATTGCTCATGTAATGCCACTCAGGGACGAGTGAGGCTGGTCACTCAACTTAAATGTCAGGACCAACTGCCTAGCCCCGGGCTCCTACGCTCCTCATGGGGCAATGTAGGATTGGATGATGGATGGATGGATTGGATATATCATCTCTCATCTCATCTTATCAGCCGTCAGAGTGTCCACTGCAGGACCGGCCTATCCCGACCGAAGTGGGGACGATACAGCCAATGTATCTCTACCAAGTGGCTTATGGTGTCTGGTAGAGATTGTATGTAGGGTGCGAAGTGTTTGTAAGTGTAACTGTAGTGATGGAGTGGCTTTGGATGTGAGTGTAGTCTGTGAACCAAGTGTAATCAGCCCTCGAAAGCCGACTTGGTGCAAATATACTTTATAGTAAGCGATACTGGTTCAGCCACAGCACCCTTATGTCCGCCAAGCAGTACGTGGCCAGAAGAATGCTCCCAAAGTTCATTACCCTGGAAGGGGGCGAACCCTCGTTCTTCAGTGTACGAAAACGCACACTTTACCACCGTACCACTGAGGCTCCATATATATATATATATATATATATATATATATATATATATATATATATATATATATATATATATCCATCCATCCATCCATCATCCGATCCTGTGTTGCCCCATAAGGAACGCAGAAGCCCAGGGCTAGGCAAGTTGGTCCTGACATTTAAGATGAGAGTGACCAGCTTCACTCATCCCTGAGTGGATTTAAGTGAGCAATAAACCCCAACCACCCCTTGGATATAAGCCTACACCGGCTCAATCCGATTGGAGTGCCATAATCACCCACTAAACCAACAGGCGCCAAAATCTGGCTACATGGTTACCATCCAGCGTAGTAAATGGTTTCCTGGTGTATAGGAAACCATTTTGCTTATCACTCAGAGTAGAGTCACCCACAGGCAGAAGAAAGAAGAAAGAACGAAGGAAAGAAAGAAAAGGGAGTGTACAGTCTCCCGTAGGCAGAAGGACGAGGAAAGAATGAAGGAAAGAAAGACAGAAGAGTATGGAAGGAAAGAAGGATGAAGGAGAGGAAAGGGCAGACACCCGAGAGCAGCGTATATAATTAAAGTCGTGCAAGGGAGAGAAGAAGACGGCGCAATGTTGTAAGGGGGGTGTCGCGACGCTGGTGACCCAGACCCTGTGCGTATGAAACTGCCAATTTTGTTTTATTTTTCCATGTGCTTTGGAACAGACAAAGTTGGGTCACAGTAAAAGGTGTTTGGAGTGTAAATGTGACTCGCATGTGATCCCTTAATCGCCTCATCCCGCCAAGGCGGGGTCACAATAAACCAAAAAACTAAAACAACCATGCAAACTCTGGTCACATTTGTATCACATCCACACTCTCAACACCGTAATATGTTTTACAGTATTTAAATCTGTGATTATTAATTTACAATAAAGCCGCATATATTGCAAGACTGTCGACAGTTCATATCTTACCGTGTATTATCCCTCCTTCGACAATAGACTCTGCCATGGGAACTAGAGGTGAAATGCTTCTCATCTGTAAAGATGGCTCTGCTCCATAAGCCATCATCCTGCTCAACATGGAGCTGTGCAAAAGCCGGTCTTCCTGCACGATGCTGGTCCGTCAGGTGTTCGTTCTGAGCTGGGGTGCGATGGTGTATTACAGCGCGATGTAACCTTCTCCTTACAGTTCCGGCTGACACTTCTAACTGCAAGTTATGCCTTATTGCTGCTGCGTTGGTAAGAGGGTTAGCTTCCGGTGCAGCAATAATGTTCCTATCCTCTACTGGTGTCCTTCTCCTTAGGGCTGTTGTTCTCTCCAAGAAAAGGAGTTTGCTGTAAACCCAACGAGGTTGTGATGCATTTATTGAGGTGTTCTCAAACGTTACTATTAGTTTGCGTAGTTCTTTCCTAAGGACTGTATAAGATTTTAGTGCATCCGTCCGACTCCGTGAAACCTGAACGATCTGCATATGCAGTATCGTATCACGGGGCGAACGCCACTCTCTCACCTTGTCAGAGCCACTAAGTGGGGAGATGTTGCCATATATAGGTCGCTTAGTTGTATCAGTCTGGACGAATGGACTACGTTACTACTTCACGTGCTAACACTGTCACCTTCATAGAATCCACGAAAGTTTGACAACACATTGTTAACCAGTTGGGACAATTTCCTTATATGATATTAACGACAGAGGAACGTGGTGAGAAGGACTGTTTATATTACTCTATACGCCCATATCTTTTCTCATCCCTTATCTCTTTTTATCAATGCTCACCCCTATTTCGCTAACACTGGTGGAAGAGGAATCATGTAACATAGATATGTCGCATAATACGAATCTTTTTGTAATGTTAATGGATCCTACATGTAATCGATAGTTTAATCACCAGCTATGCTTAATGTGTAAAACAATGATATGGATTTGTAGTCAAAGGGTATGTGGAAAAACTAATCACCTCCTTTGCATTTCCTATAACGTGGTCATTTGAGAACGGGAGGGCGAGAGAGATGATAAGGTTATCGGAAGACTAAAGGGGAAGCCAGAACTACAATGCGTTTTGCTCACGTCTTTGCTACAGCCAGGTTCGGATGCGCTAAATAAACATAGGTAACATGTAAATATGAACTACTACTGTACTATAATGTTATTGTAAGTCATACGTTACCTTGAACAACAGTTAACCATCATAGCACGCTTAACAGGTTAACACAGACCCTCCTTCACTCCAACCCTATTACTGACAGGACTAAACCTCTGATACCCTACACTACCCCACCACCAACCAGTAATGCAGGTCACAAGACAATTGTTGATGGTTGTAGATGTAATCGCAGACAATATGTATTTTCGTAGAATATGATTATCTATGTATTGAAAATTTCAATATAATAACTGTAACCTCATAGGTAAAATATTTATAATTGTTCACATACACTATATCTTAAGTATAATCGTACTATAACAAATCTAAGTATGCACATAGAACTTAAAGACATTACGCAGGTCGTTTATGTTTCCGTTGGTGTTCCACCTCGTAATCCACTTGACGACGGTCCTTTGTGCCAGGCCAAGTCGCTGAACGATAGCACGTATAGACAGCCCACTATCGCCCAGAGCGATGATGCTGCCTCTCAACTCCAGGTTTTGCTCCTTCCTGGATCCGAATGATACAAAGAAATCTCGGATGATTTCCTTCCTCTTTTCCTGCCTCTCTATCAGTGTCAGACACGCGAGTAGAAATTCTTGAACTGATGCAAATGTTTGTGGCATCACTGACACGAAGGTTAGAAAATGATTGTGAAAAATGGTGGGTGGACTGGATATTACGTATGGTAATAGTAAATATCAGAGCAACTGAGTCTTTCATCCCCTTCAGTGTTTATTATTACGATTATAATATTATTAAGAGAGAAAACAATATATTGATTTCACTTTACTAATCATAATTTAAAATAAGACGCTTATCCACGTTCTGGTCGCATCCGTCATTTATGTGATTAACCCGTAGCTTAGACAAAATGTAAGGAGACCCGACCATCCTTGTGTTTCATAGCTTACTCACGAGACACAGGTGTGCTATACTTTCATCATCTATTTAACTACACAAGTGCAGTTGAAATTAAAACGTCAATTACACTGGGCAAGGCATGTGGTAAAATGTTACCCGTCAACGTTTCCGAGCTATGACTATACATGCATAGGATGTATTCTGAGTAAATACAATACTATGCTGCCTAACCACATTAATTCATGTGACATGGGAATAAAGTAATAATAAAATCACTAGTCTTTTACATATATGAAAATATATAGATTCCATATTTCAAAGAAATATTGGTCGTGACTGTAATGAGATAGGAAGACGCTCCTTCAATGTCCGTTACCATGCCTTAGGTGTATACGCTCTCTCTCTCTCTCTCTCTCTCTCTCTCTCTCTCTCTCTCTCTCTCTCTCTCTCTCTCCCTCCCTCTCTCTCTCAGTGTGTGTGTGTGTGTGTGTGTGTGTGTGTGTGTGTGTGTCAGACACGCGAGTCGAAATTCTCGAACTCTGAACCCCAGACGCTTTGGCGTTGGCAGTGCTGACTGTATCACCAAAATCTGACCGGAGCTGTACATTATGAAGAATCAAACACAGTGTTGGACCAGAAACCTTTGATCACTGGCCACAAAGGTTCTCACCATACCCATATCTGACTAGAGAAAAGTGAGCTATGTGTTACCCTAGCTTGGGGTCGGTCGCCTACTAAGTGTGGAAATAAACATCAAGTGGCGGTAATTGGTTAATATTAGTTTCAGAAAATGGCAATTATAAGTTTCATTAAAGCACTACTCTTGCTAAAAAATATGAGACATTTAGATATGAACGCCAACACCGCTGAGCTCATTAGTAATACAACGAAATGACTGTGTAAGGGAATGCCAGATAGAAGACCAATTAGGCAAATGCAAAACAGCCGGTCAAAAGGATTAGTTTTCGCGTGTGATATTTTTTTTTAATGACGACAACGAGTACCGGTATTTTATTACTTGAATGGTCTATGCATTTGCCAAATTTCATAAGTTTACCCAGACATACAAAGTTGTCACGATACTTACATTACAGTTTAGGGCCCAGGACCTAGACTCGCCAGCTAGGTAGCAGACGACACTGAAAGTCTTACATTGCACAAAACATTCTCTTCAACTCGTTCTCCCCCCGGTCATGGATTATTATTATTATTATTATTTTTTTTTTTTTTTGTATAATCGATCATCCAGTCATATTGGCAACGTCGGCTCGAACCCCGTGAAAAACGGCAACGTTGCACAAATAAGATATTATGGTAGGTTAACGTTAGGTGATACCTAAGTTGACAAAATATAAGTTGGTTTAATGTCAAAATGTTTTTCTCGTGATTTTTTGGTCTGATTAGCTGTATTGCTGAATCTATTCCCGAGAAAAGGCACGGCGTTTCCGAATAATTTCTGCTGAACTCACTCCGATGTTGACAGTGTGACTGGATGACTAGTGAACAGTAACACGAAGAAAAGAACACTCGCCCTGGAGTACCTACGGACCTCCAGTTTCCTTCAGGGGTTAGTGGAATGATTGCAGTTTGTATGGTTAAATTTTAAACATGGGCAGTTAAATATAAATGGGTCAACAAAACTCGTGAAAACACCCTATTTTCCCATGTCTGATATCTACCTCACTAGTGACGTGGGTAAGTTATAAAAAAAAAAAAAAAAAAGTCCCAACCAAGGGGTTTAGCTGCTCCAACCAAGTCTGCAGTGCATCAGGCTTTAGCGCTGTCCTGGGGTAGCGGAGGTATAGTACAACTCGCCTAAGTTTGCGGCTGTGGTGTGGCCCGCACCTGTGTACAGTGTTGCCACGTTTTCTATACCGTTCTCTCTCTCTCTCTCTCTCTCTCTCTCTCTCTCTCTCTCTCTCTCTCTCTCTCTCTCTCTCTCCTGGCGGGAGATGTGAGCCACCCTGAGTACTTTCGATTCTTTTATAAGTTGTTTATAATTGTGCTTTCATTTGTTAATTTGGTTTTGTTATATTTAGTGATATTTATCATTTTTTGCATACGGCGACAGATGACCCGTTATTGCAGTACTATGATTGATTTTCATTCGTTCATTCTCTTTCCCCTTCCTCCATCTCTCTCTCAGCCTGACAGCCTCCTTCACCACCACCCCCCGTCATGCCGACAATGCATTCAACCTTGCCTCTCTCCTGCCTGCCTCTCTCTCTCTCTCTCTCTCTCTCTCTCTCTCTCTCTCTTTTATTGCAAGAGACATTTTGGATATTTTCTTTTACATAATATTGTATATATTGTAAATTTGACATCATTTCCACACCACCCCTGAGATCAAGGCCACCGACTGGGTGTGGAAGTGTTGCCGCTCGCGAGTGAATAATGTTTTTTTTTTTACTTCAGTATTGGCATATGCCTATTATTTTGTCCTACATATTAGCTTATGATTATAAATGTGATTATTCCTCGCCCTTAAAATTACGGTAGAAGCCAGTAAATGTGAGCATTTTTCCCTAGCAACACCTGTACAAGCTATGCTTGGGTCTACGGAGGGGTACATACTTTACCTTAGGCCAGACTGGGTGTGTCAGTGTTGCCACTCACAAGAATTATATGAATTATTTCTTTTACTTTGGATATTGGCATATTTCTTCTTTTTTCAGGCTCATTTTCTTATATCCATAACTGTAATATTATTACCCACCCTAAAACTACGCTAAAAAACATTAAAAGTGACTACAATTTCTTTTAGCAACACTGTACAATATGTATGCCATGTTTCTGTGTTACTGTATAAATATTTTATGCATAATAAGATTACTGTTGATTCATCCATCAAAATACACAAGTGTAAGTTTTATTCATCTGAATTTATCGTATTTGTGTTGCCTTGTACATAAATAGCTTCCGTTTCACATCGCAAGTTGGGGAAACGTGGCACCATTGTACACAGGTGCGGGCCACACCACAGCCGCAAACTTAGGCGAGTCCTACTATAGTGATGCAGCCACCAAATGCTTCAGGTGCACATTTGCTTTTTCACTTTAGATAACCTACTTTTTAAATACATTAATGGAAATAATACCGTGGTAAGTTTTTTTTGTTTTTTTAATCTAATTCTAAAGATAAGAAGGGATAGACAATCATTGGAGGACACAGCAGTGGTGAGATAAGGGATGTTCCCAGAAGCATGGGGAACGGAAGAATGATCTTAGCATGAAAATGACTGTAAACAGATCCTCAGTATGTGCATCTGAGATCAGTAGTCATTTTTCATTATTCGAAAACTTACTATTTAGTGGACATGGTGATGATATTGTAACAAAAATTTAATTCCTATCCTGTTTTAATTCGAACACATTTTACTGTCTCTAAACGCAAAAATAAAACAAATAAATAATTAAACATGTAAGTAAAGTTATTTTTTTGTTAAAATGAATAGGATCTAAACCATTCATAGTTGTCGAATGTCGCCATCGAGACCCCCCCCCCATCCATATAGCACCAACCAAGACGTCGGCACTGGGCCGCGACAGCACTCCGCTGACCCCCTCCCCCAAACAATTTCACTTGAAAGTTCTGTCTCGCACTGTGGTGTGACGGCTGGTGCAACGCAGCCCAGATGGAGTTTGTAGGGATTTATATCCGAGACATGGTTGGAGTTAACTGTTCACATAGGGGCGAGTGAGGGTAGTCACACTTGCATTAAATATCGGGGCAGTGTAGGCAAGCCCCAGGCTCCTACACTCCTGACTGGGGAAAAAAGGATTAGATGATGGATGGATGGATGGATTAACCAAACTTAATGGAAGGATTAAGGGATAAACCTATTATTTTATAAAACTATAAGCCGAAGACCAAGTTAACAGGACAATGCCAACTCAGAGTTTTAAACCAATTTTGACAAAACTTTGTGGAATAGTTGAGGATAAAGCAATAATAAAATGATTTCATTTGAGAACAGTCAAAGGTTGAGGAAGCAGAGAAAGGTTAAAGGTTTAGGCCACAAGGCAAACTTACAAAATATTTTTATTTGATTTCCACCAATTTTGGCAGAAGTGTTAAAGGTCGGCAAAGAACGAAGGTATTCAGCATTAGAACAGAAAATCAAACGTCAGGGTTACAGGATGCAATCAAAATTCGACCTGTGTGTGTGTGTGTGTGTGTGTGTGTGTGTGTGTGTGTGTGATAAATAACTAAAATTTTTATCCGCGTTTGATCAAACTTGGTGGATAAGTTGAGAGCTTCCCAAAAGAATGACTTTTTTTTTTTTTTTTTTTTTAACCTACAATTGGTCAGAGGTAAAGCTCACGTAGATAGGTGAACTTAAAGTTTTGAATCAACGTAGTCTCAACACTTTGAAAGATGATTAAAAGTTAAAGTAATGGTAGAGCGTTTCAGTAATGAGAACAATCAACCATAGGTCAAAATCGCAGGGGAAAGTCAAAGTCCAGGGCACTTGGCAGTCATCTGAAGCAGCTTGATATGAGTTGAAACTAAGTCGCTGGAGGTGTTAAGGATTAGCCAAGAATGAAGTAGCTCGATTTTGAGAGTACTCTGATGAACGTTAAGGTAAACTGACAAATACTCGGCCAATAGACCAGTTGGCGGGCGTAGGTGCTGCACTTTCGCTGAGTGTTCTTTCTTGTGATTTATTGAGCACTGATAGCAAAAAGAGCATCAAAACCGTCAACTCACAACGTGGGCACAATGTAAATAGAAGTTCCAGATATAAACAGTATTCAGGAGTGTATCAAAGTGTGATATTTCATATGCTTGAAAATTTCGAATTAGAATATCAACCTTGGGGTTACAGAGCCATTTTTTTAATGCCCTTCTCCCCCTCCAGTTCATTTTTATTTGCTATTTTTTTGTGAGGGGGAGGGAAGAATTAGCTGTATAAGGATGATGATGATGATGATAACATATACTGTTAGGAAGAACATTTGATCTTTGAAAGTGGATGCTGCTGGAATATAATTTATCTGTTTGGCAGTAGATTCATTTTTAAAATATTTGTAGTTGCTGTTGTTCTTGTTTTTCTTTCTTTAACTCAAGAACGTCTGGCCAAGCAGACCGTCAACGGCAGTTAAGCAATTGTGTTTATGGAGCAAACTGACAGATACAGTACAGTACGAACACTGTGCAGACAACTAGCGCCCCCATGTGGCACGCAGCGCCACGCCAGAGCTGGACCAGGGCCCTTCCTACGACGAGGTTCAGAGAAATATAAGGCTTGAGTCCAGGGTAGATGCAGCAGCTGCTCACCTCGGGTCACAGCGTCACCGCGTGTGGACTGCTCTTCAGCGCCAAAATATTTGATGTTTAAGTAATCTTTTGAAGACGAGTTTCACAGATCTTTGATTCTTTCTTGTCTGTATAAACGATATTCTCTAACAATTTTAAAACTTACTTACAGCTGGCATGAGATGGGAGTATACGACTTACCTGAGGCGATAGACTATGTGTTGGATGTAACTGGACAGCATCAGGTGTACTATGTTGGCTTCAGCATGGGAACTACTGTTTTCTGGGTGATGATGACACAACACCCACAGTATGCTGAGAAGGTAGTATTCTGTGTGTGTGTGTGTGTGTGTGTGTGTGTGTGTGTGTGTGTGTGTGAATGAGAGAGAGAGAGAGAGAGAGAGAGATGACTAATGAATTGCTAGAGCCAGGTATCAAAGACCATATGGCACAAATTCACAAATTCAGTAATGGAACAAAAATGGGAGGGGAGAAAAAGGGAATGACAGCAACGGGGAAAACAATTAAAGAAAGGTAAGACACTATGTATATTAGATATTGCTAAAAATTCAAGAAAACCTAGGACAGAAGTGTAAAACTAAATATCTCGCAAAAGACCAATACGAGTTAAAAACAACATTAGACGGTCCACAGGAAAGATTCGGGATTCATTTAAAATATCAGTCAAGAGAAAAGAAAAGGAAAAGACTAGAGAAGTATATCACTATAAAGTAGATAATCGATAATAACATGACTAACTGACAAGGTCGTGTCACATTTAAAGCGATGTGGAGGAGGATTTTCAGATATCAAATGGCCATGAGTGAGACGGGTGGTCAATCCTGAGACCTGCCAGCACCGTCTTCCTACGGCGAGTATGATGATAAGGGACAGACCAAGGTGTCACGAAGAGTTTAACAGAGGGCAGCTGTCCTCGGTGAATAAGCTTTGAGATGGCAGGAAAGAATATAACACCGTGACAGAACGAGATGGTATGCAGGGTGACCTGATGGCAGCACAAGCTGCAAGGGCATCAGTGATCTCAATGCTTGGGATACCAACATGACTAGGCACCAATCACATTGACGACCAGAAGAGCCATTCTATAATCCGAAGGACAATGCTTATTTGACTGAGGTCGAACGCCACAGGAAGAGTGGGCTGAGTCTGAAAATCGAATGAATTATTTAGAAGGATAAACTCATACCTATCGCAGATCAACCAACAATGCATGAAGTTTAGCTGTTAAAACGGAAGCCAAATGGGTTAGGCTGTATGCCTAAGAACGAACAGGAAAGGCAACTGCAAATATGATACCCTAAATTTATTAGAACCGTCAGTATAAACGTGAATAGCAGGGCAGTGTTCAAGCAAGTGAGAAGAATAGGACAAACAGAGTAGCAGAAGAAACAGAGAATACTGGACACGACAAAACGGAGGAACGGACTTAGCAACAGCCCCATAAGAAAAGTGACCGGGCGGACCGAAAATTATTTTCGACCTTAAGCAGCGAAGAGGCAAGGAGAGGCTGAACATGAAGAGAATAAGAAGGACTATAGCAGATGTGAGAGGAAAAGTAATCAGGAACAGAAGGAAGCAAGCAGAGAACTGACTAACCAGGAAACTGATGAAGCCGGGCATATGAGTAGACTGTAGCACCAGTTGAACAGGGCAGAACTCCCTAGGTGGACGGCAGGCTGGTGATAGGGTGAGCTGGAGCCCCCGTTTCATTAGCCCTCAGGACTTGATCCTGACCATCTCCCTTGTGCTGAACATTTTCAGTTCTTTCATTTACACAGAGATTAGGCCAGCATACTCCCTTAATACCCCTACTTTCAACTGTCTGCACCACACTACATGCAAGTAAGCTATCACACCTTCTATTCCCACTCCCTTTAGCAATGGCCGTTGCATTATTACAAGCAAACGAGGTAGTATGTCTGATTGCCACCACCAGCAGGGTAGGGCTGGTGGCTCAGGTTCCTCCTGGTCGTCATCAAGCAACTGTGCCGGCAGCGACTGTTGCAATTTCCAGTCATGCTCATCAGCAGGGAATTCCATTATGGCCTTATTCTTCACCAATATCCGAGGTCTTAGCACCAATCTGAATTCAGTTCATTTTTTCCTACAGTCCATATCCCCTCTGGCCCTATTCCTCACAGAACCACAAATCTCTCCCTCTACTGAAATATCCCCATTTTGTTTTCCTGGTTACCATCTCCTCACAAAATTCCGTAACAATGGAGGCACCTGTTGTTATATCAAATCTCAATGTGCAGTTGACAGTGTTTTAAACTTCACTTCAACTAATTTTGATTACTCACTGAATAAACTGAATCTTACCAAATATATCTGTGTAGTCTATAGCTTCCCCAATGCTTCTTCGGAACTCAGTATGTTTGAATCCATATCCACACAGTTGAGTAACCTTAACCTTGCCCTTAGCACAGCAATTGCCGTTTTTGGGTGATTTTAATGTACATAATGTTGAAAGGTTGTTGCATTCTGCCAGGACTGACGATGCTGGTCTGGAGTGCAAGCTATTTGCAGAGCTGTTTAATCTCATGCAGCTGGTAAAGCAACCAACCAGAATACCAGACAATCTTGACCATAATGTCCATCTCTGTAATAAATCTCGCTAAATCAAACATTCTTCAAAATCAAGCATCAAATCTACTCAACAACCCTAATGACAACAGAATATACTGGTCAGCTTTCAGTTCTTTCAATAATATGTTTAACAAGTCGTCATCCATTCCCCCATTAAAATCATCAGATGGCAACATTACAAATGACCTGCGTGGAAAAGCAAATATCTTTGCCAGTACTTCTTCTTCTCCCTTCGGCTCTCCCCTTAGGGGTTGCCACAGCGGATCACCCATCTCCATCTTACTCTGTCTTCTGCATCTTCTTCTCTTACACCTACCACCCACATGTCCTCCTTCACTACATCTTTGCCAGTACATTTGCCAGAAATTCTACCATACAGGAAGTCAGCCAGAACGTCCCAGTACTAGAACTTGACTTTCCCGAAATTGTTCCACTTAAAATATAGACAACATACGTAAAATCCATCCTAAACAATTTACCAACCAACAAAGCTCGAGGCCCAGATGGATTTCCTCCGTTTTGAAAAAGTGTTCCCCAGGACTTGCCTCTGTTCTAGCTTAACTATTCAGACTATGCATACGTACTTATTCATTCCCTAATTCATAGAAAGAAGCCAATATCCATCCAATTGCAAAGATAGGAAGTTCCTCTGACCCCTCAGATTACAGACCAATAGCTGTCACATCTTCTCTTCCTAAAGTATTTGAAATTTTAATTAATAAGCACATAATTAAACATCTTGAATCTAGCAACTTAATTAGTGATAGACAATATGATTTTCACCACGAACAAGCCACCATTGACATACTCAATCTCCTGACTCATACCATCCATCAATCAATCGACCTACATGGGGAAACTCATGCAGTAGCCCCTGATATTTCTAAAGCTTTCGACAGAGTATAGAACCGTTTCCTGCCATCCAAACTCCCTTGCTATGGACTAACGTCTTTTGTTCCTCCACTTTCCTCGTACCTCAGCGACAAAAAAAATAAGAGTGAAAGTAGATGATGTATATTCCAATTTCCACTCAGTTAACACTGGCATGCCACAGGGATCATTATTGGCGCCAACCCAGTTCCTGGTTCATATTAATGATTTCTTATATGTCACCCACAATTCCATCCATTAATGTGCAGATGACTCAACACTTCACAGTTCATTCACACTCAAACACCCATTTACAAGGTCTAATATCTCTACTATAACTTTCAACTCAGTACAGCCATCTCTATAAATCAAAACTTATCTACGATCAATAAATGGGGACAATAGAGCTTTCTCTCATTTAATGCTAGTAAAACCAAATATATACAATTTACTAATAGACAGATATTGCCAGATTCGTATATTACCTTTAATGCTACTAATATTCCCAATATACAATTTACTAATAGACGTATATTGCCAGATTCGTATATTACCATTAATGCTACTAATATTCCCATCCCCCCAAATATTAAAATTCTTGGTGTCTTACTTAACAATGCCCTCAGCTGGACCTCTCATGTCAGAGCACTTGTTAAAGCTGTCTCAAAGAAACTTGGATTGTTGTACAGAGTCCGTAACTTCTTCACTGACGAGCAGTTAGCTATAATTTATAAGTCATGTGTGCTCTCAGCTTGAATATTGCTCACCCTTGTGGAATGGATGTGGAGAGGTTGCATTAAAACAACTAGACAAAATTCATAACAAAGCTGTTGGAATTATTAATAACCCTGCTATTATAAATAAACTACCTCCCCTACACGTAAGAAGGAATGTTGCCTCCCTTGCATTATTTTACAGATATTTTTATGACAAAAGCTCACACGAAGTTGCGTCCATTGTGCCTCATCTCCATGCCTTCCCTCGTGCTGCATGGGCATTTGATAGCGCTCATGACTGGAATGTCACTCAGCCATACTGCAGAGCTTCTGCCTATCAGAATTCTTTTATTCCCAGAACTGCATCTCTGGAACTCGCATTCCCAGAGTTGTTTCCCTCCAGACTTCAACCTACAGCTGTTCAAGTCCAACTGTTGCAGGTATTTTATGAATGGAGGACGCCAGCAATCTGGTGTATGGATTATATTTTTTTTATTCATTTGCGCTTTCTTCTTCTGTTCTGTTATTTAAAAAAAATAATAACAATGGAGGGATAAAAACGATCGTTAACGATAAAGAGAAGGAATCCCTGACTCGACGTACTGAGGCTTTCAAACAGTTATTTCAAACCAGAAAGATCTAACTGGAGGCCAAGGCGATGGACATAATCCAGCTGACGCAAATCATTAGTGGATGTGGAGAAGGATGCGTTGGGAGGCAGCAACCCTTAAAAAAGACATGTGCTTTTCACGTCAACCGAAAGTCAAGCAGGAGGCCAAGGAATGGTACTGAAGGTCAGTAAGATAGTGGTGCATCGAAAAGGACAAGACGTGTTTAAGGGATATTGTGACGAGAGGAAAAGTGATTCCATATGACTTGGCAATGGAGAATGGAAGCCGAGAGTCGTTCATCAACGTGACACTTTGATAACTGCTGATTGCACAAGACGTTGGATTGTAATTTTTTAAGAACTAGCTGCATAAATTGCAAAGTCGTCAATGTATAAGGATGAAGCTATATATCTAATGGATGGGAAGAAACAATACCGTTATTAACAATAAGAAAAAGTGTAGTACATAGAACACAGCTCTGTGTAACACTTCAAATTGTGGAAGGGAAGCAGATAGCGAGCCACATGCACAGAAATGAAATTTTCTATTGGCTAGAAAGTGTTTAATGAACACCAGTGTTACTAATAATACTACAGTAAATGATTGACGTGTATGAAAACTATTATATTTTCAGGTCATATTACAGGCTTTCTCAAAATCAAAGAAAACGAGAATGGAGTCACTGCATGAAAACGTAGACCAGACATAGGTCTCCAGCCAAAGTAAAAGGTCAGAATTACATCTTGACTGCTGGAACCCGAACTTCTCTGGTTAGAGAAGGTGGCTAGGTTCCAAAATCCTTGTAAGCTGAACACTGACCATGCATTCGAGGACATTGCAAAAGCAGTTTTTGAAGGCAATTAGACAATAATCTTGTGGCAGATGACAATCTTTGAGCGGCTTATCAAAATGAATAATTAAAGCGATGTTCCAGGCGGAGGGAGAAATACATTCCGACATAAAATTATAATAACAACAGGGATCGGGAAGCCTCCATGAAAAAAGGTTTACGCATTTTGTTATGAATGCCACTGAGACCTTTGCTTGCATCCTTACAGGCACGCAGAGCATCACAGAACTCAGAAATTAAAAACGGTGCCTTACAGGACTCCCCTAGAACAGCTGAAACAAAATTAAAACACGTTCAGTAACTGAGCAAAGAGTATGACATTCTTGTGGCAGGAAAAAGCCGCTACCAACCTCACTAAAATAAGCCCCGATTGCATTTGTTGCCAAAGCAGAATCAGCAACCTAAGTACAATTCAGATGAAGAGCAGGAGAATGGGGAGAGCAGCTTGCCTGCAACCTTATGAATACAGGACCAGACTGCTTGAATGGGAGAGGAAAGGTTAACAGAAGAAGCATAAGAGTTCTAACTTGTCCTCTTAAGTTTCTTAACCATTTGACGAGAAACAGCAGTTGCCCAACAGAAAAGAATATGATGGAAGTCGTTTACAGCAAAACCTCATCCATCTACAGTAGCATGCATATGAGTATCACGCACAGCCCTGCAACATTCAACTGTCCACCAAGGAAAACATTAATTTAGAAGTAAATGGGCACGTTGATCAAAGATTAGCCATATGGGCCGCCTGGACACCACCAGCTGCAAAAGAGGATAAAGATGCAGTAAAAGAGTAGGAAGCAGGCCAGTCAGCTTTATCAAAACACCAGTATGGCAGCCATGGAGTGGGAGTATAAGATACAGGGCTTAAGAATATTGGAAACTGATCGCTGAAGTGACAATTCTCTAAGACAGACCGATGGAAATCTAAAGTAAGCATAAGAGAATAAAGGGAGCGATCAGTGCAAGAGAATGTTGGGGCCCAGGCGTCAAAGTAGGAGTAGGTATGGTAGCCTGTGTTAAGAATAAAAAGACCATGGGCAGAAATAAAAGCATCAGATAAATGACCATGGGAACTGACGGCAGTGTCACCCCAGAGGGTATGCCTTCATTTAAAATCTCTAAGTAAAATAATGGTAGAGAGATGAAACAGTAAGTCTGCCAAAGAACAGCAGAAATAGTTACAAAAGGAGAAAACCAGCGATAAACAATCTTTATGCAAAGACCAAGGAACACTCGCGCCCGTGTACATGGAACCAAGATAGAGGGTGGTAAAGGATCATACTGGATACTATGTTGGATTATATAGAAATTTTGAAAAAGGATTGAGGGGAACACATAATAGGATAGCTGAGGACTGGAACAGTCGGTTGAGTTAAACGAGTTTCCTTTAAACAAACTACCACAGGTAGATGGAGGGACAGAAGATAACATAAATTAGTAATTTAGGCACAAAACGCTCGCGAATTCTATTGTAAAATGGACATAGAACAACAACAACAACAACAACAAAATTAATGGTTTGTGTGAAAAGCCTGTAACAAGAAAGGAGAACTAGCATTTTCAGATAATATTCTGGGTGGAAGAAGCAGTTACTGAACACGAATGAAAGGATGGGTTAGCAGAGTGAACCTGTCTCCAAAGTGTTTAGCTGCAGACCACGACTTTGGCCCAGACTGTCCAACAGGTATAGAAGTATAACAAGACACAAACATTATAAGGGACTTGGTAAAAAGTAAGGATGAAGAGACATGACGTGGTCCATGAGGAGCAGAAGTATGGGGAGAAGGGAGAATACGAGACGATGAAGGTGGTGTGGGAGGCGACATACGAGTAAGAGAAGCGGTGGAATGGAGAGAACAGGGACGGGGAGAAATAGGGACGGGATACCGCTCAACAGAAGTGGAAATAGGTGAAGAAGAGGAGTGTGAGAATCCAGGAACGTCAACACCATTAATGCTAACAGAGGGGCCAAGTGTTTGTGATTCCAAAGGAAGATACATTAATTCCCTAATCAAATCTAAAGCTTTACCATTACCAGGAGCATCAGCCTCCAACAATTAAGGTCTCTGAGCAGATGGACGTCATATTGGAGAGAAACCAGTGTGGCTAACACTACCCTGGAATCCTGGAAGGGTTACAGGATCTCTGTGCAACACATGTTGGGAAGTTGGTGCCCGATAAGTAGAGAAATGAGAAAAGGCTGCAGAAACTTGTTGTAGTGGGCCTAAACCAACCTCGCCAATGAGACATTTGGAGGCGCAAGACAGAGAGGATACATGACCTGGAGAGACAAGGTAGGATAAAGTTGGAGAGGACTCAAAGTAGGAGTGTAGAGAAGAAAGAGAAGGTTCCAGGACAGAGAAGGATTTGGAACAAGGAAGGGAAGATGTAGCAGGAACAGTGGAGACCAAAGGGAAGGCAGAAGTAGCCAAGGGGACTACGAGATGACTAATTGAAGAAACAGTAGAAGTAGAGGACCTTGTGGAAGTCACTGAGAGGGAAGAAACAGAAATTGAAGGTTGAAGAAAATGGACAATAAAATGTAAACGACTGGAAAAAGAGTCATAATTATCCTGGGAAGCTATGTTGGTGAGTTTCTCTACAATTCTAACAAAGAAAGGTGCAGCTGCGCCTGCAAATGCAATCTTGCACTCAAACTGGACACCGTCCATACAAAGTCAAATGTGCATTGTGGCAATCTGGACGGCATTATGTGGTGGCAGAGGAAGCATACTTGTCATGACTGACTTGAGTACAGAGTGGACAGGTGAAAAGAAATCTACAGAACTTTGCAGGGTGACCAAAATGGCCAAAAGTATTGGCACTGGCGTTAGGCACGCAGACACTCTTTCACAGCAAGACGGACACCACCAGCAATAACATTATCAGGGATTGCACGACTGTCAGAGACCAGTTTTATAATATTAGCTGATCTCCTGCAGTGTTCAATCACACGGAGTGTGAAGCTAGATTTAGAAACGATGGAGTGACCTTGCACTTCTAAGATGGCCTTAATGTCAATATCTCAGTCTGGAAATGGACGGTCACCAAATTTAACATTAGACTGAATCAAAAGAGTACTGCAGCTGAGTTCATGTGCAAATCCTTTTCAACAGAGATAGAGACACCAAGAGAATCTTTAAGATTTGCCATATGAGAGGCTTAAGGTTCATCCTTGACTGTAACTACAGTAGAGTTATCAAAGTAAGACTGGGAAGAGACGTCTTGGCCAACATGGGAGAACAACTAGAGATGAAATTTCATGTCATCATTTGCAAGAGGTACAGGGCCATGCATGCTGAAAAATTGGGTCCACGTAGGTGGGCTGAAGAAGTCACCAAAAGCAAGAGTATTGGAACGAGGACGGAAAGCTGAAGATACTGAGACTGTATACAGGGCAGAGAAATTAGCGGTGGTAGAAACAGGGCATTGAAATGGCAGCTGGGGAACGGAAATTATAAATGAGGGAACAGAGCTAGAAGTAGACAGAAATGAGGACACTTTGGGAAGCAAGAGGTTGGTATGGGCAAATGTAGCAGTGAAAGAAGACCCAACACGGGATGAAGCAGGGGAAGAATCACCACCGTTAGCACCAGTGGAGGAAGGGAGAGAGACATTAGGTGGAGCCAAGGAAGGGGCAACGGACAAGCAAAATTCTCAGTCAAGCAATCCAAGTACCGAAATCATGTCCATATCTATGCATGACACCATCAACTGCGTCATGTCAATGAGTGGACCAGGGGGCAGGGATGTATATATAACCGACACGAATGAGGCTAGAGAAAAAACTGCTGTCGGATTTGTCGAATAGGTGCCATTAACTGTTCATAGGGCATTGCGTTCAACCACCGACACCAGTGAAGACTAGCTCACAGATGTCTACCTCCTACCTTTTGACATCAGATCAATTGTAGAAACACAAGTATCAACCAATCTGCTTGTTGAGATGAGAGTATCTTATATGCAAACATCATTTCCAACTTGTAGCGACGGGTATCCAACCATACCCCAGGAGTCGCACTGCAGGAACCATTTCCCCTAGGAGCCGACAAACTGCTCCCAAGAGACTGTCCGGCCTCTTGGGCTGTGATACAGGTTGGCCTTTCACAGTCCCACCAGTTCAGACCTATTTGGGTGGTTTGATCCCACCACAGCAGGGTGCGACAGTTTTGGCAAAATCAATATCTTTAAAATTACTATAGTCATGAAGCACGACTCTGAGGTTACTATCATCGTCCCGTAGAAACCTACCATTCAAAAGTGTATCTGATTTCGTGTATAATATGAAATGCATGTGATTCGTGTATAATATGTTCGTTTATAATAATATTCGTGTATAATACATTCGTGCATAATAATATGATTCGTGTATCATATGATACGAAATCGGTCGCACTTTTGAATGGTAGGTTGCCAGGGTACGATAATGACAACCTCAGAGTCATGCGCCGTGACTATAGAGATTAAATGATGGATATTTACCTGGATAACACAAATATATGTGTGATTTTTGTCTCACATGTAATTTACCTACTTCAATTTTGTGTTGAAATTTTGCAAAAAGCGCGTAAAGTTACACTAATTACGAAAATATTGAAGGTTGCATTTGGGTGGGTTTATTGTGCAGGAAGGTGGATCATCCTGTGTTTTAACACAAGTTTTTATTCCTACTGAGACAGAACTTAACATTTTTTTAAGACCATTTTCTCTTTTTCAGCGACACTGTAAAACTGGCCAGTCAAACCGCTTAATGAACTACATTGAGATCCACTGTCACTGTTGTGCAGTTGTGCAAACTTTGTTAAAGAGTTGCAGATTTGTATTGTATGGGAAGTCTTGAATGACCTCTGTGTTTTTACCAGTGTCATAGCTGTTCAGCTTTCCACAAAAATGTCTCACGTAATATAAGCTTGTACTCATCTACACCACCTGGAGAGAGCTTCCTATAGCAGAGCTACTAACTGTCAAAGATCTCCTCAGTTATGGAGATCTAGTGACCAAAACAGGAGGAATTGCAGCACTGATCAACTTGTCACTAACCTTATGTTTGCCTTGCATGCTAAATGAAACAAAGCAAATCCTAATTTTTATGGGTTAGTTATAAACAACCATGTCAAGATCAAAGAGAAGTTGAAAACGATGTGGGGCCAGGATAACAAGGTGTCTGCAGGCAGAGCAAAGCTAAAGGAGAAGCTTGATAAATTAATGGACTTACCAGCAAATCCGATATCAAGACTCGTTCGGATGGTGGTTGCAATGCTGCCTGTGCCATTGGAGTACATATAGATTGTCATTTTAGCAGAGAGAAAAAGATTCCCGTTATAGATATGGATCACTAGACAATCTCAAAGGAAGGGATTTGAAGAATTTGAGGATGATTGTCGAGTTTTGTGTTGGGATCTGTATGTTAAACTGGTTCAATATAATAATCAGTAGCAAACGGATACAAGGACCAAGACATATCTTGTTTCAGTTAGATCTCTTAAAAAGTCAGAGTGAAGAAGTGAGAACGACGGTCATGCCAGCAGTGAAGAGATCAGCTTGGTATGGTCGTAGTGAGTGTATGCTCCAAGCTATGGTGTATTGTGAAGATGACCTGGAAAGAAATGATGCAGTAGAGAAGATATTGAGAAGATCAGAAGTGAAGGAGATGAGATGATCCAATTAGGAGATAACAGGGTAAGACCCAAGAAAACACCATCAATCAGTACAGAGGCGACTTCACTCTTGTACCTTATTGGCTGGACTTCAGGAGTCTCAGAACTCCCCCCCCCCTTACCTGATGTCTGACAACATCACAGGTCAAGGAATTTGTGATGAAACCCATGGTTGTTCCTGAGTGGCCTTCGCACACCCAGTCAATAGAGAGATGTGCGAAGATGACAGCAGAAACTGCTGCCCATGTTTATAGTAAGGACAGAAGAAATCACCATATCAGGGGCCAGGAGTTCTCTGGATAGTTTTCGTAAAACTGTGTTAAATATAATTATACAATTTGATAATTTCTTGGCATTTTAAATAAAGAGATTCAGTGTTAGAGTGTTATTATTTATATAAACAACTGTAAGTCATACTAGCACACTTCAACACAAAACTGAAGCAGGTAAGGATTGTTTAATGTATATTTTGTAGACTGATTTTAATTCCCTACACAAAAATGCAAAATTTTATCACTGGTAGTTCTTGAATTATACGAATTTTAATGTTACCTCCCAGATTGACACATCCTCACACTTCAGTCACCACAAGTAGCCTAGCCTCAAACAATGACCTTATCCAAACCATGACAACTTTTCTTCCTCAACACAGCAGGAAACATAGATGGAAGTGGAAATGAACACACTATGTAAGCCAACGATATCGTGGAAGAAAAATAGGAACAGGACTAGATGATTAAAAAAAAAAAAAAAAAAAAAAAAAAAGCTCTTGACAAAAGTAGTCAGACCAGCGACAGCAAACTAAGGACACTTTAAGAAGGCGTCACAACCCAGTCGCAAACCTTGAAGGCCTCTTACTACGTGACAGTTAATTGATACTGCAGCCATAAAGCTGAAAATATACAGTTTTGATACATGGTAAACATGATAAGTGTTGATGAATGGTGAAACTATGTAGTAGTTTGATCTTTACATTAATTAACATTATGGTACGTTGATTGAACTTGTGTTTTTGGCAATGGTAGTCAGATTTTGTGACAACTGAGGAGACTAATAGTTATATGGAGAATTGAGGTGTGTGTGTGTGTGTGTGTGTGTGTGTGTGTGTGTGTGTGTGTGTGTGTGTGTGTGTGTGTGTGTGTGTGTGTGTGTGTGTGTGTGTGTGTGTGTGTGTGTCGCTGACACCACACACACACACACACACACACACACACACACGAGGGGGGTGAAAAGGAGAGCTTTATTTATATTCTTCGTCATTTCGTTATTTTAGTAGGAGTAGCGTGGAATATGTGACACTGTAAACCTAAATGCAACTGTAAACCGATAAAGAATGTAAATTATATATCAGGTAAGTTATGAACACATATAAAATGTTGTTCCATGTCTCCTACAGGTCAAATTCATGGTGGGGATGGGGCCGGTAGCCTATGTGGAGCACGTTGAAGGACCTATGAGCTATGCCGCACCATTCGCTTCATCCATTGAGGTACGGTGCATTATGCTATTACAAAGACTGAGAGCCTATTGGTCCACTGGTTAGAACGCTCCAGATGGAATGATGACATTACACAGGTTAAATCCCGAAGAGGTAAGTAGTTTTACGATCATGAAATGCCGCAAGAAGAGGAGGCTGGTCATCTACCTTGAAATATACCATAAGTTTGCCAAGAATCAGGCCCATACACGCGCGAGGAACTACAATGAGACTGGCTGATACGGTTGCATAAGCACTGCCAGAAAATACCAAGGGAGAAAGGTGGTAAACAAGGACATACAGTATAACTCTCGTTTTTCACTCGCTAGGCGCCCATCATCCATTCACTCGTTGTAGTACTCTCTCTCTCTCTCTCTCTCTCTCTCTCTCTCTCTCTCTCTCTCGTGGTGGTGATTCTACAATAAGTGACAGGCGGAACAGTTTCATGTATCCCAGGAAACCACACCTTCTTTCCAGCCGAATGGAGGCTATATACGTTCCATCTGAAGGGTGGTTTTGATTTCATGTTCGCATGGTGCCCCGAAGGGAAAAGTGAGGCTGGTCACTGTTACCTTAAACGTCGGGACAGAGCAGCCTAGCCCTGAATCCCACCGCTCCTGCTTATTTGGAGGAAGCTGGGAGTGGATGTTGTTGTTGTTATTGTATGCCTTACATGCATATAGACTGTGATGGCAAAAGAGTTTTCATGAATGATGAGAGACTGAACAGCCTTCGAGTTGTTGATAACATACTTATTTTCAGTGAGTCAATGGAGAAATTAAAAAAAAAATGGTTCCTGATCTGAGCAGGGAGAATCTGAAAATAGTCCTGGTAGAGATAATTAATTATTTTCAATATAAGCAGGAGATGATGAACTACCATTTGCCGAGGAATGCATATACTGTAACTAAGAAGTTTGGACAGTTCCAGACGCATGATTCCGAAATTTTGCGAAGATTAGAAAAGGGATGAAGGACTTTTGGTAAAATTTGTTAGGACATGAAGCATAAGCCAGTGATTTGATTACATATCAAACGATTATATAATCAGTGTTCCCTTCCTGCTCTGCAGTATAGATAAATACCTAAAGTGTAACAAATTCCTCAGGACGTAACATATAAGTGCCTAGACCAGTGTTTTTCAATCTTTTGCAATAGGGTACACACAAAAAAAATATACAGTATATTTTTACGGCACATCTACACTTTTTGTATTTTTTCATTAAACTGAGTATATATATATATATATATATATATATATATATATATATATATATATATATATATATATATATATATATATATATATATATATATATATATATATATATATATATATATATATATCATAGTATCCACTGCAGGACACGATACAGCCAATGTATCTCTACCAAGTGGCTTAGGCTGTCTGGTAGAGATTGTATGTAGGGTGAGAAGTGCTTGTAAGTTTAATTGTAATGTTGGAGTGGCTTTGGATGTGTGTGTAGTCTGTGAACCAAGTGTAATTGGCCCGCGCAAACCGACTGGGTGCAAGCATACTTTATATTATTCAACCACAACACCCTTTATGTCCGACAATGCAGTACGTGGCCGGGTGAACACTCCCAAAGTTTATTACTCTGGCGGGACGCGAACCCTGGTTCACCCGTGTACGAAACGCACACTCTACCACTGTATATATATATATCCGGTATATTTATTTATTTATTTATTTATTTATTTATTAGTCTATCTATCAGTCTGTCCATTTATCTATCTATATATTTCGGAATAACAGGAAAATTACAGTTTATAACAGTTTGATTGCACAGGTCTACATTTTCCTCAAATATCTGTGGCACACTAAACAGATAACGGCGGCCCACTAATGTGCCGCGGCAGAGTTTGGGAATCACTGGCCTGGAGGAATAGGACAGATGTCAGTTGGATAAAAGTACAGACGAAAGAACATATCACTATAGTCAAAAAAGTAAAAATTGGTGTCGGCGGGTCACGTGCCTTGTAGCCCATGTAGGCCAAAGATGGAGTGAGGGAAAAGGCAGATAAAGAATATGATGGAATGATGACACTTGGAGAAATGCTGGGACTGAACGGAAAAAATTAACCTCTAATAGGTCAGAGTGGAGAAAGGTGGGAGAGGATTTTATTCTGCAGTGGACTGACTCGGACTGAGGATGATGACCGATGATTTTTGATGTGTGTGTGTGTGTGTGTGTGTGTGTGTGTGTGTGTGTGTGTGTGTGTGTGTGTGTGTAGGAAAATTTGTTAGAATGATGATGTTTAATACCTGAAGTGAGGCCGCTAGATGAAATTTGAGATACGACTTGTGGCAAGATCTTAATCATCTCAAACTCTAGTACTTTCTACCAGTTTACCCAACCCAGTGTCACGAAGTTTGAGTAACTCATACAGCTGCCATTAATTCTTTCATTATCACGACAATTCAGGAATTCTAATCTAGCTAATGCCAGCTGTGTTAATTCAGCCGAAAGGGAGTCACAGGCTTCAAAACGTTAATATAATGATAATTGCATAGTTTTATTGTTTTCATTCCCAGTGCATGGAGGATATCAATTTTTCAACAGGAAGAGTAAAATCTTAATATTATGATGTGCTGGTTGAAAATAAAATGTGAATAAGAGGATGTCATATTTTGGTTCTTGCTATCTCCCTAAACTTTGCTAAACTTATATTTTTCGAGCTGCTGGTGTTTACAATACCTTTCTTTTATCGTATTTCGACGGTGACGAAGTTATTTTCGTGGGCCTTCGGATCCATTGCCTTCCAGGTACCATAATACATTGCTTGAATGTGTATTTAGAGCTGTTTGCCCATTATCTGCCGTGTGAAATCCGGCCACTACTACATGAGGACCCTTGTAAGCTGAAAAATTTATGCTGGTATTGGCCAGAATGTAACAAAAAACCATCACTGTACGCAACCGGTTAATCTTCCTACCCTCCTCCACAGCTAACTCTGAATGTGCTGGGAAAACATGAGATGCTGTCTTTTGGGCCAATCACAGACACATTGATAGGGATATTCTGCGACTCTGATCGAATCACCTCAAGCCTTTGCCACAACACCCTCTACCTCATATGTGGACCTAATCCTAGCAGGCTGAATAAGGTAAGAAGTTAGGTTAGGTTCAAGCCATTGTAGGACACCAGCATATAGTAGTAGGGCATAGTATTCAGGTTAAGTTCAAGGCAAGCTAGGGCGCAGAAAGGCGTAGTAGATTCTACTACACTGGAGTTAAGCGGGTAGCGAAGAATTGTATTCAATTGGCTGGGTTGATAGGGTGCTGTAAAAAATATTAGTTTATGTATGCATTCTACCATTACTGACAATCCAGAGGGGCTCTTTAATTCAGGGAACCATTTACTCTATTTGAAGGCAGCTACAATAATGTTCAACAACTGGATGTGTGGTGATTTATTCGGCTTAAAGCAGAGGTTCTCAACCTTTTTCTCACCAACTACCCCTTGAGTTATCAGACCATCGACCCCCGTTTATCTGACACTGAATACAGAATGGTAATACTTTAAGAGTAATTCAGTATACAATTGTACCACAATGGATATTATCAAACGGTTGAACTTTTAATGACTTTGTTAAGTAGTTAAGCATTAACAACCTAGTCTATGTACAATGATTCTACACAGGAGTGAAACTGTAGTTACTTCACGAAGAAAATAAACACTGGCACTAATTCAGTGTAGAGGTACCATACCGGCTATTGTAGGGCTAACAAAATTATAATTACTTTATTTGGCAATAAAGCGTTAACACCATGTTTGAAATATAACCAGAATTATACTTTAGCGTGAAAGTTGTGTCTGTTTTGTGCAAAAAAGCTTCCCAGTTTGAGGAGCAGTATTATACAGGCATACTCGAAAGTCATGCCCCACAATAAATCGTGCTCAGTGTTTTGTTTTCATATTCAACAGCGTTAAAAATCTTTGCTCACATAGGTCTGTACTTGCGAATTTCAACAAAGATCTCATAGTAATACCAGCTACAGCAGGGAAAAGATCGCTCATTTTAGACCAGAACTTGATCAGGGGAAATGTTTCTAATACATCTTTTGCAACAGAGTCGTCTACCAACTCTAATTCTTCTTTCTTGTTATCTGGGAGAAGGTACACATTAACAGTGAATAGGTTTCTAACAAATTTTGTTTCCAGCTCACAGTTCTGTGAAAGGCGACTGCAACTCCATCCGCAGGGAAGAAAGATGTGTCAGCACAAAGTGCACCATTCAAGTTTTCCAGTGCCTTTGCTTTCATCAAATGCAAGGTGTTCAGACATAATAAGATTTTCGTTTTTGACCTCCCCTTCCCACAGCTTTGAATTCATATTGATGATTTAAATTTGCCCATGAAATCAGCCATTTGTAAAACGGTCTTGGAGGAATAATCTTAACGAGATCAGACGTTGGAATACGTCTTTCTTGGAGGCCAGTGTCTGGACCAAGTGTTTGTCTAACAATTTCTTGTTGAACTCAAGCAACTTTGTCTTGTTGTCACGTTTGAAAAATTACTAAAAGCTTTTTCGTCAGTGACTCTACTCTAGACACAACATTCTTCTATGAAAGAGTAACGTTTCTTCATCTGCACTACACTCTTGCCACAGTAGGTGGAAGAGTCGTGAATTTACGGCATGCGACTTGAAGATATTTATCATGTGCACAGCATCATCAAGCACTGATCTTAAGTCTGGTGGGAGAATTCCAGGCGCCAGAGCATATCTATGAAACAAACAACGAAGATGCCTTGTTTCAGGATTCGCCTCATTCACTTCCTCGAATTCCTGATCGACGGCCGGGCATTGCTGGTGCTCCGTCAGTTGTGCACGTGCAAACATTATTCGAAGAGTCAATTAGCCTCTAAAAGATTTTATACTTAATGGAAAATGTCTTCACTACTTGTAGTCGACTCTAAAACATGACAGAAAGAACAATTTTCCTTGTAATCTCCATCAAACACCCGGAGCTGGGCACAAACATCCCCATCAGTCGACTCGGCAAACTGTATTGCAAATTAGCCTAAAGATGCCTTTTTATTTCAACAGTCACCTTTTCATATCTTCAAAGACATTCAGTATTTATCGATGAACAGTATCACGTTCAATAACACAGTACGGCATGCTGTATGTTCACAGTAAGGGACGGTTAACTTATGTACAATACTGTTTTTTTTTTTTTTTAATCTTGTGAAATTCTCAGTGAAAACGTACGATGCACGTAACCCAGATTGATTTTGTTAACTGAACTGCCCCTTACGACCAATGCGTGCTCTCTTCAGTCCCTCTTCCTTTTACATGATGAAGGCAAATTTCCTACTCTTCAGATTCGCTTGACAACTATTTAAATGTCGCTTGAGAAAGCTTGGTTTCGTGCAGTCCAGCGATAAAAATTCTTGACATAGAGCCTAACATTATATGGAAACTCACACCCGTTTTTGACGATAGTAGTGAAACCATACTGAATGTAACTTCCATCATACTGATGTTTCTTCGCAGATGAGACTATAAGGGTAACTGGAATTGTAATAAAATACTTACATAACCAAAGCCATACACAAAGCCTTTGGCAATGACTTGCAGTTATCCCCACCGTCAAAAAATTACACAATAAAAACACCATCAGCACTTAGATTATCATCACCGTTGTAAGATTACACAGCTGAAATGCCTTCATGCAGGCATTATGTCTAAAGTGTGTAGTCAAAGCATCATCAGCAAATCATATTATTAACGCCGTCGTAACATTACACAGTACAGACAACTTCAGACATTCATCACACAGTAGAATAACAAAATAAAAAAAAAATAAAAAAAATCAGGCAATCATATTATTTCCGCCGTCGTAAGATCACACATGAGTAACAACTTCAGGCAGTCATATTACCACCAATGTCAAAAGGACAGTTACTAGAATGCATTCAGAGAGTACATACCTCCACCAAAACCAATACAATCTAAATTTTTTTGTTGTGTTGCCATACATACGACCATAGTCTTAAACACGAGTCTCGAAAATGCTAAAATATCACCAAGTAATGATAATCTTTATCACATCGGGGGAAAAATCAGTAGCATACATATCATCACATAATCGAAAACATACATACTATTAGAAATGTTATCAACATACCCCATTAGGTAAACAAAATGTCTGTAGAATGTGGTCTCTCTCTCTCTCTCTCTCTCTCTCTCTCTCTCTCTGAAAACCCCTAATATAGACACTCCAACTTGATGTGACCCATTGTAGTTCAAATTCGGTTTGTTGGAATTGATTGGTCACACAATCCCATTCAGGTATGGGTGACTGGTCGTTTGTTTTAAAGTTTTGGCTAAGAAACCTAGCTCTTAGACCCCAAGCTCCTAATGGGGCAACATGATGGATGGGTGGATAAATTTTTGGATGGAATAATCAGTTGGCTGGGTAGATTCAGTGCTGGAATTAGGTTAGTTTTTCCTTGGGTCGGTTTTTGAACATATCAGGATGAGGAAGGTTATGTTACGTTATGTTAATGGGAAAAATCTTGCTATGCAGTGTTGGTGGGGAAGGTTTCGCTATGTTAAGTTTTGTTGACTGAGATTATTATTTGATGATGATCAGGGTTATATATTCGTTTGCTGATGAAAAATGTTTTGTATTGATGGGGAAGGTTGATAAGTATGTTTTGCTGATGTTAAAGGTCGTATTATGTTTTCTTAATAGGGAAGGCTCTGTTTTGTTTTGTTGATGGAGAAAGTTATATTTTGATAACAGGAAAGACAGTTACGCTTTGTTGATGAAGGGTTATCATGTGTTTTGTTTCAGAAAAGGGTCATGTATTTAGCAGATGCCTAAAGTTTAATGTTATGCATTGTTACTGAGGAAAGATGTGTTACATTTCGATCATGGGGAAGAATATGTTATATTTTGATCATGGGGAAGGTTATGTTATGTTATGGTATAATCAGCTATCTACTTTTTCCCATAGCGTAGACGTGCTGCCTCTTCTGATAAAGAGAGGGCTCTTCCTTCTTGATGCAGCTTGTGGTAGGAGTGTAATACAGTGCGGTATTGAAACCTGGGCAATAAAAGGAGATGATATTCGTAGGCTCAAACGTACAGAAATGATTACGTTTAGATGGGTTTGTAATGCGTCCATAAATGAGATACCTGGGGAGGGGGGTTAGGATTGCATATGAAGAGGTGAAAGGGAAGCTTAGACTCGAATATATTAACTAATTTGGGCCCAATATAAAATGGAGGCAGGCATTTTCAAAGTTAAATAAAGAAGGGAACCCCGGGGTAGGGACCTATAAGTATCGCGACTATGAGCCGATAGGCGGAGGGCTTAGTACCCTTCAAGCAAAATCGCTCATACAGCGACTCTGGGAGCTAATGGGTTAAATACTGGCAACTCTATCAGTTTCCTTAACCTGTTTGCGCCCAGTCTCCTCAGAATAGGAGGGAGGCTGGCATTTTTCAAAGTTTAATTTAAAAAAAGGGGGGGGGGACCACGGAGTAGGGACCTATGAGCTTCACGACTATGAGCCGATAGGCGGAGGGCTATACACTTAGTACCCTTCAAGCAAAATCCCTCGCACAGAGACTCTGGGAGCTAAAGGGTTAACCTGCGACTGGGAGGGGTAGGTTGGGGTAATCTGGGCTCGTTGAGAGGATGGGAGAACCCTCATAATAGAAAAATACGCGTCATGATAGATGGAATTTATTCCCAACTTCATTCCATAAATGCTGAGGTACCTCAGGGATCAGTTTTGGCTCCAACCCTAGTTCTCATTGATATCAATGACCTCCTATCTCTCACTCACAGCGCAATACACTTTTATACTGATAACTCGACACTTTATTGTTCTTTCACATTTAGTACCTCCTTTACTCAAACTGATATTATAAATTCCCAAATAAACACAGTAATTTCTCTGAACCAGGATCTTTCAAAAATTAATCAAGGGGGACAAACAAATCTTATCTCATTTAATGCTCAGAAAACTAAATACATTATTTTCTCCAACAGAAAGAATCCCTCAGACTCCCACATAATATTAAATGATGTCAGTATTCCCATATCCACTACAATTCATATCCTAGGTGTCACACTAAACACCAACCTAAGCTGGACAGTTCCAGTTAAATCCCTTGCTAAAAATCTATCTATCTATCTATTGCCAGACGCCTCAATCCCGTTTGGGGTGGCCACAAACAAATCGCCTCCAAGTCGCCCTGTCCCCCACCATTTCACTGCCCTGCTCCCAACTCACACCCCCCTCTCTCATATACCTCTCCACCCCATCCCTCCATCTCATCCTCGGCCTCCCCCTCCCTCTTCCCCCCTCCACCTCACTCACATACACTCTCTTCGTCAGTCTTTCACCCTCCATCCTCTCCACATGGCCAAACCACCTCAGTGTGTTCCTCATAACGCTTCCTATCACATCCACATCCACACCACAACGCTCCTTTATATCCTCATTCGTCAGCCTGTCTCTCCATGTGACTCCACAGGCTCCTCTTAAATAACTCATTTCCACTGCTCTCACTCTTGACTTGTGTCCTTCCAACAACGTCCAAGCTTAACTCCCGTACGTTAGAGGTGATATCACAATACTGTCATGTAGTAACTTTTTCACTTCCATGCTCACTTCCCTGTTTCTTATCACTGCCTTCAAAGAACCAGCAACCTTTCTTCCCTGCTGTACCCTTTCAAGCACTTCATCCTCCAAACCTCCATCCTTACTCATCACACTACCCAAGTACTTAAACGTACTCACATTTTCCAATTCCTCACCATCCAACCTCGCTGTACATTCACTGACTTCACCTCTCTCAAAGACCATCACTTTACTCTTCCCTACATTCAACTTTAGATTCCGTTTCTTACACACTCTCCCAAACTCATTCACCAAGCCTTGCAGCTCCCCTTCGTCTTCACTCAACAACACAGTATCATCTGCAAACAACAGTACAGGGAGTTTCCAAACACTATCCTCTCTCACTAGGGCCACTCCAGCATCCACTACCCTACCTTGTACCTCTTTTATTACCCTATCCATGTACAGATTGAATAACCATGGAGACATGACACATCCCTGTTTCAACCCAACTTTCAAAGAGAAAAATTCACTTAGTTCACCATCCACACGCACTGCAGCCTTCGCACCACCGTACATACTCTTCACAGCATTCAACAACTTCCCATCTACTCCATATATTCTTAACACTTTCCACAATCCTTGTCTATCCACCCTGTCATATGCTTTCTCCAAATCCATGAAAGCCGCATACAACTTCTTTCCCTTCTCTAGAAACTTTTCCACTAAAGATCTAAGAATGAATATCTGATCTACACAACCTCTTCCCTTCCTAAAGCCTCCCTGTTCTTCTCCAACTAATTTCTCTGTTCTTTCTCTACCTCTGTCAATAAGTATCCTACCATACACTTTTCCTATTATACTAAGAAGACAAATGCCCCTATTATTACCACACACTTCTTTTTTCCCTTTTCCTTTGTACAAGGGAATAATTATACCTGACTTCCAATCATCCGGGACTCTACCTTCCTCCCAGGCCAATTTGCACATCTTCCACATTCATTCTACTACTATCTCTCCCCCATGCTTCAGTATTTCACCATACACTCCATCAATTCCTGGGGCTTTCCCCGATTTAACTTTCTTCATTGCTTCCACAACTTCTATCCTACTGATTTCTTGCTAAAAATGCTTCTAAAAAATTTGGACTTCTGTACAGAGTTCGTGTATTCTTCACTGACGAGCAGTTGGCCACAATTTACATGTCACGTGCGTTCTCAGACTGAATACTGTTCGCCACTGTGAAGTGAATGTGGAGCGGTTGCACTGAGGCAGTTGGAAAAATTTCAAAATAAAGTCATTAGATTAATCAGTAATCCTGCCATTACGCAGGACCTTCCTCCATTATCAGTACGAAGAGATGTTGCATCTTTAGCATTATTTTACTGATATTTTTACCGTAAGTGCTCTGACGAACTTGCTTCAATTGTGCCTCACCTTCACATTTTCTCCCAAAATACTCTGAGAGCTGGGAGCGCCTATGAACTTACACTCTCTTCCCCGCAATGCAGAACCTCTGCTTATCAAAATTCACTTATCCCCAGAACTACTACTCTCTGGAATTCACTTCTTGGGAGTTGCTTCCAACAAACATTTAATCCGCTTTTATTTAAATCCAGTTGTTATAAATATTTTATGAATGGAAGATGCCTTTAGGCATATGGAGTTCTTTTTTTTTTCCTTTGTTTTTCATTCATTGTTTCTTAAAAAAAAAAAAAATAATGAGTGCGGAAGGTGAGAGGTGTGAATGTCAAGGGTAGGTTTGCGAGAAACAGAAAAAAAAAAAAAAACTGGAACGAGGTCATAAAGTGTGACCTCAGGGATATGGAACTGAATAGGGAGGCTGCCAAAAATCGCGCAGAGTGGAGAGCGCCGTTACATGACCAAGACCGACACATGCAAGCATGTTGGAACCTTTACGATCGAAACGAGACGATGCTTGCATCGATTCAGATAATCGCCAAGTGGGTGGAATTTTTTTTCCAAATGTATTGTCATTAGGGATATAGTCACATGTCTTTAGATATCTTAGGCAACTAGACTAGCCTCGGGACCCTGCATTTCGCAGTGTGTAATGTGTCCAGGTATTTTACAATAAGCGGAGCTTCATTTTGGCCTTTTTTTCTTTCTTTGTTCACACATCTCTGCAAGGGACGATGACTACAAGCTCTCAGCCTTGAATTCTTTCTGTTTATGCAATAGAAAAATGGACTGGCTGATATCCATGAAATTTTAACACTTGGCCACAAGAACCTGTCCTATGTCCCCTACACCTGACAAAGTACAATAAGTAACTGGCTGTTCATGCATCTACCATTCCATCGTCCATTCCTTTCTTTTCCCATCTGGTTCATAGGGCCAGAGACTACGCCAGTCAGCTCAGATATTTTTACCTGCAGCGAAGGCCACCAGGTCAATAAGACGCTAGCTTTCTTCTTCTTCTTCTTCTGGCGGATTTGTTAATAGAAGGACTCTTGTAACATAAAAGTGGTACCATAGAAGGTAATTTGACATGGAGAATCCAAATTTACCATCAGCTGACACCTGAGGTGGCGCCATCTAGCGACAATTTTAGTAAAAGTGCTTAATTTAACACTATTGAGACATAAAAGTGATCCCATGCAAGGTTATCTGACATGGAGAATCCAAATTTGCTGTCAGCTGACTCCCGTGGTGGCGCCATCTAGCAGCAGCTCTAATAAAGTTCTTCATTTAAGCTCACTGAGACAAATGTCGTCCAATATATGGCTAGTTACATTTTACAGCAAACTCTTTGAAATAAGAGCGTCGCAGTAGGTCCCAGGGCAATTCTACTCTTGTTACATACGGCAAGTTCTCGTTATATGTACAGTACGTGTGCGAAGATATAAAAACTTTTCCTGGACAGTAAACACTGTATACTGGGAAACCTGCCTGGTCAACTCTATAGGTAAGAATGGGACTTTAATATGCATATTTTCTCTACATTACTGTGAATCCGATAGGAAAAAAAGAATAAAACAGCATGAAGTAAGGCGACATGTATCGAGGACTTTGTGTATTATATATTTTCAATTCCTAATTGAGCGTATACAATATGATGGTGGTGTTTCAGGAATACCTTCCGGTGACACTGGCCCACACACCAGCTGGTACCTCTATCTCGACCATCACACACTACCTCCAGCTCATCACATCAGGTCAGTGGGTAATCAGCCACGCACCGTAACAGCCCGTGTTGTCAGTGTGTTGTGCTCGCAGTCTATGCCACGCCGTAATAAGTGATAAGATTCAGGGAAATAGAGTTAATCGTCCTTTTATTTTTAATTTTTTAATATAAGTAGTTTTGGTTTCAAGTTATTAATTACCAACTTTTCCTCATTACCTTTAAGTTCCTGAAGATTCACTGTGGAACTGTTTTGTAGTCAGAAAATAGTACAGTACGTTTTAGAATTTAAATTTCTACACTGAAAATGAACCACGTCTCACTTTTCACTTATAATAGCAACTAACTCATGCACATCCTAGACTGACGTGAAGCATGGCTGTACTGGATTCCTCGTTATTAGGTATGCATAATATAGAGGGAAGATCTACTTTATCTTCCCAGTTTCCTTCTTTCTTCCAAACAGTCTTTCAGCTTGGCGCCGTTCCTTTATTTCTTCACCAACTAGCTTTTCACGTGGTACATTTTTTCTTTGGACAATTATCCCCACGCTGCTTTTTCATTTTTTCTTAAATTTAGGCCTATTAAAGGGATCCATACGAAATGAGGTCAAACCACACAATACATAATTCTGGTTCCTGTGTTCATGTATGTCCATCAATCATGAGGGCAATTAACGCAGAACTCTGTCACTGAATTGCTGGTGTGTGGCGGCCTTCCTACATTCACCTGGGATTGTTCGTAGCCTAATCTTCAAAATGTCAGAGGTGTTTTCAGGCCTATTACACCTTCCACACAGCTAGTAGTGTAAATTGGAGGAAATAACTTAATTAACAGCATGAAGTATGTAATAACGGAAACAGTTTTCACAAAATTTACAGAAGGGTTAATAACGAAAAATGATGTTAAAAAAAGACGATGTATAACGTATACAGTTTTCCGATGGAAGTAACTGGCTCTTGAAACCAGCAACAAAATGAAAACGTGTGTGCCACAGATACTAATAAAGATATGTATGATATACACTGTATATAATAAAAGATTAGACACAACAGCTATGACAAGAAGTCTGGGAGTCAGGATTTTTTTTTTTTTTTTTTTTTTTTTTTTTTGTCAGATTAAGGAGAACATGACATATGTTTTGACACTTCCTCAATGTATGAAGTACAGTACACCATATTCATGAAGATTTGTACTCTATGACTGTAAACCAAATTATGATAACCTCTCTCTCTCTCTCTCTCTCTCTCTCTCTCTCTCTATATATATATATATATATATATATATATATATATATATATATCAATGGGATGGAAAGCTTTCGGTGAACATAGAGACATCGTGAAAAGTAGCTTGCCAGTATGCACTAAACGAAAAGTGTGCAGTACAACAAATATATAATCCCAGCTACGACTTACGGTTGTGAGACCTGGAACTGGCAAAATCGATGGAAAATCAACTAATCCGTTCTCATAGAACAATGGAAAGGTCAGTGTTGGGAATATCTTTAAGAGACAGGAAAAGATTAACTTGGGTGAGATAGCAGACTACAGTGAAAGACTTTATCGAATTTGTAGAGATCAGAAATGGGGGTGGGCAGCTCATGTAGCAAGAATATGAGAAACTCAGTGGAGAAAGAGGCTCACTGATTGGATTCCAAAAGACTGAAATGCAGCAGAAAAATGCCAGACAGGAGGTGGAGAGATGAGACAGAGAAGTTGGCAGAGATTGGTTCGGACATGGAATTCGTGGAAAAGGCTGGGGAAGGCGTTTGTTCAGCAGTGTACTTGCAATAGCTGATAATGATGATCTATCTATCTATATATATATATATATATATATATATATATATATATATATATATATATATATATATATATATGGTAAGCTGCTAGGTGCCGTAAGAGTTTTTATGATGGCAGTGAGGCATGTGTAAGGGTAATCGGGCATCTATGTGAATGGTTCTTGATCAATGTGGGCGTGCGACAAGGTTGTGTGATGTTCCCATGGTTGTTATATATATATTTGGAAGAGATGATTAGAGAAGTAAAAACACAAGTAATGGAGAGAGGGATGGCGTTGGCAATGAATGGTGATGGGTGGAATATCTCAAATTTGTTGTATGCTGATGATGCAGTGCTACTTGCAAATACCGGACAACTGCTTTGTAGACTAATGCTGAGTTTTGCTGATGTCTGTGAGCGTCATGCCTTAAGAGTAAATGTAGGAAAGAGTAATGTGTTGGTAATCGAAAGAGAAGGTGACTCCCAGTGTGATGTTGCAGTTAATGGAGAGAAACTGGAATTGGTGAGAGTTCAAATACCTAGGTACAGTGATAGAAAAGAGAGGAAAATGTGCAAAAGAAGTGGAAAGTAGAGTGATAAATGGAAGGAAAGTAGCTGGTGCTATGAAGGCCTTGATAAGAAACAGAGGCTTAAGTGTTGCTGATGCGCAAGGCTTACATGAAGGAGTGTTAATGACAACTTTAACATACATATGTGAGACTATGGTCTGGCATGAAAATAAAAAGTCTGGAATGAGAGCAGTGGAGATGGAATTGCTGAGGAATGTAAGTTGAATACAGGGAGTGGACAGGATACGAAATAATGTAATTGGTGAAAGATGCGGAGTGAGGAAGTCTATGGACACCAGAATCGAAGAGAGTTTACTGAGATGGTATGGCCATGTGGAGAGAATGGATAACAGTAGAGTGGTGAAAAAGGTATATCTGAGCGAATTTGAAGGAGAAAGGAGGCGAGGTAAGCCAAGGAGACGGTTGAGGGATATGGTGGATGGATGTATGAGGGAGAGGGGTATGGAAGTCGGTGAAACTAGGGGACTGAGAAGAGATATAGCTGACTGGATGAATGTTGTGAGAAGAACTGCATGATCAGGAATTTGGCACCGCTTTTTAATGTGACAGTGTTCGGACTGACTCTACTGGATACGTTTTTGTGAAGCTACAGAATGTGGCGAAAGTTTTTGGCCAATCAGATAGAACCAGGATTCCGGAGGCTTGAATGACGAGTGAATGGAATCGTGGTCCATTGGATTGCGCAAACTTGAGCTGTCTGGACATTGCTACTCTTCACCCTGCCGTTGGCTGGGAAAGGAGGTCCGGATGATGATATATATATATATATATATATATATATATATATATATATATATATATATATACACAGTATATATGGAGGGGAGGGAGGAGGAAGGGCGAGGCCAAGCATGAGATTGAGGGATGGAGTGGGGAGGTATATGAGAGAGGGATGTGTGTGCTGGGAGCAGGGGGGTGAAATGGCGGGGGACAGGGCGACGTGGAGGCTTTTTGTTTATGGCAATCCCTTACGGGATTAAGGCGTCTGTCAATAGAGAGATAGAGAGATAGAATGCATTACCGTCGTCGTCAGTGTGTACTACAGTTTAAGGAAAAGGTTTGGACCTCCGTTTTTTATTACCTGGTGGTATAATGGTTAGAAAGTCCCAGTCGGCATGACGCACTGAATTGGTCAGATCTCCCAGGAGATGACTAGAATGATGTCCTTCATATGACTCCAGTTTGGGGTAGTAGGTTGGTTATCAACCCTTAATGTGCTCCCCCATTTCAACCTATCCTTGGAAACCTACACCTCTTGCGTCCCCTTAAGTATACTGCACCAGTTCAACCTAGCCTCCGAAACCTCACCTCTTATGTGATAAAAAAGTTTAGCTGTAATAGTGAGAATTATTCTGACTTCCCTTCTCTTACTGATCTTCCAAAAAGATAAAATTAATCTTGCTATGATTAATAAGCCTTTTTTGTCACTGGGGCAAAGCTTCCCCTAATTTTTCTCCTCTTATGCTCACTTTCCTCAGTTTGTTGATATTCATGCGACAGACTTGCATTTTTTTTTTCTTAGGCAAAGATAATTCCCTTTGACGTGATGCGTTAGGAAGGTAAGTGACGGACACGCCTTAAAGGTGAATTATGTGCATTAATTCGAACATACCTTTATTACTTCAGCAGCGAATATGTTTTAATATAAATAATGCTCTGAAATAGAATACTTCAAGATTATAAAAAGCTTCATAATAATTATGTCAAGTGTCAAACAGTGCCTATCACCAAAACCTTAAGAAAGTCCTTCAAGACCACGATATTTTTCCCTCGCCTATCTATATCGCAAGGCATGTAATCAGAAGTAAAATAGGAATGTCCAGTGATGCAAGATGCTGAACTGTGTTGCAGCAAGAGTTAATGTAGCTCCTGAGCAAGGTATCTCAGTGTGTGAAATTGTCTCATTCGAAGCCATGCATGTGACTTTGGTTTTCGAACGACGGCTACTAAGAAGTACACATATTTACATTTATTGTTGCAGGTTAACGGAATAATGTATTTTCATTTGCAATGAAGACAAACTGAATATAATATCTGATTTTTTTCTGATTCTGTATAAAGCTCAGAAGTTTATTTTCATGTCCGTGGTTCATCTGCAAATGTAAAGTAGTAACTGTGGAATACTAGGTAAACTTTTGTTCCTAACTGTGCTACCTGAAGCAAAATTGCATCCCAGAGGTTTGGTGAATACATTTAGGAATAATCAGACCATGTAAGACACATTAATAGAGACAGACTTTCGTTATATTTCATCAGGTGTAAATTTAACACACTTCGACAAAACTTTAAAGACAGTTGTCTTTGAACAATGCTCCCAAACTCTTCCGTAATGTGGCCCTCCAAACAAAATCCAATAATATTCTTGGGCCCCATAATCTTCATTTGAAGGAGCAAAGCAGCGTTGCTCCGGTGACCATATTAGTTATAAAATTATAACAATTCGGGCAATTAAATACTACCTTCTTTTGTTTTATATAGATAGATAGATAGATATGCATGTTATGAGCTCTACTTTAACAGTAATGAGACGTTTTTTCCGTCATGATGATGCACTGAATTCAGGGCAGAGAATGATCAGAGTGAAGTGAAAAGTCTGTGTTACTTATGAAATTGCATATTTCTCACTAGCTGGATTGTCACTGGATTAGAAACTGTAGGTGCACAAAAGAGACTGTCCTCCACGTGGCACAGATTTAGTCTTTCAGTCTGATACATAAAAACTTGGAGGACTATGCTCCGCAATGAGAAACTAACAGGAACATAGACTGCTAGTATACTGTAACATCGCATCTTACATCAAATGCTGCCTGGCATTTTTCTCCCATTATTCTATGGAAACGAGTCACTCTGAAATTCGAGAAATTCGTCTTGCATTGCTACAGGATTTCTCACAACTGCTGGTTCAAGAAAATTAGAATAAAGCTTAAATATTTTTTCCACTGAATCTCGTACCTAGAATTACACAATGACCCCGAATTAGGGAGCGATTGTCTTCGACTGTAGTTAGGGACAGCAGTTTGCTTATTAAGCTACTACTCTATTTCTACTTTTCGCTGTCTCTTGTAGGCTAACCTTCCTTTGCCGAAGAAAGTTTAACATGTTTTCTGCCCAAAGATGACTTTCACTGAAGAGATGTGCCTGGGTGACTAAGAGTAAAGTAGATGCAGTGAAACATCAAGGGACCTTAATGATGAACTGACTTCTGGCACGCAATATGAAGCTCATGGACGTAAAAAAAAAAAAAAAAATGCAGATGAAAAGCAGTATGAGGTTAAGCAGGATCTGGTGATCAGAATGGTATGAATGAGTGTCTAGGATGTTTCACCGTGCATGCTGTTGATGGTTCTCTCTCTTTTATGCTTCCACTTTCCTTGTTTTCTGAACCCTGCCTCCCTCTATCCTCAGACTGGAAAAATGATGGTGATGATGATTATGATAATGATCGTCACTGTACATTGATTATTTACTTTCGTGCACGTGCTGTATTACAGGGGAATTTCGTCAATATGACCATGGTGGACTAAAGAACCTTCGTCGCTATGGGAGCTGGGCACCTCCGAAGTATGACCTGCATAAAATTACAACTCCAGTTGCCTTATACTGGTCTGATGGTGACTGGCTGGCCACCCCACAGGTAATGTTTATGGGTTTTAATTGATAGTGAGAAAGTTATTGGCTGGTCACCAGTGTGGTATTATTATTATTGTTATTATTATTATTATTATTATTATTATTATTATATGATGAGGAGTTCATGTTTAGTTAACATAAGTTAGCCTAAATGTAAGTGATTCACTACACTCTCTCCACTTTGATCTGGCCCATAATCCTCACTGGTCAGCAATGATTTTGTTCCATGAAAAATGATATCTGTTTCTTATGTATTTTTGTACGCTGAATCCAAATATGTTTTCAAATTTTTTTTTTAATTACCCATAGTGTTTTTTCTTTTTCAAGCATACTCGCACGTCTATCTATCTATCTATCTATTGCCAGACGCCCTAGTCCCGTACGGGGTGGCCATAAACAAATCGCCTCCATGTCGCCCTGTCCCCCGCCATTTCACTGCCCTGCTCCCAACTCACACACCCCTCTCTCATATACCTCTCCACTCCATCCCTCCATCTCACATCATTATGTATATTATACATTGTACCAGTGCTCTACGGAGCATTTGAAACAAGAAGTTTAACAAACACAACTATTTTCAGTGTTTGTGAAGTACAATAACTTCTTTTTGAAAGCACAAACCTAAATAAATGAGTCACCAGGGGCTTGTAGAAACACGACTGGACATGTTGGGACATTCAAACAGTGCCCACTCCTGAACAGCAGTTCTCTGTCAGTTGCAGGCTAGAGCTCAATGTGTAAACAGTGTCTTTTTCACTATGTTGACAGATTGTGCTTTTGTGTAATCAGGTGTTGTGCTGCTACCCCATCCACCATTATAATGGCGAGAAAATGTGTAAATAGTCTGAATGTTTTCTGCTACATCTGCGATGAATCGACATTCATATCGCAAAAACGGTCTTTCATATCCCTCATTCAAAAATGCTGTGAACATTACTTTGGTTTTAACACGGGTAACCAGGATCAAAGTTAGACCTCCCATGTTTGTTATGTAACATGTGCCAGGCTTCTCGCAGCATGGGCAAAAGGTTCACGCCGTATGCCTTTTGCCATTCCTAAGATCTCGATTCGGATTGCCACTTCTGCCTGACATATATGAATGGTATATCATCAAGATCCAAGCGTACAATTAGACATCTTAATTTACCATCTGCCATGAGGCCAGTACTTCGCAGTCAGGAATTACCTGTGCCAGAGTCTCCAAGAATCATAACACTGAGTGACGATGAGTCTGGTGATGAAATGTTAGACCAAGTATAGGTCAATATGGATCCAACATTTGAAGCAAGTTGTTTTTTCAAGTGAACCACATTTGTTGAGTCAAGGAGATCTTAATGAACTCGTCCACGATTTAAATTTGTCTAAGAAGCAAGCCGAACTTTTGAGGTTCCAGGTTAAAGGGCTGGAATCTGCTCCAGAGAGAAACTAACCTTTGTTTTTACCGTGATTGCCACGACATTTTCAAAGAATTTTCCTCCCCTGAAGATGGTCTGATGTTTTGGAACTATGTTCGTTCTTTTATGGAGGCACTTGGCCTCGAATATAACACATGAGTGGAGCTTGTTTTTTGACTCATCAAAAGTAAGCTTGAAAGCGGTTCTACTCCACAACGAAAATAAGTTCCCCTCCGTTCTTCTGGCTCACACAGCTAAATTGAAGAAATAGTATGTACCATGCAGTTCTTTTGAAAAAATTAAGTATGGGGACTTTGAGTGGATTTTTTTTTTTTTTTATGTGCTCGACTCTGGGCATAGGCTTCTCAGCCTGCTCCCAAGGCCCAGTCCTCCTATATATCGTACACCTCTACATGTCACCACTTCGGCGCTAACACCCACCGTCCATACTGAATACATGCTAGGGCTGTCTCATACAGGACTGGTGTATTGGTATTAGCGGGGGTATTTTTACGACATGTCGGCGGGTCTTCTGGTAGATCGGTAAAGTCTGCCGTAATGAAATTCAAATCCTTAAACTGTTCCCTGCCCCAGCGGGGATTTGAACCTGGGTCCGGTAGGACCGCAAGCCACCTCTCTACCGATTGAGCCACCGCCTCCCCCAATGTATGTGGTGACCTAAAGGTTGTTGCACTTTTACTCGAAATGCAACTTGGTTACACGAAGTTCTGTTTTTCCTCTGTGAGTGGGACAGCCGGGACAAGAAAAATCATTACGTAAAGAAACTGGCCAAAACGAACTTCACTGACTCCAGGGAAGAGTATGTTATCAGTCCTCCTTTTGTTGACCCTGGGAAAGTTTATCTACCTCCTTTACACATTAAGCTCGGGTTGATGAAGAGCTTCGTCAAAGGTATAGATAAAACTGGCCACTGATTCACATGCATGAGGAACAGATTCCCCAGAATTAGTTCTGCAAAAACCAAGGAGGATATTTTTGTAGGATCACAGATCAGGGAACTGCTTCGAGATGAAAATTTTGATGAAGAGCTAAATGAAAGTGAGTTTGCAAAAATTTCATGGGAAATCACAGATCAGAAAACTACTGTGATGTAAGAGATATATTGACTTCATATAAAGCTCTGGGGTGCAATATGAGTCTAGAAATCCAGTTTTTGGACTTGCATTTAGACTTTTTCCTGGAAAATCTTGGAGCAGTCAGTGATGAGCACGGCGAAAGATTTCACCAGGACATTTAGGACATGGAAAAGCGGTACCAAGGAAGGTGGATCCCCTCTGTGTTGGTAGATTACTGCCGGACACTAATAAAGGATGTTTCTGAGGCGAAATATAGCCGAAAATCATACACTTCTACATTTTAGAAGCAAGTTTTTTAAGTGTTATACCGGCCTCATCTATGAATGAGTAGTATACAATTATTGTAATATTTAATTGCTCTGTCACAGAAAAAACCATGCCTGATAGAATAATTCTAAAAATAAATTCGAATTCAGTGTAAAAAGTACTATTAGGTCCACCTATTTTAGTTCGTGGGACAAAAAAAAAAAAAAGTTAAAATTTTGTTGACCAGTGATTCATCTTTTCCTCTTGAATGCTGAACTTTAACAAGGAATTTACACTAGAAAATTGTGTCAGCCAAGAAACAGTGCTACAGAAAGGATGGTTTGCTGTAAGTATTTTATTATTTTGCTATAGGGCTTCAGGCAATATGCTGCAAAGGACGAAAATCTCCGTCAAACTATGATGGACAAATTAGAGAATATTCATATTTTCACTGTATTGTAACAGTAGGGTACTGTAACTGCACACCATTTTTCTCCAGTGCATTCCACTCTCCCTGGAATATTTGATAAATGCTCACCCCGTCTGTCATTAGCTCACCTTGTAACGTCCTCGCTTCCATGATGCCTATTTTTTTTTCCCCTATCTGCAGACACATTTATTTAGCCTTGAAGATACTTCGAACAACAGGTGTTAATTCAATACCCTGTTTGCTACAAGGGCGAGCTCTTAAACAGAGTAATATAGTCTGATATTACCTACAAGAAAATGAAAAATTCTTCTACCTGATGGAGTACTGTGCAGTTTCCAGTACATACCCGATAAATCATCTTTCATAATGTTCAGTGTTGCGATTTACTTTGTATCAAATTAAAGATAAAAAAAAACCACCAACTAAACAGCCATTTCCTCAAACTAAGTTAATCTGCAATTCCTCCGAGGTGTATGTAGTACCAACAAGAACATCGCTGCACTTGTCCATATGAAGGCTGTCTCTAAACCATACTTCGTTTTGGAGCATATGTTTTGTGGCCCTATAGGACTGCAAAGTACTTGCCCAAATGTAAGCAGCTCCTGAACAGCTACCACTACCACTATCATAACAGCTTCCACCGTCACCACCACCACAGTGCCACCAACATCGCCATCACAGCTGCCACCAACATCGCCATCACAGCTACCACCACAGCAACCACCATCACCATCACAGCCACCACCTGCACCACCACCACAGCTACCACCACCACCACTACCATCACAGCTACCACCATCCCATCACAGCCACCACCTGCACCACCACCACAGCTACCACCGCCACCACCACCACAGCTACCACCGCCACCACCACCACCACCAATTTCTCCTGAATATAATCGTTTTGAGGTGTTTTACTTTGTGTCAAAATTAAAAAGAAATTAAGCACTGGCTACTTTTTCAGTGCCTACTCTGCATCAGAGCTGGACGACAGAAGCGAACCTAGTGGCAGATTTCAGAAACAGGATCTGGTGAAGTGTCTAATTCTCGAAAACAATAGGCAAGTTCCTTAAATAATCTTCAACCCTGTCACCAAGTAAGAGATAAAAACTGACGTAGTTATTCAGTTAAAAAAAAAAAAAAAAATGAAAGAAAAAAGAAAAAGAAAAAATACACACTGAATTCTAACATTGTCCTGTGACCTTGACCCGTCACTCTTCTCAGAAGCAAAGCTCTTCCTTTTTGTCTCATTCTCAAGCATCCCTCAAGTTAGGATTTTTTAAAGTTAGATTTCTGTAAAACATCGATGTTGACTTGCGTAGATGAAAATTTTACCTAGCCCAGTGATCCTGACATTTGGTTAATTGTCCTTCTTTTAGCAGGTCTCTCCTTTGAATAACCACCAAGCTCTCCAACAAGTATGGTTAAAATCGGATAAAAACTGAGTTATTCACACACCCACACACACACATACACCGCTCGCTGGTGCAGTGGTAACGTTCCCGCTTGCCAACTGGTGGACGGGAGTTCGCGCCTCGCTCAGGTTGCGAAAAGTTTCACTGACGAAGTGGGTGGTTACTCTCCCACTTGAGCAAGGGGACGGGTGTGTGCGTGTGTGAAGGTCACAGCCTTGCCCTTAGATTGGACTATATGAGCTCTCAGCTCCCTTCCGGGAGGGTAAAAGCTGACAATCACGACCATCAAGTGATCCTGACCGACCCGGTGAATTACAGGTAGCGTCAGAGTCAACACGTCTGTCTCCTCACTCCGCGATGGCCACCCTTTGCCACAACTGGCCACACCTAAACAGTATCTTTATATGATACAAGCTCTGTACTAGGTTAAACTAAATGGTGTTCTAATATAATAGAGCAAGTATTGTCCAAATAACAGAATACATCCAATTAGTGCATGCATGTACCTATCAATGCATCATCAGCTGTGTCACCTATCACCGGCAAGGAGCAAGGAGATGCATACTTGTAAGTACAACCATTCTAAGTAATACCACAAGATGAGCGCCATCTTTAGTAAGGTGAATATGGAAGAAGTTAAGAAAAGGGATAAAGCTAGAAAACAGGATGATGATTTCTACCAGGAACTGGTTGAAATGGAAACATAAAACAAAGGAGTCGAGAGGGTAAATAAACTGGAGAAGGCTTTTCAGAGTGAAAGGGATGAAATAAAGAAGCAATTGCGCATGCAGAAGGAAGAAAATGAAAAATTAGTAAAGGAATTAAACAAAAAAGACAACAGTAGATGAGTTGTCGGTTGACGTGGGTTCACATAGAAGGAAGATTAGTGAAATGGCAAGTACAGTCGTCAACCATGAGAGTATTATGGAGGAGTTCAGAAATGATACAGAGACAATTAGGCAAGCAAGCAATCTGATAAACCAAACCAGTGATATTGAAGAGATGATAACCCAGGTGAATGAAGTGATGCAAAGTTACAAAGATGATGTGGAAACTACCTATGCTGAAATGATGAAAGTAAAGAAAGTCTTGGAAACAGGAGTCGAAGAAAATAGCATTAGAAAGGATGCGAAAGTAATAATCAAAAACAACCCAAAGTTGGTCAAAGATTCAGCAGATATCAACAAATCTACAGTAATCACTGGTACAGATGAAGAAGAAATAAAAAACAATATTTCGAGAGACAAAACGATGGCAAATATAATGAGCATACTGAAGGAAGTATCAGAGGAAATCTGTGATAAAGACATAGAGGAACACAAAAGGCTGGGGAAATATGATTGAAATAAGTCAAGGCCCCTGCAAGTAACCTTCCAGAGTGCAAACACTGTGGACGAAATACTAAATAATGCAAACTCATGGAAAAAGAGGAATTAAAAAAAGTATGGATAAAAAGATGTCTAACTCAAGAGGAACTGGGAATACTAAAGGAGAAGAGGGAGGAGGCAAAAACAAAGAGCGAGGGAAGATCAGAGGAAGAGTAATTTTTTTTTTTACAGAGTAATTAGATTGCAGGTACGAAAGTGGTACATAACCAACAGGGAATACAAAGGAGGAAGGTAGTAGACTCAATTTATGGCAAGTATGTAAACAAGATGATTAAGTTTATGCACTCAAATGAAGATGGAAAGGTGTCTAAATCATTAGAGATGGAAGACTATACCAAAGAAAAGGAACCACATATCATTATCCTAACTGAAACAAAATAAACCCCAAAGATATCAAACCATACCCTAAACATAGAGGAATACAATAAACGGAGAAGAGACAGAAATTTAAGAAAAGGAAGAGGAATTATAATCTTAACAAAGAAAAATCTACAAGTCAAAGAAAAATAGATGTACCCTCACAAGTAAAACTGACTGTATTGGAGATTAACATCTGAAGGGAAATTAATTATGGCAAATTTATACATGCCATCCAAACCAAACACTTGGGAAACACGCGAATATGAAGACCTGGCAGAAAGTACAGTTCAGAGTTTAAGAACATTACTACACAGAATAGAGGAGAAACGTGAGAGAATTACATTAACTAGAGATTTCAATACAAATATAAATTGAAATACTCTAGATGTAAGAGGCCATGAAAGCTGTTTGGATCAAAAGCTCTTGGATCTTGTGCAGGAGTTTTTCCTAAAACAGCATGTAAAGGAAAACACCAGAAAAAGAGGACTTGATGATCCATCTGTACTCGATTTTACATTTAATAGGCAAGAAAATGATGTTGACAATATAATGTATCACACTCCATTTAGCAAAAGTGACCCTGTATATTAAACTGCAACTTGAGGATTTCATATGACATAGTTACCAGCAATGAGATTTACAAAAAAGAGTCTAAACTACAAAAAGAGCAACTATCATGACCTGAGGAAGTACTTCTTAGAAATAGATTGGTAAAGGGAGCTTAGAGGACAAGACTTAAATATTATATATAGAAAATTCTGTGATTTTTATGAAACAGTTCAGAATTACATCCCTCAGCAAAAGAAACAAATGAAAATAAAGAAATGGTTAAATACAGAATGTAAAAAATCAAAAGAAAAAAAGAGACTGGCTGTGGAACAGATACAGAAGACGCAATAGTGAGAGGGCAATGGGCATATAACAACTATAAACACGCAAGAAATGATTATACAAAGATATGGAGGGAGGCTCAGAGACAGTTTAAGAAAGCCATTGTAAATAGAAGTAGTGATCAACCTAAGCTATTTTACAGCTACATCTGAAGCAAAGCCAAAGATAAAATACAGTCCTTTACGGACGAGGGGATCATCTATACACAGGAGAAAGATATTTGTGAAGCACTAAATAAAAGCTTCCAATCAGATTTTACAAAGAAAATAATTTTGAAAGTGATGATGTGGAACATGCATGCCCACACGTATTATCAGATATACAAATATCAGAAAAAGAAGTGCAGGAAGAGTTAAATCAATTAGACAAAGGAAAAGCAAATGGTCCTGACGAAATTTCAGGTTGGGTGCTGCATGAATGTGCAGAAGAGTTATGCAGGAATCCTTAGGTCAAAGTAAACTGCCTGATCTTTGGAAGAAAGCAAACATTGTTCCCCTATTCAAGAAAAGGAATAGACAGAATCCACTCAGCTACCTACCAGTATCATTGACCAGTGTTGTAAGATACTAGAAAAGAAAGACAGTTCGTTTTTTAGAAAGGGAAAATCATGTGTTACTAATCTATTAAGCTACTATAATAGAATTCCAGAAACATTACAGAAAAGAGAAGGATGGGTAGATTTCAAGAAAGCGTTTGACAGAGTTCCGCACTAAAGACTTTTATGGAAACTGTACCATCAAGGAGGTATCCAAGGCAACCTATATTGAAGGGAGAAACTTGTACTGTACACAGGAAAAATCATCTGGTAAATTACCAATATGCTGGGAATCGAACCAGGGACTCTCACATGAGAGCCAGGCAGCATACCACTACGCCACGACCAGGTAAAAATTTCCTTACGTTGTCACAATCTTGTAACCAACGTCCCTCCGCCCCCACTGTGGGCATCAAGAGGATGAGTTAACCCCCTGGCACTCGGGCAAGTAGATGCTTTTAATCTATCCCAAGCACTTACGGCAAGTCAGAATGAAGGGAGAAACCTGTACTGTACACAGGAAAAATCATCTGGTAAATTACCAACATGCTGGGAATCGAACCAGGGACTCTCAGATGAGAGCCAGGCAGCATACCACTACACCAAGACCAGAAAGTTAACTCATGTTGTCACAATCTTGTAACCAACGTCCCTCCGCCCCCACTGTGGGCATCAAGACGATGAATTAACCCCCTGGCACTCGGGCAAGTAGATGCTTTTAATCTATCCCAAGCACTTACGGCAAGTCGGAATGAAGGGAGAAACCTGTATTGTACACAGGAAAAATCATCTGGTAAATTACCAATATGCTGGGAATTGAACCAGGGACTCTCAGATGAGAGCCAGGCAGCATACCACTACACCACGACCAGGTAAAAGTAAACCCACGTTGTCACAATCTTGTAACCAACGTCCCTCCGCCCCCACTGTGGGCATCAAGAGGATAGATTAAAAGCATCTACTTGCCCGAGTGCCAGGGGGTTAACTTAGTTTACTTTTACCAGGTCGTGGTGTAGTGGTATGCTGCCTGGCTCTCACCTGAGAGTCCCTGGTTCGATTCCCAGCATATTGGTAATTTACCAGATGATTTTTCCTGTGTACAGTACAGGTTTCTCCCTTCATTCTGACTTGCCGTAAGTGCTTGGGATAGATTAAAAGCATCTACTTGCCCGAGTGCCAGGGAGTTAACTCATCCTCTTGATGCCCACAGTGGGGGCGGAGGGACGTTGGTTACAAGATTGTGACAACGTGAGTTAACTTTTACCTGGTCGTGGTGTAGTGGTATGCTGCCTGGCTCTCATCTGAGAGTCCCTGGTTCTATTCCCAGCATATTGGTAATTTACCAGATGATTTTTCCTGTGTACAGTACAGGTTTCTCCCTTCATTCTGACTTGCCGTAAGTGCTTGGGATAGATTAAAAGCATCTACTTGCCCGAGTTCCAGGGGGTTAACTCATCCTCTTGATGCCCACAGTGGGGGCGGAGGGACGTTGGTTACAAGATTGTGACAACGTGAGTTAACTTTTACCTGGTCGTGGTGTAGTGGTATGCTGCCTGGCTCTCATCTGAGAGTCCCTGGTTCTATTCTCAGCATATTGGTAATTTACCAGATGATTTTTCCTGTGTACAGTACAGGTTTCTCCCTTCATTCTGACTTGCCGTAAGTGCTTGGGATAGATTAAAAGCATCTACTTGCCCGAGTTCCAGGGGGTTAACTCATCCTCTTGATGCCCACAGTGGGGGCGGAGGGACGTTGGTTACAAGATTGTGACAACGTGAGTTAACTTTTACCTGGTCGTGGTGTAGTGGTATGCTGCCTGGCTCTCATCTGAGAGTCCCTGGTTCGATTCCTAGCATATTGGTAATTTACCAGATGATTTTTCCTGTGTACAGTACAGGTTTCTCCCTTCATTCTGACTTGCCGTAAGTGCTTGGGATAGATTAAAAGGATCTACTTGCCCGAGTGCCAGGGGGTTAACTCATCCTCTTGATGCCCACAGTGGGGGCGGAGGGACGTTGGTTACAAGATTGTGACAACGTGAGTTAACTCTTACCTGGTCGTGGTGTAGTGGTATGCTGCCTGGCTCTCATCTGAGAGTCCATGGTTCGATTCCCAGCATATTGGTAATTTACCAGGCAACCTATATTGTTGGATGCAGGATTTTAGATGGGAAATGAGAAAAGTAGTAACGGGAAATTACTCATCATGGAGGGAAGTGACTAGTGGAGTTCCACAGGGCTCAGTGCTGGCACCAATTATGTTTCTAGTATATATAAATGACACAGACAGTAAATTGGAATTGGAAGCTATCTGAATACGTTTGTGGACGATGCAAAAATACAAAGGAAAATTACTAACACAGATTCTTGCAAAGAGCAACAAGAAGAATTAAATGAGCTTCATGAATGGAACAATAAATGGCAAATGGAATTTAATGTGGACAAGTGTCATGTACAGTAATTAAGTTTGGTAAAACTGAGAAAAGACAAGATTGGGATTGTAAGTTAGGAAGATCAACCCTACACATATCAGAAAGGGAGAAGGACCTAGTAGTGATTATCAGTAACAGACTATCTCCGGCTGACCACATCAGTGAGAAGGTACGTAACATGTAAAAACTGCTTGCTAATATGCATCAGTAGCCTGGAATCCTCATCTCAAAAAACACACAAATAAGATAGAAAAAGTACAAAGGGCGGCTACAAGATGGGTACCAAGCTTAAAGGACCTAAGCTACGAAGAAATGCTAGAAAAACTGAATTTTAGGAGAGAAGTAAAAAAGGAGACTTGATTAAGCTATCTATGCATCTCAGGGAAAGAGAAAATAGACATAAATGAAAATATAACCTATGGAGAAGCCCATCAGCAAGAGGACACTGAAAAAAAAAAAAAAAAAAAAAAAGGCGATAGAGACATAAGGAAATTCAGTTTCCCAAATAGGGCAACTGATCAGTGGAATGTACTATCGAATGAAATGGTGTGTGCCAAAACTATTAATAAATTTAAGGATATGTACGATAAAAATGGTTTGATACACGGGACAGTACGAGCTTAACTCATTCCTGTAAATATTCAATTAGGTAAGAACACCCCCCCCCATATATATATATATATATATATATATATATATATATCTTGATGAACCATGGGGACATCACACACACACACACATATATATATATATATATCATCTCATCAGCCATTTGAGTGTCCACTGCAGGACCGGCCTATCCCGACCGAAGTGGGGACGATACAGCCAATGTATCTCTACCAAGTGGCTTAGGCTGTCTAGTAGAGATTGCATGTAGGGTGAGAAGTGTTTGTAAGAGTAACTGTAATGTTGGAGTGGCTTTGGATATGTGTGTAGTCTGTGAACCAAGTGTTATCGGCCCACGTAGGCCGACTGGTTGCAAGCATACTTTACAGTATGCGACACTGGTTCAACCACAGCACCCCTTGTGTCCGCCACTGCAGTATGTGATCTGAAGAACCCTCCCAATTTTATTACCCTGGCGAGGCGCGAACCCTCGTCCTTCAGTGTACGAACACGCACACTTTACCACTGTGCCACTGAAGCTCCATATATATATATATATATTCATGGACCATGGGGACATCACACAACCTTGTCGCAAGCCTACACATATCGTGAACCATTCACTTAGATGCCCATTTACCCTTACACATGCTTCACTACCATCATAAAAACTCTTGACGGCACCTATCAGCTTACCATCTACACCTGCGCGCAACAAACCTTCCACAATCCTTCTCCGTCTACTTTGTCGTATGCTTTTTCCAGATCCATAAATGACATAATCACCTTACAGTCCTTCTCACAAGTTTTCTCAACTATCTGTCTCACTGCAAATATTTGATCCGCACATCCTCTGCGACTCCTAAAGCCACCCTGTTCATCACTCACAGAGACTTCCGATACCTCTCTTACTTTATAATAATTCTTCCATTAACACTTCCTACAACACTCAGTACACTTATGCCACAATAATTCTTGCACTCACTTCGCTCACCTTTATTTTTGTACAGAGGCACAATCACAGCCGTTATCCACTCTGCTGGCAGTTTCACTCATCTATGCCTTCTTACATATCTCCAACAAGCACTTCATTGCGCTCTCTCCACTACACTTAATCATCTCTGCAGTCACCTCATCAACCCCAGCTGCTTTCCCATTTTTCAGCCGCTTCACAGCGCTCTTCACCTGTACGAGTGTCACGTTTCCTGGCACTGCATTCCTTCTATGCACACCCCCAAGACCAATCTTGTTTACAGTCTCTCTGCTTTCTCTACTCCCAACCATCAGGCTTTCAAAACATTCTTTGCATCTGGTCCTTGCTTCATCGCCATGGGTTAACAAGCCCTAAGTGTCTATCACAATCCCATCCTGACCATTACACATGACCCATATCACTGGAAATGCATGAAGAGAGAAGCCTGTACTGTACACGGGAAAAATCATCCAATACATTACCAATATGCCGGGAATCTAACCCGGGACTCTAAGGTGAGAGCCAGGCAGCATACCACTACACCACGACCAGGTTAAATTTCACTCACATCGTCACAATCTCGCAACCAATGTCCCTCCGCCCCCACTGTGGGCCTGAAGAGGATGAGTTAACCCCCTGGCACTCGGGCAAGTAGATGCTTTTAATCTATCCCAAGCACTTACGGCAAGTCAGAATGAAGAGAGAAACCTGACCTGTACACAGGGGGTTAACTCATCCTCTTCAGGCCCACAGTGGGGGCAGATTGGTTGCAAGACTGTGACAATGTGTGTTAGCATTTACCTGATCGTGGGGTAGTGGTATGCTGCCTGGCTCCCACCTGAAAGTCCCGGGTTCGATTCCCGGCATATTGGTAATAAATTGGATGATTTTTCCTGTGTACAGTACAGACTGTACAGGTTTCTCTCTTCATTCTGACTTGCCGTAAGTGCTTGGGATAGATTAAAAGCATCTACTTGCCCGAGCGCCAGGGGGTTAACTCATCCTCTTCAGGCCCACAGTGGGGGCGGAGGGACATTGGTTGCAAGATTGTGACAATGTGAGCGAAATTTAACCTGGTCGTGGTGTAGTGGTATGCTGCCTGGCTCTCACCTTAGAGTCCCGGGTTAGATTCCCGGCATATTGGTAATATATTGGATGATTTTTCCTGTGTACAGTACAGGCTTCTCTCTTCATGCATTTCCAGTGATATGGGTCATGTGTAATGGTCAGGATGGGATTGTGATAGACACTTAGGGCTTGTTCCCAATCGATTTATTGTGTCATGTTTATGAGATGGATTGTGGTAACTGGTACGGCTCTATAAACGAGAGACAAACGTATTTGGTGGACCCTATTGTCCTCTGGCGAGTTTTGGGCTACAAGGAGGTTGAAAAATCTCGACATTGATAATATTCATAGCATCAGTGTAAGCAGCTCTTAAGGTGAACAGGTCGTGCGGATCTACAGTCAGGGAAAGTTCCGCATTACCCACCTCCCGAAGCACTGGTGTGAGACGGGTGAATGTGAATCGGCAGCTAGACCTCGCATGTCTGGTAACCGTGAGTGTGAAGGAAGGGGAGGCAAGGGACTGGGGGCATAGGAAGGTTTAGTGATAGATTGGGAATCACGTGTAGGTCTGCAGTGTATGACTTGGACGATGTGTTTGAGTTAATTTAGTAAGGATACATGACAGTTTTATGGAAAAAAAAAAAAAAAAACGTAGATGTCTGTAGTTAGTGTTGTCAGGAAAGTTATGGAAGTTTGCTGGGTTCGGACAGAGGTTTGAATGCTTTCATTCCCTCTCGACTTAAACTTAAGACGTTTACCCAGGAGATATTCGTAACAATATAACATACGAGTATATATTATGTGTTGACTCGAAAACTAAACCACTGTATTATCTATCCATCCATCTGTCTATCTACCTATTTATCCATCTGTCTATCTACCTATCTATCCATCTGTCTATCTACTTATCTATCCATCTGTCTATCTACCTATCTATCCATCAGTCTATCTACCTATCTATCCATCTGTCTATCTACCTATCCATCTATCTACCTATCTGTCCATCTGTCTACCCATCTACCCACCCACCTACTTACCCACCTATATAAAATATCTCTCTGTCTATCTATGTATCTTCCCCTATATCTATATCAGTTTACCTGTCTATCTATCTGTACATATATATATATAGGTAATTTCGTAAAAAATCTATTTAACTATCCTGTCATCCCACTATAAACATCCCCCTGCAAACATTTCCAGTGTTATTCTGGTAATTATTCATCTCGAACTTAGAGTCTAGGGTAGCTTGTAGTAATTAAAAAAAAAATCAACATGAGCGATTAACAGGTTTTTCCTTTTCCTTTCGACAGAATGACATGGGAAGTCCTAATTATCAGATCAGTCTCTGTAACTATCATTCCTATAGAACATTACAAAACGAAGGCAAAGAATCATACTTTTAACAGAAACATGTATTGATACTGTGGCGTGAGCAACTCTCTAAACCCTCCCACCCCCGGCCACCCTCCTCCCACTCACAGTTACCAGAGAAGTGGGGTGTGGCTGCTGTTTCGGGACTATTCGTCGACTACCAATGCCCCGAATAGTGGGTAATGCGGAACTTTCCCTGACTGTACCTTTGATATAATATCAAGAACTTGCTGAGAAGCTTTAAACTTCAATATAGTCGCAAATAAAGAAAATAAAAACACCGTTAAACGATGGATGGTCTTCTGCATCGCACTCTCCTTATTAACGGCTAAGAGGGTGGTAGCTGGTGGCGACCGTCATCCACTCACTTGATGTAGTGTTGCCTACTTCATCCTAGGGTGACTCTACAATGTGACAAGTCTATAACCCAGGAAACCATTTACATTACTGGCTGGTAACCATATAATCAAATAGCGGGGTGATGTGGAGCCTACTACGATGCCCATGTTAACATGGTAAAACTAATGCAGCGTTGATTCACTAACCACACCTCACCATTCTTCCCCACACTTTTCTAAGGCAAGACTCTTTCCACTGGAAGGGGACATCGGATCACTGCACGGAATGGCCCTGCAAGAGCCCTTCCTTGCCTGCGCATGGTGGGTCTGCTCGGCCAGAAAGACCTGGGCTGCCCCTGCCTCTCGGAGCATAACAGTGTTCAGCAAGTACCATGTACAGTGTCAAAGCTATCTTCTCACAATAATTATCTTCTGTAAACGCGATTTGTTCAGTTACGAAAATTTTCAATGCCTACATTCGTACCTTCCTTGTAGCCCTTAACAAACAATTCATACACTGATCCCACTTCTTCAGGCATCTCACATTTCTCGGCGATGCTCCATATGGCAACCTGTTCACACCAACGGTACAAGTTAATACTATGTAGTCTTTGCCTGCTTCGTAGGTGTTAATAATCAGTTGTCGGGCAGCAAGGGAGATGCGTCGATGAGGCATTTCGGTCCGAGATGCTAGCCCAGTTTGGATTAACTTCTGTAAGTAAGAAGAAAGTGGATGAAGAGTTTGGGAGGAATCTGAGTGTGAAATGGAGGGAGAGTAAGAAATTGTTTCGGAGGGAGGTCAATTAAGTAAGGCAGTGTGAAAGAGGAAATAGTAGGGGAGTGAAAGATAGGAATAATAGATTGCTGGTGGAGAAGAGAGAGAAATTGAGGAGATGGAAGGAGCACTTTGAGGATTTGTTGAATGTAGAGAGTATAAGTGGTTGGGGAATGGCTGAGAGAAGAAGAGATGAGAGGAGGCAGGAAGAGATCAGTAGGACGGAAGTAGTGGAAGCAATGAAGAAGATCAAGTTGGGAAAGGCCCCAAGAATTGATGGAGTGTGTGGTGAAATGCTGAGGTATGGGGGTGAGATTGTTGTGGAGCGGATATGGAAGTTGGATTGGCATGGGAAGAGGGAAGGGTTCCAGAGGACTGGAAATCAGTATAACTGTTCCTTTATACAAAGGAAAAGGGGAGAGAGAGGTATGTGGTAACCATAGGGGTATTTGCCTTCTTAGTGTGACTGGTAAAATATATGGTAGAATACTCATTGATAGGGTTAGGCATATGACAGAGGAGCTAGTTGGAGAAGAACAAAGGGGATTTAGGAAGGGAAAAGGGTGTGTAGATCAGATATTTGTTCTAAGATGTTTAGTGGAGAAATATCTAGAGAAGGGAAAGAAAGTGTATGCTGCCTTCATGGACTTGGAGAAAGCTTATGACAGAATAGATAGGAAAGGTATGTGGAAGGTATTAAGGATATATGGAGTGGAGGGGAAATTGTTGAGTGCTGTGAAGAGTATGTACGAAGGAGCTAGGGCTACGGTGAGAGTGGATGGTGAGCTGAGTGAGTTCTTTGATCTCAATGTGGGACTGAAACAGGGTTGTGTGATGTCTCCATGGCTGTTTAACATATACATGGATGGGGTTGTAAAGGAGGTGCAAGGTAGGGCAGTGGATGTGAGGGTGGCCCTAATGAATAAGGGTGAGATTTGGAAGATTCCGGTGTTGCTGTTTGCTGATGATACAGTATTGTTGAGTAAAGATGAATGGGAGTTGCAAGGTTTGGTGAATGAATTTGGGACAGTGTGTAGGAGGAGGAAGCTGAAAGTTAATGTAAACAAAAGTAAAGTTATGGTGTTTGAGATGAATAAAGTCACAGAATGTACAGTGAGGTTGGATGGTGAGGATATGGAGAATGTGAGTGCATTCAAGTACTTGGGTAGTGTGATGAGTAAGGATGGAACTTTGGGGGATGAAGTGCGTGAAAGGGTACAACAGGGAAGGAAGGTTGTTGGTTCACTGAAAGCAGTGATGAGAAATAGGGAGGTGAGTATGGAAGTTAAGAAGTCACTGCATGATAGTATTGTGATCCCTACCCTGACGTATGGAAGCGAGGCGTGGCCCTTGCAAGAGGGAAACAAGTCAAGAGTGAGAGCAGTGGAAATGAGCTACTTGAGAGGAGCGTGTGGAGTGACATGGAGGGACAGGTTGACGAATGAAGAAGTGAAGGAACGTTGTGGGGTGGATGTGGATGTGGTTGAGAAGATTAGGAGAAATACATTGAGATGGTTTGGACATGTGGAGAGAATGGAGAATGAACGACTGACTAAGAGGGTGTATGTAGGTGAGGTGGAGGGAGGGAGAGGGAGGGGTAGACCGAGGATGAGGTGGAGGGATGGAGTTGAGAGGTATATGAGGGAGGGGGGAGTGAGTTGGGGGGAGGGTAGTCAAATGGTGGGTGACAGAGCGACTTGGAGGCGTTTTCTCTGCGGCCACCCTCTGCGGGATTAGGGCGTCGGGCTATAGATAGATAGATAGAAAGATAGACTTTCCGATTGATCAATTTCAGAAGTGCCGTTTACAGCTTCTGACCAGTTATCTTTCAAAATCCGGAGTTTCTTCAGTGTTGGACGATCAGGTTCCTGCTCTGTATTGTTGTTTATTCTGATGCACTTATATCAAGAACTAAATGACCTTTACCGAATTTCATGTAAAAATAATTTGTGATGTGTTGAATACATGGTGCTGGTTACCTGATTCATGTGTTGAAAGGGTAAATGCTGTTCTCATTTTGTGTTCTGTTTCTGTAGGCATAAATTAGAAGTTAGGGAAAAGTACGTACTGAAATAGATGGCAGAAAAACCTACAGATGTAATGGCTCAGAAGGTAACTGAATAAAATGTGCAATAAATGTATATTTTGCTTGATAAGATCTTTAATATCTATAAGGTACTTACTGGCAAGCTGAAGAATATAGAGGTTATGCAGGAACAAAATGATGGCTAAGATAATGTAGTGATGTCAAAGTTCCGAGGTTATTAATTTTTTGGTGTAATAGCTGGGTATGGAACAGCGTAAGCTAACCATGGGGGGAAAATATGCTGAACATGGAACAGGTCCAGAATATCTGAAGGTTCTGAATTATTAATACTAATTTATTATAATATGCCCTCTTATTATGTATATGCAACACATTACGGATAATTTGTTATTTCATCCATAATCCTGAACACATTAAGAAATATTATATTTAAGAACAACTGAATTGACGGATTATTCGTGTCAAGATTGATCAAACGGGCCACGACAGTCTATCTATATCACTTTGAAGGAAAGGTTTTGCCGAAAATTACCCAGGCTGGCTATTCACATTCACAAATATCAGTATTGTACGAATAAAGCTTATACACTGATGATAAATAATATACTCTATACTGTATTCAGTATTAGTCTTCAAGCGCATAAATGACTTTCACAAGTCACGAGACTTACGTTGAGTATTATCAGGGATACACAAACATGTGATATAAGTTATCAAGGCGTCTGATCGCTTCGCCTTTCTTCTTTTATATAGGCTCCATAATGCTTGCATGCATCAGCCCTGGTCATCCAATGGCGGCTTTCCAAGCAGCGCGATCTCTAGCACTCTCTCTACTTAGTCCCTTAACGCTGAGGCCACACTCTATGACCTCGTCCGAAGGCTTTTTCGGTCTATCTTTCGCAACTCTACCCTCAGCATTCACACCTCTCACCCTCGGCACACAGTTGCCATCCTCCATCCTCTCCACAAGGCCAAAATCATCTCAGTCCACTCCATCTCATCGCAACACTTTTTTTGTGTGTGTGTTCGACACTGGTCATAGGCTTCACAGCCTGCTCCCAAGGCCCAGTAGTCCTCCTGCATACCATACACCTCTACATTCACCACTTTGGCGCTAACACTCACTGTCCATATTGAATACATGCTAGGGCCGTATTGGTATTAGCGGGGGTTTGTTTACGGCATGTCGGTGGGTCTTCTGGTAGATCAGTAAAGTCTGCTTTTCATTAAATTCAAATCCTTAAACTGTTCCCTTCCCCAGCGGGGATTTGAACCTGGGCTCTATAGGACTGCAGTCTACCTCTCTACCGACTAAGCTACCGCCTCCCCCCATTATTCCTAAAGCCGCGTTTTTGTCGTCCAAGCAGACGGTTGGGATTCGAAGCCATCTTCGGTGAAACCAAGCTGCGCCGTTTTTGTCGGTCAAAGTGATACTAAGCCGGCCCAAGCATTTGTCATCGAATCCAGCACCGTCTTCGTAACTCACCCAGGCGTGGTCGGAAACAGTCTTCGTGCAGCTTGGGGTGAGTGAGAATGGCCAGCCAAGGAAAAGTAAATGATAAATATCATGAAATTAGCACAATGTACATAAAATTAAGGTGCAGAAGAGGACAGAGGGTTGGAATCGGCACTCATACCCTGATTCTGGGAGACCGGGATCAGGTGTCCGGTAACCCACCTCACCTTTTGGGTGCCTAAATGGCTCATTTGGTAAGCTGCTGTACTCACGCAGTTGCAAGCGCTGGTTCGAATCCTCCCTCCCTAAGTGTCAATAAGTGGGTTGGTGGAGGGTTAGTGCCCCTCCCCGTAAAACAAGTAACTCAAAGTCAAACGGCTACCCCTTACGGGATTATGGCGTCTGGCAATAGATAGATAGATAGATAGGTGGCTAATTTTGACGACATAGTATAGAGCCAGTGCAGCAAAAACATGGGCTGCGTGTAAATTGCTTATTCGTCAGATGATCATTTTCGGCGAACCCCTCTGTTTTCATTGCGACTGGCAAGTGTAATTTTTCTGTTCTACATATCCTGGACTGTTTTTGTGGGCAGAAACCAAGCGCCCCAAGACGCGCTTCGAATTCCATGCTCCAGCTGGGACGACAAAAACGCGGCTTTAAGTTTCATCCATCATCTCATTTCTTCATTTACAGTCCTCAACCCCCAGGCCAGATTCAAGGCGCACTACCCAGCCATCTAATCAAATTCATCTCCTTCCTTACTGCCCAAGCCTGTACAACATGACACTCCTAACACATACTGCATACAAGGACCCCATATCACGGACAAAGAGTCCTCTCAGTGTCAGGAGGGGCAACAACTCCCTAAACCATAATCCTTCTTACCATGCTAGCTTCAGCCCCATCTCCAGCATATATATCCCTCATTAACAAAACTCCTCCACACACGTTAAGAGACTGTCCAGCAAGATTTATCCTTTCCCGCCTCTTTGTTTCTGTATCATGTCCTTTACATACCACAAAGTTAGACGTATTTACTGTAAATGACTGAAGTAGAATCTTGTGTAGCATTGTGCATTACTTTTTATTCTCTCTTTTAGCATAATTCATTGTCACTGCATAGAAAACCTCGTAAGAAAATCATAATTCGTAATATATTTGCAAACCAGATAGTGGAGAAATTATCAAAACAGCAACTACGTACGCAACATAAATGTGAGATAAGCTGTGGGCATATTTTATTGCACGTTTTTGGTGTGTTTATAATCACTCTTTTGGTAGCCTCTTTATCTCCTGTACTGTAAATGTAATAATAACCACAACTTTTTTGGTGTTTGTTATACCTAATAGTAAAATTATAGACGGGAAAAAACTTGCACTATGATGTAGAGTCTCCAAGCCTGTGTTTACAGCATCATGCTTCTTCAATCCCCTGGTCAAAGCGCACACATAAGGTTCCGTACCTCTGAAACCCGATTTATCCGGAAAAATGATTAAAATGAGTGGCTTTCATCCCAGTTACTCCGAATTAATCAAGTTTTATTGTATTATGAAATTATATTCGCATTAATAAGAGCTATCTGTATAGGACTGTTAGTGTTTGTTGCTAAATTAATTTACATTAAAAATGCTAAGCGTACAGTAACAACCAGGTAAACGACTGTATATAGTGAGTACGTGTTCAGTTTTGGTGGTGGAGAGGAGCACCTTCACGTGATGGCACCGACATAACATGACGTTTAAATACCTGTATATATAAACGTCTATAAAACGCTCCCAATCCTCCTCCCCCCCCCCCCTCCGAGAGGAGGATGGTGGTCTTGATGATATGGGTAACTTCAGCCTGCATGCCACAAGGTTCACTTTTTCAAATGTTCCTGGCGCTACAGCAACATCAACAAAAGTTCATGATCAGCGTGATGCATGCAACCATTCTCAAGTACGAAAAACTTCTTTGTGAAAGCAGAGTGATTAAAAATTTTACATATTACATGCATCGCAAGGCTGCAAGCAAATGAAAAGAATGAGTGTTGGATTGTTTCTTCTTGTTGGAGAAAACTTTTAGGTAAACGCGTATTTCACTCAAACCATTACACAGACAGCAGCTATTTTTACATTGTATACTCGTACTCTCAAAGCACCACCCATTCACTACCACAGTTCCAACTCATCCCATCAGTTTCTTTACCATTTTCAACCATTTTTGTACCCCCCTCTACCTTGGACGCCTTCATTATGGAGGACATTTTGAATTACACATTCGTTAACTTAAACGACTTATACTATGACACCCATTTTCACAGGATGCACTCTCTTGCCCAGACCCAGTGAACAGAAATTTCCAGCCTGTCTCACCCATGCATCAGATTAGCACGCTTATTTCTTTACCCCTTTCTGTAACAGCTTCATGGGACAAGGCAGACCAGACGGTCGACGAACGCGTTTGCATTTTTTATTAATTGGCTTAAAAAGATTACATGTAGTCACAACCCTTCCATGACAACTAGGGAAAATAATATAGATATACGGTCACGTAATTTGATTTAAATTAGTATCATTTCACCACCAGGATGTTCTTCGACTGATTAGTGAACTACCAAACGTCAAATACACTCAGCGCATCAATGACCCCACCTTCACGCATCTTGACTTTGTGTGGTGAGTATTCAGTTACAGAATGTCTTGAATTCAAATGAATATAAGAAAGAGAATGCAATACAAAAGTAATTGTACTGAGTGACATGAATAATTTCGTGGGGCATACTGAAACATAGAATATTTTGAGATGGTGGGATTTAGTAGAGTGGGAGGAATGATGAGTTTTTAACAGAAGTGTGTAGAGAAAGAACATCGTTTTTAGTAAATATTTTGAACATGAGATAAATCATAGATAAACTTGGCAGAGTTATGAGGATAAGAATGAACAGAAAGTATATCATTACAGAATAAACGATGTGATTCACTACTGTAAGGCCCCAGTGCATATCAATATTTGCCTTATTTACGGCCCGATTTAAGTAAAATTTGGTACTAATTTTCTTCACTTCATTACATTTATCCATAGTTAAACCATGTTTTGAAAGTGGTTCCCTTCGGCGTTTAAATATAACTGAACCCAGTGTTCCAACCTAGCGAATTTTCGCTGCACCTCATCCACCCGGTTGGCTGCATTCTCTCCTGTACTATCATTATTATTTTTGATCAAATATGTGAGTTTTGTTTTTAACGTTTTTCCCATAAGGTGGCCCCATAGCTTCCCCCCCCCAAAAAAAAAAAAAGTCAGGAGTGTTAAAAACATCTTTCCAGTTATCGAGTACAGCATGATCGCAGGACTAGTGCATTTGACTAACAGATGACCATTCATCGCCGCGGAGGTGAAAGGAGAGTATTTCATTTCCAACATCATATTGTGCCTTTTTAAATTCGTATGTTGGGGGGTTTCTAAAATGCACTATATGATTGACATAGAATGAAATTTGTAAGAGTGGAGTTTCAAATATATCGATTAATAGGTAACAGATATGTAATTCTGGGGCCACAATTTAGTGAATCATCCTGTATAAAGGTGGACGAAGGCTTAAAGGAAGGTAGAGATATCAGTTCAGTTTGCGTTATCAACACGTCCAGACTACTTTACAGCTAAATGCAAAGCATATATTTCAAATTACATGGATGAATGGGGGGAGGAACAAGTATGGTTAAATAGAAAGAAGTTAGAGGACCAGAAGAATGAAAATGCAAAATTTATATTAGGCTGAGATAAATACAAGAAACTTTGCATGTAACTATAAATGAAGAGAAGGAAATAGAGGAAGTGTGGAATGATGTCAAGATGGGACTAACAGCAATAGCTCCAGTATTATGTTGTAAGAAAATAGCGAAAAGTTAATAAGGGAGAAGAGATGCTTAATTTACCAAACATACAAATAATAAGCCAGTATCGGCATATAGCGGAACTAAGGGAAAACAGTTGTAGTATGCTGAGCCGATTTCAAACAGTAAGATCACTTTTTTCTATTTCGGTCAATTAATGTAAAACTAGCGTCCAGCTAGTACATATATATTACTTTTTCCCGACATTCGGTTGAAAATACAAATCAGATGTTGTCCCGACCCTGATATTTTTATATAAATTCGATAATCATTTTGAGTCTATAGCAGAATCCGGCAGGTAACAGATGAGTGCTATGAGTAAAAAACAGACACTAAAATTAATGAGAATGAAAACAAAAGAAACAAAAATGTAAAATTATCCCTCTTACAACATCAGAAAGGGGGAAGGAGAACGACTGGTAGGTACAGGCAGATAACCATAAATCCAGTAAATACACTTGTTGACATTGGCTTCAAAAAATGTACAGCACACCATTGAAATTTAAATGGAGGCAGGAAATTCCCACGAGAGGCTATTGAAAAAATTACATAAATCGTTTGCACATCCTTTTCATGATATTTTTTTTTTTACATAGTAAAAATATGTTTGGAAAATTATGATTTTTAATGATTAAATGTGGCTTATCATCGGTATATATGCTTGTGTGTGTGTGTGTGTGTGTGTGTGTGTGTGTGTGTGTGTGTGTGTGTGTGTGCAACAGATTTTTCTTTCTACATATATATTTGAATAATACAGCAAATCTACATTCATGATCTTCCTAATACTTTCAGCTTTCCTGAGGGCAGACTTCTGCTCCTGATTTAATACCGTTATAAGTCTACCAAAAGGCATTAGGAAAACACGTAGAGAAGGTTATATTTTGTATTAACGACGTTTCTTGTACTATGTATATTACCAAGTGACCGACATTACCTTATTCTCGGTGCCATCAAATGACCTACTCCAAAGAAGTCACATGTCAACATTTCTAGATAACTGGGTATGGTTAGTGAAGGCCTGCAATTAAAACCATGAGGCTTTTTCAGATATATGACGCTGACCAGGAGCTTACATGTGTTGGTGCTGTGCATTCTAGGTGGAACCAGGATCCACACACACAAGGGTCCTCAGGCAGAGGATGAAAATACTGTAAGCCTGCACAGTGATGTCATGCTCGCCCTGACCTCAGTCATGGCCTGGTCCCTGCCACTCAATTTTAATACCTTCCAGTGTGAACATCCTCGTTTTCTTTTATTTCCCTTGTGTACAACCATATTCATGCAAAAATCACAACAAAGATAATTTTTCGACTGCCTTTGTTCTGTATTCAAATACGTAACTACAGTTCATGAAGGATAAGCAAACATTAAAAATGCAATAATTAGCACATTTTCTCAATGTTTTATATATCGACATTTAATATATATATATATATATATATATATATATATATATATATATATATATATATATATATATATATATATATGTATATGTATATATTGCCAGGCCCCTTAATCCCGTAAGGGATGGCCACAAACAAATCGCCTCCATGTCGCCCTGTCCCCCGCCATTTCATTGCCCTGCTCCCAGCTCACACCCCTCTCTCTCATAGACCTCTCCACTCCATCCCTCCATCTCATCCTTGGCCTCCGTCTCCCTCTCCCCCCCTCCACCTCACTCACATACACTCTCTTCGTCAGTCTCTCACTCCCCATCCTCAGCACATGGCCAAACCATCTCAGTGTGTTTCTCCTAACGCTTTCTATCACACCCACATCGACACCACAACGCTCCTTCGCTTCTCTAGTTGTCAGTCTGTCTCTCCATGTGACTCCACAGGCTCCTCTCAAATAACTCATTTCCACAACTCTCACTCTTGCCTTGTGTCCCTCCAACAAGGTCCAAGCTTCACTTCCATACGTTAGAGTTGGTATTACAATACTGTCATCAGTAGCATTTTCACTTCCATCTTAACTTCCCTGTTTCTTTTCACTACTTTCAAAGAACCAACAACCTTTCTTCCCTGCTGTACCCTTTCAAGCAGTTCACCCTCTAAACTTCCATCCTTACTCATCAAATACACAGGTACTTTGATGCACTCACATTTTCCATTTCCTCCTCATCTAACCTCATTGTACTGTACATTCACTGACTTCACTTCTCTCGAATACCATAACTTTACTCTTCCCTACATTCACGTTTAGATTCTGTTTCTTACACACTCTCTCAAACTCATTCACCAAGCCTTGCAGCTTCCCTTCGTCTTCACTTAAGAACACAGTATCATCGGCAAAAAACAGTACAGGGAGTTTCCAAACACTGCCCTCTCTCAATAGGGCCGTTCCAACATCCATTGACCTACATTGTATCTCTTTTATAACCCCATCCATATACAGACTGAACAACTATTCAGACATGACACATCCATGTTTCAATCTGACTTCCAGTAGAAAAATTCACATAGTTCATTATCCATTCACACTGCAGCCTTAGCATCCTCATATATACTCTTCACGGCCTTCAACAACTTCCCATCTACTCCTCATATATATTCGTAATACTTTCCACAATCCTTGTCGATCCACCCTGTCATATGTTTTCTCCAAATCCATGAAGGCTGCATACAACTTCCTTCCCTTCTCTAGAAACTTTTCCACTAAAAATCTAAAAATGAATATCTGATTTACACAACCTCTTTCACTCCTAAAACCTCCCTGTTCTTCTCTAACTAATTTCTCTGTTATTTTTCTAACTCTGTCAATAAGTATCCTCCTATTACACTAAGCAGACAAATGCCCGTATAATTACCACACGCTTCTTTTTCCCCTTTTCCTTTGTACAGGGGAATAATTGTACCTGACTTCCAATCCTCTGGAACTCTACCTTCCTCCCAGGCCAAAGTGCACAGCTTTCACATCCTTTCTACTACTATCTCTCCCCCATGCTTCAGGATTTCACCACACACTCCATCAATTACCGGGACTTTCCCCATTTTAATTTTCTTCATTGCTTCTACAACTTCCATCCCTCTGATTTCTTCTTCTCTTCTCACATCCCTCCGTCTCCCAGCCATTCCCAACCCGCTTATACTTCAATTATTTTCATTCTCTATGTTCAACAATTCTGTATTCCCAGTAAAAATATATATATATATATATATATATATAAAATCATAATGATAATACATGGCAATCTCAGTGGACTCAAACTAAGTTTTAAATCTATTGATATTAAACAACATCAGGTTGTTGGATTCCTTTTTTATTATTTTGCTGTGACAAATTTATTCAAGTGATGGAACCCATTACTCTCCTACATATTAAATGATAGTGAAAGAATACTACGACCACAACAATAATGAGTATATATATATACGTAATATATATATTGTTACGGAACAGAGAAAGATAATGTACACTTTAAGTGAGAATACTAAAAATCACTACTGTCCCGTAAAGTTCCAGGTTCAAAACAAAAGAGTTAGGTAATATTACAAGTTAAAGTTTAATGCTCAAACTAACAACAAAACATTCAGGACTCATAAGGATAATGTAATGGCAAAAAACAGGTTAAATATATGGTTAACTGCAATAGCCTCTATTAACACGAAATTAGCATGAGGAAATGTATCTAAGTCAGCCCTGATAAAATGAGAATACCAGATAATACTCAGTGAATGCAAGATATATTATTACGGATACAAAATATTATTAATAGTGGCTGACACCCAAAACACATGAATCACAAAAACCTTACTAGGCCTAAGAATTAACACCTTACGCTACACAGTACAAGAAAAAATGCAATAACAGTAAAGTACACAGCTGCTAGATGGTTGGAGACTTCCTGAGCACTCACAATAATAACAACTGTACAGGGGAGGACAGAGATGTGAACAAAATGAGGAGTAGATCTAAGTGGCAATAATGCAGAGACTGAACTCATTATATAGGGTCCGGCAGAGCTTGATACAACTTGTAAGAAGGACGCGCAAATGAAGCCATGGGGACAAAGAGTTGACAATCCTGCTCTGAACAACAGAAAGAACGACTTACTCTACTATAAGGGAGGAGGGGGGGAGTGAGGTAGAACACGCTCGTGATCAAACATGCACCATACTGTACGTTAGAATTACACAAAGGATGATGAAATCATAGGCTATGTAACACCTCCCCACAAAGAAAAAGAAATTTACAAAGGAAATTTCTTATTACTCTAAAACAATCTGTCTAAAGTCTAGATAAGCAATTTGCAATAACATTTTCTTTCCCCTTGACATGTTGTATGTCTAATGAATACCCCTGAAGAAGTAGACTCCATCTTGTCAATCTCTGATTTTTATCTTTAAACTTACTAAGGAATTTCAGTGGGTTATGATCGGTATAAATGACTATGGGGTCAAAACCAGAACACAAATAAAATGAAAAATGCTGTAAACCCAAAATCAAGGCCAAAAGCTCTTTCTCAATAGTTGAGTAGTTCTTTTGAGGTGGAGTGAACTTCTTACTGTAATAAGATACAGGGTGTTCAATACCCTGATCATCCTCTTGCAGCAAAACAGCCCCAGCTCCTGTATCACTTGCATCAACAGACATCTTAAAAGGCTTAGCAAAATTTGGAGTAGCGAACACTGGCTGACTTAATAGGATAGCTTTAAGTTTGCTGAAAGAGGATTCACAGTTATCGGTCCAGACAAATTTAACTCCCTTTTTCAGTAGGTCTGTAAGTGGTGATACAAGAATTGAAAAGTTAAGAACAAATCTCCTGTAATAACCTACCATTCTCAGAAATCTTTGTAGCTCTTTCCTACGTTTAGGTCTGGGAAGATCACTTATAACCTGAACCATAGCTGCTGGTGGTGCAACATGTCCATCACCAATTACGTACCCAAGGTACTGAACTTTAGCTTGACCAAACTCACACTTTGATAAATTACCTACAAGATTAGCCTGAACCAAACGCTCAAGAAATTTACTAACATGGCATAGGTGATCTTTCCAGTTGTCACTGAAGATTAATACATCATCAATATAAACAACACACCCTACCAAACCCTCTGTTACAACATTCATGAGCTTCTGAAATGTGGCTGGTGCATTCTTCATACCATATGGCATTACAGAACATGCAAAAGTCTTTCCTAGTGTTACAAAACATGAGATCTCCCTAGCACGTTCAGTCATAGGTACTTGCCAGTATCCCTTTAACAAATCAAACTTACTTATGTACCTAGCCTTTCCGATCTTGTCTATGAAATCTTCCACGTGAGGGAGAGGGTAAGTGTCTGTTTTAGTTATCTGATTAACACGTCTGTAGTCGATGCAAAGCCGCTGTGACCCACCTGGCTTAGGGACTAGAGTGACAGGAGAACTCCACTCGCTCTGGCAGGGCTCAATCATCTTGTGGTCCAACAGATAGCCAAGCTCCTTCTGGATGAGAGGAACTTTCACTGGGTTCACACAGTAAGGAGGCAATTTAATTGGCTTTGCGTCTTCAACATTGACATCATGCATCAACACAGTGGTTCTTCCTGGAGTGGCACGGAACACTTGCGGGTACCCCTGCAGTAATGCCGAAAACTCCTGCCTTTCCTCGGGAGCTAGATGAGAAAGCTTAGTCTGGATATCATTCATGATATCAGGATTCTTCCCCAAACTATCACTCAGGCTCATGCTGCATGGGAGAACTTCACTTGCAGACTCGGGTGGAACAGCTACAGTGCAGACTGGGTTATTTTCGTCCCGCCTGTGATATAACTTTAGCATGTTGATGTGACAAAGTTGCTTGTTCTTTCTACGATCTGGTGTGGCGATGACATAGTTGACATCACTGAGTTTCTTCTCCACGAAATAAGGACCACTAAACTTGGCTTGAAGAGGTTACCCATGCACCGGTAGCAGAATCAAAACCTGATCTCCTGGCTGAAAGTGGCGTAACCTGGACTTCTTATCATACCAAGTCTTCATCTTCTCCTGAGCAGCTCCTAAATTCTCTCTCGCCAGCTGTAAAGCAGTGGACAGCCGTTCTTTGAACTTCATCACATACTCCAACAGGTTGACGTCATCTTCCTCCGACAGCCAGCATTCCTTGAGTAGCTGAAGGGGTCCTCTTACTTCATGGCTAAACAGTAGTTCAAAGGGTGAGAAGCCCAGTGATTCATTTGGAGATTCTCTTGCGGCAAATACAACGAATGGAAGACCTTTATCCCAGTCTTTCTGATGATCCCAACAGTATTTCTTGAGCATCGATTTGAGTGTTTGATGATATCTCTCCAACGCTCCTTGGGTCTGGGGATGGTAAGCTGAAGATGTGATCTGGGTGATGCCCAACTCTTTCAGAGACTGCTTGAAAACATTTGACATGAAATTACTTCCCCGGTCTGACTGTACCTCCTTGGGCAGACCAAACTTTGTGAAGAACCCTAGCATTTCCTTAACCACGTTCTTTGCTGAGATATTTCTAAGTGGAATGGCTTCAGGATAACGAGTAGCCATATCAATCAGGGTCAACACATAAGAAAATCCTGAAGGAGTCTTAGGAAGAGGGCCCACAATATCCACCAACACACGGTTGAATGGCGCCTCAAAAGGAGGAATGGGAACTAGAGGTGCAACCTTTTCGGTCTGATTACACTTCCCCACAGCTTGACAGGTGTGACAAGACTTACAATACCAGGAAACATCCCTGAAGATACCTGGCCAGTAGAAGTGTTTCAAAATGCGTGCCACAGTCTTCCTCACTCCAAGGTGTCCTGCCAAACTGGAATCATGAGCCACTCTAATGATATCCTGCCTACAAACACGAGGGATGACAACTTGATGTACAACCTCCCACTCACAGTCGGCTGATGCTGTTGGGGGTCTCCACTTCCTCATAAGTACTCCTGACTTTATATAATAACAAGTAGAAGCACCAGCTGACTCTTCCTCACTGCAAGCAGAGTTAGCTAGACCTTTCAACTCAGGGTCAGCAACCTGCAACTCAACCAACTCTTGACGAGACAAATTATCAACACTACGGGATACTGCCTCATCTGGTGAGTGGTCCAAATTAGCAAGAAAAGTGTCAGCTAGGATAACATCATCATCATCATTATCCTCTAAGTCACCAGTAACTTTAGACTTAGCCCTAGTGACAGCACATGCAGGGAACACATCAGGGACATCACAATCCTGGGACACAGCCACTGGCTCACTAGACAACTGAGGAGCTGGACACACTTGACTTCCACCAATATCATTTCCAAGTAAGAAAGTTACACCTGACATTGGGAGTGTCTCAACCAACCCAACCATAACGGAACCATTAACAAAACCAGACTCTAAATTCACTCTGCACAGAGGGACAGAGAAGTAATTATTCCCTACACCTTGTAAGATTACAGTTTCATCAGAGGAATTAACATTAGAGCCTAGAACACTGGTCAGCATAAGGGATTGGCAAGCACCTGTATCACGATATATTTTAACTGGTTTCCTGTCATTACTGTCCAGAGGACTGACAAAACCTTGAGACAGGAAATTAGCACATGAACTCTTGAGAGTGTCACCCACGTCACTGCTCAAAAGAGGAGTTCCATCATGAGAATTTAATTTACTCCTCAAAGCAGGTTCACTTAACTCAGTTAAAGAATTCTGGGAACTCTCAAGGGTGGACACTAGACCAATTGACTAAATATTTAAAGACTCCTTTTTGTTCACATCACGCTGTCTCCTGAAACATTTCTCCGTAGTATGACCAAGCTTACTACAATAAGTACATTTACTTTTCTGAAATCTAGAGGTGAAGCTGGTATTTACTTCCTGAGAAACATCATCTTTATTCTCTTTCCTGTTACCTGTACTCTGAGTAGAGGCAACGTACTTACTTTCAGCTTTCCCTTTTTCTTTAGAATATCTCTTGTGAGTGAGAACATATTCATCAGCTAAAACTGCAGCATCAGACAAATTATCTATTCTTCTCTCATCAAGATATAGGCTTACATCATTATTAATACACCTTTTGCAGTCCTCCAGCAAAATCATCTGCTTAAGTTTGCCAAAATCAGAATCCACATTCTTAGAATTTAACCACTGCTCTAAGAGATCTTCTTTGATTTTTGCATACTCAACATGGGATTGCTTATCTTGCTTATAAGTTGTCCTAAATTTTACTCTATAGGCTTCAGGAACAAGCTCATAGGCCTTAAGAATCAAGCTCTTAACTACATCATAATTATCAGATTGATCCTGAGGCAAAGATGCATAAGTTACTTGAGCTTTACCGGTGAGAACAGTTTGAAGGAGTACTGGCCAATACTTTTTGGGCCAATTAAAACCTGTAGCTACCCTCTCAAACAACTGAAAATACTTTGTTAAATCAGATTCATTAAAAGGAGGGACAAGTTTAACATTTTTAGCCACATCAAAATCATCAGAGCTAGATGATCCAGTTCCACCTTGTTTCATGCGATACTCATGGTCTGCCTGAATCCTAGCTAGTTCAATTTGTGCCTGAGCCTGTGCCTGTGCCTGTGCCTCCTGAATCCGAGCATTTGCCTGAAATTCAGCCTCCTGAATACGAGCCTGAGACTTCAACTCCTTAGCCTGAGACTCAGCCTCCTTAGCACGAGCCTGAAACTCAGCTTCCTTAACACGAGCCTCCTGCAGAGCTAGCTGTAACTTAGTTATTTCAATCTGCGTTTGTTCATTTGGGGGAGTTACATTAAAAAAGCTTTTATTAATCATGCCAACAATTTGATCTTTAGAATGATGAGAGTGAACTGCATTTCCCAATTGTTGAGCAACAAGCTTAAGTTCATTCTTTGTTCTGTTTTCTACATCACACACTGTTTGCACATTTGACAAAAAAATCTTTGGCTTCATCAAGCGTAATAATAGTAGACATCATGAATAAATCACAGTCACAAAATATCAAGCAATATCCTTATGATAATATCCTGAATATCCTGGCGACGTCGCCAAATTTATGTTACGGAACAGAGAAAGATAATGTACACTTTAAGTGAGAATACTAAAAATCACTACTGTCCCGTAAAGTTCCAGGTTCAAAACAAAAGAGTAAGGTAAAATTACATGTTAAGGTTTAATGCTCAAACTAACAACAAAATATTCAGGACTCATATGAATAATGTAATGGCAAAAAACAGGTTAAATATATGGTTAACTGCAATAGCCTCTATTAACACGAAATTAGCATGAGTAAATTTATCTAAGGCAGCCCTGATAAAATGAGAATACCAGATAATACTCAGCGAATGCAAGATATATTATTACAGATACAAAATATTATTAATAGTGGCTGACACCCAAAACACATGAATCACAAAAACCTTACTAGGCCTAAGAATTAACACCTTACGCTACACAGTACAAGAAAAAATGCAATAACAGTTATACTCAAATTACACAGCTGCTAGATGGTTGGAGACTTCCTGAGCACTCACAATAATAACAACTGTACAGGGGAGGACAGAGATGTGAACAAAATGAGGAGTAGATCTAAGTGGCAATAATGCAGAGACTGAGCTCATTGTATAGGGTCCGGTAGAGCTTGATACAACTTGTAAGAAGGACGCACAAATGAAGCCATGGGGACAAAGAGTTGACAATCCTGCTCTGAACAACAGAAAGAACGACTTACTCTGCTATAAGGGAGGAGGGGGGGAGTGAGGTAGAACACGCTCGTGATCAAACATGCAGCATACTGTACGTTAGAATTACACAAAGGATGATGAAATCATAGGCTATGTAACAATATATATATATATATATCTTGTTACGGAACAGAGAAAGATAACGTACACTTTAAGTGAGAATGCTAAGAGTCACTACTGTCCCGTAAAATTCCAGGTTCAAAACAAAAGAGTTAGGTAAAATTACAAGTTAAAGTTTAATGCACAAACTAACAACAAAACATTCAGAACTCATAAAGATAATGTAATGGCAAATAAACAGGTTAAATATATGGTTAACTGCAATAGCCTCTATTAACACGAAATTAGCAAGAGTAAATTTATCTAAGTCAGCCCTGATGAAATGAAAATACACCTGGTAATGCTCAGTTAATGCAAGATAAATAATTACAGATACAAAATAATATTAAAACTGATGGACATAAAGATCCCTACATGAATTACAAAAACTTCACTAGGCCTACAAATTAAACTTATGCTACACAGTACAAGAAAAAATACAACAGTTATACTCAAATCACACAGCTGCTAGATGGTTGGAGACTTCCTGAGAAATTCACAATAATAATAACTGTACAGGGGAGGACAGAGATGTGAACAAAATGAGGAGCAGATCTAAGTGGCAATGATGCAGAGACTGAGCTCATTATATAGGGGCCAGCAGAGCTTGATACAACTTGTAAGAAGGATGCGCAAATGAAGCCATGGGGACAAAGAGCTGAAAATCCCGCACTGAACTCCAGAAATGACGACTTACTCTACTATAACGGTAGAAGGGGGGGACTGAGGCAGAACACGCTCGTGATCAAACATGCAGCATACTGTGCGTTAAAATTACACAAAGGATGATGAAATCATAGGCTATGTAACACCTCCCCACAAAAAAAAAGAAATTTACAAAGGAAATTTCTTATTACTCTAAAACTATCTGTTTAAAGTCTAGATAAGCAATCTGCAATAACATTTTCTTTCCCCTTGACATGTTGTATGTCTAATGAATACTCCTGAAGAAGTAGACTCCATCTTGTCAATCTCTGATTTTTATCTTTAAACTTACTAAGGAATTTCAGTGGGTTATGATCGGTATAAATGACTATGGGGTCAAAACCAGAACACAAATAAAATGAAAAATGCTGTAAACCCAAAATCAAGGCCAAAAGCTCTTTCTCAATAGTTGAGTAGTTCTTTTGAGGTGGAGTGAACTTCTTGCTGTAATAAGATACAGGATGTTCAATACCCTGATCATCCTCTTGCAGCAAAACAGCCCCAGCTCCTGTATCACTTGCATCAACAGCCATCTTAAAAGGCTTAGCAAAATTTGGAGTAGCGAGCACTGGCTGACTTAATAGAATAGCTTTAAGTTTGTTGAAAGAGGATTCACACTTAACGGTCCAGGCAAATTTAACTCCCTTTTTCAGTAGGTCTGTAAGTGGTGATACAAGAATAGAAAAGTTAAGAACAAATCTCCTGTAATAACCTACCATTCCCAAAAATCTTTGTAGGTCTTTCCTACTTTTAGGTCTGGGAAGATCACTTATAACCTGAACCTTAGCTGCTGGTGGTGCAACATGTCCATCACCAATTACATACCCAAGGTACTGAACTTTAGCTTGACCAAACTCACACTTTGATAAATTAGCTACAAGATTAGCATGAACTAAACGCTCAAGAAATTTACTGACATGGCATAGGTGATCTTTCCAGTTGTCACTGAAGATTAATACATCATCAATATAAACAACACACCCTGCCAAACCCTCTGTTACAACATTCATGAGCTTCTGAAATGTGGCTGGTGCATTCTTCATACCATATGGCATTACTGAACATGCAAAAGTCTTTCCTAGTGTTACAAAACATGAGATCTCCCTAGCACGTTCAGTCATAGGTACTTGCCAGTATCCCTTTAGCAAATCAAACTTACTTATGTACGTAGCCTTTCCGATCTTGTCTATGCAATCTTCCACACAAGGGAGAGGGAAAGTGTCTGTTTTGGTTATCTCATTAACACGTCTGTAGTCAATGCAAAGCCGCTGTGACCCACCTGGCTTAGGGACCAGAGTGACAGGAGAACTCCACTCGCTCTGACAGGGCTCAATCATCTTGTGGTCCAACAGGTAGCCAAGCTCCTTCTGGATGAGAGGAACTTTCACTGGGTTCACACGGTAAGGAGGCAATTTAATTGGCTTTGCGTCTCCAACATCGACATCATGCATCAACACAGTGGTTCTTCCTGGAGTGGCACGGAACACTTGCCGGTACTCCTGCAGTAATGCCGAAAACTCCTGCCTTTCCTTGGGAGGTAGATGAGAAAGCTTAGTCTGGAGATCATTCATGATATCAGGATTCTTCCCCAAACTATCACTCAGGCTCATACTGCATGGGAGAGCTTCACTTGCAGACTCGGGTGGAACAGCTACAGTGCAGACAGGATTATTTTCGTCCCGCCTGTGATATAACTTTAGCATGTTGATGTGACATAGTTGCTTGCTCTTTCTACGATCTGGTGTGGCGATGACATAGTTGACATCACTGAGTTTCTTCTCCACGAAATAAGGACCACTAAACTTGGCTTGAAGAGGTTGCCCATGAACTGGTAGCAGAATCAAAACCTGATCTCCTGGCTGAAAGTGGCGTAACCTGGACTTCTTATCATACCAAGTCTTCATCTTCTGAGCAGCTCCTAAATTCTCTCTCGCCAGTTGTAAAGCAGTGGACAGCCGTTCTTTGAACTTCATCACATACTCCAGCAGGTTGACGTCATCTTCCTCCGACAGCCAGCATTCCTTGAGTAGCTGAAGGGGTCCTCTTACTTCATGGCCAAACAGTACTTCAAAAGCTGAGAAGCCCAGCGATTCATTTGGAGATTCTCTTGCGGCAAACACAACGAATGGAAGACCTTTATCCCAGTCTTTCTGATGTTCCAAACAGTATTTCTTGAGCATCGATTTGAGTGTTTGATGATATCTCTCCAACGCTCCTTGGGTCTGGGGATGGTAAGCTGAAGATGTGATCTGGGTGATGCCCAACTCTTTCAGAGACTGCTTGAAAACATTTGACATGAAATTACTTCCCCGGTCTGACTGTACCTCCTTGGGCAGACCAAACTTTGTGAAGAACCCTAGCATTTCCTTAACCACGTTCTTTGCTGAGATGTTTCTAAGTGGAATGGCTTCAGGATAACGAGCAGCCATATCAATCATGGTCAACACATAAGAAAATCCTGATGAAGTCTTAGGAAGAGGGCCCATAATATCCACCAACACACGGGTGAAAGGCGCCTCAAAAGGAGGAATGGGAACTAGAGGTGCAACCTTTTCGGTCTGATTACACTTCCCCACAAATTGACAGGTGTGACAAGACTTACAATACCAGGAAACATCCCTGAAGATACCTGGCCAGTAGAAGTGTTTCAAAATGCGTGCCACAGTCTTCCTCACTCCAAGGTGTCCTGCCAAACTGGAATCATGAGCCACTCTAATGATATCCTGCCTACAAACACGAGGGATGACAACTTGATGTACAACCTCCCATTCACAGTCAGCTGATGCTGTTGGGGGTCTCCACTTCCTCATAAGTACTCCTGACTTTACATAATAACAAGTAGAAGCACCGGCTGACTCTTCTTCACTGTAAGCAGAGTTAGCTAGACCTTTCAACTCAGGGTCAGCAACCTGCAACTCAACCAACTCTTGACGAGACAAATTATCAACACTACGGGGTACTGCCTCATCTGGTGAGTGGTCCAAATTAGCAAGAAAAGTGTCAGCTAGGATAACATCATAATCATCATTATCCTCTAAATCACCAGTAACTTTAGACTTAGCCCTAGTGACAGCACATGCAGGGAACACATCAGGGACATCACAATCCTGGGACACAGCCACTGGCTCACTAGACAACTGAGGAGCTGGACACACTTGACTTCCACCAATATCATTTCCAAGTAAGAAAGTTACACCTGACATTGGGAGTGTCTCAACCAACCCAACCATAACGGAACCATTAACAAAACCAGACTCTAAATTCACTCTACACAGAGGGACAGAGAAGTAATTATTCCCTACACCTTGTAAGATTACAGTTTCATCAGAGGAATTAACATTAGAGCCTAGAACACTGGTCAGCATAAGGGATTGGCAAGCACCTGTATCACGATATATTTTAACTGATTTCCTGTCATTACTGTCCAGAGGACTGACAAAACCATCAGACAGGAAATTAGCACATGAACTCTTGAGAGTGTCACCCACGTTACTGTTCAAAAGAGGAGCTCCATCATGAGAATTTAAGTTTCCCCTCAAAGCAGGTTCAGTTAACTCAGTTAAAGAATTCTGGGAACTCTCAAGAGTGGACACTAGACCAATTGACTGAATATTTAAAGACTCCTTTTTGTTCACATCACGCTGTCTCCTGAAACATCTCTCCGTAGTATGACCAAGCTTACTACAATAAGTACATTTACGTTTCTGAAATCTAGAGGTGAAGCTGGTATTTACTTCCTGAGAAACATCATCTTTATTCTCTTTCCTGTTACCTGTACTCTGAGTAGAGGCAACGTACTTACTCTCAGCTTTCCCTTTTTCTCTAGAATATCTCTTGTGAGTGAGAACATACTCATCAGCTAAAACTGCAGCATCAGACAAATTATCTATTCTTTTCTCATCAAGATATAGGCTTACATCTTTATTAACACACCTTTTGAAATCCTCCAGCAAAATCATCTGCTTAAATTTACCAAAATCAGAATCCACATTCTTAGAATTTAACCACTGCTCGAACAGATCTTCTTTGATTCTTGCATACTCAACATGGGATTGCTTATCTTGCTTGTTTTTGTCCTAAATTTTACTCTATAGGCTTCAGGAACAAGCTCATAGGCCTTAAGAATCAAGCTCTTAACTACATCATAATTATCAGATTGATCCTGAGGCAAAGATGCATAAGTTACTTGAGCTTTACCGGTGAGAACAGTTTGAAGGAGTACTGGCCAATACTTTTTGGGCCAATTAAAACCTGTAGCTACCCTCTCAAACAACTGAAAATACTTTGCTAAATCAGATTCATTAAAAGGAGGGACAAGTTTAACATTTTTAGCCACATCAAAATCATCAGAGCTAGATGATCCAGTTCCACCTTGTTTCATGCGATACTCATGGTCTGCCTGAATCCTAGCAAGTTCAACTTGTGCGTGAAACTCAGCCTCCTTAGCACGGGCCTCCTGCAGGGCTAGCTGTAACTTAGCTAATTCAATCTGCGTTTGTTCATTTCGAGGAGTTACATTAAACAAGCTTTCATTAATCATGTCAACAATTTGATCTTTAGAATGATGAGAGCGAACAACAATTCCCAATTGTTGAGCAACAAGCTTAAGTTCATTCTTTGTTCTGTTTTCTACATCACACACTGTTTGCACATTTGACAAAAAATCTTTGGCTTCATCAAGTGTAGTAATAGTAGTCATAATTAATAAGTAACAGTCACAAATATCAAGCAATATCCTTATGATAATATCCTGAATATCCTGATAAGAGGTCGCCAAATTTATGTTACGGAACAGAGAAAGATAACGTACACTTTAAGTGGGAATGCTAAGAGTCACTACTGTCCCGTAAAATTCCAGGTTCAAAACAAAAGAGTTAGGTAAAATTACAAGTTAAAGTTTAATGCACAAACTAACAACAAAACATTCAGAACTCATAAGGATAATGTAATGGCAAATAAACAGGTTAAATATATGGTTAACTGCAATAGCCTCTATTAACACGAAATTAGCAAGAGTAAATTTATCTAAGTCAGCCCTGATGAAATGAAAATACACCTGGTAATGCTCAGTTAATGCAAGATAAATAATTACAGATACAAAATAATATTAAAACTGATGGACATAAAGATCCTTACATGAATTACAAAAACTTCACTAGGCCTACAAATTAAACTTATGCTACACAGTACAAGAAAAAATACAACAGTTATACTCAAATCACACAGCTGCTAGATGGTTGGAGACTTCCTGAGAAATTCACAATAATAATAACTGTACAGGGGAGGACAGAGATGTGAACAAAATGAGGAGCAGATCTAAGTGGCAATGATGCAGAGACTGAGCTCATTATATAGGGGCCAGCAGAGCTTGATACAACTTGTAAGAAGGACGCGCAAATGAAGCCATGGGGACAAAGAGCTGAAAATCCCGCACTGAACTCCAGAAATGACGACTTACTCTACTATAACGGTAGAAGGGGGGGACTGAGGCAGAACACGCTCGTGATCAAACATGCAGCATACTGTGCGTTAAAATTACACAAAGGATGATGAAATCATAGGCTATGTAACAATATATATATATATATATATATATATATATATATATATATATAAATTATACTGTATATATATATATATATATATATATATATATACTCCCTATAATCTAGCATATTTCAGCCAAGCCCTATGCCAAAGAAAATGAAATGCCGGATATTGCATAGTTTCCTCCCATCTGCTCAACATTCGGCATCTGACCAGATATTGTGTCACTATCTATCTCGATCTTCTCTCCTAACAACTTTCCCATGAGTAAAAAATGAAAATTGGGCCCAATAAACTAAACAATAATGATACAGTACAGTTATGCAGTACATAGTTTACTACTTTATATATATATATACTCACCAAGCATTGGCATCAATGGAGGATAGAGTTCTACACCGTGCACCACGTGCAATTGTAATTTCAGGATCACAATAGAGTACTAGGACACGAGCGCTGACAGGCCATAAACCTCACAACAGCAATGAGCATAGAACGCCACAGAGTTAGTCATAGCAGTAAGGTTTCGCATCTGACTGGCCAGAAGAACAGAGCACACAGACATGTCTTTTAGAGATCCAAGGGTGAGAATGAGAGTGCGATGGTATGCTCAGTGCGTCTGGTGAACTGCTCCTGCAATGGATTCTGATTTGCTGGTGCATGGTGGGTGTTCTTATTGACTGGTGTGTTTCAGGGTTTTCGCAGGTGCTGGTTGGCTACCGCCTATGATCCAGTTTATACTCCTAGATGCCAGACATTGCACAGAATCGCCGGTTATTGCCCGTTTTGGGACCGTATGTTGTATAATTTCGTTGGGTATTGCTTTAACAGAGCTACGACAGCAATGCTGGATATTGCATTTGGCTGGATATTACGGCGATAGGAAATTGAGCTTTTACTTATAATTATATTCTGTATAATACATATTTTCATAATAATTTACTTCTACAAACCATTGTTTCTTTTCATGTAAAAATAATCCTTCTTCAACCCGGACCTCTGCATCAATCATTTTGTGTGTTATAAGCTATATCTTATTTAACTGTCTGATTCTAAAGAAATGATACTTTGGTTTAAGAATATAATATCTGAAGATAAATCCACCCCAGCACATTCCAGTTCAGAGGCAAGAATTTGCCCACTTTTTCCCTTCCTTCAGGATTTCATCATGGATAGAATTGAGTGTTTCTTTCGCTATGATAAACTGAGATGAAAAATTCTCAAAGGGCATATACAGTTGACCTGTGCTGAAGAGTTATGTACTTGATTTCCCCTTTAAAAACAGTTTGCATTCCTATGACCTAAGTATGGATATTTCACACAAAATTCCCTCACCATCTACCCACCAACGTACTCAAAAAATTGTTCCAATACAGCTGTGATTGTGACCTTTCACCATATTCACACGTGGGCACAAGACTGTAATAATTATCATTAATGTTTTCTAGTGTATCATCAGTTGTTTTTTTCATTTCCAAATCCATAATGTCTGAACACATGACTTGTAAGACAAATTTTCAGCCTTAGGTCAAGGTACCAGGCACCTTTTCACCCATAAAGAAGTCAGTTTCATTATTTTGACTGATCGTACTTTTGTTGCTGAGTAATATCAACTCTCCCCCCCCCCCACTTTTTTCTGTCTGTCACAGACATCAGAATGATCATGAAGCAGTGTTGCCACACTTTTAGATGGGAATTATCGTGCCGGCCCCTCAAAATTATCGATTTTTCGGTGGAAATATCGTACATCATTATTTTTTTTTAAACAGTGTTTAAGAATCTGATGTAGTATATTTTAAAACGGTCGCCGATGCCTTGGTTATTTACTGAAAACTTACCCATTACAATTATGTTCATAAGAAACGTCGTTTTGTAAGATACTGACGTATACTCAGGTGTATATTTATCACCTTATTCCGTATTAGAATTAGAGCATACCATGAAAATCTCATAATGATAATATTACGATAGTATAATCATATCCTTTATTACAAGAATAATACTTCAAGGAAAAGAAATAGCTTTAGTGCCAATCTAGAAAATCACTCTGACTAGCAACAGAATGCAGTCCACAGAACTCAGATAATTCATAGAAATGAGCTTACTCTTGCAGGTAATAACTCAGTAAGACCATAAAATATATATATATATATATATATATATATATATATATATATATATATATATATATATATATCCAGTGATGACCATCACATTAGCCCTTAAGATCCTTATCTGCCCAATTGTGGAACAACTGTGCATGATTAGCTATGCGTGCCTCAAAATTTACTGCCATGCTAGCTTTCAGCCCAAAATTATCGTACAAACTGTACGAAAATAGAAAATGGTAACGTACATCGTACCAGAGGAAATATTATCATAGTTAGACGATAATTATCGTACGTGTGGCAACACTGTCATGAAGTCCACTCGTCTGCCTTAAACAACCAAAGAAAAGCTCGTCAGTTCAGATTTAATTTCCTTGTCACTATATAGTCAAGATAATAAATATTCTTAAGTATGCCAAGCACACACACACACACACACACACACACACACACACACACACACACATATATATATATATATATATATATATATATATATATATATATATATATATATATATATATATATATTTTTAGGTATATTTCTGTTGTAGCATCAGAGAGAAAGCGATGTGGGGGAGCCTCCAGCTGCTCCCACATGTCGATTTCCACCAAATTTTGCACACGCCTCCGGATGCGCCAAAAAACGTCACGTGCAAAAACCCGATACACACTATTCACTTTGAGAGTTTTCTTTTGAAGGTTAAAGTGTTTTACCTCTTCAACACATGTCTGCTTCCCGGCACCTACAGGCGTGACGTCACTGCAGCGGCCAACGGGCGCGCCTCTGATGTTGATATTCCACGGAATCCACTGGTTAACACACCCGCCACGCCGTAATACTACCGCCGCTGGCTCAGCACGTCCAACTTCGAAGCGATTTAGCGGTTTTTATTTTCAGCATATGACAAATTACTTATGGCATCGAAAAAATGAAACGATGGAAGTCTAACTTTGCTAGTATAAAGGAAACGCAATGGGTAGGTGTTTCAGCAATAAAGGTGGAGTGTATGAAAAATCATTGGTTAACATGGTGAGCGAAATTCAAAGAAAACGCGTAGAGAAAACGCGTTAGTTGTTCTGAGAATTGTTGTGGGATCAGCGAGAGAGAGAGAGAGAGAGAGAAAGAGAGAGAGAGGAGCCTCCTGCCGGTCCCACACAGGCGTTTTCCATCAAATTTGGCAAACGCCTCCGGATAAGCCCCCCCCCCCCAAAAAAAAAAAAAAGTTGCATCTTCCTGAATGTCAATACACAAATTTATTATATGCTGTGTGTCAGTTTGTCTGTGAAAAACGTAGTTCCGCTACCTGAATACCGCAACCACAATCCAGTTTCACGATTTTCAATACAAAGTGCACAAACAGGGGGTAAATCGATTGGTAATGTAGTCAGTTACTATATCTGTAATCTATTTATGACATTAATTTCCTAGTGACAGTCACTGTGACTCCTCACTATTCACTAGTAACCCCGTTCATAATTTCACTCGGACCACTTCTCAGAGTCCTCACTGACTCAGAAGTTCAAGTTCAGAAGTTCACACTTGTAACACTTGACTTCTTCACGTCCACACGTCACAGTCAGAGTCCTCCGCGACTGAGAAAAACTCCATCTTGAGCAGGTCCATGTTCTACTTCATGAACACCAGTTGCTCAAAGTTCTCTGAGGTCAGACTTAATCTTTTGGCCTTCATGACGTCCGATCCCTGGGAGAGGAGTCTCTCACAATACTAATATTATAATAATATAATCATATCCTTTATTACAAAAATAATATTACAAGGAAAAGAAATAGCCCTTGTGCCAATCGGGAAAATCAGTCTGACCAGCAGCAGATTGCAGTCTATAGAACTTAAACAGATAATTCGTAGAAATGTACTTACTCTTCCAGATAATAACTCAGTAAGGCCATAAGAAAAGTATTTTCAGTGATCACCATTACATTAGCCCTTAAGATCATCAGTCAAATTGTGGAACAACTGTTCATGATTAGCTATCCGTGCCACAAAATTTACTGACATGCATGCTTATAGTATATCGTATCGTATCGTATCATTTCTCCTGGTATCGCCCATCCCTACTGCTATATGACACAGCGACGCCTTGCCTGCCGCCGCTGCTGGCCGGGAATCCTGTTCAAGCTTGATATTCATGAGCCATGCAGTAGCCTGTATTACCCGCCACCGACCTCCACGTGGAAGATTGCTGACCGAGAGCAGCTTGTACAGCACCCTACCCGTATCCCTGACCGCCTTGGAGAGAGCCCAAACATACTTGACCTCTTCCTTACAACTAATCCTTCTGCTTACACTGTTAATCTTTTCTCTCCACTGGGCTCCTCCGATCACAACCTTATTACTTTAACCTGTCCTATCGCTCCAGTGCAGCCTGTGGACCCTCCAGAGAAACGTCAGTTGTGACACTTTGGAGCTGCAGAGTGGGAGGCCCTCAGGCAGTACATCTTTGATTTTCCCAGGAATGATTATTGCTTACATGGCAGGGAGCCATCTGAGTGTGCTTTGCGTATTACGGAGGTTATTTTCTCATGCATGGAAGCATACATTCCCTTCTCATATCCTTTAACTAATGCAAGAAAGCCTTGGTTTAGTCACGTTTGTTCTAATGCTGTCCACAACAAAGAGAAGGCCTATAAAAGGTACCGGAACCATCTCACCCCTGAATCTCATCTTGTTTATGTTTCTACCCGGAATCGTGCTAAAGTCTGTTCTTCTCTCTGCTAAAAATAATTTCATTCGTACTAAATTCTCTCAACTCTCCAACTCGAATTCTTCCTGCTCCTTCTAGCACCTTTCCAAAAACCTTTCTAACAACTTTACCTCATCATCCTTCCTTCTCTTTTTTCCTCTGATGGCTCTGTGGGTATTTTTTTGTACTAATAAAGCAGATCTCTTCGCTCAGACTTTCTCCTCCAGTTCCATTAGACGATTCGGGTGCTGTTCCTCCATCATTTCCCCCCTCTGACTTTCTCGTGGCTGACATTAAAATTTCTCCAGCTGATGTATTTTCTGCGATCACTGGCCTCAATATTAGCAAGGGATATAGGCCTGCTGGAGTCCCTCCTGTTGTCTTCAAGAACTATGCTTCTGTGCTTACACCCTGCATAGGTAAACTCTTTCGCTTTTGTCTATCAACTTGTACCTTTGCTTCTTGCTGGAAGTTTGCTTTCATTCAGCCAGTCCCAAAGAAGGGTGACAATTCCCAACCCTCAAACTATCGTCCAATTGCTTTAACATCCTGTGTCTCTAAAGTTTTTGAGTCTAAACACAAAAATTTTAAAACATCTTTCATATCACAACCTTCTTTCCGATCGTCAGTATGGGTTCTTAAAAAAAAAGTAATTTTTTTTTTATTGCCAGTAAGAGAACATAATACATATATCAATACAATACGAAGTAAGAAGCGGTACGGTCTGCCGAGCCGGAGTTCCTTGGCAGACATGATAGTTGTTATATTGTTTCTTAGATTTAGTACAGGCAAATATACAAATCTAATATCCTATATTATATATACATACGCACATATTACATATTACACATTACATAAGCATGCACACATATACACATATATAGAAATACACATACACATGCACACACATACACGCATATATACATACATAAATACTCTAGGATTACCCAGAAATTACCAACACTGTAGAGTAAATAAATAACCTTTAACTTTCTTTTTAAATGAAGATCTGCTACATGATTTAATAAGATCCTTTGTATTTGCAGAGAGTTCCATAACTGAGAGTTTCATAACTGAGGACCTGTACATAGTATGCTATTTTAAAAAGAACTGCTCGAAATTGTGGACATATGAGATTACTGTTATTCCCCCTGGTATTGTGAATAGTGTTTACTAATGTAAAGACTTTATTTCCTAAGCATTCTTTGATATCATTTAAAACAAATAACAAAAGAAAATATTTATGAACAAATTGAAACGAGCAGTTTTGCAGACATAAATATATTATGCTGTCAGTGGAGTCAAATTTACCCTTAAAATATATGCATCTCAGAATTTTCTTCTGCGCTGCTACTATTCTGTTCTCAAATGATGGCCGGGTACAGCCCCACACAGACACACAGCAGATAAGGTGAGGGTAACATAACGTATAATATATGCTAATCATAGCTTCAGTGGTAAGTTGATAGCGGATCCTATATAGTACACCGTACATTTTTTTATACTTTCGTGCATACTGCATTAATGTGACAACTCCAATTTAAATTTTGATCGATATAGATGCCAAGAAACTTTGTGTTGTCGACCCGTTTTATTATTTCACCCTCTAATATCTGTTTTTCACAGAACAATTTTGAAAGCTAATATAGTTAGTTTTGGTCACATTTAACTGTAGTTTATTACATTTAACTCACTGAACAATTGAGTTTCTCTCTACTCAAATTAGTGTGTAAAGAGGTAATATTCTTATCTGTTAATAGAAGATTGGTGTCATCAGCATATATAACAAATTTGAAATTGGAGCTAGCACAATTTATATCATTAATATAGATAAGAAACAAAATAGGGCCCAAAACTGATCCCTGAGGTACTCCTTTTCATATATATTTAAAAAGAGAGTACTTAGAATTACAATTGACTGCTGATTACTGATGTAGTTCTTAAATAGCTGCAGTGGTACACCTCAAATCTCAACATGTTTTAATTTGTCATTTAAAATATGATGGTTCAAGGACTCAAAAGCTTTGGATAAATCAGTAAACACCCCTGCAACATACAAGTTTTCTTCCAAATATTCGTATAAATTTTCAACAAATTGTAGCACAGCCAACTCTGTAGATCGATTCCACCAAAATCCAAATTGACTATCAGTAAGTTATAATTTTCAAGATAGTAAGACGTATGAAGATGGCTTTTTCAATTATTTTACTGAACACCTGAAGTATTGAAATTGGACGATAGTTGTTGATATCATCCTTACTACCAGACTTATGCAAGGGAACCACTTTGGCCATTTTTAGAGTATCTGGAAAAATCCCTGTGCGAAATGCAAGATTAATTATATGCGCAATTGGAGTTGAAACTGATGTCGAGTTGTGCTTCAATAAATTAGAAGGAAATTCATCATAACAAGCAGCGGTAGGTTTTAGTGCTTTTAAGTATTGTTCAGTTTCAGTATTATTTACGGAAGAATGATACATTTAGAAGTTAGGTGGGTTTTGTTTATACTGTAGATATGCGGTTTCGTTACCTGTGTTAGAGGAGGATACGTTTCCATATTTTAATAAATTGCTGTTGAATGCTCTGGTTTAACTGTGTGTTTATCTATGGTACTATTGTCTCTGCCAAGTAGAGAATTAATAGTCTTCAAGTGAGATTTAGGATTACCTTGGTTATCTTTTAATTGATCCTTGTAATACTTATTTTTAGCAGCCCTCAAAATAGATGTTAATTTATTTCGGTATGATTTGTATATTTTCCCATATGTTATTGGCCATTTTTTAGCCAATCTTTCTAGTCTGTGTTTTTCTCTAATGCTCTTTTTTTTGTGTGTGCTAAAGTGATTTATGGATTTTGCTCATTCTTATTACATATATTTAGGGATTTTAATGTAAAATGTTTCTTGAATAAGACATTGAAGCTCTCATAAATATAGTTGTATGCATCATTTGGGCATTGAGACTCAAGTACATTGGACCAACTTACATGAGATACCTCTCTACTGAAATTGTCAATTGAGGCATTTGTTATAATCCTTGCTTGAATATACTTCGGGGCATTTTTATTAACGTTTTTAAGATTAAGCTGGGCAATTATTGGAAAATGGTCTGATATATCGGTATGTATTTTGAAGTTAGCTTTATTTAATTCTGCTGTTGAAGTCCAAATATGATCAATAAGTGTGCCAGTTGTGTCTGTAACTCGAGTAAGTTTCGAAGTGAGAGGTACTAATGAATTTGAATAAATCAAGTTTATGAATTCATTCACAATTACATCTTCATTGTGCTTCAAAAGATCGAGATTCCAATCACTGAAAAAACTCACACCGTTGTATATTTTAGTATTAATATTTCTTAATAGTTCATTTAGAGTATTTTTAAAAAGCTGCTTATCACCGCCACGGGGTCTATAAATACTAACAAAAAAATATACTTTGTAACTGTAGTTTCGACACATAAACATTCTATGAAAGGTTCTGATATACACATATACAGTAAAACAGTTGAACAAATACAACCGGAAATGTACATTGCAGCACCACCCCCATTTCTATTCCTACAGTTATTATAAAAAATTATATCCACGAAGGTGATAATTATAATGCAGCTGCACTGGCGATCTTCTCACCAACCTTTCAGACTCCTGGTCATCCTCCTTTAGGGACTTTGGCAAAAGCTTTGCCATTGCATTTGACATCTCAAAGGCTTTCGATCGAGTCTGGCATAAATGTTTAATTTCCATACTACCGTCTTACGGTTTCTATCCTTCTGTCTGTGCCTTCATCTGTAGCTTCCTTTCTGGTCATTTTATTGCCGCTTTTGTAGACGGCCATCGTTCTTCTCCTAGATCTATCAACAGTGGTGTTCCTCAGGGCTCTGTCCTATCACCAACTCTCTTCCTCTTATTCATCAATGACCTTCTGAGCTGTACATCTAACCCTATCCACTCGTACGCTGATGATTCCATCCTTCACTTTTTCATTCTGTTCCAGCAACGTCCATCTCAGCAGTTACTTCAACAAACAAGGGATGAGGCTATGGCACATTTAACGTTTGACTTGGTTCGTAGCTCTGACTGGGGTAAAATTAATCTTGTCTTTAAAACGTCAAAAACTCAGTTTTTACACCTATCAACCCCTCAAAATCTTCCACAGGAGTACCCACTAATGTTTAATAATATCCAGCTCAATCCTGCATCATCCTTGAACATGCTTGACGTTTCATTCACTCTGGACTTATCTTGGAAAGATCATATTACATCTGTATAATCTGCTTCCAAGAGATTAGGTGTGCTAAACTGGCTTCGTACCTTCTTTACCCCTGCACACTTGTTGACTTTATACACGGGTTTTATTCACCCCTGCATGGAGTACAGCTTTCATGTGTGGGGAAGCTCCCCACATACAGCTCTTCTCAATAGGGTGGGGTCAAAGGCTGTTCGTCTCATTAACCCTCCTCCTCTTACTGGCTCCCTCCAACTTGTCTCTTTGCCACACTGTTGCCTCTTTATCTCTTTTCTATCGCTACTCCAATGGTCACTGTTCCTCTGAGCGTCTGCTTGCATCCCTTCACCTCTACCACTGATGTATAGTACCTGTCTAGCAACAAACTCTCATCCCTTTTCTGTCCAACTCTCTAATGCAATTAACCGTTAGTCCCAGTCCTTCATTTATGCAACAGCTCAACTCTGGAATTGTCTCCCTCTGTTTGTATTTCCTGCTAGCTATGATCTCCAGTCTTTCAAACGCAGTGTGTCCAACCATCTCGAAATGAACGGATTTTGAATTTGGCTCTAATTTGATTTTTTTTTTTTCTTCGAGGGAACGGTTTCCGGGCTCCTGGCCTTTGGTGGCTTCTTCCTTACATAATATATAGATAGATAGATAGATAAGTAGATAGATAGATATAGATAGATAGATAAGTAGATAGATAGATATAGATAGATAGATAAGTAGATAGATAGAGATAGATAGATAGATAGATATGTATGTACGTATGTATACACTCTGTCTTGATCAATTGTTTTTAACAGTAAAAAACAACTCTCTCTCTCTCTCTCTCTCTCTCTCTCTCTCTCTCTGCATGTATGTATACTTACACTCTGACTTGATCAATCGTTTCCAACAGTAAAAAACAACTAACTGTATGTTGTGTAATCAGGGCCTTGGATGCAGAGGGATTAGTGTATCGTCACTTGCTCCAGGTAATGTCCCAGTACTGACAACTCAAGCACCGGACTCCTTGCATCTCCTCATGCAATCTTGTGTAAGTCAGAAACCAGGATTCATCAAGAATGGCCACTCTGGGTTTCCCTTCAGAGCATGATGCGCACTTTTGGTACGCCTAATGCGATATTGATTGTATCAATGAATTATCTGACTGATAATTAATAAATTCTCATTGGTTTTATGTTTTTAATTGTTTTTCTTTCCCAAACTCATATTAATGGTCAATGCATTATTCAATCATTTTGCAGATAGCTGATTATGGATACTGTCACTGGTTTCCCATAATCTTGAATGAGCTTTTACTACAGAGTAAATGAGTGTACTGATATCAGCCTCAGTTGATATTTCTAGTAATGTCAGTCTCAATACAGTAAAGTATATTCTTTACTCTGTGCTGGGCGAAAGCAAAACAATGATTCAAAACGTCCGAGAAGTGTATTCACTATATGAAACAAGAACCTGTGCTGAGGCCCAGCAACCCGTCTACGACAGGCATTTTAGTGCTGGCGTATAAACACAACAGGTTGTCTAGTCAAAGATGTCACATCAAATTTGGAGTAAATCGCGTTAAAACTGATGTTGTTAGATTTTCCCACTTGTGAAACAGTGTGAGAGCAGGCCTATGGTGTGAGGCCCACCAGTGAGAAACAGATGACGAAGGGGTAGCAGTTGCTGGGCGGTAGGAAATTATGAAGGATGGGTGATGTGGCTGGAGAGCAAGGAGAGGAAGTGAGACTAGGAGAGCTGTTGCTGAAAGTGTTTGATGAATTCATCGGGGTGAATGTGGAGAGTCGGGCGATCATCGGCGGCAGGAGAAGGGCTCCTGGGCGTGCGTTCGCAGGCGTCACGAGGCAAGGCACGGTGTTTGGTGGCAGGCGGATTTGTAGTAGTCTTCCCCTTGTTTCTCCTCGGTGATGGTGGGGAAGGGTGCACCTCTTGAGTGCACTGGTTGGCTAGTGACACACCGTCAGCAGATGGTGATGGAGTTGGAGGACGGTCTTCCACGTCCTGGAAGATGGACGGGACAGGAGAGGCAGTGTCCTCCTCGGTAGCTGGCGGTGTGTTGGGCAGGTTTGAGTCAGGGTGAGCACTGTCGGTGTCCATGGGCTGTGGAGGGCTGGCGGTGGTGGTGGTAGTCGCCCTATTTAGTGGTGCTTCTAGCTGCAACCTTTTCTGCGGTGTTCTGCGGGGTTGGGGAGGCTGCAGCTGAGGGGCACAACACTCCCGACGAGGGGCTACCTGTGTATCAAGAGCGAAGCTCTGTGGAATGACAAGGCTCAGCAGCCCGTTCTTCTCGAAAATCTGAGGAAGAAGAACGAGCATCGCCGCCTTTTCATCATCACAGAAAGCCTTCTCCATCGCGATGAACATGGCGACAATGGTATCCACATCCCCAGGACATCGGGAATCCACAGGCCGGCGCCCCTGGGCCGTGGCGTGCCGCCGTGCATAGGCGGAGCCTTGCACAGCCGCACCCCCCGGTCCAGTGACGTCTCTAGCCTCGGGGCCCTTCGGTGTCTGGTGAACGTGGAACTCCACTGTCTTGCCTCGCGTAACGAGAGCTGGAGGCGCCGTGAAGTGGGACCAGTGATCCCCAGACGATGTACAAAAACATCAGTGCCAGTGTCCTGGCTCCTGATGAAACCATACCTTGCCTTCACGCTATACCACTTCACGACTGTTGTGATGGTGGGCGCTCGTGGCAACTCCTCAATGCCTGTGGTGGCCCCCCTCAACGGGTTGAAGGCCGAGGTAGCAGAAGAAGGCATGACTGAGGAGATGTTGTCGCCACCGCTGCTGGACACGAACTCACGTTAAAACTTACGATTTTATGACCATTTGAAATTTTAGGCCCGACCCTCCTGACATTGACCCCACTACCACTAACTGGGCGGTGACCCCCTGATGTAATGAGGCTTGTTATGGGATCCATATTTGAAAGATGCACCTTTAGGTTTTGGCTTCATTTTGATATGACGAATTTTAAAGTAGTTATGGCCAAAAACGATTTTTCTTTTTTTTTCTGTTTTTTTTTTTATTTTTTACATTTTGTGGGCCTACAGCCTGGGCCTTGGCCCAAGTTAGCCCAAAATTTAATCAGGCGATCAGAAGGTCAAGGCCCATCATCCCTGTAGTTTCAGCCAAAATCGCACCGGTAGGTTTCGCATACAATTGTGAACAGCCAGACAGCCAGACAAACAAACAAACAAACAGACAGACAATCCCCTCAGGAGTGGGGACGGATAATAACAAATTGTCTCTTAAGTGATAGGTAGGGGCACCCACCACCGACTCAACCTTCGTGTGACTCTACGTTGAGTGACAAACCAAGTGGTATCCTGTAACCAAGGAAACCATACTAAGTTGGGTGTTAAAATATAGTAAGATTTCTCGTTTTGGGGTGTTCTGAACATTCTTGGGATTTTCCGGTGAAGGGAGCCAAAAAAAAAAAAAAAATCATTAGCCACAAAAATTTGTGCATCATTACCTAATTTGCAGCAGTATTGTTATACTATGACGTATGTTTCCTTAAAAGATGCAAATTGCAAAAATCAAATAAAATCCGTTAGATTACCTTCCACATATTAAAATAAGACTCACCATCGCACAACGGTAAAGAAAAAAAAAAAAAAAACAAGCATATTGTAGCAAAGTAAGCAAAACTACCTATCGCCTGTTAAGCATAAATTTTCATAAGAACTTCCCAAATTACTGGTACCACATAATTTAAAATAAACGAATGGTTCATGGTTTCGACGTGAGGTGCAAGCCAACATATTAAACTCTGAAGTAATTAGCAAAGACTATATTCTACATGGAAGATGGTACGGCTCCCCATAGACAGCCGAAGTGTGACGTCACGCTAACACGACACACCAGACGATGACGTTTGTCCCGTAACAGCAAAGTAGAAGGGGTTAATGCACATTAAATATTACCGACGGATTTGTTGCAGACTTGAATAGCTTGTAAGCTTTGAAGTTTTTCTTTTTCCAACGTGATGAAAGGAAATTAAACGTGAAGAAAGCGAATACAGCAAGTAGTGCCCGAAAATTTGCCTCATTGTCAACAATAAGCAACTGTCATTTTAGTATTTATGGGAAAGCAAACACCCACTAAAAAAATACTGACTTTTTTTTTTCTGTTTACGAAAGTAAGAGAGGGGAGGCGGTGGCTGAATCGGTAGAGAGGCGGCCTGCAGTCCTGAAGGACCCAGGTTCGAATCCCGGCTAGGGCAGGGAACAGTTTAAGGATTTGAATTTCATAGAAGCAGACTTTCCTGATCTACCAGATGACCCGCCGACATGTCGTAAAAATACCCCCGCTAATACCAATACACCAGTCCTGTATGAGACTGCCCTAGCATGTATTCAATATGGACGGTGGGTGTTAGCGCCGAAGTGGTGACATGTGGAGGTGTAGGAGGACTACTGGGCCTTGGGATAGGCTACTGCCCCCGAGATATAGGCCCTGAAGCCTTTGCCCAGAGTCGGACGCATAAAAAAAAAATAAAATAAAATAAAACCTGTAAGCTGCAGGATGAGAAAAAATATAGCCTAGAATCTAGGGAGCCATAACCAAGTCCTGGCAATGTCCAACTTATGAAGTTTGCTTGAATCAGAAAATATCCTACGGGCATTTGCAATATGGTAAAAGGGGAGTGTAAGTTTTACAAAACTTACATGAAATATGAAGGAGCAGTATTTTGCGCAAAAATATGCATTACATGGTGGTATAAATGTGGTCTTGATTTGCACTGTTTTAATGTAATTGCCAGATATGTGAAGATATTCTCCCGTACAATGAACTACTTTGCTGGCTGTAGGTTTATTCAGTCACTTTGGGGGACTAAGTTTTCATAACACTAATGAAAATCCACCAGAAGTAAACTAACCTTCGCTTAGCCAAATATTTCGCAATAGCACAATTATGTGAGAAATGTCATTACCGTACATGTCGAAAAACTGGTGTATGGAGACATATGAGGTTAATTTCTGCAAGAGAAAAAACAAGTACCTCTTTCAGGGAATTAGTGTTCACTGGGAACTGCACAATGATTTAAGGCTGCACAGGCATTGAAACTGCTATGCCATCCAAAGAGTCTGATCAAAAGACAACATATTCATCGTATATTATGGTCATGAATGCATTCAGTTGTTCAGCTATATTAGTCCTTTGTACCCTGTATCAATATATAGTAAAGCTGTTGTGCAAAGATAAGGATCTTCATACTTTTTTGTTGGTGATTTAATCTTCAGTTAATAAAGAGATTTTTATTCAGTACAAAACAGTGCAGGAATACCTTGTAATGTTCCACCATTTCTCGTAGCAGGAAAATTTACTGTCACTCTGAGATATAAAAATGACAAGGAAAATGCAAAGTTCAGAAAACTTATTGAAATGGCAAATAAAAATATAAAAAGCTTTTTAAGGGAGTGAAATATAAACTAGCTTGTCTCAGATACTATGCAGAACGCCTATTAGTAAAAACTGCCTGCAAGAAAGTGTAATACCTTCTCAAGCAAACTACTGATGACTGCGGTAATCATTCTTCTAGCATAGATTACCACTAGATCTAACCTAACCAAATGAAATCTTGGCCCGAACATCTTAGACTACCACTGGACCTGACCAAGCTTAACCAAATATTGACCTGCTTAACACAGACTGCCATGCACTAGGTCTAACTCAACCAAACCAGGTTTTGACCTGATTATCATGGGTTGCTCCTAAACCTAATCTGACTGATATAGACTGCTGCTGTACCTAATCTAAGCCATATTTAGCTCTGACATAAACTGCCAGTAGACCTAACCTAAACCAACCCAAATTTTGATCTTACGTTGCTTAATACACTCGCACTGTAGCTTAGCCTGCTGACAGAACGCTGTGGGACCTATTAACCTGAATTAACAGGATAAGAACCTAAAATTTGCTGCTGAGCATAATAATATACTGGTGTGAGCCAGTAAAAGTACTGTACTTAAAAAAAAAAATAAAAAGATAATTAGTAAATACCAGAACGCTTGCTAGACTGCCAGAGTAATTGCTGAACTCTGCTTTTCAAATATGTGTTGGGTTCTACTGTGTTTAGGTGATACAGGAAGAAAGTAACCCACAGTACTTGCCATCGGGAGATGCAAAATTTTCGTTGATTTCGTCACCGAAGCTTGTGGAAAAACAACCAACTGAAGGCTGCAAATGAAACCTGGTTTCTTTCAGGAAAGAAAAATTCAAAATTACTGTTCAAAAGCGAAAACGTGTTAAGAAAAAATGAAGAGCCAAACCTGGCATAAAAACTCCAGACACCGATTATGTACTCGTAGACTTATTCTTTGATATTATCCTTAGCTTTACACATTGTTATAGCACTAGATTAAGAAAATGTTAATGATGATCACATTTATGGAGGTTTTCATCTCCTGTCATTAATTACTTTCTTCGGAGAAGAAAGAAGTAAGGGACGACACTGCAAATTCCGCGAAGTTGGGCGTATGTTTAGAACCAGCAAACCATTTTTATTGCAATGTGACCTCATCACTCCACGTTGTACGTAAAAAATTGTGCTGTGCCATCATGCTAGAAGTTTGGCATTCCATCACCAGCCACACCATGCACCCCACCCGTCTTTTTCAATAATTCAGTTGGTGTAACACATGCCTTTTGATATAACTGCATTTGCTTCATCACTGTAACTCACTGGTTAATAAGAACGGTAGGTCAGACAGTGAGATTTTTCGTCGCGTCGGTCTCGCTTGGAAGATTAGAATTCACTTCGCTCAAGTAGGCTATTTGGCGTTGCCGATATCAGGCCCGTATCTGAGAAATTCAATGACAGTGGGGTGAGCTTGATTTAGCGGGGATCTATATGATTAACTCCATGAAAAATGTTTAATAAAACAGAAACATTCATAATGTACTTTTAAATATATTGTAACTGAGGTTTAAAATTACGCAAAATAAAGTTTTCTAAAAATGAGATACGTGCAGTAATTCTGATCTCCATAACATGAAAACCCATAAGAATTTAGTTTGTATTAACTTAGTTTCAATTTGTACTATTTTAAAAGAGAAATCATGATCTTACATACTTCATTCTCCCTGCGGCCAAGTGATTGTATTCACTTTTGGAAAGACTCCAAATTATAGGGGTTAGATATAGCTAACCTTTATTCGCCTGTTCATTGCGAGGTTTCCCCTATGCAAAATAAAATAAACACTGACAAAACGAGAGAGAGAGAAAAAAAAAAATATTATTGTTACTATCACTCCACTTGTTTGGTAAATGGGAAACTTTTTGTTATGAAGAGGTTAATGAAAGCTGTATCTAAGGCCTGAAGTAGGAAAATCGTTTCTGAGTTAAATAGCCCTAAGCTAGCAGACGTAAAATTATGTGAAGGGTCGTGGGACTGCAGGGTTAAAGAGATGGCGTGAAGCAGCATTCGAAGGAAGGCAGAAGTATAACTGAGAAATAGGCCTACCGTACACAATAAAATGCACCACACAGCCAGTCACACATTGTCTAGCCGTTTCAAATCCTGGTTATATCTCTTCACAAAGTAATCTGCAGAAATGTAATTTTTTCATGCTCATGAGCTACGCAGTACGAGTATATGCAAAAGGTTCGTGCCAGCTCTGCAGTTCCTGTTGTTACTGTTATTAATAATAATGTGTACTGGTGTATAATAGGAGCAGTTCTGCAGAAAATTTTCTCAATGAACAATATTGTTTACAACAGCAATAACCTTGTGTTACTATGTAGGGCAAAAAATAGTTCAATATATAGATTGCAGTTTCCTTGATGACAGGGAAAGGTGAGTAAGTTTGGAAGTGTGAATGGAAGATTGTCAGGTGTTGATAGAGGAAGGGCAAGAGAAGGTGTGGCCTTGTTAGTGAGCAGAAAATGCAGTAGTGTGTGACTGAATGGAAGGTGTCATCGAGACTGATGTGGGTGAAAGTGAAATTTGAACGTGAGTTGTGGGTATTTGTGAGTACATATGGGCCTGGTAATGAAAGGGATGGATAAGAGAGGGAGTCTTTCTGGAATGATGTTGATGAGTGTCTGCAGAGTTTTGGAGCGAATGTAAATGTGGTAATGATGGGAGATCTGAATGCTAGAGTGGGAAATGTAGCAATTGAAGGTGTAGTTGGTATGCATGGTGTGCCTGGGAAAAATGAAAATGGGGAACGAATGGTAGGCGTGTGCGTTGAGGGAGAGTTGGTGATTGGAAATAACTTGTTTGAGAAGAAAGATATAAGTATACATGGGTGAGACAGGAGGGTGTAAGTGTTGTTGGTAGAGCATTGATGAACCATGTGGTTGTGTCCAGTAATGTAATAGGAAGATTGTAATAGGAAGAGAGTTTTGAGAGGGGAGGGTGGAGGTATGTCTAACCACTACCTGGTGGAGGGAAAGAGATGGGTGAGAGCTAGGAGAGTTAGGTGTGGCAGGGAGGTTTTGAAAGAGTGAGTTGGATAAAAGAGAGAAAATGATAGAGTATCAGGAGAAATTGAAAGATGAGTGGAATGCAGTGAAAGATCAGGAGAATGGCAGTGTAGAGGATGAATGGCAGTTGTTTAAGAGCGCTGTGGTGGGGCATGTGGGAGAGGTGTGTGGTGTGAGATGAGTGGATGGTGGTGTAAGAAAAGGAAGTGAATAGTGGTGCGAGGAACAAGTATGGCTGAGGCTGAGAAGAGACGTGCATATGAACTGTGACTGCAGTGGACGGATGAGGTGTCATATAAGAGGTATAAGGAAAAGAGGAATAGGGCGAGAAGGGCTGTGCATGATGTTAAAATGGCAGCAGATGAGAGGTGGGGTAGGCCGTTGACTGTGAATTTTCAATAGAACAAGAAATGTATTGGAAGGAAGTGAAAAGGGTGCAAAAGGAAGAGCAAGCCCGTAGCCACGGGGGGGGGGGCTATGAGAGGGCTTAGCCCCCCAAAAAAAAACTCATTAGCCCCGCCAGAAGTTTTTCACTTAGAAGCGTATATGATTTACTTACATACAAACCAGGAAAATATACGAACATTTAAGCCAGATATACTACTTATTCATTCATGACACATGATTTGATTCTATACAGCTACATGTTTAATGACGGTTATCATATGGCCATGATGTGATTCATCATATGCAAAATAAGCTGGTATAGGTTATAGGTGTTAGAGTGGAATTTAGTTGAACCCAGTTGTGGTTGAATGAACCGTATCAGCGCGGCGGCAGTTTGCATGTTTATGTGGCACGTACCGCTGGGAAAACGGTGTGCAACACTGTTTCAAATTCAAGCTTATACGACGAAAACACCGTGAAGCCTACCAACCTTGGCAGTCTGTGCCCTGGCACATTATGGTGGTACAAATCTAAACTGGCGGCTAGGGTGTGGTGCGACCCTCTGTACAGTGTAACTATGTTTCCCAAACCCGCGATGTGAAACGGCTGTTATATATGTAAAAGGCATCACAAATAAGATAAACACATATGAATACAGTGTTAACATGTATATTATAATATATGAAAGAACAGTAAACTTATTATGCATAAAATATTTATACGGCAATACAGTAACGTGGCATAAATATTTTACAGTGTTGCTAAAAAAAAATGTAGTCACTTTTATTGGCTTTTACCGTATTTCTGGGGTGGGTAATAATGTCACAATTATGATTATAAGATAATGTGCAGGAATATAAGTAAAAAATATGCCAATTTCTTAGTAAAAGAACACTCACACAGACCCAGACTAACCCGACAGCCTCCTCGTGTCACTTTCTTTTGTGTCCTTACCTCCTGGGTGGTGTGGAAATAAAGTCAAATTTACAATATGTACAATATCATGTTAAAGAAAATAACTAAAATGTATCCTAAAACACCATAGATGAGAGAGAGAGAGAGAGAGAGAGAGAGAGAGAGAGAGAGAGAGAGAGAGAGAGGGGGGGGAGGCAGGCCAGAGGAGGTGTTGAAGGATGGAGGAAGGGAGGGAAGGAAGGAGGGAGAGAGTGATTAAATGAAACATCATGGCGCCGCACCAGCGAGGTCATCTGGCGACATATGTAAAACAATAATAAATATTTTTAAATATAATTAGATATAATAAAAAAAGTAAAGAAATGAAAGCATAAGTTTATACGTCACTCATAAAAGAAACAAAATTCCCCAGGGTGAAGAACATCTCCCCAAGGAGAGAGAGAGAGAGAGAGAGAGAGAGAGAGAGAGAGAAAGAGAGAGAGAGAGAGGGGGGGCATCGAGCGTATGGAAAACGTGGCAACACTGTACAGAGCTTCGTGCCCCACCCTAGCCGCCAGTTCAGATTTGTCCTACCATAGATAGTAGGTGCAGGTTAGAGCGTCACTCAACCGACAGTGCGAAACAGTACTTTGTGGGACGAGTTCAGGTGAGCACGTCTTCTCGTAACCTCGTTAGCAATATCAGTGCCGGTCTGCAGACTGCAGATACTGCCGAAGTTATAATTGGCTTTGAAAAAGGTACGAGGTGAAACTTATGAGTGTTGAAAAAGCTATGAAGCTTCACGTGTAGAGAAAAGAATAACGTTCATTTTGGCACCAAAAAACTTGTTTCAGCTGCTCTAGTGCTTACATTAATATAATGCAGCATATACTTAGTTCATTACATGTTCATACAATACATTCTAGAAGTAATATACGTGGAAGGAATAGTATAAAAAAAATTAAACCCCCCCTACGATGGAGATGGCCCCCCCTTCCAAATTTTAAGTCCCGGCTATGGGCCTGAGAGAGAGTCTGGGAAGGAAGAGCGAGTAAAAGCAGAGGATGGAAAGATGTTAACTGAGATGGATGCAGTAAGGAAGAGATGGGTGGAGTATTTTGAAAGATTGTTAAATGCAGAGGACGAAAGGGAGGCTGAGATTGTGGCAGGTGGAAGGGTGCAAGGAATAAATGTGTTGGGAGGGTTGAATGATTCTTTGATCACGATGGAGGAAGTGCGGGAGACAGAAAAGTTGATGAAAACAGGGAAAGCTGCAGGTATGGATGGGTGTGCTGTGGAATGCCTGAAATGTGGTGGAGGGACTATTGTTGACTGGTTAGTAAAATTGTTGAATGTGTGTTTTGTGAAAGGTATGGTGCCAATTGACCGGGCAAGTGCTTGTGTGGTCCCGTTGTATAAAGGTAAGGGTGATAAATGTAAATGTACTAGCTTTAGGGGTATAAGTCTGTTGAGTGTTGTAGGTAAGGTGTAAGGTAGAGTGTTATTTAAGAGAGTTGGAGAGGGTGCAGAGGGAGTGATTGCTGATGAGCAGTGTGGCTTTAGGAGAGGGAGGGGATGCGAGGATCAGGAGTTTGCTGTGAGACAGGTGTGTGATAAGTATTTAGCGAAAGGTAAGGATGTGTTTTGGGCATTCGTGAATTTAGAGAACGCATATGATGGAACTGATAGGGAGGCTTTGTGGACCATTTTAAGTTTGGACGGACTTGATGGTAGGTTGCTAAAAGGAGTGAAAAGTTTTCATTTAGTAGAGCGTGTGTAAGAGTGGGAAATACTGCGAATGATTGGTTTCCCGTGAGAGTGGGGCTGCGGCACGGATGTGTGATGTCGCCTTGGTTGTTTAATATTTATATGGATGGTGTTGTAAGGGAGGTAAATGCAAGAGTGTTAGGTGGAGGTCTGAGTCTGGGGAATGTTGATGGTAGAGTGTGGAATCTGAAGTAGCTGCTATTTGCAGATGATACTGCACTGGTGGCTAATTCAGTGGAGAGATTGATACAGTTGGTAGAGGAGTTTGTAAGGGTGTGTGAAAGGAGGAAAGTGAAAGTAAATGAGAATAAGAGTATAGTGATGAAATGTATGAGGTTGGTAGATGGTAGGAGGATGAATATAGTTTTGAATGGTGAGTTACTTGAGTAAGTAGAGTGTTTTAAGTATTTAGGGTCACATGTTGCTGTGGATGGAAGAATAGATGCATAAGTGAAGTTTAGAATGAATGAAGTAGGAAAGGTGTTGGGTGGAATGAAAAAGTGTTCAGATGTCGTTCACTTAGAATAGATGTAAAGAGAAAGCTGTATGAGGGTGTTGTTGTACCGACTGCGTTATATGCTGAAACATGGAATGTGGGTGTAGCAGAGAGGAGTTTGTATGTAATGGAGATGAGGTGTGTGAGGAGTATGTGTGGAGTGACACATATGGATCAAGTGAGAAATGATAAAGTGCGAAGGAGAGCTAAAGTAGTGCAGGAGATGGCTGATCGAGTTGAGTAGAGGGTGTTGCGATGGTTTGGGCGTATGGAGAGAATGGACAGTGAGCAATTGGTGAAAAAGATAACTAGAGCTGATGTGAGAGGTGTCAGGCTGTGAGGAAGACCACGAATAGGATGGTTAAACAGTGTGAAGAGAACGTTGGATGTGAGAGGGATGTCTGTTGAGCAAGGAAGAGTGGCTGTGCGTGATAGAAATGATTGGAGAGAAACTGTGAATGAATAAATGATGATGCAGCCCTGAGGGGATATTCTCACACAGTTGGTCTGATCAGCTGATCAGGTCAGGTGCAGGTAAGGGGATGGGTCCATTATGACGTGGCAAAGGTAAACCAGCTCTGCTGTTGGGCCGTGCTGTGGATGTCACTGATTGCGCTGTGCAGTTGACCCTCAAGCGGTCTGGTGAGGTGAGGATCTGTCCCTTCTCCCCTTGGGACTACGATGCGAATGAATGTGTCTGAGTGGATGAGTAAATTGGGAGTGTGTCGTCCTGTCTCGGCTACCTCCCTTTCCTTGGGGTAAGCAGCCTAGGTATATAGATAGATAGATAGTTTTTGGTCTAATTCCGTATTCCAAAACTTCACCAGCTCACCCTGAATTGCATTGCTGTTTTGTAAATTAATTCCCCATCGTATCTCATATATGGTAAATTGAATTGGGACGATGATGATAAACTGCTGAAAGCAGTTACTTTTACTGACCTGTCAGTGTGTTTAGGTGTTCATGTGCATTGTTTGTTTTCATAAGATGATGACGACTGAGGTACGAGCAGCCAGTAACAAAGCAAACTGTGAATAGTAACATGACTGTTTGAATGATGACAAAAAGCAAAAATAATTCGATAACTATCCCGTCTGCTCTCAGAACATCACACATAAAATGCATTATGGTTTATCCTGGCTAAAAATAAACGAAACTGCATTCCAAGTTAACTACTGCCATACTCACCACTCATTCTCTTTGCTGTTTGTTTTCCTTTCTTGTGGTTGGCTGTTCCCCGGTCTTACGTATTACTGAGTAATATTGAATGTAATAACGCAATGGCATGATAGGAATATTTATCTTTTTTTCGGCACTTTACTGACGAAATTTAATTAGGAAACAATGTAGCTGAATTTTTGGTTCAACCGTACCAGAGAAACAACGTATGAAACATACCTAATTCATTAATTATATCATGCAAACTGCTTTAAAATTATGAACCACTCTTCCTTCTTGCGTCCTCCCCCTTTTACCAAACCCGTATCCTCCTTCTTCTTCCCTCCCTTGCCCTCTGTCATACTTAACTTCCCCCTCCTTCATGCCTCTCTCACTCCTCCTCAACCTACTGTAATTCAGCTCTCTCCTCCTTCCCTCCCTCCCTCCCTCTTTCTCTCTCCCTCCACCATACTCAACTACTTCCTCCCATCTCGAGCACTTGTTTTCCACCTAACTCCCTCTTTTCTTTTCCACCAGTCCACCATGTTTAGAACGCTTTGTCTTCCAGTTATTACTCTTTCCTCATTGTCTTCTGTTTTTTAATACTCTCAAGAATTAATTTTCGCTTCTGACTGGGAAACTACACTATGGATCTGTTTCCGCACGGAAATGTTTTACCCGCAGAGACTTCTTCCCAAGATGGACCGGTGCTTCGATTACATGAGGCTTCCATAATACCCAGTGGGTCTATTTTACCCACATAGTGGGGCTTACCCATTCCTAATGAACTTATATTTAATCATGAGGGGGGAGGGCCTATTCTGTGTCCTTCGTTGTCCTGTTTCCCCGTACATAGGGAACCAACCTTTCCTTCATGGATCTACTCCCCTGTGCGTGGGAAAGATCTGTTTCCCAATGGACCTGTCTAACTGTTATGGAGAGGGGAGGACATACGTATTCTTCAGTCACCTACATATATCCCTCATGGGGAACATACAGTAGTTATGCCCTCATAGACGTACTACAGCTTCAATGAGACTATCCTGTTCTGCATGGAGCTATGTTCTCCCTTTGGGAGGATCTAAATGCTGCCATGAAAGACCTGTTTCCTCTTCATGGGGCGACGTACTTTTCCCCAAGACTGTACTGTATACTCTGCATGGGCCTATTCACCAGTGTTCCAGTTGTCCTCATACCCAACCATTGATTACTAACCCACACATCCAGTGCAGTATGTTCCAGCAGCAGCAGGAACAACTTGCGCGGTTCCACGCGTGCACACACACACACACACACACACACACACACACACACACACACACACACACACACACACACACACACACACACACACACACAAATGCATGCAGTCATGCACACAAAGTGACATAGGCATTCACTCACACAGAAAGAGATACACGTAGGCACGCACGCAGAAAAAGAAGAACACAGGCATGCACAATGAAAGAGACACAGGCAGGCAAGCACGCAGCCACGCATGCAGCCAAGCACACAGAATGAGAAGCACGCAGGTACACACACAGAAAGAGATGCAGGCAGGCACGCACAGAGAGACACACGCAGGCATGCACATAAAACGAGAAACAGGCAGGCATACACACAGATAAAGACACAGGCAGGCACGCATGCAGCCACACACACAGAAAAAGCAGTACGCAACCACGCACACAGAAAAAGCAGTACACAACCACGCACACAGAAAGAGTCGAACACAAGTTCGTACACAGAAAAAGACGCTGACACACAGGCACCCACACAAAAAGGGACGTAAGCAAAAACGCACATGCTGGCACACACACACACACACACACACACACACACACACACACACAAAGAGAGAGAGAGAGAGAGAGAGAGAGAGAGAGAGGTTCACGACGACTTCACCCATTAATAATCCTCTGTGCTTGTTTTTCCCCAAGAAAGATTGGTCCCAAGTCTTACGAATCATTGATAGTTGGATGTGTAATCATTCAGTAATATTAACAACGACCAATAACACTGGGAAACAAAGAAATGAAACTGCCGCAGGCAAAGCACTTGCCGGATGGATCCGAGTGTCTGCTTAGTTTCACAGGCGTGTAGGTAGTCATTTGGCGAAAATTCTCGCGCTTCATTGCGAAGCACAGGATGGGTTTAGGAAGCTAAAAATTACACTGCCTGGTGTGCAGACGTTTCTCTTCAATCTGGTAAGAGAAAACACTGGATTGTCGAAATCTGAAAAAGTGATGCCGGGGCCGGCCACTGGGCCCCGACATTTCCGAACCCAGAACCATTGAGGAGTTTCAACCCCCCGCCCAGACCAGACCGTTGACCTATTCTGATGAAAAACTATAGGCTTCCAAGGTTTATGGATATCTACCTTCTGAATTTCTTTCAGAACGACTGGCGCAAAATTGTGACCTACAGACAGACAGACTAACACACGAAACTGACCAACATGCTTGCTAAATCTTTCGATTCCAGCAAGCAACAAAAATTTCGTGTTCAAAGGATGAAAATACCTTATTTTTATAGTGCTTTTTTGCTGACTCCAAATATATTTGTATTTTTCTTCTATCAGGTAAGGTTTTTGAGTGACATGCAATCTGATTTTCAAGAACCCATGTATTTGCATACATGTTAAACCCTAAAAAAAAAAAAGACAAGTTTAAAAGGTAGTTTTGTTTAATTTTCTGTGTTACTTTGCATCAACAGTGTCTATCTTAAGAGTCCAGCAGTAGTCAGCCAACACACTCGTACTCCCGTTACCTTGGTAACGCTCTCCCATGTTAGAAATTTCCTGATGAAAACGCTCACCGCTTTCATCACTCGCCGCACCGAGGTTCTGTGGAAAAATGTTCAACTGCGAGTAAAAAAAAAAAAAATGAATCTTTAGTGACACTGCACACCATTGCTTGGTGAGACTTAAGGTTACCCACAATTTCCGGATAGTTTTCGGCCTTGTGATTTCCCCAAAAGTTTGTGCAGACATTTGTGAAACTCTGCCAAGCAGCTTTCTCAACTTGATTCAACCCTCCTTCAGATCTTTAACCTCTTAACAATTCTTTGATCTGAGGGCCTACAACAATGTTTTCTTTAATATTGGCATCATTGATCTTGGAGGAACTTATTGTATGTGAATGCAGTTTGCATTTTATACATCGCTGTAATAAAATTTATCGTAAGTCCAAGTTTGATCTTCAGAGGAGAAAGATACACTTCCTCAATGTCACCAATGGGTTATTCACAACATTTTTCTTGCCTAGAACTCGTGAGGTACGTTTTGACCAGTTATTTTAATGTAGTATTGTTGCTTCTCCTTACTGTCCCACTTATGAAAATAACAGCAGTACTTTGTGTATTTTTTTTTATGCAAGGAAGAAGGAACCAAAGGCTGATCCCGCAAAACAATTTCTTCCAAGAAGAAAAAAATACAAAAGAGAGCCAAATTCAAGATCAGTTCATTTCGAGATGCATGGACACACTGCATTTGAAAGACTGGAGATCATAGGAAGTAGGAAATACGTACAGAGGGAGACAGTTCCAGAGTTAACCTGTTGCATAATTGAAGGACTGGGAGTAACGGTTAACTATTGCATTAGAGAGTTGGACAGAAAAGTGATGAGAGTTTGTTGCTAGACGGGTGCTATGCACGCGTCTTAGAGGTGGAGGGATGCCAGCAGACAGTTCAGAGGAGCAGTGACAAATGAAGTAGCGATAGAAATGAGATAAAGAGGCAACAGTGCAGCTAACAGACAGAGGTTGAAGGGAGCCAGTAAGAGGAGGAGAGCTGATGAGACGAAAAGCCTTTGATTCCACCCTATTGAGAGGAGCTATATGTGGGGAGCCTCCCTACACATGAGAGATGTACTCCAAACAGAAGCAAATAAAACCCGTGTATAAAGTCAACAACTGTGCAGGGGTAAAGAGGGCATGGAGTCGGCTTAGCACACCTAATCTCTTGGAAGCAGATTATGCAAGAGATGCAATATGATCTTTCCAAGATAAGTCCCAAGTGAATGAAACCTCAAGTATGTTCAAGGATGATGCAGGATTGAGCTGGATATTATTAAACATTAGTGGGTACTCCTGTGGAAGATTTTGACGGGTTGATAGGTGTAAAAACTGAGTCTTTGATGCATTAAAAACAACAAGATTATTTTTACCCCCGTCAGAGATACGAGCTAAGTCAGACATTAGGTGTGCCATAGCCTCATCCCTTGCTTGTTGAAGTAACTGCTGAGATGGACGTTGCTGGAACCGAATGGAAAGGTGAAGGGTGGAGTCATCAGCGAACGAGTGGATCGAGTTAGATGTACAGCTTAGAAGGTCATTGATGAATAAAAGGAAAAGAGTTAGTGATAGGATAGAGCCCTGAGGAACACCACTGTTGACAGATCTAGGAGAAGAAGGATGGCCGTGTACAACAGCAGATATAGAACGACCAGGAAGGAAGCTAGAGATGAAGGCACAGACAGAAGGATGGATCTCGTAAGAGGGCAGTTAGGAAATATAAGATTTATGCCAGACTCGACCGATAGCCTTTGAGATGTCAAGTGCAATGGCAAAGCTTTTGCCAAAGTCCCGAAAGGAGGATGACCAGGGGTCTGAAAGGTAGGTGAAAAGATTGCCAGTGGAGCGTCCCTGATGGAAACCATACTGACGATCAGAAAGTAGGTTGTGATAGGAAAGATGCTTTTAAATTTTTGTGTTAAGAATAGACTCGAAACTTTTGAGACACAGGATGTTAATGCAATTGGACGATAGTTTGAGGGTTGGAAATGGTCACCATTCTTTGGGACTGGCTGAATGAGAGCAAGCTTCCAGCAGGAAGGAACGGTATAAGTTGAAAGACAAAGGCGAAAGAGTTTACCTAGGCAGGCTGTATGCACAGAAGCACAGTTCTTGAGGATAACAGGAGGGACTCCATCAGACCCATATGCCTTGTTAGTATTGAGGCCAGTGATGGCAGAAAATACATCAGCTGAAGAAATTCTAATGTCAGCCATGAGGATGTCAGAGGAGGGAAGTGATAGAGGAATAGCATCGGAATCGTCTAAAGTGGAGTTGGAGGACAAAGTCTGAGCGAAGAGATCTGTTTTATTAGTAGAAAAAATACCTACAGAGCCATCAGAGTAGAAATGAGGAGGGAAGGATGATGAGGGAAAGTTGTTAGAAGGGTTTATGGCAAGGTGCCAGAAGGAATGGGAAGAATTCGAGTTGGAGAGTTGCAAGCATTTAGTACGGATGAAATTATTTTTGGCAGAGCGAAGAACAGGCTTAGCACGATTCCAGGCAGAAACATAAAAAAGATGTGATTCAGGGGTGGGTTGGCTCCTATACCTTTTATAGGCCCTCTCCTTGTTGTGGACAGCATTAGAACAAGCGTGATTAAACCAAGGCTTTCTTGCATTAGTCAAAGGATATGAGAAAGGAATGTATGCTTCCATGCCTGAGAGAATAACCTCTGTAATGTGCAAGGCACATACAGATGGCTCCCAACCATGGAAGCAATAATCATTTCAGGGAAAAACAAAGATGTACTGCCTGAGGGCATCCCAATCCTCAGCTCCAAAGTGCCACATACAATGTTTCATTGGAGGGTCCACAGGCCATACCAGGTTAAGGTAATAAAGTTATGATCAGAGAAGCCCAACGAAGAGAAGAGATTAACAGTGTAAGCAGAAGGATTAGTTGTAAGGAAGAGGTCAAGTACAGTGTGTTGGAGATCTCTCCAAGGTGGTCAGGGATACAGGTAGAGTGCTGTACAAGCTGCTTTAGGTCATTAAGGAGAGGAGAGCCAAAGGTGGTGGTGAACATTTAAATCTCCTAGAATGGAGACTTCAGAGAAAGGAGAAATGGACAGAATGTGTTCCATCATAGAAGTAAGATAGTCGAAGAATTATTGATAGTAGTATTAAGAGGTAAGTAAACAGCACAGATATATTTAGTCAGAGAATAACAGAAGAGCCGAAGCCAGAGAGTAGAGAATTCAGAAGAATCAAGTTCAGGAACACGAGAGCAAGATAGGTCGTTGCTTACATATACATAACAGCCACCTTTAGCTTTGAAATGAGTGTAGAGAAAGTAGGAGGATACAGAAGAGGGTTTTGCTGTCGGTTGCCTCAGACAGCTGAGTCTCGTTTAAGAAGAGAAGGTGAGATTTAGAGGGGGAGAGGTGGTGTTCAACAGAAAGTTAGAGAAAAGGCCGCCAATGTTGCAGAAATGAAGAAGAAGTGAGTCAGACCCTAGCAAAAGTGCAATGACCTTTAGATCTCCACAGATATTCCACCTATATTTCTGTTACTGAACTCTTTTAAAGGGCAACTTCATGTTGTCGTCTGACACGTTAGAGTTTGCAACATGTGTACCAGGTACAGAAGATAATTTGTTACCGTTATAAGGACCGCTATCAAGCTGACTTTTGAGTCAATGAACAAGCTCCACTCATCCACATTGTGTTCATGACCATGAGACCCTATAATGAATTAACATATTTACAAAACACAAGTCCATCCTCTTGAGAGAAGCATTCTTTGAAATCATCATGGCAGCTGCGAAAAAAAAAAAAAAAAATAGTATCGCGCTGCAGTAGATTTGAACCCTTTGATCTTGAACCTAAAAGTTTAGCCTCTTTTTAGATATATCCGAGTCACGAACAAGGTCATTCAGATCTCCTTGTGACAGTAAATGTGGTTCACAGGAAGAACATGTAGCCTGAAATGTAGTTCAGAATTTTTTGTGCTGGTTTGCTTGTAATGCAAAGTAAATATGGTCTTACACCATGTTTGGGGAATTTTCTTCTTCTTTATTTATTGTGAAAATTAGTGAGCTAGTCTGTTTTGAACATTCACTCCTCCATGTATAAGTAAATCTGCTACTATTCCATCTTCTGCTGGACTTCATTCTCCTTTAATACTTTTAATGAGAAATTGACTTCATTTGGTGTTACCTCTGGTATTTCACTTGTGTCAGCTGAAAAGGAAGCTATCGGTACTATTGTCTTTGATGCATACATTTCTTTGTAAAATTCTTCAACTCTCTTCACCATCTTACTTTTTTATTGTTTGATTTGATTCATGGTTTTCTTTTGTTTTTCTTCTCTGTGTCTCTTATTGGTGAGCTTATTTAATCCTGCTTTTTTTATTTATTTATTTTTTTTTTTACTTTATTCTTATTTCTTCTTTTCGAGAGCTCGTGCGTTGTTTTTGAATACTTGACGGTTTTTATTGTATTTGCTCTCCCTACTACCTTCGCTGATTCTCTTATTGCTATTGTCAGTCTGTTATTCAACTCATCAGTGTCTCACCCAGCATAACTTAGAGCCTGATATCTGTTCTTTATTTCTTACTGAAAGGGAACCTTGTTTTTGCTAACCTTTGATGGGCATGGGCATATCTTTTAATTTCTTAGTCAGCTTCTTTCTTTCAATTCTGAAATTAAATCTGGCTCTGCAACCCACCATTCCAAGGTCACTTCCTGTATTTACTTTGTTGACAACTGTGACAGTACTGATCGTGTTATTCTTACCGGCTATAATGAAGTCAGTTTCATTCTTTGTTTCTCCATTTAGGCTTCTCTAGGTCCATTTTCTCCCTGTTCTTTTGTGAAGGAATATGTTCATTAATACTAGAAGTCTCATGTGAACATCATGTTTAAAGTCTTCATATAGTATTTAAAATTTATATTGTATATATGTCACAAAAAAATACAGCTAAAAAGACAAGTAAATGAACACAAAGATGAATAATTTTTCAAGTGTAGACATCTGTCATACTAAGAAGCCCGTAGAAGCAGTGTGTCCATCTGCTCTCTCTCTCTCTCTCTCTCTCTCAAGCTTTTAAAGTGGGTGGGAGACATTAACTGTTCCTCACCCTCCTTTCTCCTTCTCCTAATTATTCTAAATTACTGACATACAAGTATATATAAAAAAAAATGACTACTACTTAGTTTATTCATGCCATTTGGAGGGCCTGGGAAGAACAGTGAACATTGTTCTAGTTTTCGTCACGCACCTTTTACTGAATGTTCCAGTTTCTTTTTTTATCCCCATTTCTTTTCTTATGATGACCAGAACTGTACACAATGCTCTAAATGTAGGCAAACTGGACGACAGTACAAGGTGAGGACGATAATTGTCAGTTTACATTTTAGTGATGCACCTGTGAATTCAATTTATTTATTAGTTTTCTTAATAATCTCTGTAGGCTACTCTGCGTGATTTCATATAAACTATCGTAAATCCTTAATCTTTCTCATGGTTTACCTTATCAAGATCAATGTTATTCAAAGTATATGAGGCTGTTATATTTTTACTTCGTGTGCTCAGTATTTTACCTTTATTAACGTGGTTTCATATAAATTATCATAAATCCTTAATCTTTCTCATGGTTTACCTTATCAAGATCAGTGTTATTCATAGTATATAAGGCTGTTATATTTTTACTTCGTGTGCTCAGTATTTTACCTTTATTCATTGTGATACCCATCTGTTATTCTTGGGCCCATTGAACCCTGACCTCACTGGCTGAAGTTGGAGCTCCTTTGCCATGGTATCCGTGAAAAAAAATCAAATTTTTGCCAGTTTTCAATCCCAATTACTTGGAAACTACTTATGCAATCATGATATATTTGGTACTGTTAGAAAGCATGAACCTTAAGCTGCAATATGCCCCCTGGTTACCCTGGAACGGAAACACGGCGGTGGTAATGGTCACTTACTGCCATCTGGCGGGCTTGATGATTGGAAGAGACTCTTGGTCAGTGATGCAAACCTGCCCAACTGCAAACCCAGACCACACCACCACCACCACCACCACCACTACCCATGAACGTCATACAGTCACTGAATGATCATATCACACTGTATTCACACGTGTTGTATCACACTTTCTTTTCTTATATTACATAATTATTCTATTTACCCTGCAGAGGTAAGTTTTAACGGCAATATGTTATTTTATGCACAGTATCTAATAATTTATGTCCTTATTTATATACTGTTTTTCAATTATTTCCACAGTTCAAATCACTGTCTTGCTTCTACACTACAATACAACTTTTTTCCAAGAACTTCCGCAGCAATAGGTTGTTTCTTGGTGTGAGCTTGCACAAAACTTTGCCATACTAATACTTTTTCACATGGTAAATATCCTCTATTGCACTTACTATGAGCATTCCAAATGAAAGTTTTGTTGCGTACTACGAAATTTTTACGAGTGTTCACCGCAACAATTTGGATCTGGTACTTCTGACTACGGGCGACCCAACACACTTTCATGTACAAATTGGTTCTCTTTCTATTATTGATCTTGTACTGGTCTCTCCTGATTGTTCGCTGGACTTTTTATGCAACACTTTGCCTAAATTTATTAACCTTTTGTGGTCAAACCGTGCAGTTCTGTGCCGGTGTTTGGGTAAAGCTGACCAGGCAGAGTTTGTATAACATTGTAGCTGTAGTGTTCATGACTTTCAGAGTGTTGATGATGCAGAACATTATTTACATCGACTGTATGTCAGCCTGGTATTTCTCCAGTTCCTTGAACGTCTGCAAAGTTCTGTAGGAGACCTGTGCTTTAAAATGTGGAATAAGGGGTGTGCTTCTGTGAAGCGTTCCCACAATTCTGGTAGAAGATATAGGTAAAATAGTGATATCAACTTTCCAAAATTCATGATAAGAAATCTCTTGGTCGTTATCAATGGCTCTTAAAAAAAAAAAAAAAAAAAAAAAAAAAAAAAACTACATGCAGAACCTATGTTTCGACTGTCATCTCATCCTCTCTTTTGCCGTTGATCTTATAGAAGATGAGGAAGATAACGAGCAAGTATTCACCATATCCTGCCCCGGTACTGAAAGTTCAGGGATTCTCTGCATCTAATGCCTTGAAAATATCTTCAGCCCTGGGGAGACTTTTACAATGTCTCACTAGCAGATACGCCTAATCCAGGGGTTCTCAGCCTGGGGTTCACGAACCCCCAGGTGTTGGCAGGAGGGTTTTGAGGGGGAACTTAAATGGCTGATGAAAATGTATCAAAATCTACTGAGAGACAGACAGACAGGCAGACAGACAAAGACTGTTACAGATAAGCGTATCAGTTAGAGAGAGAGAGAGAGAGAGAGAGAGAGAGAGAGAGAGAGGCTGTTACAGATAAGCGTATCAGTTAGAGAGAGAGAGAGAGAGAGAGAGAGAGAGAGAGAGAGAGAGAGGCTGTTACAGATAAGCGTATCAGTTAGAGAGAGAGAGAGAGAGAGTTATAAATAAGCGTATCATGTTGAGAGAGAGAGAGAGAGAGAGAGAGAGAGGATGTTACAGATAAGCGTATCAGGCTAGAGAGAGAGAGAAAGGATGTTACAGATAAGCGTATCAGGCTAGAGAGAGAGAGAGAGAGAGAGAGAGAGAGAGAGAGAGAGAGAGAAAGGTGTTACAGATAAGCGTATCAAGAGAGAGAGAGAGAGAGAGAGGATGTTACAGATAAGCGTATCAGGCTAGAGAGAGAGAGAAAGGATGTTACAGATAAGCGTATCAGGCTAGAGAGAGAGAGAGAGAGAGAGAGAGAAAGGTGTTACAGATAAGCGTATCAAGAGAGAGAGAGAGAGAGAGAGAGTATGACTGTTATACATGCTCTATAACAAGAGCGTATCATTCAGGTTCACGTTCAAACAGCAGCCCTGAGTGAGGATGGGGGTACTCAGTCAGCTAGCCACAACTTGTACTTGATACCCCACTATTTCCCGATATTTTTTTATTACCAAAATAAGGCACGTTCATAGCATTTCTAATGATCTGCTGGTGTTTTTGTTAGTAAGACAATATGTTTGCCAGTGATTTTTTTTTTTTAATGTAATGATTATCTTTACCTTGTTATGGTATAGCATTTTTTAAAGTTGTGTTTGTGACTGTGGTCGTATGTGTGGTTACTGAGCAGCAATTCTTAAATTTTATTGCTGCTGGTGGAGGTATGCTGTCCCTGAGTGCTTTCTAGTCACTGTTTGATCTTTTGCGATTGGTGATATTATGACTGCCTGAAGTTGTTTCTAAATTGTGATCTTACCACAGTGGTGATAACATAATTGCCTGATGGTGTTTTTATTGTCTGGTCTTTTGTTAATAAAACTACCTGAAATTGTTTCATCTGTGATGAATGCCTGAAGTTGTTTGTACTGTGTTACGAATGCCTTAATCTGTTTGTAATGCATGATCTTACGGCGGTATTGATAGTATGACGTCCTGATGACGTTTTGACTAGTTGATCTTTTGTCATTCTGAACCTGAAGGTGTTTCTAATGTGCGATCTTAATATGAGTCCCTGATAATATTTCTGTTGTTTAATCTTAATACAGTGGTGACATTGTAAATGAGTGTTAATATCAATGACTTCATGTAAGTATTTGGTTATAACCAAACACTTACGTACAGTTACTATTCCAGATACCGTTATGGCCTCACAAACGAAGGAACGTTAGTTTGATGAAAGCTATGTTCAGTATGGATTCACTGTTATCGTCAAAAACATGTGAGATGCAGGCCCGTAGATATACCATGAGGATTTCAGGTCATTCTTAAAGACTCCATATTGCAACTAGATGCTTTATTTGGAGCAAGTTGTGCAACACCCCCCGGAGTCTAGTAGATCTGTCTCTCATGCAGTTTTTCGGGGTAAAGGTAAGAGAGTTTCCTTTGCGTGTGTTGCTCAGTGTCATGACTATGCTTTGTACACATAAAACAGTCTCCTCAGCAGATTTAGCATGAAGGCAGCCGGCCACTGCCATTTCATGACATTCTAGCAACGTCTGAGTCATGACGATTAAGCAATAAACATCCGCTTGCTTACCGTACATTCTTCCCCCGGGGAAATGTCTCCTGACATGTTATACAAGTAGGGATTAATAGAAGACAACTTATATAGTAAATCAACACTGATATTATAAGTGAATTATAAGAAAATTATATGAAAATATGGTTTACTAATAACAGGAGCAAAATAGTTAAGAGTGATATTTAATTACGTACACTAACTCCAGAAAGTATCGGTGCAGGGTGTGATCGACTACCGCCGAAAAGATACGTTCGACTCGTGAAATGTAGGGAGGGTTGGTCAATATGTGGGTGCTTTTATATGGAGATATGTGTAAGGGTCGCGTCCACAAGTGTGCTGGAACAAGTGCAAGCAACATGTAAACAACACAATAACGAACAAGCCGCAAACATGCTGGGAACAGTTGCGTCCAGATCATGTTGGCAACATCATGAAGTCTCCGCTGCCTCGTACGGACACACTTATCCCAACACCTCTGCTGCCAAGAGGTCTGAAACTGCACTGTAAACGTTTCCATACATCTATCCAAATACTGTTGCATATATGTATCCAAACATGTTGCCAGCTGTGCTCTCAACAAGTGTTCGAGTACACCTGTGTTCGTACAGTAATACAAACGTGAGGAATGGGTTCGACAAAATATATGCCCATACATGAACGCTGGCAATTCAGCAGGAATGGAGGGCTGCCATCATGCGGCCAGAACAACTGACACATCCCAATACCTATCTTAGCTGGTCTCAAAATGTTCACATTACAATATGCACCGATACATTTTGGAGCTAGGATAATAAAGAAAACAATGATAAAATACTGATATGTGTTACAGAAATGAATAATAACATGACATTAATATAACAGCTGGATATATAGGAATCACAATGGTATCAAGAGAGAATAAGGAATCGTAACAGCTAAATATATAATTAGCTGGCTGTCCACACGTCTTCACACAAATCAGCACTGTATACTTGAGGTGGAGTGGGCAGTGGCTTGTTCGTTTCATCATAGTCCCACTCAGTTTCTTCAGAATCAGCATTAGGCTGCAATTTCTTCTCGTCACTCACATTTAACAAGTTTCACAGTTTTCCTTGTTCCATGCTATAACCTAATTTCATGGAGTCTTTTATTTTCTCATACATTTAACACAGCAATAGACAAAAGTCACTAGCAAAAAAAAAAAAAAAAAAAAAAAAATCCTACAAGGGTGAATGGAATAAGCTAATATACATATAAAATCAACACCCCTGGGGGTAGGGGGGTTTTCAAGAATACTCCCCCAGTATCCCTGCTTGTCGTAAAAGGCGACTAAAAGGGTTGGCGGAGGGTTAGTGCCCCTCCCCGGAAAACAACTAACTAAAAAAACAAACAAGAAGCCTCGGACAAGGACTGACCAAACGATGACGACCCAGGACCGGACAAAGGACTTGGTAATGAGTACATGGAATGTAAGAGGAGCGAATAATGAGGTGAAAGAGAGAGAGATTGTCCAGGTGCTTGAGGGTGCGAAAGTGGATGTATGTGGAATAACTGAAACAAAATGGAGAGGAGAAAGTGTGAGAGAATGGGAGTATGGATGGGGTATATGTGCAGGAGTAGATGAGAATGAGAGGGCAAGGGAAGGAGTGTGTATAGTTGTAAGTAAAAGATGGAAGAAGAGCATAAGACAGTATGGATCAGTTGGGTCAAGGATTGTGTGGGTAAAGTTGAAAGTTGGAATACAAATGTGGGCGATTGTGTGTGTGTATGCGCCAACGCAAGATTGTGCTAGAAGAGTGAGAGAAGAGTTCTGGACAAATGTGGAAATGTGGATGGAAAAGTTTGGAAGGAATGAGAGAGTGTTTTTGATTGGTGATATGAATGGTAAAGTTGGTAATGTGAAGGTGGATGGAATAGTTGGTGAGTGGGGTGTGCCTGCCGAGATAGATGAGAATGGGAGTGCGTTAGTGGACATTTGTGCTGGGAGGGGGTTGGTGATAGCCAATACCCTCTTCAGGCATAAAATGATCCACAGGTATACATGGCGAGTGATGAGAAGGGTGGGTGGTGAACTGAATGAAAGGAAGGCAATGATTGATTATGTGGGTGTGGATGAAAGGATGCGAAGATGTGTAAAGGATGCAAGAGTGTATAGAGGTTGGGGGAGTGGACTTTCTGACCACTACTTGGTGGTGGCCAGAATTAGGATGCAAGTGAGATGGAGGTATAGAAGAAAGGAAAGACGAGAGGAAGGAGTAGTTGCAAGGAGAGTGGAAAGGTTACAAGAGGATGAGAAAAAGGCAGAGTATAAGAAAGAAGTGGAGGAACGATTGGGCAAATATGAATTGGAGCAGATGGGAGACGTGGAAGATGTGTGTAAGATATTTACAGAAGAAATATGTGCAGCATGTGATGTGGTGTGTGGAAGGAAGAGAAGGCGGAGGTGGGTGGAAGGAACAGCGTGGTGGACTGAAGAGGTGAAACAGGCTGTGGCACAAAAAAAGAAAGCATACAATGAATGGGTGAGAAATAGGGGCGCAGAAGAAGTTGAGAGGCAGAAGAGAGAGTTATATGTGGAAAGGAAGAGAGAGGTGAAAAGATTAGTAAGAGAGAGTAAGAAGAGAGTGGATGAGGAATTTGGAAGGAATTTGAGTGTAAAGTGGAGGGACTGTAAGAAAATGTTCTGGAGAGAAGTGAAAAGAGTAAGACAGGGTGGAAGTGAAGTTAGCAGGGGAGTGAAAGATAAAAATGGTAGATTACTAGTGGAGAAGGGAGAAAAAGTGAGCAGATGGAGAGAACACTTTAAGGAATTGTTGAACGTAGAGGATGGAAGTAATGCGAGTATAAGTGGCTGGGGAATGGCTGGGAGAAGGAGGGAGGTGAGAAGACAGGAAGAAATCAGTAGGATAGAAGTTGTGGAAGCAATGAAGAAAGTTAAATCGGGGAAAGCCCCAGGAATTGATGAAGTGTGTGGTGAAATGCTGAAGCATGGGGGAGAGATAGTAGTAGAATGGATGTGGAAGATGTGCAGATTGGCCTGGGAGGAAGGTAGAGTCCCGGAGGATTGGAAGTCAGGTATAATTATTCCCTTGTACAAAGGAAAAGGGGAAAAAGAAGTGTGTGGTAATCATAGGGGCATTTGTCTTCTTAGTATAATAGGAAAAGTGTATGGTAGGATACTTATAGACAGAGTTAGAGAAAGAACAGAGAAATTAGTTGGAGAAGAACAGGGAGGCTTTAGGAAGGGAAGAGGTTGTGTAGATCATATATTCATTCTTAGATCTTTAGTGGAAAAGTTTCTAGAGAAGGGAAAGAAGTTGTATGCGGCTTTCATGGATTTGGAGAAAGCATATGACAGGGTGGATAGACAAGGATTGTGGAAAGTGTTAAGAATATATGGAGTAGATGGGAAGTTGTTGAATGCTGTGAAGAGTATGTACGATGGTGCGAAGGCTGCAGTGCGTGTGGATGGTGAACTAAGTGAGTTTTTCTCTTTGAAAGTTGGTTTGAAACAGGGATGTGTCATGTCTCCATGGTTGTTCAATCTGTACATGGATGGGGTAATAAAAGAGGTACAAGGTAGGGTAGTGGATGTTGGAGTGGCCCTGGTGAGAGAGGATAGTGTTTGGAAACTCCCTGTACTGTTGTTTGCAGATGATACTGTGTTGTTGAGTGAAGACGAAGGGGAGCTGCAAGTCTTGGTGGATGAGTTTGGGAGAGTGTGTAAGAAACGGAACCTAAAGGTGAATGTAGGGAAGAGTAAAGTGATGGTCTTTGAGAGAGGTGAAGTTAGTGAATGTACAGCGAGGTTAGATGGTGAGGAATTGGAAAATGTGAGTACGTTTAAGTATTTGGGTAGTGTGATGAGTAAGGATGGAGGTTTGGAGGGTGAAGTGCTTGAAAGGGTACAGCAGGGAAGAAAGGTTGCTGGTTCCTTGAAAGCAGTGATAAGAAACAGGGAAGTGAGCATGGAAGTGAAAAAGTTACTACATGACAGTATTGTGATACCAACTCTAACGTACGGAAGTGAAGCTTGGACATTGTTGGAAGGACACAAGTCAAGAGTGAGAGCAGTGGAAATGAGTTATTTAAGAGGAGCCTGTGGAGTCACGTGGAGAGACAGGCTTACGAATGAGGATATAAAGGAGCGTTGTGGTGTGGATGTGGATGTGATAGGAAGCGTTATGAGGAACACACTGAGGTGGTTTGGCCATGTGGAGAGGATGGAGGGTGAGAGACTGACGAAGAGAGTGTATGTGAGTGAGGTGGAGGGGGGAAGAGGGAGGGGGAGGCCGAGGATGAGATGGAGGGATGGGGTGGAGAGGTATATGAGAGAGGGGGGTGTGAGTTGGGAGCAGGGCAGTGAAATGGCGGGGGACAGGGCGACTTGGAGGCGATTTGTTTGTAGCCACCCCAAACGGGATTGAGGCGTTTGGCAATAGATAGATAGATAGACATATAAAATATGGGTAAAAAAAAAAAAAGTGAAGGAAGTGAGATACTCGTAGTTGGACTATAGCAATCTCACAAGGAACAGCTGTGATAGGATGATATTATAATGCAGGGCAAAGACGAAGCGTTTGAACAGCTGACGAACACGAATTTCAGAGATCTGATGGGACAAAAACCACAAGTATTGGAAGGGAATTAATTGGATGGGATCGAAGATGAATACAGAACGAACAGGAATATGGACCATGTTTGTCGTGGAAAGGACGGAAGCTTCTAGTACAGGATAGTACAATTTTAGACTTGAGAGAGGAAAAATAGTTTACATTAAAGTTAGTATGAGCCCATTGCAAAACTAAGCGAAGGTCTGACATTGGTACAAGGTCTATGGTAACATGGCAGCTGATGAATTCTCTACTTGCAACATCAGTTATTGTAAGGTGATATATATATATATATATATATATATATATATATATATATATATATATATATATATATATATATATATATACAGTATTTCTGTAACAACATTAATCTTATCATTTCACTAAGACAGTCAAAACTTTGTACAATCGCATACTTATTTCATTCATGTATGTAACAATGCTACCTAATAGCAGAGATGACATCCTCCACTAACGTTACTTCCCACCGGGGTTTTACCAATTGCCCCCTGGGCAGAAGATCCCGTCTCTTTCCCTATCACCCAGAGATGATCCAAGGACAGCTAGTGCCAACAAGGCTGCCTACAATCTCTCCACAACACCTTACCGTTAAAAGGAATTTAGATTAATGTTCAGATCAGCCAAGTGGTCCTGACAGGTGGAGGGACAGACACAAGCAACAATGGGGAGAGTTACTAAGCGAAGTTTTTGTCTGTACTCATTAACAGGTAGAGTAGAAAGTGATGGAGGGGTAACAAGGAGGAGGAGGAGGAGAGGAGGAGGAGGAAGAGGAGGAGGAGAGGAAGGAGGAGAAGAAAACAAAGAAGAAGAAGAAGAAGATACATTCCTTTCCTGATTTTCCTCCCACTCGCATACCTGGGAGTTTCCTTAAGATCGTCTGCTTGAACCCACTTACTTTCAGATGAGAACAAGTCCTTCATCTCTCAAATCTGTTACCGTTTCGAGATATCACGCGGTGTGGGCCTATAAATTTGTCATCTGATTTAGATGTACGTGTATATGAACGAGCAAATAACGTAAATGTTGATAGGTGATGCAGACTTATGCTGGTGATGTATCATATCCTCTTGAGATAAGGCCAGAGTAGCCTTTATATAGTGGTGTATTTTCTGAAAGCCTGTAAGTCTCACTTTAATCATCCAAATAATACAGTTAACTAGGTTTCGATAACAGCATTGAATAGGGCAAATTTTTTTCGACTCCAAATAAGACTAAGCATGGAGTTTTGCCAATGGATTTATTAATGGAACTATTGACTGAGAGCGCAACTTGGGGGATCCACTCATCCCAACAGGTGCTTTGAGATGCTAAGTACCTCATGCACTCCAGCACCTCACGATTTTGCCATCCGACGAGGCCATTTGAAGCCGGGTGATTGTGTATGACTTTACTGTTCACAAACCTCAACAAGACTATTGTTGAACTCCCAGCCATCATAGGTAATAATAGTGGGTGGCGTAGTGAATAGACAAATGATCTTATCAGTGAGGGCACGTGCAACACTCTTAGCAGTCTTGTCTTGGAGAGCTGCGAGAACACAGTAACGTGAGAAATTATCAACTGCGACAAACAATACTCTGCAACAGACTCCGTGGGGAGGCCAATAGAAACAGTTTTGGATTGACTGATGGAACTGGATATTGTAAGAGCAGAGTAGGCAGTCCACTTGAATCTTTATTCCAGTTAAAGGGAACACAGAAATCACAGTGAATATTGATGTTCTTACACGTAGTAGGCCAATCAAATGAAACACGAGCTTGTCTCAAACGCTGATTTTTTCCTGGACGGGATGCATGAGGTGGGTTATGGATGATATGGAATACCGCAGGTATTAAATCGGTGGGAACAAGTTGACGTACCTCTCTATTAGGTATGTCCCTGCCAGTAAAGGATGTCTTCCTATACGAGGTATCATTGTCTAACATGAGATCATGTACTGACACTGTCGGGGTAGGTAAGGTCGAAGCGTCTCCTGACTCAGGGAAGTAAATGGCTTTTAACCACAGAGAGTTTGTCCGCTGAGATTTATAAACAACATCTGAGGTGGTGTAACGAACTTCACTTGGTTGATATGGTGAGACTGCCGTGGTTACATGACGTGGAAGAACATCTGCAACTACTGTACATTTGATTTACCAGGAACGTACTGAGTGGTTGGGTTGTAGTCTTGGAAAATAACTGACCATTGTGCAAGACGTTAGGTAAAATTTTTTCCTTTGAATAAATTACAGAATGGGAGATCACCTGCTTGGATACGCAATGGATATACGTACATTATGTCTCTGAAATGTTTGAGAGACCAAACAACTGCTAAAACCACCCAACTGTTCAGCGGGCATCGAGGGCCCGACTAGCATACACTATTACACCTTTCCTCTTTCCATGATATCTACCCCAGACACGTCTGTACAAAAAAGAAAACGTTTCTTATAATCACGGAATGCCAGGACTGGGACATTAATAAATGCTGTCTTCAGTGTTTTAAAGGCATGATACTGGTAATTTGTCCAAACAAAACATTCATTTTTCTTAAATAGTTTAGTTAGAGGGGTAGCGATCTGTGCATCACCGTGAATAAATCGCCAGTAGTAGCCACTCGGTCCAAGGAAACTACTTACATTTCATTACTGGTAGGTACTGTATTGGGAAGTAAGAAACTGCTTTAACTTTCTCATCTGAGGTATGAGGTCCCCCAGCATCAGCCACATATTCAAGAAATTAATTCTCTTATGTAGAAAGTTGCAGTTACTGAACTTAATCTTTAGACCTGCTATTTGGAGGTGATAAAAAAACCTGCTGTAGCTTGGCAAAATGTTCGGGGATTGATTTATGCACTACAATGATGCTATCTAGTTCAGCAAAACGAGAATGGCCACTCATACCACTGAATACAGAATGGATAAGCCTCATAAATACTGATGGTGCATTTATAAGACCAGAAAGGAGGCCATTTAAAATTATAGTAGCCAGAAGGAGTACTGAATACAGTTATAGGGCGAGACGACTCTTCCATTTCTACGTACCAGTAACAACTAAGTCAGTGGAAGTGAAAGCAACGTTATTATTGCCAAGTGATTCCAGAAAATCTGTTACGAATGGTGAAGTGAATCGATCGGGTACAGTGACAGAGTTTACTGTTTTATGGTACTGTACTTTTTGGTAGTCAGTTATGGGTCTAAACTCACCTCCTTTCTTGGGGACTAGGAAAAGCGGACTATTCCACGGGCTGATGGAGTGTTCAATGATGTCCTGATTAAGGACATCCTGTACTATCTCGTCAGTTTCTTTTCGTAAGCTGAAGGGTAATCTATGTGGTGGGACATAAATTGGGTGAATACTAATAATCAATTCAGTGTTGTGTTTTATCGAACTTGTCTTCCACATAGGTTCACCAGGTAAGGCCACAACATCTCTAGTGGTCTGCAGATTAATTAATTGTTCTTTACAGTGAGGGAGGTCGCCCAGTTTTACTAGAAAAGTGGGATAAGCTGAAGGAGTTGTAGCAGAATCCGTATATTTTTCAATGGCATATACAGTACACCAGGTAAATCATCATCATCATCCTTAGCAGTTTCAAAGAATGGTATATCCTGGCACACCGTTACAGTCGATGGGTATACCAGGAAGTCACACTCTCTGTACCACTTCTCAGCTTTAGTGAAGCATTGGTGAGATTTAGTAGGTAAAGATAGATCCTCCAGGACGGAAAACACGGCTGATTCATTTGCCAAACCATTCACACAACACGTCTCAGATAGGGTTGATACAGTCAATCCTTTTTTCGCACCCGCAACGCGGACAGAGACCTTCGTGAATTCGTGGAGCAACAAAATTGTGCATCATTGTGTCACTACTTGTTTTATCTCCGCGTGTTGAAATATGTCATTTAGACTCTTTGAGGTAGTTAAATGAGGCGTATATTACATGCTGTTGTTCCATGTCTTTGGTTTACGAAAAATTCATATAGAGATTTGCCAATATAGATTTTCGTTTGTAAAGTATTAGGAGCATGAAAAATGAGTTTGGCTATTGCAGGGCCATACACACTGATCCAATACAGTTAGTATAATATGCCCTTTACATCTTGTTAGTGTATACAGTATTATTAAAACTAGTATGTACATGTATGTAGAATGTAGATTGCTAAACTTGCAATACATGAACTAACGAAATATATCAGTGCTGTTTACTTATCCCCTACTTCTACTGACTATGAAAAATTCTTCGACTATCCTACTTCGATGGAACACATCCTATCCATTTCTCCTTTCTCTGAAACCTCCATTCTAGGAGATTTCAATGTTCACCGCCACATCCAATATTTTACCACTATGCCGGGAATCGAACCCGGGACTCTCAGATGAGAGCCAGGCAGCATACAACTACACCAGGTAGTGGTATGCTGCCTGGCTCTTACCTGAGAGTCCCAGGTTCGATTCCCGGCATGGTGGTAATATATTGGATTATTTTTCCTGTGTAAAGTACAGGTTTCTCTCTTCGTCCACCACCACATTTGGCTCTCATCTCCATTCACTGATCCACCTGGTGAACAAGCCTACATCTTTTCTACCCTTAATGACCTAGTGCAGCTTGTACAGCACCCTACCTGTATCGCTGACTGCCTTGGAGAGAGCTCCAACAAACTTGACCTCTTCCTTACAACTAATCCTTCTGCTTACACTGTTAATCTTTCCTCTCCGTTGGGCTCCTCTGATCACAACCATATTACCTTAACCTGTTCTATCACTCCGGTACAGCCTATGGACCCTCCAAAGAAATGTCGGTTGTGGCACTTTGGACCTGCAGAGTGGGAGGCCCTCAGGCAGTATTTCTTTGATTTTCCCAGAAATGATTATTGCTTCCATGGCCGGGAGCCATCTGGATGTACCTTGCGGGCACAGGAACATACATTCCCTTCTCATATCCTTTGACCAATGAAAGAAAGCCTTGGTTTAACCACGCTGGTTCTAATGCTGTACACAACAAGGAGAGGACCTATAAAAGGTACCAGAGCCAACCAACCCCTGAATCACATCTTTTATACGTTTCTGCCCGGAATCGTGCTATGTCTGTTCTTAGCTCTGCTAAAAATAATTCATCTTTACTAAACGCTCTCAACTCTCCAACTCGAATTCTTCCCACTCCTTGCAGCACCTTGCCAAAAACCATTCTAACAACTTTACCTCATCATCCTTCCCTCCTCTTTTCTACTCTGATGGCTCTGTAGATATTTCTTTTACTGATAAAGCAGATCTCTTTGCTCAGACTTTCTCCTCCAATTCCACAGTAGACGATTCCGGTGCTGTTCCTCCATCATTTCCCCCCTCTGACTTTCTCGTGGCTGACATTAAAATTTCGCCAGCTGATGTATTTTCTGCCATCACTGGCCTCACTACTTACAGGGCATATGGGCCTGATGAAGTCCCCCCTGTTGTCCTCAAGAACTGTGCTTCTGTCCTTGGACCCTGCCTAGGTAAACTCTTTCGCTTTTGTCTGTCAGCTTGGACCTTTCCTTCTTCCTGGAAGTTTGCTGTCATTCAACCAGATCCAAAGAAGAGTGACCATTTCCAACCCTCTAACTATCGTCCAATTGCTTTAACATCCTGTGTCTCAAAAGTTTTAAAGCATCTTTCCAATCATAACCTTCTTTCTGACCGTCAGTATGGGTTCCTTCAGGGACGCTCCACTGGTGATCTTCTCAGCTACCTTTCAGATTCCTGGTCGTCCTCCTTCCGGGACTTTGGCGAAAACTTTGCCATTGTATTTGACATCTCAAAGGCTTTCGATCGAGTATAGCATAAATCTTTAATTTCCAAACTGCCCTCCTACGGGTTCTGCCCTTCTATCTGTGCCTTCATCTATAGCTTCCATTCTGGTCGTTCTATATCTACTGTTGTAGACGGCCATCGTTCTCCTCCTAGATCTATCAATAGTGGTATTCCTCAGGGCTCTGACCTATAACCCATTCTCTTCCTTTTATTCATCAACGATCTTCTAAGCTGTACATCTAACCCTGTCCACTCGTTCGCTAATGATTTCATCCTTCACATTTCCATTCGGTTCTCACAGCTTCCATCTCAGCAGTTACTTCAACAAACAAGTGATGAGGCTATGGCACACCTAATGTGTGACTTGGCTCGTAGCTCTGACTGGGGTAAAAATAATCTTGTTGTTTTTAACCCACCCCGTACCCACAACGTATGCACGTTGCAACTTTTTTCATGGTCAGTCCCCACAACGTTCGATAAAAGTTTTGCTAGTGCAAGGTCTGTCGTTTTCACATTTATCAAATTTCGCCCATGATTTTTGGTATGCTTACACGGGACATCTTCCTCTACCTGATGCCTGGCAGGGAAATGCCTTAACCCTGGTGACCTCCTCCACCCCTGCACGCCATTGTCTCGGCAAATCACCTGTTACCAGTGACCTGGTCAGTAAAGACATGTCATGCCACGGTATGAAATTCAAGGCCAGAGTGATTCCCCAATCGATGACAGTGTGGAGGACAAAGTTTACATAGCGTTAGAGGAAGAAACAATCAGAAATGATGATCAGTTAATGTCGCCAAAAAAAGGTGCGGTATGTTGATGTGTTTGGTGAGTGAAAAAATGTTATATCACCTATATTACTGTGTGAAAACCAATATATTCTTGTACTGCATATAAATTCGTACCAAATAAAAAAATAAATACTAATTATGAGTGTTTTGGAATAGTTACACCATCCATAGAACACGTTTTCTCTGGAGCCAGGCGCCATTGAAAACAGAGCTTGGTGAGGGTACTCTTAGCTGTAGCAGCATTTAAAACCTCAGGTGAGCAATTTCTCTTTGAATTTTCGATGTTTTTCATAAAAAGCAGAGGTTTGAGCCGAAACAAAAAAGTTGAAATTTTGTCGGGTTTTGGGGGTGGGTTGTGTAATAAATTAGTTGGTACGGGGCAAGTTAAAACGTCAACAACTTAGTTCTTATACCTATCAACCCGACAAATTCTTCCTCAGGAGTACCCACTAATGTTTAATAACATCCAGCTTAATCCTGCATCATCCTTAAACATACTTGGGGTTTCATTCTCTCGGGACTTATCTTGGAAAGATCATATTATATCTCTTGTAAACTCTGCTTCCAAGAGATTAGGTGTGCTAAGCCTACTCCGTACCTTATATACCCCTGCACAGTTGTTGACTTTATACATGGGTTTTATTCGCTCCTGTGTATAGTACAACTCTCATATGTGGGGAGGCTCCCCACATACAGCTCCTCTCAGTAGGGTGGAATCAAAGGCTTTTTGTCTCATTAACTCTCCTCCTCTTACTGGCTCCCTTCAACCTCCGTCTCTTCACCACATTTTTGCATCTTTATCTCGTTTTTATCTCCACTTCAATGGTCACTGCTCCTCTGAACTGTCTGCTTGCATCCCTCCACCTCTATGACGGGCACGTAGCACCCATTTAGCAACAAACTCTCATCCCTTTTTTTTGTCAAACTCTCTAATGCAAGAGTTAACTGATGCTCCCAGTCCTTCATTAATGCAACAGGTCAACTCTGGAACTGCCTCCCTCTGTCTGTATATCCCACTTCCTATGATCTCCAGTCTGTCAAACGCAGTGTGTCCAAGTATCTCGAAATGAACAGATCTTGAATTTGGCTCTCTTTTGTTTTTTTTGTTTTTTTTCTTGAAAGGAACGGTTTGCGGGCTCCTGACCTTTGGTCCCTTCTTCATTGCATATATAAAAAAAAATAAATAAAATAAAATTTACTCCTGACTAATAATAAAATGACTTATTTGGCATTTCTTTTTTGTCCACCACACTGCATACCAAAGCTACATGTAAAAAAGTCCATATAAATAAAGGTATATTTCGGGCCCTGCCAAATGTTCAGCTTAGCCATTGTCCAGACTTCTGACGGCAATATTATCTGCTGTTAAATCACATCTTCAGCGGTACTGTGAAACAACATTCCTGAAATGAAATAAATCAGATGTGGATGCTTAAAAATAGCAAAACACTTCTAGATGATTTACAGTTTCATAACATTACTTCAGGTTTAAGCATCAGGACATGTGATTTCTCTACACTGTACAATACAGTTCCTCATTCTGACTTAAAAACTTGCTTGAAAGGATTGATTCACATTTGTTTGTTTTTTTAACCAGCAGTGACAAATGTAAGCTTACATACTTGGTACTGAATTTGTTAGAAATACCGGCAACGAGAGTTGCACGATTAGAACTAATTGTTTTAGATGACACTTACACATTATTATCCATTTTAATCAAATACACACTTGTAATAAAACTCGAACTCAAATAAACCATGAAACTACACAAATCAAATGACACAAGCCTATCAACAATGCTCATCAGCCATCCGGTATGATATGGATGTACATACATATTTATGATATATTTTCAAATAATTCATGTCAGTCTTTATTACATTCCAAACCAGTAATTAAAATAAATAAGCAGATCTAAATAAATTAAACAAAAAGAAAAAAACTAAGCAAATGAAAATGCACCCACATGTATACAGGTATACAGTAATCACTGTTGATGGTCCTGAGAAATACTCGACCATGTTCATTAGAAAGTTTGTATCCTTGGGTACAGTGGCATGATCATATGTCCACCACACTGTAGATGTGGGTTACATGCCAAAGATACTGTAATATATGATCGTTCATCGTCAGAATCATCAACAGTGTCATCATCATCCATCGAGTTTCTACATCCATCAACTTCACACTTGTACAGCTTTGTGCAATACATTTGGCTCTCACGGCATGAGCAACGTCCACGACATTGACTTTTTGTGCTATTGCATCACACTAACAGTATGATGGAGTCTGTAGCTAAAGGTAATCTGCTCAATACAGGAAATTAGTCGCCTGGAACCTCATTGATTGACCACCCGTAATCATCTGGTGAACGCAGTGTTGGTTGTGGAAGTAAGACCTGCTTCCAAATTAGGCACTGATAATGGGCCAATTGAACGTGCACCTGCATAGACGCCTGTGTCGGAGGTAATTTCTCGATTCCATGTTTGGTGCCGAGACCGCGAAAGAAAACCACAGGAGTGCTGATGCTTGCATTAAATTTGCCTTCTTCGGACTAAATAACTTTCAGACGAATTCATCACAATAATTCAATATACTTTGATGGAGGGTTCGTTGTCCTGCCCAAGATCGGCTACTGTGCATATGATGTCATCTTTACATTGAATGAAGACGTTCCACCACGAGATTTTATTCACGCCGAATATGTGTCCTGTAACGTCACATCCACTGATCGCATGAAATCCCAATAGGGCCTCAGTACTCTTCTCACCGAGAGCACCACGGATTGACAGCAACAGAATTACTCGACGATTATCTCCTATATTCATTATTATAAGAGCAGCATCACGAAGAGAGGACACGTGCAGCGCAAGTACCAGCACATCAGTGTCGTGCAGTGCAAGTACCAGCACATCAGTGTCTTGGGAATAGATTTAGACAGTGAGTCTAAGTTCATGAGTCTCACTATCGTAAAATATCAGCAATGTATCTGCTTCGTCGTGGCTGCATTCCACAGCAGCAACAGAACTGTTCCTGGCATTCGACCTCACACCTTCATACGTAATGGTGGCAACTTCTTCTGTTGAGCTCTCAGTTACCTCGCATGCCAAAAATATTGTTAGGAGTTGTTTAGTTTTAGTGTTACTGAGGAACCTATTGAGGTCTTTGATCTGTGTTCATTTCAACTTTGTAATAAGTTCTTGTTGAGACCTTCAGTTCGGCGCTGCCGAATTATTTCTTTCAGAGATGACCGGTTATACTGGTCGAACACCACGTACGTCCTTGAGAAATGTCGACTTCTGCTCTTGATGACATTGACAAAATGTTCTGGTAGATCGCCACAGGTTGATATTTTGCCTTTGAAAACAACTATCTCATGAACTACCACAATGCCATCAATGACGTTACATGTATTTTTGAGGTGCTCCTCATATGATGTTGGATTGTCTTCATTAACTTCAGTTCGACCAAGTTGCTCCAGATTGTGGGTAAGCTGGGATTTGTCAGTGCTTGGATACAGTATCCCATCTGTTGTCATCAGCATGTGGTTAATGGGAAAGAATTCATGTGTACATACGCATCATTCAAGTCATCTCTTCATGATCGAGCGATTGTTATATTCATAATTTATGCTACAATGTTCATGTAATAGACATACGAATAATATATACATACATAGCAAATAATTTTGTGCAAAATATTGCGTTTACCATACAAGTTGTGTCAATTATTTACTGAAAACTGCATATTAGGCAACCATCTTTGATTTATTTTATAATAGAGAATGTAATGGTTTGCTATAAAATTCATTTTTTTTATTTTTTTGGTAGGACAATATTCAGAGTTGGGCACTAAAGCTATAATCCGATAACAGATAATTATTGAATACAATTTTTGTTATCGGACTCTTATCAGAAGGTAATTTCCATAATTGTTTAGGGCCAGTTAACTTCCAATTACTTGATATTTTAGTCCGATAATGTCCACTGATTTTTTTCCAATAAAATTTTTATCGTTTTACTTTTACTTTTGAGGTTCTTTAGTATAATTGTTATTCTTTGTTGTTAATTCTATTTCTTGTAATTGGAAATTTCTAACTATAATTAGCTATATAATTGATATAGTTTGTTTTTCGTTCTATTTGTTGTCATTAACATGTCTGTAATAAAAACAAAATATATAACTCAGATGTTTATTTTTTTCGTATGTCCAGCACAATCACGCAAAGATTAATTTTTGTTATTTCTGTATGACGATGAGAATAATATGGTTTCTAAAACAATACAAACATAATAAAAACAGATTAATCTTCACTTAACATTTTATGTTAGTAGGCTAATAGCTCAGTCACCAAACACGCCATTACTTCCTCCCGGACCCCGGTCCCTAGTACCTCAGTCTCCCTCCCTCCCTTTTACTGTCCCCGTACCGAACAAGTACACTGCAAGGTTACAAGCCGTGTCCACAGATCTTGTTGGTTAACAGCTGCCAATTATCTGGAAGGGAAAGAATTATATTAAGCATCATGAACTTTGTAATTATGTATAAAGCTAAATAAAATACTTAAAAAAAGAGAGAGAGAGAGAGAGAGAGAGAGAGAGAGAGAGAGAGAGAGAGAGAGAGAGATAGGGTGTCCCTTATTTCTCAAAATGAACAGGACAACCAGATCTAAAAAAGGAGTTACTTATTCTTGGATTTAGCATAAAAAAGCATTTTCTACGGATTTTGAAGCTTTTTCCTTTTTTTTTTTTTTTTTTATTAAAGAAGTAGTCGTTATCAGATTACCGTTAACTTCCGATAACTAGGTATTACAATTATCGGAATATCGATATCTGGCTTGAAAATTGGGGTTATCGGATTATCGTTTTTGAAGTTAACTTTTTAGTTTTCGGTGCCAAACACTTACATTATTAACCACGAATTTCAAAAAACAAAACCATTGAAATGTAATGCTTAAATCGCCAAATATCACCAAATCTTAGACGATCGTTCAGACTTTCGACTTAAATTACAAGATGGCCTACATTAAAGCAAGATGGTGGCCAAAAAATTCCAAACATGCTTTCCGTAAATAGTGCTTCATAATCGTCAAAATAATCATTTCCAAAAATCTATATGAAATTTTCACGAAATGATATAACACCATATAGCCTACTAGTAAATGAGTCAACCGTTGTGTCACTGTTAGGGGATGTCATGAGATACTGATTATAAATTATCCTCACTACTCTCTACTGGTGGCTGTAGAATTACGGCAGACTGTGTCACCGAAGTTACCTGTGAAAGGACAGGGTGTGGGCAATTAATGCCTAGCACATAAAGTCCCTTTACTGTAATACTACCACAAGCAGGTATCAGTTCAACAGAATGTTGAGCCATGGTGTCAATACCAATCAAAACATCTTCAAGATTCCGGAGTTTGTTTGTGGACTTAAACTCAAATATGAAACGTTTTATTAAATGATCGAGTTGCATTTCAAGAGTTACCTTGCCCTTAACAAAAAATTCTGAGCCGTCAACACCAGAGATGAATGTTAGGCGAGCCAAGGATCCAAACCCTTTTGATCTTTCTTTTCATACTGTTTAGGGAAGACTTAGTCATTAAATTCACCACAGAACCAGATCCCATATAATATGATGTAGGGGCTCCTTTAGAATTACCTAAGGTAACTGCACCTAAGTTAATGAGAGTGTCACGGGGTTTTTAAAATAAATGCAATTATTAAAGGATAATGATAATGATATTGAAGAGCAGGGACAATGATTGTCTTGCTACATCAAGCAATGGTTACTTTACGCTGACTTGCTTCGCACGATTCTCTAAGAACGAGAATTTATAAACTTTCTCAACAGAACACAGCAGAGACTAATTACTCAATTGCTGTTTATTAGTACTGTTAGCCTCTGGAGAAAGTTACTTCACAACTGACAATGAATAACTAATACTATTAATAATATTAGGTTCTTGCTGATGCTTAACTCCTAGAAGGCACAACGGATTTTAAGCTTAATACAACAAGACTGGGTTAAGTACCAGCTATGAATGGCAAACGTTTATGCAAGCTAGGAGCTATACGAGAAATAAGCTTCATTATGGAGAAATGAAACACGAGTTTACATTACATTAAGCTCAAGAAAAAGAACTGTTAAATTTATTGATTACAAAACAAATTTAACATTTCAAAACCAAATTAATGAGATCACACTCACTCACTCACTCAAAAGCTAAATTCTTATGCCTTGGAAAAACATCTTAACTAAACTCTTAAGCCTAGGAAAATGAAAATGAAATACTGGTCAATGAATGTGGTGTATCACCAACGAAGGGTGGGAGCCTGGAGAACTGTAGTCTAGTGGAGTCTGGGTGCTACCTGACCTCTCACTCTTACACTGCTGGAGCACAGAACCTCTCTCCGTCACAACAGACACTTGACTGAATAAACTCGTGGGAAAAAGGGAGCGCTAGGGCCGCATTTTTTAACGGCTAGAGTGAGCGAAACGTGCCCAAAACAAATCGCTCAGCGGAAGCGCTAATGTCTCACACAAAGACGATCATGTATGACAATGAAGAATTGATTTGAAAGGACTCCCGACTGAATGAGCGGTTACTGAATGATAAACTGGGATTCCACTTGAGTTCGTGGTTTCCCACAAAAGCCAATGTCATTAGCTGACTCGTGACATTACGCCCCATGAAAATCAAATCTTTCTTTCTTCAGAAGAAAGATTTCAATATACATACATATAATTCCTAACTCAGTCACACAAGATTCACACTGTGGTGTGTGTGCTATCCTGCTACAGGAGAAAGTCGCAGTCGCCAATGAGCGAAAAAACCTCGTATTTACATTAATAGAAGCAAGCTTGAGGGAAAAACTCCGTGACGACGGTGAAAATCCTGTACTCAGGTCAAACTGAGTGAAAGTTCGCTACATTTACATTAACAACTAATTGTTATGTAGCGTAGTGTATGTAATACACGGTGTAGGTGTGACAGTTGTAGTGTAACTGTACCTACGTGTAAAATGACACAGTAATACAAATTTATAGTAAATAATGACGACGAGGCAGAAGAGAAGGGGCGGCAGCATGCGACATGAACGACCAGCTGATCTGCACGGTAATGCTGCACCCACCAGCTACACCTGTGAAAGAAATTAAGGTGGAGCATCAAAACTGTTATTTCTCTCTCTCTCTCTGCCTAGCAATCAATACTTATGTCATTATTAACCAGGAAACGTAATTCTTGAATTCACAAATTGCTTAGAACCCTAATAGCTTACTGGTTAACGCTTATTAACTAGAAAAGGTGCCAGTTCTTGAATTACTCAAATCTCTTAGAACGGGCAGTTTACTAGTTAACCTAACATTATTAACCAGGAAACGTGCCAGTTCTTGAATTCACAAATTGCTTAGAATGGACAGTTTACTGGTAAACCTAACTCTACACTTACGACTAATACAGGAAGCTGAGAATCGCTACGCAATCTCGGGCAGGTCACGTTTTAACACCCACCGTGGGTGTGAACACTCATGTGGGTAATGTGCATTCTCCGGGAATCCTCAGAGAGGCCCACAGCTCGAGACATTCCACAAGGTAATTCGTACACAGCCTTGGACTGTCTCTGCAGGGTTCTCAAACTTTCCCCTTAACTTATGGTATACATGTATGTACAGGCCCTGGATATACTGTGTCCTGTGGGGCCAACGAGTGAGACGTCTGGTCTACACTTTTAACTGGGAACCAGGCTGGTCCTTGGATTAGTCAAATCTCTGAGGCCGCCTATCTTACGGAACCCAGCATACAACAGTTGCTAGTTAGTAAGCAGTTAGTAGGTGAGACATCAGGTCTACACCCACATTACCACTACCCTGTCTCTCAACTGACTCAGAGATTACGGGTGTGGTTACAAATGGCACAGGAAAGACATGTCCCTGATTAGTGGTACTTTGACACACACTGCAGAAATGCACAAAACTATCTATGTCTCGTCCCATCCCTGGCCAGAAAAAGTCAGCTCGGATACGGCCCTGGGTCTTCCTTTTGCCCATGTGACCTCCTAAGGCTGAACTATGACCCTATTGTAACACTGCTAGGCTGTACTTGGTGGGAACGACAAACTGCAGTCGAACCTCGCCCTTGGGTGTTCGTGACTCATGGTAGAGCCGTCCTTGTTTACAAAGGAACTTGGCTCGACCTCCCCGTGAATACTTAATCACTCAACCCTTTTGTTTCTTTTGCACGACAGCAAGTGTCGGGTCAGAATGTTGTTCTTGTACAACAAGTTGGCTACACATCAGATCTTGCGGCGATTCAATGGTCACTGGGGTGACACAATCTGGACCCTCAGTCATGGCTCGTGTTACTGTAGCTGAAATCTGAGTAGTGTCATCTTCGGTCCAAATATCCTTGATATCAAATATGTTGCCAATAATGAGGTCAAATAAAGGTTCTGGCATGACAACTGCGAGTGTCGTACCAGTATAAAATGGAGATGCCACCTGGACACATCCCTCAGGTAACAATCTCACTGATCCATCAATAAGGCTTGCATGGATCTGTCGACCTGTGTACTGCTCAGGCCGAACTAAACTCTGCTTAACAGAGCAACCTGAGGAACCATTGTCTCTCAGGACCTTCATAGGAATGCCTCCCACAAACCCTGGCTGAACAAGGAAGGTACTGTCACCTGTGGGAGGGCCTGTGGAGGAAGCAGCTAGCCACTCATGAGGCTGCTGAACTGATGCAGCAAACATTGTGCCTTGAGAATTATATACTTGAGGGGTTGTACTCACTGCCTGGGAAGATGGAACATTGGCCATCTGTGGAGGGGGGTTCACTGTCACTGTGGGACTAGTGAACTGTGGGGGAGTACCCATGCTGGTAGGGACGTGACCACCGTGCTGCTGCTGAGGAATGAAGACTGCATTCGCTTCCTGCCTCTTTTGAGCTGGTGGTGAAAAAGTTTGTCTCGACGGCCGGTTGCGTGGCTGATACTGCTGCTGGTTAGGGTACTTGTTGTACCTCTTCCACTCAGGTTTCTGAGTGTTTTGCCCCTGGTCCTTCCACTGCGGTTTTGGACTTTGGCCATTATTCTGAGAATGGCCTTGTTGGTGGGGTTCAATCTGAGACGGTTTCCCAGATTTATCAGCTTTCCTGTTCCAGGTATGCTGCTTGCGAGTTTGATACCCGTATGCAGTAAAATACGCGTCAGCCTTTTCTGCCATTTGGCTGGCATCTTTCACCTGGCAGATCTTAAGCTGTGCTATGAGCTCAGCAGGCCACGACCTCTCTAGCTGTGTACGCAGCATAAGGTCAATTATCCCCTCACGCGTGGAAGGAGTTTCATCTTTCTCCATCCACTCACCTAAGTAAGCAGTGAGACGGTCGAGGAACCGAACAGCTGTCTCCTTGTCTTGGAGACGAGCTCGCATGAGTTGAACTTTGGCGTCATCTACTGTGAGACCATACGCCTTAATGAGTGCAGCTTTCATCATCTCATACGTGAGATTGTCTCCACGAATTCTGTGGAGAATATCGAGGGCAGGGCCCTCAAACAGGCTAAGAAACTGAAGCCGCTTAGCTGCATCATCGAGCTGGTAAAGTTGAGCCATGTCTTCAAATCGAGCTATGTATGGCTCGATTCGCTCGCCATCTTTGTATGGGGGAAGCTTGATATGTGGGGTCGCCATAACATGTGCAAGGAGAACGCTCATGGAGCTTGAACCAACTGCACCAGATGTGTCTAAAGCCAAGGAATCTCGCTTGAGCTTCAGCACTTCAAGTTCATGTTTTTCTCGTGCCTCACGTTCGGCACGTTCATATTCACGTTGTTCCCGCTCGTGTTCTAAGTCGAGTTCGCACTGTTTTCACTCGCGTTCGTGCTGTTCTCGCTCGTATTCACGCTGTTCTCGCTCGTATTCACGCTGTTCTTGCTCGTGTTCGCGCTGGATTCTACGCTCGTCACGAGCATCTTTCTCACGTTCCTGCTCATAATTAAACCGTGAGAGGACGTAGGTTTGTATTTTTTCTGGGTCAGTGAGGCCCACTTCTTTAGCTTCCTGTACATAGACACTGGCTGCCATGATGTTAGCTCAATCTAAATAACTAGCGACTCAGTACTGATTGCTGCTTCGCAAACGAATGCTAATAAACACAAGTAAAGAATACAGACACAAGCTAGTGGTGACCAGTCTTATCTAGTTAACTGGAAAAGAATAAAGCAAAAATGCAAATGACTGGGAAGACTCAATAATTAACGCAATGGGTACGGCGGCTACCCAGGAGCGAAAAAAATCATCTGGCGTTACCGAGAATAAAGAACTAAATAGAGTTAAGTACTCTGTGGATTAATAAAGCAAAAATTCACTTGCTAAATTAACGGTAACCACCAGAAAACTTGTGCCTACAAACTTTAATGATAAATACCTAAATATGAACGAGTGAGCACTATCTCGTGAATAGCTTTAGAGCTAGGAGTTAATATCCTGGAATGAGGTCGCCAATTGTCACGGGGTTTTTAAAATAAATGCAGTTATTAAAGGATAATGATAATGATATTAAAGAGCAGGAACAATGATTGTCTTGATACATCAAGCAATGGTTACTTTACGCTGACTTGCTTCGCACGATTCTCTAAGAACGAGAATTTATAAACTTTCTCAACAGTACACAGCAGAGACTAATTACTCAATTGCTGTTTATTAGTACTGTTAGCCTCTGGAGAAAGTTACTTCACAACTGACAATGAATAATTAATACTATTAATAATATCAAGTTCTTGCTGATGCTTAACTCCTAAAAGGCACATCGGATTTTAAGCTTAATACAACAAGACTGGGTTAAGTACCAGCTATGAATGGCAAACGTTTATGCAAGCTAGGAGCTATAAGAGAAATAAGCTTAATTATGGAGAAATGAAACACGAGTTTATATTACATTAAGCTCAAGAAAAAGAACTGTTAAATTTATTGATTACAAAATAAATTTAACATTTCAAAATCAAATTAATGAGATCACACTCACTCACTCACTCAAAAGCTAAATTCTTACGCCTAGGAAAAACACCTTAACTAAACTCTTAAGCCTAGGAAAATGAAAAGGAAATACTGGTCAATGAATGTGGTGTATCACCAACGAAGGGTGGGAGCCTGGAGAACTGTAGTCTAGTGGAGTCTGGGTGATACCTGACCTCTCACTCTTACACTGCTGGAGCACAGAACCTCTCTCCGTCACAACAGACACTTGACTGAATAAACTCGTGGGAAGAAGGGAGTGCTAGGGCCTCATTTTTTAACGGCTAGAGTGAGCGAAACGCGCCCAAAACAAATCGCTCAGCGGAAGCGCTAATGTCTCACACAAAGACGATCACGTATGACAATGAAGAATTGATTTGAAAGGACTCCTGACTGAATGAGCGGTTACTGAACGATAAACTGGGATTCCACTTGAGTTCATGGTTTCCCACAAAAGCCAATGTCACTAGCCGACTCGTGACAGTGAGAACCAATCTGGAGTATGAGGAGCTCAGAATTCTGTGTCGTTATGGAAGATTTTGTTGAAGCTGGCACGGGGATTCCCCCGGCTGTGTACTGGCAAGGGCACAGCATTCGCTAGTGGAATGTCGATGGCTTTTATGATAAGTACAGTACTTATTCCTTAATGATCGTGAAGGTGATCCACAGTACTATCACGCATGTGTCCTTGTTCATCTCTAGCCTGTTGTAACAGTGAGCTACGCGATGACCTGTTCGTTTAGAGTACCAACAACCTGTCTTAATTCTGCATGTAGATCTGATACAGTCATGAGAGAAACTGCTTTTCTAAGCAGGTTTTGCACGTGACATGGCTGGTGAACGTAGAGTGGCGTCTTTTCTGTTGAATTGACGAGAGACAAGTCCTTGACCTTGTGTCTACAGAGAATGTGGTGTTGGGCTAGTATCTGCTTGAACTGTACATACTGTTTGAGTAGGTGTAATACCGAGTTTCTTCTATCTGTTCAGCTAACATGGTTATGTCATCCCTAGGAGAAACTTGAATCTCTAATGCAGCGTCTAATCATCTTTTCTAAGACGATTTAGGAATCTGAGGTAACTAAATAAACGTTGCTACATTATTTAGTGTTGAAGTGGTTTTTCCCTTACAATCAGTTTCCTCCCACAGACTGTTTTGTAATACCTCTGAGATTTCCGTTCCCGTTGCTACTGACACCCCTGCCGCTTCTAATAGATTATTTTGTTCGGAAGGGATAAACTTATCATGTCTCATACTTCTCAGTAAACTGTAAAAATTAATGCTCATCAAGCATCCTACTTTCGTGTGGTTACAATATATATATATATATATATATATATATATATATATATATATATATATATATATATATATATATATATATATGAATTTGTTACAGCATTTATCAAAGAAAGTAAGCTTCTCCAAGAATCTACATCTTATGACGGATCTCACTAGGGAGTAACCATCTTCTGTTCTGATCAGCTCCTAAGATAGGCGATTTTAGCACTGTCTGTCATAAGTCCTTTGTAACTGCAGACTGGACATCACTGATAAAATCATACATGCTAATAATAGGATTCGATCCCGTAAAATTAGGATGCGATGCATCTTCCAAGACATTTGTTTGGGAAGCAGGAGGGGTTGAAGGTAGTTATGCCATAATTTAATAAATAGAAGTAGGAGAAGGTAACTGAGAAAAGTGTGATGCAATGAGGGTAGGATATCAATGGAACTCAGGTGATTGAACATTTTCTAGGGGATAAGTTTTCCGTTTCTCTAACAAGTAAGATCATCGTGTAAGCTTTCACTCTGGGTCTGCTTTATTTCAACTCTGGAAGTATGTGTATCATCTTCAGATAAATTGATCTTCTTAAAATAAGAAAATGTCATTAAGAAATGACTGAAGAAACAAAAAATTAAATAAGAAGGAAAATATTAGTCAGACAGCAGAGATTGCAATGGTGGTTGTAGGACTCGGCCTGACTGTTGGGCACTAGGTTGGCTGTTGTATAATATGAAAAAGTTCTAAAATGTCCCCCCGAAGAAATCTTGTCAGCTTTTAGATGACATGATCAGGCAATATCGCCTAGTATCCAGTTATAGACAGGGAGGATTGCTGGAGCCACCGGGTTTAATCTAGCCCAGTCCTCTCCTGGTGATAATATGTGACTGACTGGGAATCCTAGGTCGGCCTCTGAGGTTAGCAGGGTCTGGAAAAGTTACTTAGGCTGAGCAATATACCATATAAGAACTACTTAGAACTGAATCTGTTTACCCTAGTAAGTACAGACTATGGGGGGATTTAAGTATATAGAAGTATATTCTAAGGGTGGTTGAGGTTTATTGCTCACGTAATGCCACTCAGGGATGAGTGAGGCTGGTCACTCTGATCTCAAATGTCAGGACCAACTTGCCTAGCGCCGAGCTTCTACGCTTCTCATGGGGCAACGTAGGATTGGATGATGGATGGATGGATGGATATAGAATCTACAAAGGACATGATAATATTTTGTTAAATACGTCACAGTATGTCGGATATCTCATACCTTAAATATTTTTTGTCACATAAAGCTAAGTACTTCATCCTCAGTAGAGCCGTACCTAAATGTTTGAAGCAAGTTGCTTCCAAATGTGTTGAAATTTGAAACAGTGTTAACAAATTTAAAATCACTTAGATATGTATTTACCTTCTCGCAACAATGCGCGTTCCCGTCTGATTACTAAAATTCTGAATTAGATATTGCAGTGCTAAGCAAGGAGGGCATAATCATAGAACAACATTGATAGGTACAGTCATGAGCGCAAGTTAGCCTAATGTCCTGTGCCAGCACTGAGTCCTGCCTTCCATATTTCTCACTGCTGTCCAAATAACATAGTACTCTCAGTTTTCACACTGTTTTGTTTTGCGGTTCACATTGCTGTCACAAAGAAAATATTCATGTAATACCGTGCATTTCCAGAGCCACAAGAGAAATGTTGGCGAACTTTTTCACATAGCACTGCCTGATGTTGATCAGCTTTAATTCCCTTTTCAGGCAGAGAGAACATAGAATATGATTTCCTTTCCTCCTCTCTAATAAAATTTACATGACAGCATATCTATGCTGCATGGCTGTCCTTCTCAGTATTTCCTATGGGCTTTGGATGCAGAGTTTGTCATTGACTCATCGAATAGTGAAATTAAAATCTATCGTGCAACAAACAGCTTCAATAGAACCAATAGGTCTGTTGCTGTTTGCAGTCCTTTGTAGTCCTTTGAACCTTCCTTCTCTATTCTGTTCCTTCCCTCCTTTTTCGTCTCCTCCCCTCACACCATTTCCTTCCCCCACTTCCTCCTCTACTCTGCTCCACTTCGCTGTGACTTGCTGGTAAAAAAACATATGTCCAAGGCCGGGAGGAAGGGGAAAGCAGAACATTACTACTATAATAGTACGTACCCAGATAATACCTATGTTCGTCTGTTAGGCGTTAGGACCCAACAACTTCCGTTAAACTCGGACGAACCCTAAACGGTACCAAACATAACTAGACACTGAGGATCCAACCTAACCTAACACATCTAAACAAACTAAATTTTCCCTTACATTACTTATCCATCCTATTCAAAGCTAACCCATTACAACCTACTAATTTACTAATATCGCCTACTAAGCTACCTTAAAATTTAACCAAATGTTATAAACGTAGTCTATCCAAACTAATCTGAGAGATGTCAAAATGGTTAATCTTAAACATAAAATGATGATACCAATGACAAAATTTATGTCGGCGATGATGATTATGATGGTGATGATAATGAGAAGAGGAGGAGAAAGAGAAGTTGTCAAAAAAAGACAAGATTAACACGCACAACAAAACTGAGCAGCCCCACTTCACAGGAGAACATGAAACCTAAAGAATCACACACACACACACACACACACACACACACACACACACACACACAAACGCAAATAGCAAAATAAATTTTCCATAAGGATACCATAGTTTGCCCTAAAGTAAATTTCCGTAATGTTCCTATGCAATGCTTTAGTTTAGAATTTATTCTTCTTCCTCCTTCTCATCATTATCAACTACCATGAAAAAAAAGTGCTTGATCCACTGTACATGGTGAGAAAAATGATGAGAGTAAGGAGAAAGTCTATAGGCTAGAGACGACGTTATAGCTGACAGCGGTGGTGTTACTGTCAAAACGTATGTTCAAAAAAGGAACAAATCATTTTAACAATGATGATTATGATGTCAATACTGATGGTGAAAGTAGTGATGTTGATTCTGATGCTGGAGATAATGATGATGTTGACACTGATGTTGAAGATAATGATGATGTTGATACTGATGTTGAAGATAATGATGATGTTGACACTAATGCTGAAGATAATAATGATATTGATAATAGCTAATTCTGAATTCCCTCAGAGGTATAGGTAGGGGTCGAGTCTTGACTGGGGATAGTCAGTTTGAATGATATGGCTGTAACATGGGGACCTAAATAATGCTGGGACACAGGGACAAGAGGAGGGGGTTGGAGTCAGATCGTGGATGTAGGCAGAAGGACATAGTGTGATAGGTTAAAAAAGGGGACTGAGTGGAACGAACTCAACAAGAACAAAGTGTGTGAGGGGTGGTAAGCATTTTTCTATATTGATTGCTTATTTTTGTGGAACACTAATTTCGGTTTTCTTTGTTCACAGATTTGCTGGTCGGGGTGCGATCGGAGATCGGGATGAACGGGTGAAATGATGGGTAAATGAACAGAGCGAGCACGGGTTGAACAGGAACAGAGAGGAAATGTACTTACATCCAGTTTCCTTCTGATCACCGGCGTGACTAGGAGCGAATATGAGGATGTGTCTGGACGGGTGGCCATTTGTTGCTTGAAGAATGGGGGGCTGACCAACCGAATGGCCCGGTGAATATCTGTGGCTGCATGAGACCTGCTGAGTTCCTTGAATGGGACAGAAACTTTAACAGACCAAACTCGTAACTGTGCCAGCTGTTTGGTTAACCTCTTTCCTTCTTTTATAAATTTTCATATTTTATGTTTGTTGCCTCCAGATGATTCCATTCGCTTTGGGAAGGATCTCTCGCAGTACATAGGTGAATAAACGCTACACGTAATCCATCCACTTGAAATATCGTTAGCTGAATAAACCTAACATTTGGTAAAAAGAAAAAACAGAATACCTCTTAGGGCTGTAGGGGTTAACCATTTCGCTGATATCGACTTTTATTATATTCTTGCTATGGCTACAATACTTTATTTATATTAGGGAAGAATCACTGAACACAAAGGGTTAGAAAAACATAAAATGTAGAAGGAACTACAGTTTTAAAATAAAAATATATATATACACCAGAGTATAAGTGTCCTTCATTCATAAAAAAATCTGTAACAATTTTACTTGATCCTTTGTAGAGAGGAAACTAATCTGGGGAAGCGAGTTCCACTGAGAAGCGGTTTGGGAAATATGGGGATTCTGATAGGCAGAAACTTTGTATTATGCCAGTCAGATGATCAAGTCATAAAGGCTAGCACGGTGGAAGTCGTGGTAAGGTGGCACACTTGATATAATTTCATCAGAGCACTTACCATTAAAGTATCTTCAAAATAATGCAAGGGAGGCAACATTCCTTCTTCTTTGTATGGGAAGTAGTTCATTGGTAATTGCTGGGTTATTCATTATTCTTTCAGCTTTGTTTTTAATTTCGTCCAGGTGTTTTTTGGTGAAACTTCACCATATCCAATCCACAAGGGCGAGCAATATTCGAGCTGAAAGCGCACATCACTCTTGTAAATTGCTGCTAACTGCTCGCCTGTGAAAACGTTACGGGTTGTACAATAATCCAGTTTCTTTGAGGCTAAGTTAGTAAGTGATATAACATGAGAGGTCCAACTGACGGCACTGTTAATCGAGACACGAAAAATTTCAATACTGTTAGATATGTGTATTGGTTGCACTGAAGGTAATGTAGGAATCAGGCAATATCTGTCTATCAGTGAACTGGATATCTTTGATTTTTCTAGCATTAAATGAGACAATAATATTATGTCCCCATCCAATGACAGTAGATAAGTCTTCATTGATGGAGGTGCTGTGATGAATTGGGAGTTTAAGATACCGAACTTTGTGAATCGTTGGTTAAGTGTAAAGGAACCGTGAAGCAATGAGCCGTCTTCATGTGAGTGAGTGGGATTATGGGTGACAGACGAGATAGCAGAGGGGCCATCTATGTGAATAAGAGAGACAATACAATAAAATTGGCAGCATTTAATGTGAATAGCATGAATGAACAAGAAAGAAGTTAGGTTTTATGAAAGAATTGGGAGAAGCAAGACTGGGTGTATGTGGATAGTGGGTGAAATGCATTTATTAGTTAGTGAGTACTGTGTGACAATGATGAATCGGATGTATGATGTGGAGAAGGATGTGTGGTATGGTTGGGTTAAAACGGAATATAAGGGTAGGAAGAAGAAATGGGCTGTGTTCATTTTATCTGAAAGAATTAAAAAGTGTCTGAAAATTTATAAGCGTGTTGAAACAAGGCTTGTATGGTGTGAGTCCAAGATAGGTACAAATTTACATGTATATATAAGACTATAATAAACAGGCATGAGGTTGGAAGAGAATGGGATGCCTTGGGAGCAGATGAACGAATGTATTAAAAGAAGACAGAAGAAAACAAAACTCATTGTTCAGGGTGATGGGAATGGGGTAAGGAAAGAAGTAAAAATATTATAGGATGGTGAGGTGTGGAAAGAAGGAATAGGAACGGTGAGTTTGTATTAGCAGTGTGTGCAGAAATATAAGTTTTTTAGTTAATACAGATTTCGAGCAGAAGTTGATTCACATATGTACTTGGCAGAGAGGAGAAGATGAAAATGAGCAGAAGGATATTATACATTATGAAATGATAGATATATTTAGAAGGAGAGCGGTTAGAGAATTGTTCAGAGGTTCAGATCATTTTTCACTAAAGGCAAAGATCAGAATTAGAAATAAATGGAATTACCAAAGAAATTATGAATCAGTATTGTAAGAATATGGTGAGATAACCTGGAGGAAAAGGAGGCTGCCGAAAGAGAGGTTGAAGCTGAGAGAAACAAATGAGAATATGAGTGTGAACCTACATAAGGAGAAAAAAAATTAGATGTGGAATGTTGTGAGGAAGGGTATAATAAAAGCAGTAGATGCAATATGTGCTAAAAAAGAGGTAATGCTTGATTCAGTAGCGATATACTGTAGGTGTAGCTTTGAAGGAGTCAAAGGAGCATGAAAGATGAGGCTTCAGTGAAGTGTATCCCGAGATGTGAGAGAAAGATGGAAACAAGAATACAGGATATGGAAACAGACAATAAAAAAGATTATAAAAGTAGCCAGAAAGTGAACTGATGGTGAGTTTGGAAGAAAGATAAGTAATCAGTAAAAGAATTTTTTAAAAAGTTACTATGAGAGTTCAGGAAGTTAGAGGACTGAAGGTGAAGTGAGTAACGAGGGTAACTTCCGAGTAAGGATGGTAGAGTGCTGGAAGATTAGGATGATATAAATAGGAGATTGAAAGTACATTTTAACTTTCTGGGAGGGACACATAAGAAAGAAGCAGTTTTTACTTCCTGAGGCATGTGTAGGGGAAGTGGTAGATCAGTTGAACGGGGTCCAGTTAGAAGAGGGGAAATACAGCTATTAAGAAAATGAAGGAAGTTACACAAGGCACCAGGAGTGTATGGCACTAGAATTCAAGTATGGTGATGATGAGGCTGTGGAGACTGACATGGGATACAGGGAAAGTTCGAGAAGACTGGAAGAAAGCGATAATAGTTCCATTGTATGAAAGAAGGGCGAGTAAAGAAGAGCGTAAGAATCACAGAGGGATTAGTTTACTGAGTATACCAGGAAAAAAAAAATGTATGGCAGGGTGGTAATAGAAAGGATGTGTAGAATAACAGAAGATAACAAAGAAAGGAACAGTGTAGATGTGGAGGGGGTAAGGGATATGCAGGGCAGATACTTACAAAGAGGTTTTTAGTGCAAAAGCACATTACAAAAGGTAAGAGGTTGTAAGTTGCATTTATGGACTTAGAGAAGGCTTATGATAGCTTGGTTTGGGAAAGATTATGGAGTGTGTTAGACGTAATGTTGTAGGAGGGAAGAAGCGGTGGTTAAATCGGAAGAGAGGCGGCCTGCAGTCCTAATGGACCCACGATCCAATCCCGGCTGGGCCAGGGAACAGTTTAATGATTAGAATTTCATAAAGGCAGACTTTACTGATCCACCAGAAGACCCGCTGTCATGTCGTAAAACTATCCCCGCTAATACCAGTATACCAGCCTTGTATGAGACAACCCCAGCATGTATTCGATATGGACGGTGTGAGTTAGCGCCGAAGCGGTGACATGAGGTGAGTAGGAGGACTACCGGGCCGCTGGATAGGCCCTGAAGCCTTTGGCCAGAGTTGAGCACATTAATATATATATATATATATATATATATATATATATATATATATATATATATATATATATATATATATATATATATATATATATATATATATTTTCCTATGTACAGAGGAATAAAAATCTTGTGAAGGTAATACCACATTTGTCAAGCCGGGGAAGAAGCTCAGTGATCCTTTTGACATTACTGTAGTTGTAAGATAGGGAAGTGTTATGTCACTATGGTTGTTCAGTATATGTATGGATGGAGTAATGACAGAGATGAAAATGTGGACAGCAGGTATAGGAGCAGAACTGAAGCTAAATTACAGTGAATGAAACCTCTCAACCTGCTTGTACGCTTACAATTCTGTTTTATGGCAGAGGGTGAGTGTGACTTCAAAATGTAGTGAATTAGTTTGACGGAATGTGTACAAGAAGATAACTGAAATTTATGTGAGGGAAAATAAGTAATGCTATATAAAAGGAAAGAGGATAACAATAGAATTCCGCAGGCACTAGAGGATAGAAAGAAGAAACACGGCGAAATGCAAGTTACGGATAGGAGGTGAAATATTGAAGGAGGTTGATAGTTTTCAGTGTCTTTGAGCCGTTCTGTGAAAATATGGCAAAATGGTGGATGAAGGTGAGGAGAGACCATTTTAGGGGAGAACAGTAACTGGTGATCTAGGTGTATTTTGAAGGGGAAGAGAATTAGCACAGAGGTTAAGAGAGTACTGCGTAGAGTCCTACTGCCGACACTCTCGTACGGGAGTGAAACTTGGACAGTGAGTGACAGAGAGCTGTCTACAGTAGGTTGCAAGCTGCTGAAATGACTTTTCTTAATAGCTGCAGGCATGGGGAGAATGGACGGTTTAGGAAATGGTGAAATTTATGAATATTTTGGAATGGAAGAAAAAAATAGGGGTGAGGTGTGGAGTTGTTGAGTGGATAAAGAGGAATACACTGAGGTGATATGGATATGTACAAAGAACGCACACAGATCGGGTACAAAAGGAAGTGTGTGAAAATGATACAGAGGGCAGCGTTGGTACAGGCAGACTTCATGTGATGTGGATGAGAATGGACCTGTACACTGAAGAAAGAGTGGAAAGAGGAAGAAGTGTGTTAAGGAAGTGAGAACGGTGCGTGAGGATAAGGGAGCCTAGAGGAGCTTATGGCACGGCCATCCCCTGTCCGGGGGTTCCCAGGAGGTACTGTAGCACGGCGTCGTAAATGTTAATGGTGATGATGACAAGAAATTAATCTAAATGAGGAAAAGGGTTGCAGCCAGGGTTGATCCTTAGGGTACACCAACATTAATACCCTGGATAGGTAACCTTCAAAATCATGTTTTTAAAGGTAACCTGGTACCGAATGTGGTCCAGCAACTTTAGAAATGAAGTGTAAAGTTGCAGTCGGAGACTTTGTTAACACATGTCCAAAATTCAAGCAACTGTCTCCTAATACTAGGTAAAAAGTTTATGAAAATCGCATGATATTTAGTATTTTATTCAATTTTTTTACCATAATAAGTGATGTAAAAAAGAGACTAGTAAAAAAAAATTGTTAAAAAAAAAAAAAAAAAAGTTTGAGTGGGTTGCCTCTTGGACGGTATGGAGGGGAAGGGTGGATGTCCTTGTGGTAGGAGTTTTGGCCCTGTAGCACCCATAGGAACCGAAGGGGAAAGAAAAGAAAATAAGGTAAGGTTTTTTTTACCCCCCAAAATCATCCTCCACTTTCAAAAATTCGTAGGGGTACCTAAATATACAGGGATCGGCACGAAAATCCATATGCATATGCCCATATCATCTAAGAACACAGCTGTCATAGAAAAAAGGGAAGCGGAATGCAATAAATGCCACATAAAAAAATTATGTCAAGTTGTACCATGTGGCAGAAATATCTGGCTGAGTTGCCTATGAGCATCAAAAACCAAACTCTATTACCCTGTGCTATACGGCAGAAATTGGCAAGGTAGTGAAGAAAATTGTAATGCTGGGTAGAATTAGGCTCGACTTCTCGTACCTATTTCACCCAACGTGGAGCGGGGTCCTCTTTCGAGACCGGAGCTAGTGCAATAAAGAGAGGCAGGACATAAAAACCTTCGGCAACACCATACACGTATATTACCACAGTCAGACACAGGACACTTCAGCAGATATTACAACACAATATAGAGCAATACAAAACCCTTATCTAAGATATGTGTATCTTGCAGGATACTGGCTTTCTAGATACTAATGACAATACAACAAATCTTAGTACTAGGAGTGCAGTGAATACAGGTGCGCGCGGAGCGCGTAAGGGGGGGAGGGGGGGAGGGGGGTTTGTGATCCACTAGGAGGAGGTAGGGGGAGACGCGGAGAGTGACTTAAAACGGCGAGGAGAAAGTTATGGTAATATTGGAGGATGTCCGATATTAGCAAGGGAGTTTAGGTGTTTTCTGTTGACGAAGATTCTTTGACAAATAACTCTGATTCTTACTTTGGCTTTAAGAGCGTGAGCGAGGAATGGAGAGGGTTTTTAGGAGTAGCGTGCGGAGGGAGGGAATATCGTTAATACTCTCTTTCTTGATATTTAGAGTGGGAACATGTTTCTGTAGGCACAGGCTTATTAATTACACATCTTCCAAGTATGATATATAGACTCTCGCTTCACAACGCATAACAAAGTCGGAATACTCATAAATACTATTTCACAATATTACTTAACTCCAATAATATTTTAGTCTTCCTTCTGGTTCTGGAGATATGTCTTTAGAAAGATTCGGGGTGACACTCGCACGTATTTTCACTTTAGATCGTAATCCACATCCTCGTCCTTCAACTGGATATTGTGTTCTGATTTACCCCAATAGATATTACATAAATTCACTGCACAATACTTATTCTAAGAGCGAGGGAGTCACACTTAACCTACTTCACGATTGTTACAGGGTCACCCGTATTTTCTCATGGAAAGAAACAAGGACACGTCATCGGTGATCCGGTTGGACTGAGGGCATCGTCAAGGCGGGGCGAGTCGAGAGGACACGGGGCGGCTCGCAAGGGCGTCCTCTCGCGTCCGGGTCTCTTGGTGGCTTCCGGACTGGGCTCCGGCGTAAGGCCCGTAGGACTGGGGCCGAATAGGTCCAGGAACCTCTGGGTCAGGTCCCGGCGTCGTGGGGGCGTGGTGAGGTCTCGCCCGGGTGTCCTAGGGAGGGCCGAGAGAGGCGACAGACTGCGGTCTCCCACGACCAGAGGCGCCGTCAGGGGAGGGCTGCGGCAGCGACTGTCACTGGGGCCCGACAGGTGTGTCTGCTCGAGGGCCAAGCGTAGGGAACAGAGACCGGGGGAAGCAGGGAGGTCTGTCCGGGATATTCTGGAACAAGACCCCTGGAGTTCAGTCTCCGGTTGTGGAGACGTCCCTTTCCTAACTATGCCCTGGGAGTGACCATCGATCGTCTCTACCTGGACACTGGGGGAGCGACCATTGATCGTCTCGACCGGAGCACTAAGGGAGCGACCATTGATCGTCTCTACCTGGACACTGTGGGAGCGACCATTGATCGTCTCGACCGGAGCACTAAGGGAGCGACCATTGATCGTCTCTACCTGGACACTGGGGGAGCGACCATCGATCGTCTCTACCCGAACACTATGGGAGCGACCATTGATCGTCTTGACCGGAGGACTAAGGGAGCGACCATTGATCGTCTCTACCTGGACACTGGGGGAGCGACCATTGATCGTCTCTACCCGAACACTGTGGGAGCGACCATTGATCGTCTTGACCGGAGCACTAAGGGAGCGACCATTGATCGTCTCTACCTGAACACTGTGGGAGCGACCATTGATCGTCTCAACCGGAACACTAAGGGAGCGACCATTGATCGTCTCTACCTGGACACTGTGGGAGCGACCATTGATCGTCTCAACCGGAACCCTAAGGGAGCGACCATTGATCGTCTCTACCTGGACACTGTGGGAGCGACCATTGATTGTCTCAACCGGAACACTAAGGGAGCGACCATTGATCGTCTCAACCTGGACACTGTGGGAGCGACCATTGATTGTCTCGACCAGAACACTAAGGGAGTGACCATTGATCGTCTCTACCTGAACACAACGGGAGCGACCATTGATCGTCTCTACCGAAACACTGTGGGAGCGACCATAGATCGTCTCTACCAGAGGGGCGCTGTCTGGAGTACTATTTCTGACTCCACCCCTAGCTAACTCAGTGATTCCGCCACGCGAAGGTAGTGTCTTTCGCCTACGGTGGCGGCGGCATGGTGGTTGAATGTCACAGGGGCGCACGGCCCGGGCTGACATGCGTCGTTGTAGCCCGGAGTGGTGGTGACTAGTGGCGGCTACCCCGTGGGGTCCGAGTGGGGGTGTCGGCATTCTCGTGGGCGAACTCCGTTGTTTCTGGTTCGCCCTGTTGTCGGGGATACTATGGTATTCTCCGGGAGTTTCTTCGGGAGTACAGTATATGCGTCTGTTAAAGCCACGCATTTCACCACCGTGTTCTTGAAAAAAGTCATGTCCCTGTGGCTGGAGGTGGAACGCTAGAGTGTTGGGGGTGGTGTAAACTGGCTGGAGGTGTCGGAGTGTGTTTTGCCAGGCGACAGTGTAGGAATTTTCCTCCTGTGCTTGGTCATAGGTGAGGAAGAGGGTGGAGGGGGCGGTGGTCGACTGGAGGATATTTAACAGGTGATGTGGCCCGCGGTGTCGGTGGTTCTTGGTAAGGGTAGGGGCCCATATGGCCCGCTTAATCCTCATGTTGCTTGGTATGGCTGTCGGTGCAGTTGGAGGTTGAATGCTGGATAGAGTGGGCGAATGCCGGGTTTTGTGTCATGGTAATGCGGCATTGAGTCTCTGGGGAGTACAGGTAGGAGGGATTTGGGCCTGGTGTAGCTGGACAGTGTGAAGTCGCGGGGAGGTGGGTGGTGTAGGGGTGTGTGAGTATCGGGCGGGTGGGCGTGAGAGGCGGCCTGAGCGGGTGGTGGTGGTGGTGAGGGTTGGGGTGGGGGGAGAAGTGGGCGTTGGGGGTGGGCGTGTTGTCTTGCGTGCCGCGGGCGTGGTGGAACGTGGTATTGGTGGAGTGGGCGTACGGGTGGTGGGTAGGGGAAGGGTGGTGGAAGGGGGGTGTGGCGAAGGTGTGGTGGTGCGGGCGGAAGAGGTGGTAGTGGGCTGGGGAGAGGGGGTGGTGGCGGGGGCTGGAGATGTGGGAGTGAGGATTGAGGGGGAAACCATGGATGGGTGGGGCGAGGGTGAGGGGGGGTGGCGGGGGAAGCGTCAGGTGAGGCGCCTGAGGCAGGTGAGGTGGAGGTGGTAGGGGGGGCAGAGTGGGAAGGTGAGGAGGAGATGTAGCACTCATATGTGGCTGTAGATGATGGGGCGGGAGCCGGGGGGGGTTGGGGGTGTGGGGTTGGGGCGGGGGGAATGGGCGTGCGGAAGGGGCGCACGTGCCGGTTGCGGAGGGTACGGGGAGTGCCGTGGTAGTCCATGACCACCTGGTAAGGGTTGGGGATTTTGGTGATGGTGTGGGGGCCCGTGAAACGGGGGACAAGTTTGTGGGGAGTGGGGAGTTGGGCGACGACTACGGTGTCGCCCGGCTTGAAGGGGTTGGTGGCTGTGTCGGGTTCAAGGTCTAAATTCCTCTGTAGGTGGTATATCCGCCCTTTTAGCAAGCGTAGCGGGTCCGTGGCGGGGGTGGAGGTGGGCGGTTGCAGGTGACGGCGTAAGGGTAGTAGGAGGGGGGTTTCGCCAAAGATCCTTTCGTGGGGGGAAACCCCGTCCTCTCGGGGGCACGAATTCATGCCCCACTGGACGATTTTGACGTGTGCCGGCCAATCGTTGTCTTTCGTAGCCTCGATTCTGGTACGTAGCTGATTGACCAGGGTACGATGGCTGCGTTCATACACCGCGTTCCCTTGGGGCCAGTATGGTGAGGAGTGGGAGATTTCATATCCAAAAATCCTGGCCAGTTCTTCCCAGACTTTTCCAGAGAATTCGGGGGCATTATCGGAATGGATGGCTTGGGGAATGCCAAAGTAGGGGAACACGTGTCGGAGTAAGGCATCGGCGACAGCGACGGTGTGATGTTCCTTAGCGGGGCAGGCTACTACGAATTTAGAATACGTGTCGACAAAAGTGATCACGTATTTATATCCCGATTTAGGAGGGAGAGGCCCTACTACGTCGACTGCCAGGAGCTGCCAGGGTTTGTGGGCGGTGATATGGCCAGAGAGCCCAGCGGTCCGGGTAATTTCTTTCCCAAGTGTGCAGGCGCGGCAAGTTTGAATAATTTCCTTGGCGAGGGTGGAGGGGTTCGGGGCCCAGTAGACGTCATTAAACACCTGTAGCAACTTTTTTGTGCCCAAATGGATGCCGTTGTGGGCGTGTAACTGGCGCAGGGTGTCACGTGCCGCATCAGGGGCCAAGAGGATGTGCCCAGACGGGGTTAAAAGGTGGTCGCCCTGTTGGCACAATTTGGGGAACAGGTGGGCTGGAATCCAGGGGGGTCGTTCCTTGTGGTGCCAGAGTTTCAGCATGTCAGGGTCTGGTTGGACCGCGTGGATAGGAAGGCGGGAGAGGGCATCTGCGTTGGTGTGGAGCTTCCCGGGTCTGTACGAAATTTCATACTGAAACTCCTCTAGGGTGTCACGCCATCGAACGACTTGAGCATTCTGGGAGTCCGATTGTCGCAGCCACTGGAGTGATTGGTGGTCGGTTATTATAGTGACTTGGGTCCCGGAAAGATAAGCCCTAAAATATTGGAGGGACCAGATAATGCCGAGGCATTCTCGCTTAGTGGCGGCATAATTTTTCTCAGCCGGGTTCAGTGTGCGGCTGGTGCAAGCGATAATGTGTTCCCGACCGGCCTGTACCTGGGCTAGAACAGCGCCAATTGCATCCAGGGAGACGTCCGTGTAGAGGCAAAAAGGGAGGGCATAGTCGGGGAAGGCCACGATGGGGGCCGAGATGAGCTTGTCTTTCAGCTGTTGGAAAGCGGCTCGTCAGTCCTCTGTCCAGAGGAAAGGTTCCCCTTTCCGTGTCAGGTCGTGAAGCGTCTTAGCAATCTGTGCAAACCCCTTCACGAAGAGGCGATAGTAGGACGCGAGTCCCAAGAAGGCACGGACGCCGTGGACATCCTGCGGAGGTGGTATGTCCGCTATGGCATGCAGCTTGTCGGGGTCTGGGGAAATTCCCACTTGGGAAATTGTATGGCCTAGGAACGCGACGGTTTTCGTGGCCAGGACACATTTGGATGGATGTAACTTGAGGCCTGCCTGGCGAATTCGGGTGAAAACTCGGCGGAGGCGCTGCAAGTGGTCGGCCCAGGTCTGGCTAAAAACAATGACGTCATCAAGATGGGCCAAACATATCTCCCAAGTGAGGCCGCTTAAGACGGATTCCATCAGCCTGGAAAATGTGGCAGGGGCGTTGCAGAGACCGAATGGCAGGACATTAAATTCGTAATGTCGGCCATTACTGGTAGAGAAGGCCGTCTTGCCTCGATGATCCGAGTGGACGGGGACCTGCCAATATCCAGACTGGAGGTCAAGGGTAGAAAACCAAGAGTCTAGGGAATCGTCGATGCGGGGGAGGGGGGTAGCATCCTTAATGGTGAAGTCGTTCACGCGGCGGTAATCGATGCAAAACCACATTGTGCCGTCTTTTTTCTTTACTAGAATGACGGGGGAGGACCACGGGCTGGTGGAGGGGGAGATAACACCTGCCTCTTCCATCTCGCGCACTTGGCGGTCCTCCTCTTCTCTCTGTCGGGGGTTCTTACATCGGGAAGGTTGTCGTATCAGTGGGCCTGTCGTATGGATCTCGTGAGACAGGTACGTAGTATGTCCTATATCTGCGGGTCCTGTCGAAAACAAATCCTTGAACTCCAGGAGGAGGCGGCGTAAGGCGTCTGACTGTTGGTTGGAGAGATGGTCAGGGATGGGGGGAAGGGGGGCGGGGTGGTGGGGGGGGGACGGGGCGCAGGGCTCGGCTTCTTCCATCTCTCCGATGATAAACCCTTTGGGGAGGGTGAGAGGGGATGGGGCGAGATTGGCGATGCGAATGGCAGTGCGGTAGGGAGGGAGAAAGGTAGGGGAAACAAGGCAGGCAGAAAGGGGTCCGGAGGGGAGGAGGGGGGAGAACAAAACGGACGGGCCCGAGGGCCTGTTCAGGGGCACCCATGCCTTGTGGTGTGAGGGGATGGTAATGGCGGTGGAGATGGTGGCGGGGAAGGAGGGGGCAAGAGTGGGGTGGGGCAGCGTGGGGGGAGGGGGGGGCGAAGGGGGGGAAGAGAGGGGGTGCGGGGGGGGGGTGAGTCCTCCGGCCGGGGCCGCGGCGTGCAGGTGCAAACGGCTGGAGCGGAACGGGGTGGGGGGTGGAACTGGAGTTGTCGGTTGCGACAGTCGATCGTGGCTCCAAGTTTTTGAAGTAGGTCTAGCCCTAAATATCCGTCATAGCTCCGGCAGGAGGAATCAAAAATGATGAATGGGTGTTGGACAGATACTGGCTGGTGGGTGTCGACCCGTAGGGCCTGAGTCTCCCCACGGATGGGCAGGGGGCCATCCCCCGCGTCTACAAGGTGAGTGGTAGTGGGGCGGAGTGGGCCAAACCGTGATTTGTAGCGGGAGAAATAATGGCTGTAAAGGCAGGATCTGGCTGCTCCCGTATCAACTAGTAGTCTGGCCTTCACGCCGATGATTTTCATCTTGTGGTATATTGGGGGGCGGTACTTAGGGGTGATGGCCCCCGCCACCGTGGGTTGGTGCGGGGGCGGGCCTAAAAATCCAGCTGGCTAGGGCTCTCGTGCTCCTGTTCCTGCTCTAGTTCTCCTGGGGGGGGTTCGTCCACAGGCGCCAGCTCGTCCCCTGGGGCCTCGCCTTCTAAGGCGGAAACTTTACGCGAACCCGGGGTTGTGCTTCTGTGGCGAGCAGCTTTCAACTGGTCCCGTATGTCGTGAAGGGGGCAACGGGAGTTGCAGGCTGTGAATTCCCACGGGTTGATCAGAATTAAGTTTGGGTTTTCTCGCGGGGTGGGGAGCCGACGAGAGGGGTACGCCCTGGGTGGGCTAGGCATCGGGGTCGGGCTGGTGTGGGGCAGGGGCGGACGTGGTGTGGCTGGGGGAGCCGGGGGTCGGGTGGGGAATTTCTTGACAACATTAATTTGTTGTGGAGAAGGGCAGGCGGTCAGGAGGCGCCGTATCAGCTGTATATCTCTATCCATGTCTCCTGTTGGGTCATGGATAGTAAAGTGTTGCTTCACAACACTTGGGAGTACTCGGAGCAGAGTATTGAATGTGTGCTGATTCCCGGTTTCTTCGTCTGCCTCCGGGTAAGCAGCAGTAATCAGGCGTCTTGCCTGCAACAGGGTATTATCTAAATCCCCGTCATAAGTAAAACTATCCAATTTGGATAGAGCCACCACTTTCCCTAGTGATGGGGTGATGGCTTGGACAGCGAACTTGGTAAAGTTCTGCCAGGTGAGTTCTGGGACAATTTTCGGTGCAATATTCGCTGCGGCTTTACCCAGTAGTGGTAGTGTGACTGCAATTTTTTGTTGGTCATTATCAAAGCCAATATCTAGTAAGGGTTTAACTATTGCAAGATATGTGTGTATGTCATACTCGTCAGGGTCAAACTTGGGTAACTGAACGTGCGGTTTTGTTGCCATTTTTCCAAAAATTTCCTGCTTACCTCTCTTCTACGCTCGGATCTAGAACCACCGCTGGCCACCAGTGTAATGCTGGGTAGAATTAGGCTCGACTTCTCGTACCTATTTCACCCAACGTGGAGCGGGGTCCTCTTTCGAGACCGGAGCTAGTGCAATAAAGAGAGGCAGGACATAAAAACCTTCGGCAACACCATACACGTATATTACCACAGTCAGACACAGGACACTTCAGCAGATATTACAACACAATATAGAGCAATACAAAAACCTTATCTAAGATATGTGTATCTCGCAGGATATTGGCTTTCTAGATACTAATGACAATACAACAAATCTTAGTACTAGGAGTGCAGTGAATACAGGTGCGCGCGGAGCGCGTAAGGGGGGGAGGGGGGAGGGGGGTTTGTGATCCACTAGGAGGAGGTAGGGGAGACGCGGAGAGTGACTTAAAACGGCGAGGAGAAAGTTATGGTAATATAGGAGGATGCCCAATATTAGCAAGGGAGTTTAGGTGTTTTCTGTTGGCGAAGATTCTTTGACAAATAACTCTGATTCTTACTTTGGCTTTAAGAGCGTGAGTGAGGAATGGAGAGGGTTTTTAGGAGCAGCGGGCGGAGGGAGGGAATATCGTTAATACTCTCTTGATATTTAGAGTGGGAACATGTTTCTGTAGGCACAGGCTTATTAATTACACATCTTCCAAGTATGATATATAGACTCTCGCTTCACAACGCGTAACAAAGTCGGAATACTCATAAATACTATTTCACAATATTACTTAACTCCAATAATATTTTAGTCTTCCTTCTGGTTCTGGAGATATGTCTTTAGAAAGATTCGGGGTGACACTCGCACGTATTTTCACTTTAGATCGTAATCCACATCCTCGTCCTTCAACTGGATATTGTGTTCTGATTTACCCCAATAGATATTACATAAATTCACTGCACAATACTTATTCTAAGAGCGAGGGAGTCACACTTAACCTACTTCTTGATTGTTACAGGGTCACCCGTATTTTCTCATGGAAAGAAACAAGGACACGTCATCGGTGATCCGGTTGGACTGAGGGCATCGTCAAGGCGGGGCGAGTCGAGAGGACACGGGGCGGCTCGCAAGGGCGTCCTCTCGCGTCCGGGTCTCTTGGTGGCTTCCGGACTGGGCTCCGGCGTAAGGCCCGTAGGACTGGGGCCGAATAGGTCCAGGAACCTCTGGGTCAGGTCCCGGCGTCGTGGGGGCGTGGTGAGGTCTCGCCCGGGTGTCCTAGGGAGGGCCGAGAGAGGCGACAGACTGCGGTCTCCCACGACCAGAGGCGCCGTCAGGGGAGGGCTGCGGCAGCGACTGTCACTGGGGCCCGACAGGTGTGTCTGCTCGAGGGCCAAGCGTAGGGAACAGAGACCGGGGGAAGCAGGGAGGTCTGTCCGGGATATTCTGGAACAAGACCCCTGGAGTTCAGTCTCCGGTTGTGGAGACGTCCCTTTCCTAACTATGCCCTGGGAGTGACCATCGATTGTCTCTACCTGGACACTGGGGGAGCGACCATTGATCGTCTCTACCCGAACACTGTGGGAGCGACCATTGATCGTCTCGACCGGAGCACTAAGGGAGCGACCATTGATCGTCTCTACCTGGACACTGTGGGAGCGACCATTGATCGTCTCGACCGGAGCACTAAGGGAGCGACCATTGATCATCTCTACCTGGACACTGGGGGAGTGACCATTGATCGTCTCGACCGGAGCACTAAGGGAGCGACCATTGATCGTCTCGACCGGAGCACTAAGGGAGCGACAATTGATCGTCTCTACCTGGACACTGGGGGAGCAACCATCGATCGTCTCTACCCGAACACTGTGGGAGCGACCATTGATCGTCTCGAACGGAGCACTAAGGGAGCAACCATTGATCGTCTCTACCTGGACACTGTGGGAGCGACCATTGATCGTCTCAACCGGAACCCTAAGGGTGCGACCATTGATCGTCTCTACCTGGACACTGTGGGAGCGACCATTGATCATCTCAACCGGAACACTAAGGGAGCGACCATTGATCGTCTCAACCTGGACACTGTGGGAGCGACCATTGATCGTCTCAACCGGAACACTAAGGGAGCGACCATTGATCGTCTCTACCTGAACACTACGGGAGCGACCATTGATCGTCTTCTGAAACACTGTGGGAGTGACCATAGATCGTCTCTACCAGAGGGGCGCTGTCTGGAGTACTATTTCTGACTCCACCCCTAGCTAACTCAGTGATTCCGCCACGCGAAGGTAGTGTCTTTCGCCTACGGTGGCGGCGGCGTGGTGGTTGAATGTCACAGGGGCGCACGGCCCGGGCTGACATGCGTCGTTGTTGCCCGGAGTGGTGGTGACTAGTGGCGGCTACCCCGTGGGGTCCGAGTGGGGGTGTCGGCATTCTCGTGGGCGAACTCCGTTGTTTCTGGTTCGCCCTGTTGTCGGGGATACTATGGTATTCTCCGGGAGTTTCTTCGGGAGTACCGTATATGCGTCTGTTAAAGCCACGCATTTCAAAAATAAAAAATACTTAACAGGTGAGTTGGGGTCATTTTCGTGCCCAACAGACTCGCTGTCGCCAAGGATATGGGAGGGATCGGAGCAGCGCCTCCACTCGCCATCGACTTAAGGCCCATACTGAATTGCTGATGGCCGACCCGCCAGGTATCGGCCCACCCGACTGCGTGAACGCAAAAAATGACGTTTTGCGCAGTTGCCTGGGATGTTTCTGACCCCACTTTTCCTCTCCAGGGTTAACGGAAGTTACATCATCTACCTTTACTCTTATCATTCTGTTGCTTAGGTATGGGGAGATCAGTGGAACAAAACATGTAAGGCCGTAGCAAGGGAGTTTGGATAACAAGGAACGCTGTCATACTCTGCCGAAAGTTTTAGAAATATCAAGGGCTATTGCCTGGGTTTCTCCATGTTGGTTAACTGACTGATGGGTTCTATGAGTACTAATATAAAGAATGTCAATAGTGGATGTATCGTGGTGAAAACGATATTGTCAGTTCCTCGTTAAGTTGTTGGACTCGAGATGCTTAACATTATGCTAATTAATGACAATCTCAAATACTTTGTTGACAGTCCAGTAGCCACGGGGGGACTATGGAGGGGCTTAGCCCCCCCAGAATTTTTTTCACTTAGAAGTGTATATGATTTGCTTACACACAAACCTGGAAAATATACGAAAATTCAAGCCAGGTATACTACTTATTCATGACACATGATTTGATTCTATACAGCTACATGTTTAATGACGGTTATCATATGGTCACGAGGTAATTCATTATATGCAAAATAAGCTGGTATAGGTTACAGGTCTTAGACATTTTCAGCCTCATAAACGCACTTTGTGTTTTACTCTGGCTTACGCCAGACGATTTTTTTTCGTCACAAGGAGACTCCTCGAGGCTGAGTTTTTTTTTTTTTTTTTTTTGCGAGGAAGAAGGAACCAAAGGACGCGGGCATGCAATTATTGTTCCTTCCAAGAGAAAAACAAAATACAAGAGAGAGCCAAATTCAAGTGTTAAGATACTCTTAGACAATATCAGTTTCTCCAGGTGAGAGTAATTTGGACAGAAAAGATAAATTTTCCGTCGGAATTTTCGTCCGTATGATATCAGTTCCACAGACATGTAAGTGACGTTCACGTGTAGAGAAAAGAATAATGTTCATCTTGGTACCAACGAACTGGTTTCAGCTGGTTTTAGTGTTTACACTAGTATAATGCGGCATATATTTAGTTCATTACATGTTCATACAGTAAATTCTAGAAGAAACATACGTGGAAGGAATGGTATAAAAAAATAAAGCCCCCCCTACGATGGAGATGGCCCCCCCAGAGTTCAAGTCCTGGCTACGGGCCTGTTTGTTGATGCGATAGCTATTGGTCAGTAATCAAGGCTCAGATGAAATTTTATTTTTTTGAGTGGATGTTGGCTTCTATCTAAGAATATGGAACTAAAACCGTACATATGCATAGTTTCAGTATCTTACTAGAACAGGAAGAAAATATGGGGAACACTTTTTCAAAACAATGAGAGGTATTCCATCTGGGGGTGGAGCTTTGTGGATTATTTAATTGTCTAGGGCTGCTTGTAGATGTCTGGCTTGTATCTGAAGTGGAACAATTGCGGTAAAGTTCTAATTCAGTAACGTTCTGCCTGATTTTCACCCTAAACCACATCAGGCCACAACGTCTTTTGTATTCTCACAGTCATCAGACGATTTATTTAACTTGGGAAGTATTTCTAGTGATGAAAGGGTGAAGTAAAGCTAAATATTTATCTTGATCAGTTCGAAAAGTCTCTCCTAAAGCAAATTAAACAGGCTAATGGTGTTAAGAGGCTAAGTTGAAACAAAAGAAAAATAGTCCCCGTAGGCAAGGGGTTAGTAATGGCTAGTATTATACACCTGTTGCTGACACACCGCTTTGTTAAGTTCAGCGGAGATTTCTTAACCGTTTCTCTGTGATGAGGACTTAAAAAAAATGATTCTTGATCACTTGACGACTGTAGTCAATTTATGGTACATTTTTTAAAGTGGAGAGATTCGATATACCCGTCAATAACCCTTCAGTGCCAGGGTCTCTCGTAGGTTTAATAGGCTTGTCTAGACTAGTACTAATATAAGCCATCTCTATGCTGAACTGGTTAATCATTTCAGCCTAAACACGTCTTTTATTTTATCTTTTTATCTCCAGGTGAGTTTCTTCTGCATTGGAAAGGCATTAAAATTGGAGGAGTGTATACTTCCTTCATAAATCTTTTCAGTGCGGATCGTGTTTCACAAGTTGAATTATATTATCTTCAGGTAGCATGATTAAATATATATATATATATATATATATATATATATATATATATATATATATATATATAGAGAGAGAGAGAGAGAGAGAGAGAGAGAGAGAGAGAGAGAGAGAGACATATATAGATAGATAGACAGATATAGATATAGATATATATATAGATAGATAGACAGATAGATATACAGAATATACTATATATATATATTGTTACATAGCCTATGATTTCATCATCTTTGTGTAATTTTAACGCACAGTATGCTGCATGTTTGATCACGAGCGTGTTCTGCCTCAGTCCCCCCCTTCTACCGTTATAGTAGAGTAAGTCGTCCTTTCTGTTGTTCAGAGCGGGACTGTCAACTCTTTGTCCCCATGGCTTCATTTGCGCGTCCTTTTTACAAGTTGTATCAAGCTCTGCCGGCCCCTATATAATGAGCTCAGTCTCTACATTAATTGCCACTTAGATCTACTCCTCATTTTGTTCACATCTCTGTCCTCCCCTGTACAGTTATTGTTGTGAGTGCTCAGGAAGTCTCCAGCCATCTAACTGCTGTGTAATTTGAGTATGATTGTTATTACATTTTGTTCTTGTACTGTATAGCATGGGGTGTTGGTTTGTAGGCCTAGTGAGGTTTTTGTGCTTGGTGTATGGTTTTACTATCAGCCATCATTAATAATATTTTGTATCTGTAATAATATATCTGGCATTCACTGAGTATTATCTGGTATCTTATTTTAACAGGGCTGACTTAGATAAATTTACTCATGCTAATTTCGTGTTAATAGAGGCTATTACAGTTAACCATATATTTAACCTGTTTCTTGCCATTACATTATCCTTATGAGTCCTGAATGTTTTGTTGTTAGTATGAGCATTAAATTTTAACTTGTAATTTTACCTAACTCTTTTGTTTTGAACCTGGAACTTTACGGGACAGTAGTGATTATTAGTATTCTCACTTAAAGTGTACATTATCTTTCTCTGTTCCGTAACATAAAATTGGCGACCTCTCATCAGGATATTCAGGATATTATCATAAGGATATTGCTTGATATTTTGTGACTGTTACTTATTCATGATGTCTACTATTACTACACTTGATGAAGCCAAAGATTTTTTGTCAAATGTGCAAACAGTGTGTGATGTAGAAAACAGAACAAAGAATGAACTTAGGCTTGTTGCTCAACAATTGGGAATTGTTGTTCGCTCTCATCATTCTAAAGATCAAATTGTTGACATGATTAATGAAAGCTTGTTTAATGTAACTCCTCCAAATGAGCAAATGCAGATTGAATTAGCTAAGTTACAGCTAGCCCTGCAGGAGGCTCGTGTGAATGAAGCTGAATTTCAAGCACGTGCTAAGGAGGCTGAGTCTCAGGCTAAGGAGGCTTGTGTTAAGGAGGCTGAATTTCAAGCAAATGCTAAGGAGGCGGAGTCTCAGGCTCGTATTCAGGAGGCACAGATACACGCACAAGTTGAACTTGCTAGGATTCAGGCAGACCATGAGTATCGCATGAAACAATGTGGAACTGGATCATCTAGCTCTGATGATTTTGATGTGGCTAAAAATGTTAAACTTGTCCCTCCTTTTAATGAATCTGATTTAACAAAGTATTTTCAGTTGTTTGAGAGGGTAGCTACAGGTTTTAATTGGCCCAAAAAGTATTGGCCAGTACTCCTTCAAACTGTTCTCACCGGTAAAGCTCAAGTAACTTATGCATCTTTGCCTCAGGATCAATCTGATAATTATGATGTAGTTAAGAGCTTGATTCTTAAGGCCTATGAGCTTGTTCCTGAAGCCTATAGAGTAAAATTTAGGACAACTTATAAGCAAGATAAGCAATCCCATGTTGAGTATGCAAAAATCAAAGAAGATCTGTTAGAGCAGTGGTTAAATTCTAAGAATGTGGATTCTGATTTTGGTAAATTTAAGCAGATGATTTTGCTGGAGGACTTCAAGAGGTGTATAAATAAAGATGTAAGCCTATATCTTGATGAGAAAAGAATAGATAATTTGTCTGATGCTGCAGTTTTAGCTGATGAATATGTTCTCACTCACAAGAGATATTATAAAGAAAAAGAGAAAGCTGAGAGTAAGTACGTTGCCTCTACTCAGAGTACAGGTAACAGGAAAAAGAATAAAGATGATGTTTCTCAGGAAGTAAATACCAGCTTCACCTCTAGATTTCAGAAAAGTAAATGTACTTATTGTAGTACGCTTGGTCATACTACGGAGAAATGTTTCAGGAGACAGCGTGATGTGAACAAAAAGGAGTCTTTAAATATTCAGTCAATTGGTCTAGTGTCCACCCTTGAGAGTTCCCAGAATTCTTTAACTGAGTTAACTGAACCTGCTTTGAGGGGTAACTTAAATTCTCATGATGGAGCTCCTCTTTTGGGCAGTAACGTGGGTGACACTCTCAAGAGTTCATGTGCTAATTTCCTGTCTGATGGTTTTGTCAGTCCTCTGGACAGTAATGACAGGAAATCAGTTAAAATATATCGTGATACAGGTGCTTGCCAATCCCTTATGCTGACCAGTGTTCTAGGCTCTAATGTTAATTCCTCTGATGAAACTGTAATCTTACAAGGTGTAGGGAATGATTACTTCTCTGTCCCTCTGTGCAGAGTCCATTTAGAGTCTGGTTTTGTTAATGGTTCCGTTATGGTTGGGTTGGTTGAGACACTCCCAATGTCAGGTGTAACTTTCTTACTTGGAAATGATATTGGTGGAAGTCAAGTGTGTCCAGCTCCTCAGTTGTCTAGTGAGCCAGTGGCTGCGTTCCGGGTTTGTGATGTCCCTGATGTGTTCCCTGCATGTGCTGTCACTAGGGCTAAGTCTAAAGTTACCGGTGATTTAGAAGATAATGATGATGATGATGTTATCCTAGCTGACACTTTTCTTGCTAATTTAGACCACTCACCAGATGAGGCAGTACCCCGTAGTGTTGATAATTTGTCTCGTCAAGAGTTGGTTGAGTTGCAGGTTGCTGACCCTGAGTTGAAAGGTCTTGCTAACTCTGCTTGCAGTGAGGAAGAGTCAGCTGGTGCTTCTACTTGTTATTATATAAAGTCAGTACTTATGAGGAAGTGGAGACCCCCAACAGCATCAGCCGATTGTGAATGGGAGGTTGTACATCAAGTTGTCATCCCTCGTGTTTGTAGGCAGGATATCATTAGAGTGGCTCATGATTCCAGTTTGGCAGGACACCTTGGAGTGAGGAAGACTATGGCACGCATTTTGAAACACTTCTACTGGCCAGGTATCTTCAGGGATGTTTCCTGGTATTGTAAGTCTTGTCACACCTGTCAAGTTGTGGGGAAGTGTAATCAGACCGAAAAGGTTGCACCTCTAGTTCCCATTCCTCCTTTTGAGGCGCCTTTCACCCGTGTGTTGGTGGATATTGTGGGCCCTCTTCCTAAGACTTCTTCAGGATTTTCTTATGTGTTGACCCTGATTGATATGGCTACTCGTTATCCTGAAGCCATTCCACTTAGAAATATCTCAGCAAAGAACGTGGTTAAGGAAATGCTAGGGTTCTTCACAAAGTTTGGTCTGCCCAAGGAGGTACAGTCAGACCGGGGAAGTAATTTCATGTCATATGTTTTCAAGCAGTCTCTGAAAGAGTTGGGCATCACCCAGATCACATCTTCAGCTTAGCATCCCCAGACCCAAGGAGCGTTGGAGAGATATCATCAAACACTCAACTCGATGCTCAAGAAATACTGTTTGGAACATCAGAAAAACTGGGATAAAGGTTTTCCATTTGTTGTATTTGCCGTAAGAGAATCTCCAAATGAATCACTGGGCTCCTCACCCTTTGAACTACTGTTTGGCCATGAAGTAAGAGGACCCCTTAAGCTACTCAAGGAATGCTGGCTGTCAGAGGAAGATGACGTCAACCTGCTGGAGTATGTGATGAAGTTCAAAGAACGGCTGTCCACTGCTTGACAGCTGGCGAGAGAGAATTTATGAGCTGCTCAGGAGAAGATGAAGACTTGGTATGATAAGAAGTCCAGGTTACGCCACTTTCAGCCAGGAGATCAGGTTTTGATTCTGCTACCAGTTCATGGGCAACCTCTTCAAGCCAAGTTTAGTGGTCCTTATTTCGTGGAGAAGAAACTCAGTGATGTCAACTATGTCATCGCCACACCAGATCGTAGAAAGAACAAGCAACTTTGTCACATCAACATGCTAAAGTTATATCACAGGTGGGACGAAAATAATCCAGTCTGCACTGTAGCTGTTCCACCCGAGTCTGCAAGTGAAGCTCTCCCATGCAGCATGAGCCTGAGTGATAGTTTGGGGAAGAATCCTGATATCATGAATGATCTCCAAATTAAGCTTTCTCATCTATCTCCCCAGGAAAGGCAGGAGTTTTCGGTATTACTGCAGGAGTACCCGCAAGTGTTCCGTGCTACTCCAGGAAAAACCACTGTGTTGATGCATGATGTCGATGTTGGAGACGCAAAGCCAATTAAACTGCCTCCGTACCGTGTGAACCCAGTGAAAGTTCCTCTCATCCAGAAGGAGCTTGGCTACCTGTTGGACCACAAGATGATTGAGCCCTGTCAGAGCGAGTGGAGTTCTCCTGTCACTCTAGTCCCTAAGCCAGGTGGGTCACAACTGCTTTGCATCGACTACAGACGTGATAATCAGATAACTAAAACAGACACTTACCCTCTCCCTTGCGTGGAAGATTGCATAGACAAGATCGGAAAGGCTAGGTACATAAGTAAGTTTGATTTGTTAAAGGGATACTGGCAAGTACCTATGACTGAACGTGCTAGGGTGATCTCATGTTTTGTAACACTAGGAAAGACTTTTGCATGTTCTGTAATGCCATATGGAATGAAGAATGCACCAGCCACATTTCAGAAGCTCATGAATGTTGTAACAGAGGGTTTGGCAGGGTGTGTTGTTTATATTGATGATGTATTAATCTTCAGTGACAACTGGAAAGATCACCTATGCCATGTCAGTAAATTTCTTGAACGTTTGGTTCATGCTAATCTTGTAGCTAATTTATCAAAGTGTGAGTTTGGTCAAGCTAAAGTTCAGTACCTTGGGTATGTAATTGGTGATGGACATGTTGCACCACCAGGAGCTAAGGTTCAGGTTATAAGTGATCTTCCCAGACCTAAAAGTAGGAAAGAGCTACAAAGATTTTTGGGAATGGTAGGTTATTACAGGAGATTTGTTCTTAACTTTTCTATTCTTGTATCACCACTTACAGACCTACTGAAAAAGGGAGTTAAATTTGTCTGGACCGATAACTGTGAATCCTCTTTCAACAAACTTAAAGCTATCCTGTTAAGTCAGCCAGTGCTCGCTACTCCAAATTTTACTAAGTCTTCTAAGATGGCTGTTGATGCAAGTGATACAGGAGCTGGGGCTGTTTTGCTGCAAGAGGATGATCAGGGTATTGAACACCTTTTATCTTATTACAGTTAGAAGTTCACTCCACCTCAAAAGAACTACTCAACTATTGAGAAAGAGCTTTTGGCCTTGATTTTGGGTTTACAGCATTTTTCATTTTATTTGTGTTCTGGTTTTGACCCCATAGTCATTTATACCGATCATAACCCACTGAAATTCCTTAGTAAGTTTAAAGATAAAAATCAGAGATTGACAAGATGGAGTCTACTTCTTCAGGAGTATTCATTAGACATACAACATGTCAAGGGGAAAGGAAATGTTATTGCAGATTGCTTATCTAGACTTTAGACAGATTGTTTTAGAGGAATAAGAAATTTCCTTTGTAAATTTCTTTTTCTTTGTGGGGGGTGTTACATAGCCTATGATTTCATGATCCTTTGTGTAATTTTAACGCACAGTATGCTGCATGTTTGATCACGAGCGTGTTCTGCCTCGGTCCCCCCCTTCTACCGTTATAGTAGAGTAAGTCGTCCTTTCTGTTGTTCAGAGCGGGATTGTCAACTCTTTGTCCCCATGGCTTCATTTGCACGTCCTTTTTACAAGTTGTATCAAGCTCTGCCGGCCCCTATATAATGAGCTCAGTCTCTACATTAATTGCCACTTAGATCTACTCCTCATTTTGTTCACATCTCTGTCCTCCCCTGTACAGTTATTGTTGTGAGTGCTCAGGAAGTCTCCAGCCATCTAACTGCTGTGTAATTTGAGTATGATTGTTATTACATTTTGTTCTTGTACTGTATAGCATGGGGTGTTGGTTTGTAGGCCTAGTGAGGTTTTTGTGCTTGGTGTTTGGTTTTACTATCAGCCATCATTAATAATATTTTGTATCTGTAATAATATATCTGGCATTCACTGAGTATTATCTGGTATCTTATTTTGACAGGGCTGACTTAGATAAATTTACTCATGCTAATTTCGTGTTAATAGAGGCTATTGCAGTTAACCATATATTTAACCTGTTTTTTGCCATTACATTATCCTTATGAGTCCTGAATGTTTTGTTGTTGGTTTGAGCATTAAACTTTAACTTGTAATTTTACCTAACTCTTTTGTTTTGAACCTGGAACTTTACGGGACAGTAGTGATTATTAGTATTCTCACTTAAAGTGTACATTATCTTTCTCTGTTCCGTAACAATATATATATATATATATATATATATATATATATATATATATATATATATATATATATATATATATGGTGTTTCAAAAGTCCCTTGTTATTAAAAAAAAAAAAAAATTGCAATTACAAGAGGAACCAAGTGACAATTTGGTTGCTGAGTCTACGATTCACGAGAATTTTGGTGGCATCAAACTTGGCTTCATAAGTCCACTGGAAAGTCACTGGTACACCTCAACGTGGGCACCACATTTTTCAAAACAAGCGAGCCACCGTTTTACGCATTCTTGGCCGACACTGGACAACATTTCGGGAGTAACAGAAGCACATGCATTCCTGATCCACTCTTCTGGTGTGGGGAGGTCTCGTGGCTTGGTGGTGTACACTTTGCTCTTAATGTAGCCCCACAAAAAGAAGTCGCATAGTGTAAGATCCGGCGAGCGAGCAGCCCATTCGATGGAACCACGGCGACCATTCCACCGATCTGGGAACTGCTCATTCAGAAATGAGCGAACCTCATGCGAGTAATAAGCAGGGGCACCGACTTGCTGAAAAATGACTTCTTGCATGTCGGTCACAGCTGACAGCTGGGGGATGCAGAACTCCTGAAGCATACGATGTTGATGTTCATGGAATTTCCATCTTTATCCTGGAAGAAGAACGGACCAATCAGCCCAACTGAGGAGATGGATCACCAGAACCAATTTCGGCGTGTCCCTTTCATGTTCACAGATTTCCACAGGACTGTGAGTTCCCCAGATGCGGGTGTTGTGCCGATTGACGTGACCAGAAAAGTGGAAGAGAGCTTGATCACTGAACCACATGTGCTCCATGATCGATGGGTCTCTTTCGTAGTGATGCAGCAGTGTCTCACACATCTCCTCCCGGCAATCGTAGTCTTGAGGTTCCAGCTTCTAAACCACCTGGATCTTGTTCAGATACAACTTGAGATCCAGCTGCAAAATCCGTTAGATAGATGTCACGATGATGTTCAGTTCCGCAGCTCCTCGCCGAATGGACTTTCCTTGACTCTGAGCAAAAGCCTAACGGACAGTTTCGACATTCTCCTCACTCCACCCAATTCAAGGTCTTCCTGATCGGGGTTTGTCCTTAACGGATCCAGTCTCCATAAACTTCTGGTGGGTGGCGACGATGGTGTTCCTATCCTGTGCATAATGCTGTCCGTAGACTGCCTGGAATCGTTGCTGCACTTCAACCACAGATTGGAAAACCTCCTGCCATGCAGAGATTTTACACCTCTGTTCTAAAGTCAGCATGGTATCAGAAGAAAAAGGTGCAAAACTTCAAATGTAGACTCAAAAATTTTTTCAACTATTGAGTAAGAGTTTACCACAAGATGAACGTCGTTGGTCGATTATCTGCAAAGAAAATTGAGAATCAAATTAGTGAGGGATTTTTTACTTTTATATATATATATATATATATATATATATATATATATATATATATATATATATATATATATATATATATATATATATATATATATACTGTGTAAAATCCTTTACATAAGTTCAGTAACAATGTACTTCTCCAGTTATCTGGGTTATCAGCTACAGATTTTTTTTTATCCGTGGCTGCGGGAAGAGATAAGTTTTCTATGACTGATAAATGGTAATTTAGCTATTTAGATTTGTGGTAGGTGGGGGAGCTCACCATCCACTCACTCAATGTAGTGTTGCTCTCGGGTGTCTGCCCTGTCCTCTCCTCCATCCTTCTTTCTTTCCATCTTCTATCTTTCTTTCCTTCATTCTTTCCTCGTCCTTCTGCCTAAGGGTGACTTTACACTCCCTCTTCTGTCTTTCATTCCTTCTTTCCTTTTCCTTCTGCCTATGGGTGACTACACTGAGTGACAAGCCAAATGGTTTCCTGTACACCAGTAAACTATTTACTACGCTGGGTGGTAACCATATAACCAAATTTTGGCGCCTGGTGATTTAGTGGGTAATTATTGTGCTCCAATCGGATTGAGCCTGTGAAGGTTTAGATCCAAGGGGTGGTTGGGGTTTATTGTTCACGTAATGCCACTCGGGGATGAGTGAGGTTGGTCACTCTCATCTTAAATGTCAGGACCAACTGCCTAGCCCCGGGCTCCTACGCTCCTCATGGGGCGACATAGGATTGGATGATGGATGGATGGATGGAAGATGTGCTGACGTATTGCATTCCCTTAGTTTGTTTATTCTTTCTTCTTTTATTCCAAAGACTTTCAGGTCTGGTGCCATTCAATCATTTCTCCACAAATTCACTACAAATTTGGCACACTTACTTCTTGGTCCGTTGACCCAAAACATCAATTTAGGTCAATTACAGGGATGTATGGGATATACGAAACCATGTAAACATACATCTTTGTTAACCTATATAACTGTATGTTCATTAATCATCATGGCAATTTGCACTGAAGCATATCAGTGCTGTGTAGGTACGTGGAGACCATCTTGTATTCCCTTGGGAGTGTTGGGAGTGTTTAAGATTACTGTATTTAGCCTATAGGGATGTTTTAAAACATTCCTCGACATCCCCGTTAAGACAGTCACGGCCTTATTTTAACAATGCCGGCACGAAAATAATGAGAGACCTTAAAACGAACTGGTAATAAATTATCTCCGCTGATCCTTTCAGTCCGCAGATGATAATCCCTTTTTACTGTGACTATCACAATCACACTTTTTTTTTTTTTCCAAATCAGTGTAAAATTTTCAAGCTATGGCAGATAATCAAGTCATTGTATAATTTTATTATTTTTGTACTTATACCCACTAATTTAGTATAAATGATGTATGTACAACTAACACCATAAAGTATCGGTGCACACTTGATGCAAAGCAATTTGAGACATGGACGATGGCTACTAGGAACTAAACAACGATTTTTTCTCCATGCTGATAAACTTGCTCTCTCAAGCATGCAATGTATGGCTTGTTTATGACATTTTCTAGTCCGTATTTTAATTATATATATAGCAAAGTAATCACAAATAAATCTTACCGGGAATTTATGAGGTATAATGGTCATTTCCGATATCATCGTGCCTTAGCTGCGCGATAATTTTTGGTGTGACCGTACAACTAACAATATAGAAAGATGTATTCTTTTAAAAGCAGGGTATCCCGAATGATATTTAAACAATATTATATTAATATAGATAAAGCGAGTTCCTGCTACTCTTGTGTACGATATGGATGGGTGCCATCATCCTGTAACATCAGTGTAACCAGATGACATCGTTGCCCGGTTATATACTCCTTTAACTCCTTCCCTGTCTCCCGAATGAATAATGGTGGACTGCGTGAGAAAGGCTGCTTCAGCCTAAAGTCCACCTGGTTCTCTTTCAGATGAATATGTGACTACAACTACTACTACTATTACAAAGGAAAACTAATCTTTGTTCTTAACCTTTAGTGATAGTTCAGATGTCAGAGTCATCTCAATATGAACCCATAAAACAGCAGAGTGAAGTTGTCATCCCTTCCTGCAGTCCTCTTTTCGCCTTTCAGGGGACAGAGAGAAAGTTGAAGGGCGTTTGCATAACCAGGCAGCTGAGCCTTCCAGATATGTCAATGACACCTCGCGAGAGCACCCCTCTCCAGCGCCATCATAACTCATACAAATAGTACCGGTAGCCTACTTTATTAATGCCATAATAATGTTTTTTATCTAACCTAATTTCATTTAATCTTGTTTGACCTATGATAAATATATGTTACTATATTTTCATGTCGTAAAAGACTTTGTAGTTACTTGTAGAGAAGTTATCTATTAGACTTGTGGACGAGCGGTTGTTATCCTTGAGTTGTTTGTAAGTAGATAATCTTGGTTTCCATTTGTCATGCAATGACAGGAGAGGTAAAGAATAGTATGGGACTATTTTTATTTGTCTTGGAAATATTAACAAAGTCTCTCACACACGAGTGAAGTATAAGTAGAGTCCCGTTAGCTACCTCCCTGTCTCGCTCTCTCTCTCTCTCTTCCAAGTTGCTAAGCCTTTCTCCCTACTACCTGCCTATTCTATGACCTCTCTCCTTCTGAGCTCTCTTTCCTAAATTCTGGTGAAACAGGGGTCGTGTCACGTGTGTTACACTGTTGTTGGAAAGTTCCAGAAACCTGTGTGTGTGTATGTGTGTATGTCACTAGGCTTTGTTCCCCTACTATTTCGCTGACAAACTACCTGCATCATCTCCTGACATTGCTACTTCCTAATCTGTCGTCAGCTTTTCCTCAGATAACTTGCAAGATCATTTCCCATTCCCAGGCTCGCATAGAGCTGTCTATCTGTCTATTTACCTATCTGTCTATTATGATTTGTAAATATAATATGGACTCATAACATTGCTCGGCCGTGCCGCTGAAGGTCCTCCAACAGCAATTATCATTGACATATGCTAATCTGTTAGTACATAATATTGATTATAATATTGTATACATATAACATTCATAGTAAATAGCAATTATCCAGTAATATTACATTATAAACAAGTTGTATACATATTTGAATAAATGCATTAAAAGTAAACTATTTAACTGTAATACAGTATGTACTTGGGTTATTGTAGTAAAATGCATACATGCAAGAAAAAAAAAAAGTTTAAAATTCAGATTATGGTAAGAGTTATTGATATTTCATTTAAAGATAATGGTACTGGTATGCCATACATGGGTCATTCTTCTTTGTATATACATATATATATATATATATATATATATATATATATATATATATATATATATATATATATATATATAAAATTGATACTATATACAAAATATGTACACTTCATTCAGGGGGGTTAACTTGGATGTTAACTCTCCCCCCACTAAATACTGACTCCAAATTAGCAATTCTTGCATGCATTCTGTGCATTGCGAACAGCAGTACTGCAAATACAATGCAGAAGATTATAAAGACAGTAGGTGCTTGGCTATACACATAATATGGGTTGAACATACTCAAACTCAAATCTTTCCAGGGCTTCATTGTTTCATTGATCAGCTGCATAGTTTCAAACTTAGGTGAAGTCAACTTAATACTTGTGCTCATGTTTAAGTCCATATCAGGCAGTGGGTGGAAATGTTTGTGTGTATGATTGAGAATGGCTTAGTGATTGATGATGGATAAAGTAGACATGGCTGGTGTAAATACCGCACAGTAGTCTGGTGCTATGTATAATCCTGAGGTTGAAGTATGAGATGGTGGTATATCTGGACAGACTATGTAAACTGATGTGTTATGAGTGAAATAAAAAAAACTGTGAATGTTCGATGCGTTGATGGTGTACAAGTTTATCTGGAGCAAAAGTGAAGTTGCAATGATTTTGAATATTGTCATTTCTGATGATAGCCATTTCACAAGGGACTGTATCAGTAGGCTGAAACATGAAAATGTACGCAGGACAAAGATGAACAGCATGTAAGGATGTGCGGCACTTTCGTTCAATCATTGATTCAGTTGTGAAAGTGACAGTGTCCCGTCTTTTGGAGACCATGATGAGTTCGGTGTCTGTGTTGATGTTGATGATGACCAAAGTGTTGTTATTTTTATAGGGGAAGGGATGTATTTGGTATACTGTGAACAGGTCTTCAGTTATGAATGGTACATGAACTACTACTGATGTTGGTGTTAGTGTTGCTTCTAAATATGGATAATATTGCATGAATTCCCTACTGCGGAACAGCGGCTTCAATTTATGCTTATGTATGCCTTGACTAATTATCTGACGTAGCTCATCAACTGGGAGTAAGTCAGTTGTGATCTTGCCGTCACCAGCATTCGAAATTCCTTGCATAATAAGTGCCCTGAAACGATCTCTAGTGTTGTGTAATTGGAGAAGAATCGCGTCAATATGTTCTGTGATGATGGAGAAGTGTTGGAAAAGTGTAATGTTTCCTTCCATTTCATTTATTTTATCTACACTCTCGAGAGCTATGTTTTCTGCCTTTTTCAGATTTTTCACAATTGTCTTCATTGCTGAGTTCTGTCCTGTGATGAATTTATCTTGGTATGTTAGTATCTGAGCTAGTTTATTAAATTTGTTATTTATTTCTTTAAGGTCATCCTCTGTAGCCAATCCAAAGATGTTCCCAAGAACTGCGCCACCCAAGTCGAACAAACCGCGCTTTTGGCGAGTACGTGTGATGTTGTTCCTGTCGCTCAGTACCTCCGTTCCATAAGATGGGAGATCTTGGATCATGATGAGCATAGTTGACTTTGCCTGTTCTAGTTTCCATTTCGCTAACTTTACCATTTCATTCACTTCCTTTGTGTTATGTGCTTGTGAAACATAATTTCCTATCATGAAGTCCAGAGTTCGCATCGGCTTCGCAAGACTGTCTCGATAAGTAGGTAATTCATACAAGTAATATAGACTTATTTCAGTACTCATGACGTCCTTAACGATTGTAGTCGTGGCCGTTGGAGCTATGAGGCATCCTTGTCGTACTATGTGTTGGGGATCTAAGTGCGCATATCCTCTTGCTATGTAGAGGAGAATCCATAGCTTAAGTTCCTTCATCGTAACCTACCGAAAAAAAAATCTATTAATTTCCTAATATGGTCATGCTGTTGTCAATGATAGTGATGATGTGCGTTACGGTTGATTGTTATTTCATTTATAGAAGGAGTTTAAATCGATATGTAATTCTTGTAAATGATGTACTGTAGATTTTATTGGAACAGTTGCACCTATGTTCGAATGTTTGGTATATGACCTTAATTTCTTTTTGTAATCATTGTTGTTTTCTTGCTGGTTTTTTTGAGGTACGTTCGCCTGTTCGGTTGTATCCGAGGCTGAATAATTATTGGATAATTCCCTTGAAACTCGTTTTAAATGGTCAATATGAACTTGTTTCTCTTCGCCACTTGACAGTGACTTAATTAAAACTTTGCTTATATGTTAATTACTCTGTATGGGCCCTCAAATTTTGGGGATAATTTATCGCCTCTCGTATGAATGATACCGTAAACAATGTCTCCTAAGCTGATAGGTGAATCTCTTGCCTTCTTGTTAAATGCCTCCGTCATTTCTTCCTTGGACATCGTTAATTGTTTTTTGACTCTTTTGTGTATGTCCTGGAATTCACGTAAACGGAGTTTAGAGTAATCATCGTAATTGTATATGGGCATACTGTCACCTTGTAGGAGCTCATATGGTAGTTTGTTATCTGTTCCATATATAATGAAATGTGGTGTGTCACCTATGGATTTATTTATAGATCCATTAATTGAGGCTTCTACTCTGAGAATCCAATCATCCCAGCTTGCATAATTTTCACTGAGAATGTGTCGTAGCACATCTAATACTTTTTTATTTTGTCTCTCTACCAACCCATTCGATGCTGGGTGATAGGCTAAAACGTTAACCTTTTTGATGTTGTATTGTTTACATATTTCTTGTAAGATCTCAGAATTAAATTCTCCTCCATTATCACTTATTAGTACCTTTGAGGTAGTAAAGCGACATATTACATTATCTGTTATTGCCTTTGCTACTGTCTCTGCTGTCTTATCTTTAATTGGAGCTAAAATGACAACGGGAAAAATGATCCGTTGCTACGAATAAGTATAGGTTATTATTGTATGATAATGGCATCTTGAGTAAATCAACAGCGACAACGTCCCATGGTTGATGTGGTACAGGGTAATTACCCATCGGTGCAGGTGTGATTGGGTATCCTTTGTGTTTCGCACATGATTCGCATCTCTCTATATGATTGTTTATATCTTTTCGTAATGAATGCCAGTAATATAACAGCTGGGCTTGGTTGAATGTCTTATCCTTTCCAGGATATCCTGCATGTGGGCTGTCGTGTATCGTTCGTAATACTTGGGGTATCATGTCATTAGGTACTACCAACTGGTTAGTATTTCTTTGGCGTTTTGGTTGTTTAGAGTTAATCTTGTATAATGTATTATTGACCATTGTGAATTGTTCGAGTGGGACATGCAGTTTGGGTAATTGTATGTCATCTCCACTTTCTGACTTGTATATAACTTTAGACCATATTGGGTCAAGTCTTTGTGCCTTTGCGATATCATCGTGGTTTGGGATATTTCCTTTGAGATCTAACGCCGCGACCTGAATTGTGTTCAGGTTCCTAGATAATGCGTCAGCTACTATGTTCATATTACCTTGTATATAATGAATTTGTACATTGTAGTTTTCAACTGTACATTTCCATCTTGCTCTCCTCCCAGAAAGGAGTTTTTCTTTAAACATAGCCACCAGTGGTTTATGGTCGGTGAATAAGTGGATTTCGTAACCATATACCAAATCTCGAAACTTTTGTAATGCAAAAACCACTGCAAGTGCCTCTAAGTCTGTAGTGCAATAATTTTTCTCTGCACCTCTTGTTTGTCTGCTGGCAAATGCAATTGGTTGATTTTTTCCTCTTTTATCTTCCTGCATCAATACAGCCCTTACTGATGCGTCTGTACAAATAAGAAATGATTTTGTGTAATCTGGATATGCTAAACAAGGTGCATTTGTTAGTTTAATTTGTAGATTGTTAAATGCCCTTTTTTGTTCTTCTTCCCATTGGAATACAGCATCTTTTTTGAGTAGTTGGAATAGACGAAAGGTTCTATGAGAGAATTGTGGTACGAATGACCTATAGTACCCAGCCAGACCTAAAAATTGTCTAACTTCGTCAGTCGTAGTAGGTTCAGGAAAACCTCTCTGCCTGTATTTTGTCATCATTAGAACTTAATTTGTGGCCTAAGAAATTTATTTCCTTAAAGCAAAATTTGCATTTAGAAAGTTAAATTTTTAAACCAGCATCACTAAGCTTTTGTAAGAGTAAGGCTAATTTCCTGAGATGATCCTTAATATTCTCCGTTGCGATTATAATATCGTCAAGATAAACAAGTATTCCTTGTAAAATTCAGGACAATACGTAATTCATAAGACGCTGTAATGTGCCTGGGGTTGTCCTCAGTCCCAGTGGCATTCTTGTATATTGATAATGGCCTCTTTGTGGAAAAGGCAGTGTATTTACGTGACTCCTCCGAAACCGGAATCTGATAATAGCCGTTTAGGAGATCGATGGTTGAGAATATATTATTCTCAAGACCAATATTCTGTAGAACGTCGCTTAGCAATGGCATGGGAAATCTGTCTGGGATTGTGTGATTATTAAGTTTACGGTAATCTATTACCGCACGCATTTCTCCATTTCGTTTGGGCACGAAGAATAATGGGGCATTCCACGGGGAGACTGAAGGCTCAATAATTCCAAATTATAACATTTCATCGACATACTGATTTGCAAGTGTACGTTGGGAGTCTGGTACGCGGTAAGCTGGTACGAAAATTGGTGGTGTTTCTGGGTGCACATTAGTCATGTGATTAATCAAGTTAGTACACCCTAATTGTTCTCTGGGTAATGCTACGGTGTCCCTGTGTGTTTCCAGCAGGGTTAACAAATCATTTTCTTCATCAAATTCACCTGAGTGAATTAAATTCTCTTTTATTCTTTCTCTATCCCTAGATTTTATCTCACTTATCACTCCAGCTATAACTATTTCCTTCACAGGGGCAGGACATTTTTCAATATTAACTATGCAAGTCCCCTTTTTCAACTGAACTTCCCCATTCATGTGATTAATTATGAATATCTGAGTTTGCCCTTCGTCGTTCGTATGACATAATGCGTTTTCTACTGACAATCCCTTTACTTTACATAATTCTTCTAAGACAAGAACAGTACTATTCCGTAATTTGCTCTTTATGGTAACTTTCATGTAGGAATTAGGTGGTATAACTAAATCATTAGTGAGATGGGCTGGAAAAATTGATGAATCAGTACTGTTATCTGGGTCACTAATTCTGGAGGATGGGGTGGGTGGTGGGAGTGGATCTATACACTCATCTGTTTGTGTATGTTTGTTTAAGCCTTTAATATTACCAATTCTTTTTGGCTCTCTTTTACCAATCGGTGAGGGCTATGAAGGTATTTCCTCTATGAATTCATTGTCAAAGTCTATTTCATTCATTTGTGGGAGTATAGTTATGTTCTCTGCTCTCATGGATCTTAAGCCCAGTAACATATGAGCTTTAATTGCTAAGTTTTCAACGATATAGAAAAATGCAAAGAATGGTCTTGTAGTCTCTGTGAAACTGATATTTAATCTTATCATACCTTTCACTGTAATTTTTTTTCCATCTACCGTGTATAAATCTAAATCAGCTTCGTCCAGAAAAGTTACCTTCTTCTTATTTTTAAGAATTCTATTTATTTCTTCATGTGTTATTAAGTTCACTGGAGAGCCTGTATCTAAAAATAAGGAAACGTTTTGATCCTCACATACGGCTGGTATCAAGATACATTCATTTCCCAACATGCCTCCTATGTGAATTTTGGACTTGTTTTTCTTTACGTTTGTTCGTTTTTTGTCATGACTTGGTCTTCCCCCGATTTGAACATAGACACAATTTTTTCTACTGTTTTGCAATCACTGGTCCAGTGCCCTTGGTATCTGTGATGCCTACAGTAAGGACCAAATCCTTGTGTCTTTTGTTTGTCCTCTTTTGCTTTGATAAAGCATTCATACCTTGTGTGTCCTGGTTTTGCATAATAATGACATAGAATGGACCTATCCCTTGACTGTGACCTACGAGGTGACTTCCCATAAGTAGTGTTGTTTATGGCGCAAGACCTGCTCGGGCTGCGCGAAAACTTATGAAACTGCCTGTAGCCTGGCGTCTGTGATTGAGCCCTCGTCAGATTTGCTTGTTTGCTCTGCCTGCTTTCGGGTAGCGATCGATTTTGTTCTCTGTTTGGGGTCGGTGTAGATGTTTTCGCAGGTGATACTGTCTCAGGTACCCTCATTCTACTAGAATGTGCATGTGTGTCGACCATACCTGCTTTACTGAACTGCATCTCTACCTCGTTCATTAAGTCTAGTAAGCAAATGCCTGGGGTGTACGCGATCGTCTTGGCGATCTTAAGGGTCCTATCAGGTAATTTACACAAGGCAGCTACATAATCAATGATGTCCACGACGAGATCTGGGGACATCTTTCCATCATCTGTTATCCAATTTGAGTTTTCCAAAGTATCTAACAATGTTCTTTTGATTGTGGAGACATCAGCAGTTATTTCACTGAGCACATGGTTTGTAGTGTGCTCCCTTACAAGATCTACAATTTTATGTAATTCTGGAATTATACCTGGCAAGAAGTTCATACCTCCAGAAAATTTCTTCAAAAATTCAGTTTTAAATTCATCATATGTCCTAGCTTTATGGAGCTTATCTGATCGCAATAAATTGCTTGCTGGACATCTTTCCTGGCTTATGCAAGATGAAAAAATAGCAACTTTCTCTTGTTCATCTAGTATGTGGCGCTTCATGAACATTTGTTCGCACTGACTGACTAATGAAATGACATCAATGCGATCTTTTTCTGTGCCAGAGAATTTTGGGGCAGTTTTATCCTCGTGATACACAAACACATGAGGTGTGGTTGTTAGATCATCGGTATTTGTTTCTTGATTCATTTTCACTGTTTGCTCTGTTAATTTAACTTGGACTTGTTTATCATTGTGTGAGGGAATGGTGGAATATGTACGACCGGACCGGTGAACCCTGTTAAGTATATTGGCATACGTGTGCAAGTCAGCGACAAAGTCCTCATTTGCTACGTCAGAGGGGGTTTCCCACTCATCTGAAACTGCCGTATTTGTTTCTTGGTCTTTAGTTTGTGGTGAGGTTTGTACAAGGGGTGGGTTGCCTTGGTGCTCTCTTATTTGTGAGTCTGTTGTTGTGGCTAATTGTGTCATCTGGTGTGTTGCCTTGGTGCTCTCTTAATTGTGAGTCTGCTGTTGTGGCTAATTGTGTGTCAGCTGGTAATAACGTGGGTGGTGGTGAAAATATTCCTATCATTAAGATATGGTGTTATGAAATACAAAATGGATGAGTAAATAAGTTGAAATAAATGATAGATAGTGAGAGTATAAGTGTATATATGGAAATAAGTAAAAAAGTTGAATATAGCTAATTTTAGCACTGAGAAGAAATGAGTAAGTATAATTTTACCCACTTGATACAGATCGTAGAGGTGTGTCGATACAAAAGTCGATCTCGGAAGAAAAATGCAGGGTTGACTGAAGATCTCTTGATAATTCTAGTGCTGTGTTGATGGACGATATTACTCAGGAAATTCCATGGCCTGGTGCTTGTGGTGGTTAACAGCTGTCCCAGGCAAACCTCCGCATGGAACGTCGAATTTCCAACTCAATACTGTGGAAATAAATGAGTATGAGTAGGAGCTATGTGAATAATGAGTAATGAGTAGTGGGTGAGAAGTGCCTGGTGTCAGTCACACGTTGCTTGGCGTGGCAAACTCGCGTTGTGATGTCATCTCAGCACATGGTGACGTCGGCTTCCCACACTGGTAGCTGTAGTGAATACTGTTACGGAACAGAGAAAACTGTCCCGCAAAGTTCCAGGTTCAAAACAAAAGAGTTAGGTAAAATTACAAGTTAAAGTTTAATGCTCAAACTAACAACTAAACATTCAGGACTCATAAGGATAATGTAATGGCAAAAACAGGTTAAATATATGGTTAACTGCAATAGCCGCTATTAACACGAAATTAGCAAGAGTAAATTTATCTAAGTCAGCCCTGATAAAATGAGAAAACCGGATAATGCTCAGTTAATGCAATATATATTATTACAGATACAAAATATTATTACTACTGGCTGACAGTAAAAACTCCACATTAATCACAAAAACCTCACCAGGCCTACGAATTAACACCTTATGCTATACAGTACAAGAAAAAATGTAACAACACTTATACTCAAATTACACAGCAGCTAGATGGTTGGAGACTTCCTGAGCACTCACAAAAATAATAACAACTGTACAGGGGAGGACAGAGATGTGAACAAAATGAGGAGTATATCTAAGTGGCAATGAATGCAGAGACAAGCTCAACTTGCAAGAAGGACGCGCAAATGAAGCCATAGGGGACAAAGAGTTGACACTCCTGCTCTGAACAACAGAAAGAACGACTTACTCTACTATAAGGGAGGAGGGGGGGAGTGAGGTAGAACACGCACTATGGAAGCCACGAGGCGAATCGTGATCAAACATGCAGCATACTGTACGTTAGAATTATACAAAGGATGATGAAATCATAGGCTATGTAACACCCCCCACCCCACAAAGAAAAAGAAATTTACAAAGTAAATTTCTTATTCCTCTAAAACAATCTGTCTAAAGTCTAGATAAGCAATCTGCAATAACATTTTCTTTCCCCTTCATATGCTGTATGTCTAATGAATACTCCTGAAGAAGTAGACTCCATCCTGTCAGTCTCTGATTTTTATCTTTAAACTTACTAAGGAATTTCAGTGGGTTATGATCAGTATAAATGACTATGGGGTCAAAACCAGAACACAAATAAAATGAAAAATGCTGTAAACCCAAAATCAAGGCCAAAAGCTCTTTCTCAATAGCTGAGTAGTTCTTTTGAGGTGGAGTGAACTTCTTACTGTAATAAGATACAGGGTGTTCAATACCCTGATCATCCTCTTGCAGCAAAACAGCCCTAGCTCCTGTATCACTTGCGTCAACAGCCATCTTAAAAGGCTTAGCAAAATTTGGAGTAGCGAGCACTGGCTGACTTAATAGGATAGATTTAAGTTTGCTGAAAGAGGATTCACAGTCATCGGTCCAGACAAATTTAACTCCCTTTTTCAGTGGGTCTGTAAGTGGTGATACAAGAATTGAAAAGTTAAGAACAAATCTCCTGTAATAACCTACCATTTCCAAAAATCTTTGTAGCTCTTTCCTACTTTTAGGTCTGGGAAGATCACTTATAACCTGAACCATAGCTCCTGGTGGTACAACGTGTCCATCACCAATTACATACCCAAGGTACTGAACTTTAGCTTGACCAAACTCACACTTTGATAACTTAGCTACAAGATTTGCCTGAACCAAACGCTCAAGAAATTTACTGACATGGCATAGGTGATCTTTCCAGTTGTCACTGAAGATTAATACATCATCAATATAAACAACACACCCTGCCAAACCCTCTGTTACAACATTCATGAGCTTCTGAAATGTGGCTGGTGCATTCTTCATACCATATGGCATTACGGAACATGCAAAAGTCTTTCCTAGTGTTACAAAACATGAGATCTCCCTAGCACATTCAGTCATAGGTACTTGCCAGTATCCCTTTAACAAATCAAACTTACTTATGTACCTAGCCTTTCCGATCTTGTCTATGCAATCTTCCACGCGAGGGAGAGGGTAAGTGTCTGTTTTAGTTATCTGATTAACACGTCTGTAGTCGATGCAAAGCCGTTGTGACCCACCTGGCTTAGGGACTAGAGTGACAGGAGAACTCCACTCGCTCTGACAGGGCTCAATCATCTTGTGGTCCAACAGGTAGCCAAGCTCCTTCTGGATGAGAGGAACTTTCACTGGGTTCACATGGTAAGGAGGCAGTTTAATTGGCTTTGCGTCTCCAACATCGACATCATGCATCAACACAGTGGTTTTTCCTGGAGTAGCACGGAACACTTGCGGGTACTCCTGCATTAATGCTCAAAACTCCTGCCTTTCCTCGGGAGCTAGATGAGAAAGCTTAATTTGGAGATCATTCATGATATCAGGATTCTTCCCCAAACTATCACTCAGGCTCATGCTGCATGGGAGAACTTCACTTGCAGACTCGGGTGGAATAGCTACAGTGCAGATTGAGGTATTTTCATCCCGCCTGTGATATAACTTTAGCATGTTGATGTGACAAAGTTGCTTGTTCTTTCTACGATCTGGTGTGGCGATGACTTAGTTGACATCACTGAGTTTCTTCTCCACGAAATAAGGACCACTAAACTTGGCTTGAAGAGGTTGCCCATGAACTGGTAGCAGAATCAAAACCTGATCTCCTGGCTGAAAGTGGCGTAACCTGGACTTCTTATCATACCAAGTCTTCATCTTCTCCTGAGCAGCTCATAAATTCTCTCTCGCCAGCTGTCAAGCAGTGGACAGCCGTTCTTTGAACTTCATCACATACTCCAGCAGGTTGACGTCATCTTCCTCCCACAGCCAGCATGCATTGAGTAGCTGAAGGGGTCCTCTTACTTCATGGCCAAACAGTAGTTCAAAGGGTGAGAAGCCCAGTGATTCATTTGGAGATTCTCTTGCGGCAAATACAACGAATGGAAGACCTTTATCCCAGTCTTTCTGATGATCCCAACAGTATTTCTTGAGCATCGATTTGAGTGTTTGATGATATCTCTCCAACGCTCCTTGGGTCTGGGGATGGTAAGCTGAAGATGTGATCTGGGTGATGCCCAACTCTTTCAGAGACTGCTTGAAAACATTTGACATGAAATTACTTCCCCGGTCTGACTGTACCTCCTTGGGCAGACCAAACTTTGTGAAGAACCCTAGCATTTCCTTAACCACGTTCTTTGCTGAGATATTTCTAAGTGGAATGGCTTCAGGATAACGAGTTTCCTTATCAATCAGGGTCAACACATAAGAAAATCCTGAAGAAGTCTTAGGAAGAGGGCCCACAATATCCACCAACACACGGGTGAAAGGCGCCTCAAAAGGAGGAATGGGAACTAGAGGTGCAACCTTTTCGGTCTCATTACACTTCCCCACAACTTGACAGGTGTGACAAAACTTACAATACCAGGAAACATCTCTGAAGATACCTGGCCAGTAGAAGTGTTTCAAAATGCGTGCCACAGTCTTCCTCACTCCAAGGTGTCCTGCCAAACTGGAATCATGAGCCACTCTAATGATATCCTGCCTACAAATACGAGGGATGACAACTTGATGTACAACCTCCCATTCACAGTCGGCTGATGCTGTTGGGGGTCTCCACTTCCTCATAAGTACTCCTGACTTTATATAATAACAAGTAGAAGAACCAGCTGATTCTTCCTCACTGCAAGCAGAGTTAGCTAGACCTTTCAACCCAGGGTCAGCAACCTGCAACTCAACCAACTCTTGACGAGACAAATTATCAACACTACGGGGTACTGCCTCATCTGGTGAGTGGTCCAAATTAGGAAGAAAAGTGTCAGCTAGGATAACATCATCATCATCATTATCCTCTAAGTCACCGGTAACTTTAGACTTAGCCCTAGTGACAGCACATGTAGAGAACACATCAGGGACATCACAATCCTGGGTCGCAGCCACTAGCTCACTAGACAACTGAGGAGCTGGACACACTTGACTTCCACCAATATCATTTCCAAGTAAGAAAGTTACACCTGACATTGGGAGTGTCTCAACCAACCCAACCATAACGGAACCATTAACAAAACCAGACTCTAAATTCACTCTACACAGAGGGACAGAGAAGTAATTATTCCCTACACCTTGTAAGATTACAGTTTCATCAGAGGAATTAACATTAGAGCCTAGAACACTGGTCAGCATAAGGGACTGGCAGGCACCTGTATCACGATATATTTTAACTGATTTCCTGTCATTATTGTCCAGAGGACTGACAAAACCATCAGACAGGAAATTAGCACATGAACTCTTCAGAGTGTCACCCACGTTACTGCTCAAAAGAGGAGCTTCATTATGAGAATTTAATTTACCCCTCAAAGCAGGTTCAGTTAACTCAGTTAAAGAATTCTGGGAACTCTCAAGGGTGGACACTAGACCAATTGACTGAATATTTAAAGACTCCTTTTTGTTCACATCACGCTGTCTCCTGAAACATTTCTCCGTAGTATGACCAAGCTTACTACAATAAGTACATTTACTTTTCTGAAATCTAGAGGTGAAGCTGGTATTTACTTCCTGAGAAACATCATCTTTATTCTCTTTCCTGTTACCTGTACTCTGAGTAGAGGCAACGTACTTACTCTCAGCTTTCCTTTTTTCTTTATAATATCTCTTGTGAGTGAGAACATATTCATCAGCTAAAACTGCAGCATCAGACAAATTATCTATTCTTCTCTCATCAAGATATAGGTTTACATCTTTATTAATACACCTTTTGAAGTCCTCCAGCAAAATCATCTGCTTAAATTTATCAAAATCAGAATTTACATTCTTAGAATTTAACCACTGCTCTAACAGATCTTCTTTGATTTTTGCATACTCAACATGGGATTGCTTATCTTGCTTATAAGTTGTCCTAAATTTTACTCTATAGGCTTCAGGAACAAGCTCATAGGCCTTAAGAATCAAGCTCTTAACTACATCATAATTATCAGATTGATCCTGAGGCAAAGATGCATAAGTTACTTGAGCTTTACCGGTGAGAACAGTTTGAAGGAGTACTGGCCAATACTTTTTGGGCCAATTAAAACCTGTAGCTACCCTCTCAAACAACTGAAAATACTTTGTTAAATCAGATTCATTAAAAGGAGGGACAAGTTTAACATTTTTAGCCACATCAAAATCATCAGAGCTAGATGATCCAGTTCCAATTTGTTTCATGCGATACTCATGGTCTGCCTGAATCCTAGCAAGTTCAACTTGTGCGTGAAACTCAGCCTCCTTAGCACGAGCCTCCTGCAGGGCTAGCTGTAACTTAGCTAATTCAATCTGCGTTTGCTCATCTGGAGGAGTTAAATTAAACAAGCTTTCACTAATCATGTCAACAATTTGATCTTTAGAATGATGAGAGCAAACAGCATTTCCCAATTGTTGCGCAACAAGCTTAAGTTCATTCTTTGTTCTGTTTTCTACATCACACACTGTTTGCACATTTGACAAAAAATCTTTGGCTTCATCAAGAGTAGTAATAGTAGACATCATGAATAAATCACAGTCACAAAATATCAAGCAATATCCTTATGATAATATCCTGAATATCCTGATAAGAGGTCGCCAAATTTATGTTACGGAACAGAGAAAACTGTCCCACAAAGTTCCAGGTTCAAAACAAAAGAGTTACGTAAAATTACAAGTTAAAGTTTAATGCTCAAACTAACAACTAAACATTCAGGACTCATAAGGATAATGTAATGGTAAAAACAGGTTAAATATATGGTTAACTGCAATAGCCGCTATTAACACGAAATTAGCAAGAGTAAATTTATCTAAGTCAGCCCTGATAAAATGAGAAAACCGGATAATGCTCAGTGAATGCAAGATATATTATTACAGATACAAAATATTATTACTACTGGCTGACAGTAAAAACTCCACATTAATCACAAAAACCTCACCAGGCCTACGAATTAACACCTTATGCTATACAGTACAAGAAAAAATGTAACAACACTTATACTCAAATTACACAGCAGCTAGATGGTTGGAGACTTCCTGAGCACTCACAAAAATAATAATAACTGTACAGGGGAGGACAGAGATGTGAACAAAATGAGGAGTAGATCTAAGTGGCAATTAATGCAGAGACTGAGCTCATTACGTAGGGGCCGGCAGAGCTTGATTCAACTTGTAAGAAGGACGCGCAAATGAAGCCATGGGGACAAAGAGTTGACACTCCTGCTCTGAACAACAGAAAGAACGACTTACTCTACTATAAGGGAGGAGGGGGGGAGTGAGGTAGAACACGCACTATGGAAGCCACGAGGCGAATCGTGATCAAACATGCGCATACTGTACGTTAGAATTATACAAAGGATGATGAAATCATAGGCTATGTAACAATGCTGAGTAGCGATGCTTAAGCTGGGTGAAGAAAAGTGAGTAAGTCGCGTTATAAATGTGGCTCTGGTGTTTTGCTGCGTGTCTTGACCTTTGCGTCAGCGATGGAGGTAGGCGGAAGAGAATGGTAGGGGTATGTTAGCTTGTTGCTTTAATATTTCCTTTTCTTTACTTGCTTTGTTTTTTATTCTTCTTGCTGCTGCTTGAAGTTACGTGAAGATTATAGAGTTGTTTTGTAGACTTGTAGGCTATTTGCACTGTAGGCTGGATTTTGTAGGAATTCACTGTAGAACTGAAGTTAATCTTGTAGAGTGTCGCCTGCTTTTGTAGAAATTCACTGTTGATTCAAAGACGATGTGCGTTCTTTCGCTGCTACCAAATGTCATAAACGACTTTGTAGTTACTTGTAGAGAAGTTATATATTAGACTTGAGGACGAGCAGTTGTTATACTTGAGTTGTTTGTAAGTAGATAATCTTGGTTCCCATTTGTCATGCAATGACAGAAGAGGTAAAGAATAGTATGGGACTATTTTTATTTGTCTTGGAAATATTAACAAAGTCTCTCACACACGAGTGAAGTATAAGTAGAGTTCTGCTAGCTACCTCCCTGTCTCGCTCTCTCTCTCTTCCAAGTTGCTAAGCCTTTCTCCCTACTACCTGCCTATTCTATGGCCTCTCTCCTTCTGAGCTCTCTTTCCTAAATTCTGGTGAAACAGGGGTCGTGTCACGTGTGTTACACTGTTGTTGGAAAGTTCCAGAAACCTGTGTGTGTGTATGTATGTATGTCACTAGGCTTTGTTCCCCTACTATTTCGCTGACAAACTACCTGCATCATCTCCTGACATTGCTACTTCCTAATCTGTCGTCAGCTTTTCCTCAGATAACTTGCAAGATCATTTCCCATTCCCAGGCTCGCATAGAGCTGTCTATCTGTCTATTTATCTATCTATCTATTATGATTTGTAAATATAATATGGACTCATAACATTCACATTATTAGGATACTGAGTCTACAAAGCGGCTAACCTAATTTCCCTTAATCATGGTTGACGGATAAATAAATACATTTGATACTACACTTAAAAGTTACTGAGATACTGAGTCCACTGAGTGGTTCCAGCTGAGTCGATTATTTCCGTTATAAGTGGTGCACTAGTTCTTCAGAAAATAAACAAGTGAGAGATATACCATACATGTGAGATTGCAGTAAAGAGAAAGACTCAAGTCCTGCAGCAGAATCTCGTGATTTTGAAACTATTACAGCATCTCTGTAGTGAGTGTTTTTTTTAATTTCAGTCCCTGTTGTATGTACTATTAAAAGGATAATAAAGTCCATTAACACAAACAGGTATTTTATTCATTATGATATAGACCAATAATAGTATTTTGAGATGAATGTTGTTAACGACACAAATAATTTGTAAAAATACCCTTAAAATGTAACTGATAATTACATACTGATGTGCCTAAGCACTTATTCAAATTTCCATGCTTATCGTCATGAACAAGGTTAAATACGTTATGTGGTCAATAATTCTTTACAATTTCAACACTGTGCATTACATTCGTTGAAAGTAAATTAGTTATGACAAAATGTAAAATTCTCAAGTTCGAAACTCCAAATTAACAACAGTCAAGTTGAGCTATTACTCCTCACAGAATATCAGTCTTGCATCATAACTAAATGAAATTAACAAAACTGAATCAAAGGTGATGGAGTATCTATTCAATAGAAGAAGCTCGTAACCTCGACTATGTGGTGTAAACTGTACCAGTGTAAGTGTCATATAGTCATAATGTCATTAAACATAATAAATGATGGTAAAGTTGTTGCATAATAGCGCCATATTTATGAAAACTGTAGATAGGAGGAGTTGACTGAATGATGGAGTGACTGCAAGACTGAATATATGAATCATCCTAAGGTCACAAATCACAGGTCATTGATGCACACACACACACACACACACACACACACACACACACACACACACACACAGACTGCTCTATAAGACCAAAACGAGACTGTGTGTAATGTTATCCTTGGAGCTTATCAAATTTTCCAGAATGTAAGTATTATGTTAGGACGTCATTACTGTTCGACAATAATGTGAATGTAGTAAGAATAAACAAAGAAGAATTAATTAAGATGTCATGAAGGGTGCCAGTGAAGGAAGTAGGTACTAAAGGGAGGAAGAGATTCAGATAAAGAGATGGTATGGAGCGAGAAACTGGGAAATGAGTATGCAAGAGGAGGACTGGTAGACGAAGAAATGGGAGGAGATGAAGGAGAGTGGCCAAACACTACTGGATATAAGGCCATGTAGAAGAAATGATTATATATATATATATATATATATATATATATATATATATATATATATATATATATATATATATATATATATATATATGTATAAAATCTTCAAGGCAGATCACTTGCAAAATGTATCCTCATTCGTGGTGGTCGGTATTCAGTTGAGTGGCCTTGGAAACAGAAGCAGATCCGCTCTTAAGGACTCCACGAAAAGCCAAAGGTGCCCTGATTGGAGTGAAAAAGACGGGTTATAGTTGAGGTAGGGAAACATTTTATGCTATAACTTCTCCTAATCTTTTCACTACGATGAACTTTCTTCTTTCAGTATTACTACCACCTGACAATTTTATTCTATGTAAGAGGCATGTTCGACCTTTTTTGCTAACATCTTGAAATCATCAATACGGGGACATATCATCAATCTGTGGGAGGATGGATTAAATATGTAATGTAAGTTTAGGAGGCATTATTTTTTAAATGCAATTGTTTTATACGAACTCTGTAATCCCTTTTCAATTGCAGACACTCTGTATGTTGAATATAGTCGTCTGGTAAACCAGGGTTTACTTCAACGAACACTCATGAGGTCACACCCATTTCACTAAGAAGAACGCGGCTGAGGCTCCCAGCAGCTTCAGTTTGCCCCTGGACCGGTCAGAAGAAAGTTATATCACTCAGCTCCAATTCCGTTTTTTTTTTTTTTTTTCACAGACTTTGTGTTGGTTTTTCTGGACCTAGGGTAAGTGGCAGTGCTTAAACAAACAAACAAAAAAATAGGGTTTGCAGGAGCCATGGCCAATGTTTGCGTACAAATTACAAGTGTTGTGCTTTCATATTTTCCCTTTCAAGTTGTGTTTCTTGTGTTCCAGAGTGACTATTTATGATGACGATCAAAGAAAACCTTTAAAATGTTACAGAAGCTAGGAAGAGATCTTTCTCAGGAAAAATTAGAAGAAATGATGAATCGTGAAAGCAGTAAAGAGAAAGTTGAGTACTTGAAACAGGAATAACTGTATGATAGTGATATTGATGTGGACCATGTGCAGGGACTGAAGGAAGACAGTAGTGAAGATGGAGACAGTGACCTTGACCCAGGATTAGCACGGCACCGAAGGCAAACATATGTGACGAGGGGTCGCGCTGGTAGGCCTAGACATTCCCCCAGCCATATGTCTGCTACCTCTTCCCCTGCCTCCTGTGTTGCTGTTTGTTCTGCATCCTCTGCCTCCCCTTCTGCAGCCGTCAGTCCTTCTGCATCCCCGGCCTCCCCTGGTTCCAGTACATCAACTTTACCTTGCTGCTGCTAAACGCTCCCACCCCTCCTGCTGCTTCTGCTAGTCTTTGGGGACGACGACGTCTCCATGACTAGGAAGTGGACGAGGATCTGGTTGTCAAATTCAGCTTGAGCACCGTCAAAAGTATAGCAGGCTTTGTTTGGAGCTGCAGACCTCAGATACCCTCAGCAACATGAACATCAGCAAGGAATATCATGCCTACAACCATGCCTGGGCCCACCAAAGAAGTTTCTCAAGCTAACACCCCAAAGAAGTGTTTCTCTTTATTCTTTCAGGATGAGATCGTGAACAAAGAAGTGCACTGGACGTACAAAAAGATTGATGCTGAGACAGTGAAATTCAGAAGGAGGACAGCCACCATGCAGAGAACTTGCAAAGATTCATGTCCTGCTAGGGATCCTTATCTTTTGTGACTACAAGAAAGAAAACCACCTGTCCACTAAAGATGTGTGAAACCCTAAAAAATACCCCACTGTTTACAGGGCAGCTATGTCTGAGGGGCGCTTCACCTCACCTCCTGTCCTGCCTAAGTAAGGTTTGACGACCCCAACGAGAGGAAGCAGCAGCAGGCCAGTGACAAATTTGCCCCAGTCAGAAAGGTGTGGGACATCATCATTGCTAACTGTAGCATGCCCTGTACCCCACATGAGAACCTGACTGTGGACAAACAGTTGCTGGCTTTCAGAGGGAGGTGCCCCTTCTGTTTGTGTATGCCGAATAAGCCAGAAAAGTATGGCATCAAAACTGTCCAAGCAAACATGACATACAAGTACCTGCTGGCAAAAGGTCTCCTACCTCGGGTAGCAGGGGACATGGCCGAGGGATGAGCAAAACCTCAGCCACCACTCTACAAAAGAAGTGACAAAGCTGTACCACCACAGCAAAAGAAATGGGATCACCGATCACTGGTTCACCTTCGTACCCCTCACTCATGATCTCCCGAAGCATGAAGCCATTTCTCTTCAGAATTCACAAAAGCACACAGTTTCTTGGCGCACTGGTTAGCTCATTCAGCTCATAACTGGAAGGACCCGAGCTTGAAGCTCGGGTGTTACTTTGTTAGAGGTACCCTGTAATTTGCTTCCCTCTTCAGCCGTACAATTTGAGATCGGGATATAACACCAGCGGTTGCAGGACGTATTCTAGAGAAAGACTTGGGTTAAAAAAAATAACTGTCTTAATGACCTTCGAGTAGTCGAACTGAATAATGTATTCAGTTTCCAGTGTTAATACTTAAATCCTTGAGCCCAGGATGTGTTTGTTCTACTTCCAGTCCCGGATGTTTTTATTCACCCAAATGCAGGGGGCTTTCCTAAGCTGAATCATGTCAGGTAGCAGCACAAATATGGTAAAATGACGTCCTAGGATTAAAGTGGAATTAAACATTATTTTGTTGCATTATTCACCTTTTAATGTCAAGAACAGTTTCGTACTGAAAATCTTTAAATTAGTGAACAATAAAACACCAGATTTGTGAGATGAACCCTAATTAAGTATTTTGAGAAGAATCATATAGGGCCTACTAGTGCTCTGGTGGAACACCAAAAGTATTTTAACCCTTGGAAACCTGTGACTTCTCATTTTGTTTAGCATTGCTTCCTCAAGACGATTTTGTTGAATTTCTGAAAGGCTTCATGAACTGAAGGGATTGACGAAGGCTGTATTGAAATTTTCCAGATTGAAAAGTTTCTCCTAAACTGGATAAAACGTGTGAAAGTTGAAAAAATACAATGAAAATGACATCTCCGAAGTGAGGAAGGTTTGAGGGAGCGACAGCGGTCTTTTGAATAACTTAGCAGTTGTCCTGCGGATTTGTGTGTATGTGTGTGTGTGTGTGTGTGTGTGTGTGTGTGTGTGTGTGTGTGTGTGTGTGTGTGTGTGTGTTTTCTGGTGCCAGGGAAATTTGTATTGTGGTAATGGAGACATCTGTGCTGTGGTACTGAGGCTGTTGTACTGGTATGCTTTGTGTTGTAGGGGTGATATCGGGGTGACGAGACCAGGCCCGTAGCCAGGACTTGAAATTCGGGGGGGGCCATCTCCATCGCAGGGGGCTTTATTTTTTTTATACCATTCCTTCCACGTATGTTTCTTCTAGAATTTATTGTATGAACATGTAATGAACTAAATATATGCCGCATTATACTAGTGTAAACACTAAAACCAGCTGAAACCAGTTCGTTGGTACCAAGATGAACATTATTCTTTTCTCTACACGTGAACGTCACTTACATGTCTGTGGAACTGATATCATACGGACGAAAATTCCGACGGAAGATTTAACTTTTCTGTCCAAATTACTTTCACCTGGAGAAACTGATATTGTCTAAGAGTATCTTAACCCTCTCAGGCTCGAGGAGTTTCCTTACGACGAAAAAAAAAATCGTCTGGCGTTAGCCAGAGTAAAACACAAAGTGCGTTTATGAGGCTGAAAATGTCTAAGACCTGTAACCTATACCAGCTTATTTTGCATATAATGAATTACCTCGTGACCATATGATAACCGTCATTAAATATGTAGCTGTATAGAATCAAATCATGTGTCATGAATAAGTAGTATACCTGGCTTGAATTTTCGTATATTTTCCAGGTTTGTGTGTAAGCAAATCATATACAGTTCTAAGTGAAAAAAAAATGTGGGGGGGGGGGCTAATGAGATTTTTTTGAGGGGCTAAGCCCCTCCATAGACCCCAGTGGCTACGGGCCTAGACGAGACAACGAGCAAGGATATGTAACAGAGTGCTGCCTCTTTGTAACTATAACTGGATTCATTCGAAGGCTGCGTGTCGTACTTTGAGGAAGATCAGAATTTTGGTAAAATGGAAGGTCTACCATAAGTAACGACATATAGTCAAGACATTTACCTAAGCATTCTTTTCCTTGTTAGGGAGAATTGTGTATTGTTACTAAGGCCATCCCTATGCAGCGTCATGGAATAGACAGATGAATAGATAAAATGGTTAAGAGCTTATGCGGAACGTATTCTCGTTGAAACTGTAACACCTCTTCATTAGTAATGTAATTTATAATACACTTTATCATCCTCTTGTATGTAAGGTTCATAAGGTATTTCGACATAAAAAGCAAAAAAGAACAACCAAGACATTATGTAGATGAACTGTGGAAAATGCATTTCAAAGATGAAGCTACGAATTCCGAGTCAGCGAGAACACGTTTAATTGTGGCAGTGGCGTCACCTGGTGCCTGGAGGGAGGATGGAGACGTCAGCACAGGCGCGAAACTCCTCCTGAGGGCCACACCCCAGCGCTCCCATCCCGTTCTCACACAAGCCCCAGTTGTTGCCACTCACGTAGCGCCACTGGCAAAGTAACAAAGCATACACATCATTTAGCTTTTTTTTTTTTTCAATATTGCAGATGAAAAATACTTCATCGCCAAATTCATTGCCATATCCCAACCCTTGTCATTGCTGGCGTGTGCCCACTGGACAGTAGAGAGCCGACCACTTCAACCAGTTATTGCAGGAGATCTTTTGTTGAAGTTAATATTGAAGAACTGTGTTGTGAGAGCATTGTGAAGGAGAGGTGCATAAGTGTGTTCTGATGTGGGGTGCTGCATTGCATTGTGGGCATAATGCATTGTTTGTGATCTGTAACCTGTTTTGCTTACTGAGACTGGAAAGGCTGATGGTCGCATCGTGGATTGGATGTGTGCACTCGTGTCCCCTTTCTTAGAGATACTTCTTAGGAGTGAGTGTTTTTAATTCAAGAAGGATTCTGTTTAGCTGGGGATTTTGAATGGCTGTGATGATTGTGCGTTTATTTAAGTGTTTGTGGAGTGTGTTGAGGTGTGAGTCGTGTTGGGATGTTGTTTTTGTTTCTTTTTGCTGAGGACTGATAAAATATGAAGTTATATCGATGATACGGGTTCTAAGCTAAGAGGACGAACTGTCTACGTTTCATGTTCATATTATCTTTGATTTGGAGTATTAGTGTTTCGTAAGATAAATGCCTTGTACTTGAGGCTTTTTGTACATTGTGGTAGTAGGCTATTATTAAGACATTGTTATGTGTTTTTGAAGCATTTACCTGTTTGTGTTTGCTAAGGCCAAGCTTGGGCACTATTGAACCGTTGTTGGCTGTTTGCAGAAATTCCTTCTGCTGTTCGAAGGCAGTGGTTGGGAGTGCTTTAAAAGCATCGAATTTAAGAGATGCCTTTGTACTGATGCTTCTTGTGTGTTCAGAAAAGGTGATGTGTGTGTCCTGGAACGTCCATCATTTGGGTACACCAGTGTCACCATTGGAAGGTTTCCGTCACTAGCAAAATTTTTACCCTATTCCCCGCTATTGAACATAGTTGATGTAGGTGAAAATCAGGATACAGAAAAAAGAAAGCACAAAAGTATGGAAGCATCAATGTTTTGTGGATTCCAATGGGGATGGGGGACACAGTTGGTGCAGGTGAGAATGGGGGTGGACAACACAATAGGTGCAGGTGGGGTGAGGGTGGGGCACTCAGTGGATGGGGGTGGAATACATAGTGGATATAGATAGGGGTGAGGGTGGGATACACAATAGGTTTAGACAAGGGTAAGGGTGGGATACACAGGGGGTGTAGGTAGGGGTGAGGGTGGGGTACACAGTGGGTGTTGGTAGGGGTGAGGGTGGGGTACACAGTGGGTGTTGGTAGAGGCGCTGGTGGGATACACAATGGGTGTAGGTGGGGATGAAGGTGGGATACACAGTAGATGTAGGTGGGGGTGATGGTGGGATGCACAGAAGGTGCAGGTGGGGTGAGGGTGGGGGACTCACCTGGAACACACAGTGGATGCATGTTAGGGTGGGGGGGAGGCTAAACATGGCGGTGTGAAGTCCAGTGTCGTCGGAGATGTTAAAGTTGTAGCCAGAACCGTCCGCCAAGGGAAGTTGGTGACTGCGGCCAAGCAAAACCATCAACACAACTTGTACAAAAATTAGAAAGATGTGTTTCGACAAACAACACCAAGACTGTTATTTTAATGATACATTTGAGATTTGCAGAAATAAACAGGAAGCCCTGCTGTATGTGCTCTCACTCGTATAAAAGCTTTACAGTATTGGATTTAAAATTTGTTTTGAACACCACAGACTATAAAGAAAATGTAAAATTTAAAATGAAAAATAGAGCTGTTAGTCCAGTTTTTTTTTTTTTTTTTTTTTTTTTTATGTGTTCGACTCTGGGCATAGGCTTCACAGCCTGCCCCCAAGGCCCAGCAGTCCTCTTGCATACTAGCAAGGGGTATATGTCAGAGCTATATATTCCTTTTCATTAATGAGACATCGTAGCATTTCTTCCATATCCATATATTTTGCATTTTATACCCTAATATGCCCTCCATAGTATCGTTTAAAACTACATCGATATCTATCTATCTATCTATCTATAGCCCGACGCCCTAATCCCGCAAAGGGTGGCCGCAGACAAAACGCCTCCAAGTCACTCTGTCACCCACCATTTGACTACCCTCCCCCCAACTCACCCCCCCTCCCTCATATACCTCTCAACTCCATCCCTCCACCTCATCCTTGGTCTACCCCTCCCTCTCCCTCCCTCCACCTCACCTACATACACCCTCTTAGTCAGTCTTTCATTCTACCATTCTCTCCACATGTCCAGACCACCTCAGTGTATTTCTCCTAATCTTTTCAACCACATCCACATCTACCCCACAACGTTCCTTCACTTCTTCATTCGTCAACCTGTCCCTCCACATCACTCCACATGCTCCTCTCAAGTAACTCATTTCCACTGCTCTCACTCTTGACTTGTTCCCCTCTTGCAAGGTCCACGCCTCGCTTCCATATGTCAGGGTAGGGATCACAATACCATCATGCAGTGACTTCTTAACTTCCATATTCACCTCCCTATTTCTCATCACTGCATTCAGTGTACCAACAACCTTACTTCCCTGCTGTACCCTTTCACGTACTTCATCCCCCAATGTTCCATCCTTACTCATCACACTACCCAAGTACTTGAATGCACTCACATTCTCCATATCCTCACCATCCAACCTCACTGCACACTCTGTGACTTCATTCCTCTCAAACACCATAACTTTACTTTTGTTTACATTAACTTTCAGCTTCCTCCTCCTACACACTGTCCCAAATTCTTTCACCAAACCTTGCAACTCCCATTCATCTTCACTCAACAATACTGTATCATCAGCAAACAGCAACACCGGAAGCTTCCAAATCTCACCCTCATTCATTAGGGCCACCCCCACATCCACTGCCCTACCTTGCACCTCCTTTACAACCCCATCCATATATATATTAAACAGCCATGGAGACATCACACACCCCTGTTTCAGTCCCACATTGAGATCAAAGAACTCACTCAGCTCACCATCCACTCGCACCGTAGCCCTAGCTCCCTCGTACATACTCTTCACAGCGTTCAACAATTTCCCCTCCACTCCATATATTCTTAATACCTTCCACATACCTTGCCTATCTATTCTGTCATAAGCTTTCTCCAAGTCCATGAAGGCAGCATACACTTTCCTTCCCTTCTTTAGATACTTCTCCACTAAACATCTCAGAACAAATATCTGATCTACACACCCTTTTCCCTTCCTAAATCCCCCTTGTTCTTCTCCAACTAGCTCCTCTGTCATATGCCTAACCCTATCAATGAGTATTCTACCATATATTTTACCAGTCACACTAAGAAGGCAAATACCCCTATGGTTACCACATACTTCTCTCTCCCCTTTTCCTTTGTACAGAGGAACAATTATACCTGATTTCCAGTCCTCTGGAACCCTTCCCTCTTCCCAAGCCAATCTACACAACTTCCATATCCACTCCACAACAATCTCACCCCCATACCTAAGCATTTCACCACACACTCCATCAATTCCTGGGGCCTTTCCCATCTTGATCTTCTTCATCGCTTCCAATACTTCCAACCTACTGATCTCTTCCTCCCTCCTCTCATCTCTTCTTCTCCCAGCCATTCCCCAACCACTTATACTCATACTGCTCTCACTCTCTACATTCAACAAATCCTCAAAGTGCTCCTTCCATCTCCTCAATTTCTCTCTCTTCTCCACCAACAATCTATTATTCCTATCTTTCACTCCCCTACTATTTCCCCCTTCACACTGCCTTACTTTCTTTACCTCCTTCCAAAACAATTTCTTACTCTCCCTCCATTTCACACTCAGATTCCTCCCAAACTCTTCATCCACTTTCTTCTTACTCTCCATCACCAGTCTCTTAACCTCCCTTTTCCTGCTCACATATACCTCTCTCTTCTCTCTCTCATCTTCTCCCCTACCTCTACTCGCCAACCATTCACCATATGCCTTCTTCTTTTGTTCCACAGCTCGTTTCACCTCATCATTCCACCATGCTGTCCCTTCCACACCCTTGCATCTCCTCCTCACTCCACAAACCGCCTCACACGCTGCGCTTATCTCTTCCGTGAATATCTTACATACGTCTAACACCCCTTCCATCTGCTGTAGCTCATACCTTCCCAATCTTTCTTCCACAGTGATAAATATTACATGGACCATAAGGGTGTAATATACAATATAATTACCAGGAGAAAAGACATTACCAAATCAACAGAGCCTAGTAGAACACAGCTTTCAGACTCACGCATCAAGGCACTCCTGTGTGGCCTCAGGGTTGGCATCAGGACAGATGCGCGCCTCAAAGTGTCCGAGGTGGTTGCTGGTGATGTCAACGGTGAGGATGATGTCCTGACCCTGCGTGTATTGCCTCACCAGCGTGCCAGTGGCGTATAGTCCGTCGGGCGCCTCATGTGGTCGCGGCACATCATCCCAAGCGTCACCACAAATGCCACACTTACCACCGTTCACATCATACTGGTGCTGCATCATACCATATTTAATGTTTGTGTCAACTATAGAATACGATTTTTTTTTTTTTTTCATACTGTACATAAACATCACATTATATCATTGGTGTAACCTGTCGATCTGGCCATTTTAACAGGCTAATTCAATCCTGAACAGGTATATGCGAGTGATCTTAACGCTAAGTGCGCAGTTTATGTGTCGATACGTTTCATGGCTACCGAGTCATATTGATCCTTGTAGTTGTGATCAAGGCTAAACTATCATTAAGGATGTAGGTGTTTTCTCTGTAACTGTTCAGTACTCTGTGACATTAATCTATGTTTCTACAGCACCTGTTTAAGCCTGTAAAGAAATTAAAATGCCAACTTCTTGGTACGAATAAATTTTAGTCTAATTATATTCTTAACCAATGCTTGTGCATGAAATGTTGGAAATATCTTCAAATGATATGGTCCAAGCAAATGGGAGCCTACATTTAATTGGTTAAGCATTCATATGGATTTCGCTATAAAGTACGATTTGTTAGATAATGTTCGACACGTCAATGACTGGTCTCCCAATGCATATATCCTAACTGCCTCGACAGTGGCGGGGTTACACCCTTGTGTACCTGTACCATGATTTTAAAAATGAGAAGCCAATTTACAGACATTAAGAAGGACCGTGAAAAGGAACGACTGAAATGCCATAACAACAGGAAAATATTAGATAGGGGTATGCCTGGAATAGCATATGAGAGAACTATATTGAGCTAATATTACAAGACATCTTATAAGATATGGGCACGCTTGAAAATAATCGAATTACATTCCCATCAACAATAGTAACGCACCCCTGCAAAATGGCAGTAATATGATAAACAAGAGATGGATATGATCTAATGACTCACCCTTGGAAAACACATGGACACCAAACATTCGGATTCGTCTAAATCAGACATGTTGAGCTGAGGAATGAAGTACTGGCATGGTCACCAATTTCACTATTAACATCCATAGCATTCAATATAGCTGCGGTGTAATTTATGTCAATGGAATGTTTTCTTGGAACAGTAAAAGATGTGCCGCGACCTGACATAGTGCCTGTCTGTGCGATTATTCGTTTCTTTCAAGAGAATGGTAGTAGATATCGACCTATATGTTTTTTCATTAAGCCAGGGTAAGTCTAGGAAGTGTCAAAAATATCAAACAAAAATATTCGCAATCGCGCGCGACACGACTGCACAAAATTGTCAAAAATCACGACCCGCAAAAATATGTGACTTTTTGTCAGCATTGGTCATTGTGGGCTCCATAATGGTATGGAACCAGATAATGGTATTTGCAAACATTTTGTGATGGAACGGCTATTAGGTAGTCACGTAAGTTTTTGCAGGCAAGAACTAATATATATATATATATAGAGAGAGAGAGAGAGAGAGAGATATATATATATATATATATATATATATATAAAGTGTTTGACATTCCAGTCAGGAATCGAACCCAGGACCTCTAACAAGAAGTTAGGCACCGTTACCACTACACCATGGCGTGATATAAGTCAAAGCACCTGAAATCCTTGAAGAACCAGGTAAATCCGTTATGGGAGTTTTTTTTTTTTTTTTTTTTCAATGCCAACCTATATGATAACATATTTCAGACACATCAGAATTTTTGCTTGGGCCTACGTAGTAGAGCATATAATGGAAAAATCGTGCAAATGGCGACGCAAGAATGAAATTTGGCATGATCAAACCCTAGGGGCTACTTATCAAATCGGCCCAATTGGTCATTTGGATATCCAAGATGGCGGCCATTTTTAAGATGGCTGCCAAACTGACCTTCGAAAAATGATTTTTTTTCTTTTTTAGAAAGTGATGTAGTTGATCACTCTAAATGATCTTAGCGTTGATAGGTATGTTTTCAAGCATGCTCAGATGATTTTTTCTAATTCTGTTACTCTCAGATATATATGTCTTATTTATGGCTGGTTTTATGTACTGGTTTTATGTTTTGTCCTGAGAGCAAGGCTTGCTCGCTTCTAACATTGTACATATCAGTAACTACTAATATAATAATACACGGGGTGTAGAGTTCTAGTGGTAGAGGTAGTACGTTTGTTTTAGCATTCAGCCACATGCTTTGCATGGACTGCTGACACTGGTCCTCACCTATGTACATGCTGTACATGTACACAGCAACGGCCATATCCCGGTACACAGCGTTGGCTCACAGGCTAAACTAAGTGAGGGTAGCATGTAGAGCAGGGGTCGGCGGCAACCTTTTGAACATGGTGTGCCAATTTATAATTAATGCCAATTTTTTCGCCACTTTGCGTGTCAGGTAAGATTTTTTAACACTGTAGCGACAGTGTTAATTGATTTAGTAAGAAAGGATGTGCCCACCTCTCTCTCTCTCTTTCTTTCTCTCTCTCTCCCTCTCTCTTTGCATTTTCAATATTTTCTTTGTTACACTGGATCACGTTGAGTGCCATAGTATAACACTTCACGTGCCAAGTCTGGCACGCGTGCCTAGGGTTGCCAACCCCTGATGTAGAGGGTCTCTGCATGTCAGGGAGTAATTGGCGGCCACTGCCAGGACACACTGGTGACAGCACTGCTGTGCAACCCAGTATGGGATTCAGTGTCAGCTAAGAAAATGCATGTCATAAAGCAATAGCTAAGTGTCCCTAATGTTGCTTAACCAGCCCCATATCAATTAAACAGCAGCACCTGAATTGACAGGATGTGCCAGTGCAGGAAAGCCGAGCCAAGGATAGCGGGGTTTTAGTTATCTGGATGATGTACAAATTGCACAGGACTATTAACACTGGATGAACAGTCGGACTAGCTGTAGGGCAAAAGGCATGAACCTAGTTGTCCCATACAAGAAAGTGCTCATCACGATGGTAAAAGGATAAACAGTCGGTCCTGAAGGTCAAAAATTGTTATGGACACAAAATCTACCAACGAATCATTCCTCACTGACTGGGCAAAGTGTTGTCTTTGCCAGCAGGTTGAGAAGGAAAATCTTTAGTCTCCACGTGCAAATCCTTCCAAAAAAGGAGATGACTGTTACAAGACCTTGGCAAGAAATAATACTAAATTTCATTCAACCAGTGCACAAAAAGGCTTGACCTTGCAAGGCTTGTTGATGATGATGGGATAGAGGAGACCTTCAGGAGAAACAAGGCACAGTATCATGAGAGTTTCGGGCTTCTGTTCAACAACACAAAGTTAAATAGAGCTAAGAAAAGGCGAATCTCTGCATCTGCTACAGAGGAGGGCAGCAGTAGCAAGATACCGCAAATGGTCAGAGACACCAAATCAACAGAATTCCTTCTATATGAGGAAGAAACTTCGGGAGTTGACATAAGACATGCAATGACAATGATACTGAATAAAAGACTGAATGATTGTTCGAGACACTTGGCGATGAAAAACTTCTTGCCAAACTAAGTGCAGGAGATGTGGCACAAGAACTGAAGTAACGCCCTCGCTGCCTGACAGACCTGTACAACCGAGAAAGAACACACCAAAAAAGCTAATGAGCACTGATTTTATACGTTTTTTTTTTTTCCACCACTGCGTAGAGAACAAGTCTCATGTGTGGGGAGGCTGCCCACACACAGCTCTTCTCAACAGGATGGAGTCAAATGGTTTTTGTTTCATTAACTCTCCTCCTCTTACTGATTCTCTTCAACCTCTGTCTCATTGCCGCACTGTTGCATCTTTATCTCTTTTCTATGCTACATCAATGTTCATTGCTCCTCTGAACTGTCTGCTTGCATCACTTCACCACTACGGTGGGCACATAGCACTCGTTTAGCAACAAACTCTCATCCCATTTGTCAAACTCTCTAATGCAAGAATTAACCCCAACTCCCAATCCTTCATGTATGCAACAGCTCAGCTCTGAAACTATCTCTCTTTGTTTTTCCTACTACCTACGATCTCTAGTCTTTCAAACGCAGTGTGTTCAGGCATCTCGAACTGAATGGTTCTTGAATTTGGCTTTCTGTTTTTTTTTTTTTTTTTTTTTTTTTTTTTTTTTTTTTGTGGGAGCAGTTCGCAGGCCCCTGGCCTTTTGTTTTCTTCTTTGAATATATATATATATATATATATATATATATATATATATATATATATATATATTATGCGAGGAAGAAGGAACTAAAGGCCGCTAGCCCGCAATTATTGTTCCTTCCAAGAGAAAAACAAAATACAAGAGAGAGCCAAATTCAAGATCCGATCATTTCGAGATGCCTGGACACACTGCGTTTGCAAGACTGGAGATCATAGGAAGCAGGAAATACAGACAGAGGGAGACAGTTCCAGAGTTGACCTGTTGCATAAATGAAGGACTGGGAGCAACGGTCAACTCTTGCATTAGAGAGTTGGACAGAAAAGGGATGAGAGTTTGCTACTAGACGGGTGCTACACACCCGTCGTAGAGGTGGAGGAATGCATGCAAACAGTTCAGAGGAGCAGTGACAACTGAAGTAGTGATAGAAAAGAGATAAAGATGCAACAGTGCGACGAAGAGACAGGTTGAAAGGAGTCAGTAAGAGGAGGATAGTTAATGAGACGAAAAGCCTTTGACTCCACCCTGTTGAGAAGAGCTGTATGTGGGGAGCCTCCCCACACATGAGAGTTGTATTCTAAACAGGGGCGGATAAAACAGGGCAAAACTGTATAGAGCCAACAATTTTGCAGGAATAAAGAAGGAACGGAGTCGGCTTAGCACACCTAATCTAATGTATACCGGTATATATATATATATATATATATATATATATATATATATATATATATATATATATATATATATATATATAGTAATCAGCACATCAGCAATGGACCCATGGCACCGTAATTTCCATAAAAGACAAATAAGGATGGAGATGACACCCGCCAGCATTTTCTTTCAATATATTTCTCCGAATTTTCGGACACTACACGTGGCCATCATCAGGGTACATATGTGGGATCCTACCAAAGAGCAACACTCGTTGTACTACAACAGATATGGATCTAAAGTTAATCATTTTCTATATACTTTATATATGTATTATTAAAATGAAGAACATGAACACAAATTATAAACTAACATAAACCAAACTTATCAAATCTATAGTCTTCGTATAGTATAAATAAAGACAAGAAAAGGAAACTACAGCAAAAATACACATATAAAATTAATACACAGAAGCAATGCACAAAAAATATAATAATATAATAATAGGCGATAACCTGAGAAACAGGATTAAGGAAATTGCAAATTACAACTATAGTTTAGCCAGAAGGCATTGGGATAAAATTCATTCCATGGTGTTCAAGAAGGAGGACATAAAAGTGCTTGAAGAACTTGGTGCTGATGACTCCATTGTGATAGTTAGACCGGACAAAGGGAAAGGAGTTGTTGTCATGGATAAACTGGACTATCTGAGTAAGATGGGAGGGATACTTAATGACGAAACTAAATTTATAGAGATTAAAGGTGATATATTTGACACTACTGTGAAACTTGAGGATAGATTGAACAGAATGCTTAGATCTATTAAGGATAAGATAGGATCTGTAACTTTTAATAATTTATATGCGTCAGGTTCAGTCCCTGGAGTTATGTGTGGTTTACCCAAGGTTCACAAGTCAGGAGTTCCTCTTAGACCAATAGTTTCCTCCATTAAGACAGCGGTGTATAACTTGGCTAAATTTCTACAACCTTTGGTGATACCACTCACGACTAATGAGTTCACTGTTTCGAATTCTAGTAGTTTTGTTAGAGAAATTTTAGCACTAAAGTTACCGAAAGAGTCTATATATTATCTAGTTATGATGTACAATCTTTGTTTACAAATGTACCTCGATGAGACTTTGGATATAATTTTGGAGAATTATAAACCATCAGACTTTTTCGATATAAGTAAGGAGCTAATCAGGAGATTGTTTAAATTTGTCACTTCTGAATCTTGCTTTCTTTTTAACAGTAAATTATATAATCAGGTTGACGGTGTCACCATGGAGTCTAGCTTAGGTCCAATTTTTGCTAATGCTTTTTTATGTAATAAGGAGGTTAAATGGTTAAGGGATTGTCCGATTGATTTTAGGCCTATATATTATAAGAGATATGTGGATGACACGTTCCTAATGTTCAAATGTGAGGAGGATAACCGTAGATTTTTCCAGTATTTGAATAGTAGGCATAAAAACATAAGGTTTACGTGTGAAAAGGAAAATATTGGTTCACTGTCATTTTTGGACATTCTTATTACAAAGTCTGGTAGTGGGTTTGTTACTGGGGTTTATAGAAAACCTACATACACAGGTCTTGGATTAAGTTGGTTTAGTTTTTGCCCTCGGATCTATAAGGTTAATTCAGTCAAAACCTTGCTAAATAGGGCCTATGATATCTGCTCCAGCTATATGACTTTTCATGAGGAAATATGTAAATTGAGAAGCTATTTTGTAAGTAACAACTATCAGCAAGAATTGTTTGACTGTATTCTTAAGAAATTTCTTAGCAACAGGCTGTCACAGGACTATAGAAAGAAATGTGATGTACATAAGTTGATGAAATATGTTAAGATGTCATTTTATGGTAAAATTAGTTATGAGTATCGTAAGTTAGTTATGAACATTTTAAGAAATAGTTTCCCTGCCGTAAATTTTAGGATTATCTTTACCAACGATTTCAGAATAGGATCTTTTTTCAACTTCAAGGATCGTGTGCCGGACCCTCTGTGCTCGAATATTGTTTACAAGTTCACTTGTCCTAGTTGTCAGGCTAGGTATGCGGGGTGCTCTAGTTACTAGTAGGGCATTCCGAATACGAGTATTCGAGCACATTGGGAAAAGTTACAGGTCTGGAAAGTTTTTGCATAAGATGTCCTTCTCTGCTGTTAGGGATCATTCACTGAACAACGATCACCCTTTCACGCTGAATGATTTTCAAATTATTGGTAGGTTTGAGACTCACGGGGATGCATTATTGGGAGAAAAACTGTTCATTAAAAAGCTTTTTCCGGAATTAAATATTGTAAACAATACTTAGTGGTTTGATGTCTGACCTGTCATTTGACATAGTTGTACCAGTTCCTTACGAGCTCTATTCAGCTTAGTGTCTTGGGGGCTTTACTTCTGATTGGTGAGCTTTATATTTTTTGTGCATTGCTGCTGTGTATTAATTTTATATGTGTATTTTTGCTGTAGTTTCCTTTTCTTGTCTTTATTTATACTATACGAAGACTATAGATTTGATAAGTTTGGTTTATGTTAGTTTATAATTTGTGTTCATGTTCTTCATTTTAATAATACATATATACAGTATATAGAAAATGATTAACTTTAGATCCATATCTGTTGTAGTACAACTAGTGTTGCTCTTTGGTAGGATCCCACATATGTACCCTGATGATGGCCACGTGTAGTGTCCGAAAATTCGGAGAAATATATTGAAAGAAAATGCTGGCGGGTGTCATCTCCATCCTTATTTGTCTTTATATATATATATATATATATATATATATATATATATATATATATATATATATATATATATATTGCCAGACGCCTCAATCCCGTTTGGGGTGGCCACAAACAAATCGCCTCCAAGTCGCCCTGTCCCCCGCCATTTCACTGCCCTGCTCCCAACTCACACCCCCTCTCTCATATACCTCTCCACCCCATCCTTCCATCTCATCCTCGGCCTCCCCCTCCCTCTTCCCCCCTCCACCTCACTCACATACACTCTCTTCGTCAGTCTTTCACCCTCATATATATATATATATATATATATATATATATATATATATATATATATATATATATATATATATATATATATATAAGTACTCCCCCAGTATCCCTGCTTGTCGTAAAAGGCGACTAAAAGGGATCGCGGAGGGTTAGTGCCCACCCACGGAAAACAACTAACTAAAAAGACAAACAATAAGCCTCGGACAAGGACTGACCAAAAGATGACGACCAAGGACAGGACAAAGGACATGGTTACCGGAACTTGGAATGTAAGGGGACCGAATGATGAGGTGAAAGAGAGAGAGATTGTCCAGGTGCTTGAGGGTGTGAAAGTTGATGTATGCGGATTAACTGAAACGAAATGGAGAGGTGAGAGTGAGAGAGAATGGGAGTATGGATGGGGTATATGTGCAGGAGTAGGTGAGAATGAGAGGGCAAAAGAAGGAGTATGTATAGTTGTGAGTAAAAGATGGAAGAAGAGCATAAAAGAGTATGGATTAGTTGGGTCAAGGATTGTGTGGGTAAGATTGAAAGTTGGAATACAAATGTGGGCGATTGTGTGTGTGTATGCGCCAACGTAAGATCGTGCAAGCAGAGTGAGAGAAGAGTTCTGGACAAATGTGGAAGTTTGCATGGAAAAGTTTGGAAGGAATGAAAGAGTGTTTTTGATCAATGATATGAATGGTAAAGTAGGGAATGTGAAGGTGGATGGAATAGTTGCTGACTGGGGTGTGCCTGCTGAGATAGACGAGAATGGCAGTGCGTTAGTGGACATCTGTGCTGGGAGGGGGTTGGTGATAGCCAATACCCTCTTCAGGCACAAGATGGTCCACAGGTATACATGGCGAGTGTTGAGAAGGGTGGGTGGTGAACTGAATGAAAGGAAGGCAATGATTGATTATATGTGTGTGTTGATGAAAGGATGCAAAAGGGTGTAATGGATGCAAGAGCTTATAGAGGTTGGGGGAGTGGACTTTCTGACCACTACTTGATGGTGGCCAGAATCAAGGTCCAATTAGGATGGAGATATACAAGAAGGGAGGGATGGGAAGAAGGAGTATTTGTAAGGAGAGTGGAAAGGTTACAAGAGGATGAGAAAAAGGCAGAGTATAAGAGAGAAGTGGAGGAACGATTGGGCAAAAATGAATTGGAGCAGATCGGGGACATGGAAGGTGTGTGCAGGATATTTACAGAAGAAATATGTGCAGCATGTAATGTGGTGTGTGGGATGAAGAGAAGACGGAGGGGGGTGCAAGGAAGAGCGTGGTGGAGTGAAGAGGTAAGACAGGCTGTGGCACAAAAGAAGAAAGCATACAATGAATGGATGAGAAACAGGGGCGTGGAAGAAGCTGAGAGGCGGAAGAGAGAGTTATATGTAGAAAGAAAGAGAGAGGTGAAAAGATTAGTAAGAGAGAGTAAGAAGAGAGCAGATGAGGAATTTGAAAGGAATTTGAGTGTAAAGTGCAGGGACTGGAAGAAAATGTTCTGGAAAGAGGTGAAAAGAGTAAGACAGGGTGGAAGTGAAGTTAGCAGGGGAGTGAAAGAGAAAAATGGTAGATTACTCGTGGAGAAGGGAGAAAAAGTGAGCAGATGGAGAGAACACTTTAAGGAACTGTTGAACATAGAGGATGAAAGTAATGCGAGTATAAGTGGCTGGGGAATGGCTTGGAGGAGGAGGGAGGTGAGAAGACAGGAAGAAATCAGTAAGCTAGAAGTTGTGGAAGCAATGAAGAAAGTTAAATTGGGGAAAGCCCCAGGAATTGATGGAGTGTGTGGTGAAATGCTGAAGTATGGGGGAGAGATAGTAGTAGACTTGATGTGGAAAATGTGCAGATTGGCCTGGGAGGAAGGTAGAGTCCCGGAGGATTGGAAGTCAGGTATAATTATTCCCTTGTACAAAGGAAAAGGGGAAAAAGAAGTTTCTGGAATTCATAGGGGCATCTGTCTTCTTAGTATAATACGAAAAGTCTATGGTAGGATACTTATTGACAGAGTTAGAGAAAGAATAGAGGAATTAGTTGGAGAAGAACAGGGAGGCTTTAGGAAGGGAAGAGGTTGTGTAGATCAGATATTCATTCTTAGATCTTTAGTGGAAAAGTTTCTAGAGAAGGGAAAGAAGTTGTACGCGGCTTTCATGGATTTGGAGAAAGCATATGACAGGGTGGCTAGACAAGGACTGTGGAAAGTATTAAGAATATATGGAGTAGATGGGAAGTTGTTGAATGCTGTGAAGAGTATATATGATGGTTCTAAGGCTGCAGTGCGTGTGGATGGTGAAGTGAGTGAATTTTTCTCTTTGAAGGTTGGGTTGAAACAGGGATGTGTCATGTCTCCATGGTTGTTCAATCTGTACATGGATGGGGTAATAAAAGAGGTATAAGGTAGCGTAGTGGATGTTGGAGTGGCCCTGGTGAGAGAGGGTAGGTTTGGAAACTCCCTGTACTGTTATTTGCAGATGATACTGTGTTGTTGAGTGAAGACGAAGGAGAGCTGCAAGGCTTGGTGGATGAGTTTGGGAGAGTGTGTAAGAAATGGAATCTAAACATGAATGTAGGGAAGAGTAAAGTGATGGTCTATGAGAGAGGTGAAGTCAGTGAATGTACAGCGAGGTTGGATGGTGAGGAACTCGAAAATGTGAGTACGTTTAAGTACTTGGGTAGTGTGATGAGTAAGGATCGAGGTTTGGAGGATGAAGTGCTTGAAAGGGTACAGCAGGGAAGAAAGGTTGCTGGTTCCTTGAAAACAGTGATAAGCAGCAGGGAAGTAAGCATGGAAGTGAAAAAGTTACTACATGACAGTATTGTGATACCAACTCTAACGTATGGAAGTGAAGCTTGGACGTTGTTGGAAGGACACAAGTCAAGAGTGAGAGCAGTGGAAATGAGTTATTTAAGAGGAGCCTGTGGAGTCACATGGAGAGACAGGCTGACGAATGAGAATATAAAGGAGCGTTGTGGTGTGGATGTGGATGTGATAGGAAATGTTTGGAGGAATACACTGAGGTGGTTTAGCCATGTAGAGAGGATGGAGGGTGAAAGACTGACGACGAGAGTGTATGTGAGTGAGGTGGAGGAGGGAAGAGGGGGGGGGAGGACGAGGATGAGATGGAGGGATGGGGTGGAGAGGAATATGAGAGAGGCGGGTGTGAGCTGGGCGTGGGGCAGTGAAATGGCTGGGGACGGGGAGACGTGGAGGCGATTTGTTTGTGGCCACCGCGAACGGGATTTAGGCGTCTGGCAATATATTTATATATATATATATATATATATATATATATATATATATATATATAAATATATATATATATATATAGATAGATAGATAGATATATAGATACATATATATATATATATATATATATATATATATATAGAGAGAGAGAGAGAGAGAGAGAGAGAGAGAGAGAGAGAGAGACGCTCTCTCTCTCTCTCTCTCTCTCTCTCTCTCTCTCTCTCTATATATATATATATATATATATATATATATATATATATATATATATATATATATATATATATATATATATATATATCTGTCTGTGTGTGTGTAACATTAGAAAAAATGATATCCTCGAGTATGAAAACTGATAGCGATCATTATGTTGCTTTCATATACTATAACCTACACAACTACTGTATTTTATTATTAAAACCATTGACTCGGGTGTGTTAGTTTAACGACATGTGGAGTACACGTTAACTGCCCTAGGCACGTGACTGCTTTCGGCCCACTTCGATGTTGCCAAATTCAAACTAACTGGAAGCTGGTAGTGAGGATGGGCGTATGTCCGAGCAATCTTAAAGTATAATAAATAAATTAGCTGTTAAGAACTTTGCCGACGTTATACTAAATCTAACCCTCCCTGGTTTTTTATTGACCACTGCATTGTCGTTGTTTGTTAATTGTTGTGTGGACTTGGTGATGGCATGATTAATGACTGAGCTGGCAGCATCAACATCTCGTGATTCTTGTCTCACATAGCGACTGCAAAGCTGGTTGAGTATTGTTACTTCTAGGCTAATAATTATGTACAGTCGTCAGCATAAATTCGCTGCAAGTCTACTCGCGTGATGTGAGTCCTTTTGTCTGGCAACAGTGTAAGGGGACTAGTTGCCACGTAGCCTTTTATACACTTTAACGACGTGTTTTTTAAAAATGGTACTGGAGGCTGGCTAGAGTACAATATTATGTATACCGTATTTAATAAGTATAAAAAAAAAGTGCAAAAGCTGACAATGTTATGAAACGACGTACGAGAGTAATACTCTGATATTCCTCATAACCGTGTCTAAACTCCCTTCCCCTCTCTCCCCCTTTCTCCTCCTGATGTCCTCCCACCCCTCCTTCCCCCTCCTACTCCCCACTCACGTTCATGCCTCTCCACTTTCTCCTCTCCTCACTCTACCTTCATTCATTTATCCACGGCATTAACCCGACTGGTGCATCACAATTCTCTCTTGACTGTTTACTAAACCAATACTGTCCTGTTCTCAATTGCTCGAAAAGCTTTAATAAAATGTATCCAAGGCTAATTACCAATATTCCTTCCTGTTCTAATCCCATTCTCACCCTCCCCGTCTGATTCCCACTCTTTTTATTCCAGTTGTCATTCTTTTCTCCACCCTTTGTCACTACCAACAGCCGCTAGATACAGAAACGTTTGAGGTCTCGTTCTTGTGATGTATTATTCCTTACTGTGTGTGTGTTTGTGTGTGTGTGTGTGTGTGTGTGTGTGTGTGTGTGTGTTTAGTGAGCCTGGCAGTTGATGGCTATTATTTCAGTAGGCGAAATTAAACAAACATTTGTGCCCATTCCTCCTACTTCCTCTGTCTGTCTGTCTGTCTGTCTGTCTGTCTCTCTCTCTCTCTCTCTCTCTCTCTCTCTCTCTCTCTCTCTCTCTCTCTCTCTCTCTCTCTTTCAAGGAAAATGTTCCCATCCTCCTCATACTGTTCACTGATTCATGAAGCAGAATCAGAACCCATCATGTTTCGAACTACTGCATCACGTTTGGAGTAAAGAGTGGGTGAAAAAGACTGAGGCATGGCAAGATACTCTCCAATGTAAGGAGCTAAAAGTTTCAGGAATAGACAAGAAATGGAGAAGAGTGCAGTTCATTACGTAGATCTGCGCCGTGGTTAAGGTAGACAGGGTGAGGAGAGAGGGGAGTGGAAATTAAGGAGCACGGGGGGGGGGGAGGTTGAGAGGTAGGGTGGGGAGGGACATGGGGTGGGTACGAGGGAGAGAGCAGAGGTTTCATCACTCTACAACATTTTTCTGTCGTCTTTTGCTCACTTTTATGCTAATCAGATATAAAGACTATTGCATTCTTGGCGATTTATAGCACTAATTCTTACAAACACGTCTTTAAAGCGTATAAAAGCCTGTGTGGCAACTAGTTCCTATACACTGTTGCCAAACAAAAACAACCACATCACACGAGCAGGCTTGCAGCGAATTTGTGCTGACGACTGTACATAGTTAGGTTAGCAACATGTTACTAAAATCAGTGTTTTAGGTCATAATCAGGAATTTCCTTGGGACTCACGAAAGTATTCAGAGTCTTCTTTATTTGGCCAGCCCATGTTTGGTACTGCACGCATTATTCTTTGCAAGGAAATTATTCTCGAATTATAAGTGGAAAAGAATGATTTTATAGTATTAATATTACTGTGCCCATTGTCTTAAGTACAACAGTGGCATTAGATTCGTTAAGCTGAAGTAAATGTTGTTGCATATATATTAGTATAATAATGAAAATGATGGTGACGATGCTGATGATGATAATGATGATGATAATAATAATAATAATAATAATAATAATAATAATAATAATAATAATAATATTGATAAAAAAAATTTATTATTATTACTATCATTATTGTTATCATTATTATTATATGTGAGCAGGAGAAAGGAGGTGAAGAGACTAGTGAAGGAGAGTAAGAAGAAAGTGGATGAAGAATCTGGGAGGAATCTGAGTGTGAAATGGAGGGAGAGTAAGAAATTGTTTTGGAAGGAGGTAAAGAAAGTAAGGCAGTGTGAAAGGGGAAATAGTAGGGGAGTGAAAGATAGGAATAATAGATTGTTGGTGGAGAAGAGAGAGAAATTGAGGAGATGGAAGGAGCACTTTGAGGATTTGTTGAATGTAGAGTGAGAGCAGTGCTAGTATAAGTGGTTGGGGAATGGCTGGATGAAGAAGAGATGAGTGGAGGGAGGAAGAGATCAGTAGGGCGAAAGTAGTGGAAACAATGAAGAAGATCAAGATGGGAAAGGCCCCAGGAATTGATGGAGTGTGTGGTGAAATGCTGAGGTATGGGAGTGAGATTGTTGTGGAGTGGAAGTTGCGTAGATTGGCTTGGGAAAAGGGAAGGGTTCCAGAGGACTGGAAATCAAGTATAATTGTTCCTTTATACAAAGGAAAAGGGGAGAGAGAAGTATGTGGTAACCATAAAGGTATTTGCCTTCTTAGTGTGACTGGAAACATATATGGTAGAATACTCATTGATAGGGTTAGGCATATGACAGAGGAGCTAGTTGGAGAAGAACAAAGGGGATTTAGGAATGGAAAAGGGTGTGTAGATCAGATATTCTTTCTAAGATTTTTAGTGGAGAAGTATCTAGAGAAGGGAAAGAAAATGTATGCTGCCTTCATGGACTTGGAGAAAGCTTATGACAGAATAGATAGGCAAGTTATGTGGAAGGTATTTAGAATATATGGAGTGGAGGGGAAATTGTTGAGTGCTGTGAAGAGTATGTAGGAAGGAGCTAGGGATACGGTGCGAGTGGATGGTGAGCTGAATGAGTTCATTGATCTCAATGTGGTACTGAAACAGGGTTGTGTGATGTCTGCATGGCTGTTTAATATACACATGGATGGGGTTGTAAAGGAGGTGCAAGGTAGGGCAACGGATGTGGGGCTGGCTCTAATGAATGAGGGTGAGATTTGAAAGATTCCGGTGTTGCTGTTTGCTGATGATACAGTATTGTCGAGTGAAGATGAATGGGCGTTGCAAGGTTTGGTGAATGAATTTGGGACAGTGTGTAGGAAGAGGAATCTGAAAGTTAATGTAAACAAGAGTAAAGTTATGGTGTTTGAGAGGAATGAAGTCACAGAATGTACTGTGAGGTTGGATGGCGATGATATGGAGAATGTGAGTGCGTGCATTCAAGGACTTGGGTAGTGTGATGAGTAAGAATGGAACTTTGAGGGATGAAGTGCGTGAAAGGGTACAGCAGGGAAGGAAGGTTGTTGGTACACTGAAAGCAGTGATGAGAAATAGGGAGGTGAGTATGGAAGTTAAGAAGTCACTGCATGATAGTATTGTGATCCCTACCCTGAGGTGTGGACCTTGCATGAGGGGAACAAGTCAAGAGTGAGAGCAGTGGAAATGAGTTACTTGAGAGGAGCATGTGGAATGACATGGAGGGACAGGTTGACGAATGAAGAAGTGAAGGAACGTTGTGAGGTGGATGTGGGTGTGGTTGAGATGATAAAGAGAAATACACTGAGGTGGTTTGGACATGTGGAGACAATGGAGAATGAAAGACTGACTAAGAGGGTGTATGTAGGTGAGGTGGAGGGAGGGAGAGGGAGGGGTAAACCGAGGATGAGGTGGAGGGATGGAGTTGAGAGGTATATGAGGGAGGGGGAAGTGAGCTGGGGGGAGGGTAGTCAAATGGTGGGTGACAGAGCGACTTGGAGGCGTTTTGTCTGTGGCCACCCTTTGCAGGATTAGGGCGTCGGGTTATAGATAGATAGAATATAGATAGATTATTATCATTATTACTATTATCATACTATTATTTCTAATGTTTATTATTATTAATTTTATCATTATTATTATTATTATTATTATTATTAATATTATTATTATTATCATCATTATTATTATTATTATTATTATTATTATTATTATTATTATATTCTATCTATCTATATACTCGGGTTGCTTCCCCCAAGGAAAGGAAGTAGCCGAGACAGGACGACATACTCCCAATTTACTCATCCACTCAAACACATTCATTCGCATCTTAGCCCCAAAGGGAAGGAAGGATAGATCCTCACAGCACCATACCGCCTGAGGGTCAACTGTGCAGTGCAATCAGTGACGTCCGCAGCAGGGCCCGACAGCAGAGCTGGTTTACCCCTGCCACATCATACTGGACCCATCCTCTTACACACACCTGACAAAATGCGGGAGAATATCCCCTCAGAGCTGTGTCATCATTTTTTCATTCACAATTTCTCTCCATTCATTTCTGTCACGCACAGCCACTCTTCTTTGTTCAACAGACATCCCTCTCGCATCCAACACTCTCTTCACACTGTCCATTCATCCTATTTGTGATCTTCCTCACAGCCTTACACCTCTCACATCAGATCTAGTTATCTTTTTAACCAATCGCTCATTATCCATTCCCTCCGTATGCCCAAACCATCGCAACACCCTCTGCTCAACTCGATCAGCCATCTCTCAAAGAACTCCAGTTCTCCTTCTCACTCCATCATTTCTCACTTGATCCATACGTGTCACTCCACACACACTCCTTAGACACCTCATCTCCATTACATTCAAACTTTTCCTCTCTGCTATGCCCATATTCCATGTATCAGCCCCATATAACGCAGTTGATACCACAACACCCTCATACAGCCTTCTCTTTACGTCCATTCTAAGTGAACGACATCTAAACACTTTTTTCATTCCTCCCAGCACCTTTCCTACTTCATTCATTCTAACTTCGCTTCTGCATCTATTCTTTCATCCACAACAACATGTGACCCTAAATACTTAAAACACTTTACCTCCTCAAGCAAATCACCATTCAAAACTATGTTCATCCTCCTACCATCTGCCAACCTCATACACTTCATCACTTTACTCTTATTCTTATTTACTTTCAATTTCCTCCTTTCACACACCCTCCCAAACTCCTTTACCAGCTGGCTCAATCTGTCCTCTGAATCAGCTACCAGTGCAGTATCATCCACAAACAGCAGCTGCTTCAGATTCCACTCTGTACCATCAACATTCACCAGACTCAGACCTCCACCTAACACTCTTGCATTAACCTACCTTACAACACCATCCATATAAATATTAAACAACCAAGGCGACATCACACATCCCTGTCGCAGCCCCACTCTCACGGGAAACCAATTACTCAGTATTTCCCACTCTTACACACGCTTTATTATTTACATAAAAACTTTTCACTCCTTTTAGTAACCTACTGTACCATCAAGTCCATACAATCTTAATACAGTCCACAAAGCCTGCCCTATCAGTTCTATCATACACATTCTCTGAATCCATGAACGCCCAAAAGACATCCTTACCTTTCACACACCTGTTTCACAGCAAACACCTAATCCAAACATCCCCCCCCCCTCTCCTAAAGCCACACCGCTCATCACCAATCACTCCCTCTGTTCCTTCTCTAACTCTACCATTCACCTTACCTACAACACACAACAGACTTATACCCCTACAGCTGATACTTTCATTACTTATCACCCTTGCCTTTATACAATGTGACCACACAAGCACTTGCCCAGTCAATTGGCACCATACCTTGCACAAAGCACACATTCAACAATCTTACTAACCAGTCAACAATAGTCGCTCCACCACCTTTCAGGCATTCCACAGCACACCCATCTATACCTGCAGCTTTCCCTGGTTTCATCTCCTTTACAGCCTCCTGCACTTATTATTATTATTATTATTATTATGATTATTGTAAATACTATTACTATTATTATTATGATTATTATTATTATTATTATTATTATTATTATTATCATCATCATCATCATCATCATCAGGATTCAGAGAGGATGATGTTGAACCCCACCATAATCTCGTGAAAATCTGAACGTCTATTACAAAGGTGTAAAGTTTAGCACTTTTTTTGTGTTTGCTTACTATCTATATATAGACTGCTTCCTCTCCTCCCCAAAAAGTGGGTAACCGAGAGAGGACGACACACTCCCAATATACTCATCTTCACACACTCATTTACCTGTATCTTAGCCCTTATCATTCTGGATCTTTTTATGTAGCCAAGAAAAGCCATGGCGTTTCGACTGGATCCGATGTGAGCCGAATCGAGTTATTTACGGTGAGTCATACCTTATCAAGCCTTTCCTCTGTTTAAATCTATGGAGTGAAATATGGCCAGGGCAAACCGAAGACCAACATACTGATCGATTTTGTTTCAGCTTTCCTATAAATAGCCTACTTCCTTTAACCTGCCCCGTCCCGTCGACGTATGGGTACGTTGCAACATTTTGCATTTGCCAGTCCCAACGACATACTGGTACGTCGTGCAATTGCAAGGTCCCTAATTTGCACAATTTTCAATTTTCGCGCGTGATTTTTTGTATGTATACACTGGACACCTTCCTCTATTCCTCTACAAGATGCCAAGCAGGGACAATGCCTTACACCACATAACCTCCCCCCTCCCCCCCTCACGCCATTGTCTCGGCAATTCACCTGTTACCAGTGACCTGGCCAGTAAAGATATTCAGGGCCAGAATGATTCCCCAATCGATGACAATGTGGGGGACAAAGTTTACGTAGCATTAGAAGAAGAAACAGTCAGAAATGATAATCAGGTAATGTGGCAAAAAAAGGTCAGGTATGGTGATTAGTTAGTGAGTGAAACAGTGCTTATAATGCCAATATTACTGCTTGAAAACCAATATACTCTCATACTACATATAAAATCGTACCAAGTAAATAAATAAATACCGTTTATGAGTTGTGTGAAATAGTTACCCTCCCATAGAGCTCGTTTTCTTTGGTGCCAGCATGTTAGAAAACCCAGTCAGGTGAGGAGGAACTCCTACCTAGATCGAGTATTTTAAACCTCAGGTGAGCGATTTCTCTATGAATTTTCGATGTTTCTCACCAAAAGCTGAGGTTTTAGCCAAAAAAAAAAAATTTTGAAAATACCTCGGGATTGGGGGATGTCGGAGGTGCAGAAAACCTCGGGACGTGACGGGTATAGCCTACTCAGCTTCCCCAAAAAAGTAACTCAGAGTCATGCAGGATTACATCAATTCTGAATGAAGTGGGTTGATTCTTCATGTGAATTATTTTGCAAGGGACACCGAATCCCGGGTTCCAACCATCAGGGTGGACGGCTTTACCTCATTTGTTTTTTTCCAAAGAAGATAATCCGGAAGGCTAAAAGACTGCAAAGCTTTTTCTTTCAAATAAAAGCGAAGAGAGAAAGAAATGCAAAAGTAAAGTCAAATTCAAGATTCTTTCATTTCGAGATGCTGGGGAGGCATTGCTTTCCAAAGATTGGAGATTACAACCAAAGAGAAATACAGACCAAGAAAGATGGTTCCAGAGTTGAATGGCTGCATGCATGATTGACAGAGCATCGGTTAACTCGCACATTTCAAAGTTTGACAGAAAAGGGGTGAGATAATACTGCCAGACGGGTGCTATGCATCCGCTATAATGGAGGAGGGATGCAAACAGATGTTTCAGAAAATTATTGGCACTGAAGTGGCGATATTAAAGAGATAGGGATGCAACACTGTAGTGAAAAAAGAGAAGGTGAAGGAAGTCACTGAACGGACACGAACTGACTCCACCCTGTTTAGAAGAGCTGTACGTGGGGAGTTCCCCTATATATGCAAGTGTGTACAACACACAGGGGTGAATGAGACCTTGGTATAATATCAATAACACTGCAGGGGTTAAAGATGGCACGAAGCCGGTAGAGCATATATGATCTCTTGGAAGCGGATTTTCCAGGGGATGTAGTATGATCTTTCTATGACTGTTCCCGTGAATCAGAAACCCTAAAGACAGTAAAAAGGGTGATGGATTGAACTGTCAGATACTAAAGGATATTCCTGTGGACGACTTTGCCTTGTTGAAAGAGGTAGGAATTACGTTATTGATGAACTGAATTCTTATTTTTTATTTAATCAAAAGTATTGCCCAAATCAGAAATTGAGTTTGCCAGAACCTCATCCCGTGACTGCTGACACAACTGCTGTTAATGACTTGGATAGAAGTGGGTAGAAATGTGAAGGGTACAGTCATCAGCATATGAGTGGAGAGGACCAGACAACACTTCTGATCATGGATAAATAGAATGAAGAGGGTTGGTGACTGGTCAAACCCTAAGAACAACTACTATTGATAACCTTAAAAGAGGAACAGTGGACTCTTCAACACCAGTTACAGAGTGATAAGTATGAAGTGAAGCCCCCGATAGAAGGATAGAATCTTTTAGAGGGCAAGAATGGAAACTAAAGATTTGTGTCGGACTAGGTCGAAAGCCTTTGAGATGTCAGTGCGATGGCAAAGGTTTCGCCAAAATCCCTAAAAGAGGATGTCCTACATTCAGGACTGAAAGTAAAAGGACCGCCAATGGAGCTTCCCCGGTGGAACCTATACTGGCGATCGCAAAGAAGATTATGAACAGAACGATGTTTATTGTCAAAATCATCGTGTTAGTAACAGATTCAAAGAATTTTAAAAAACGCAAGATATTTAAGCAATTATTTTGTATAAGCAAGTCAGAAGGAAACAGTGATATGGCGGCCTGATCTTAGTCCTTTTTTGACCATTATACTTTTCCGTGTACCTATTATAGTATTATGTTAATTGTTAGTAGGGAAGAGTAGAGTGATGGTCTTTGAGAAAGGTGAAGTCAGTGAATGTACAGCGAGGTTGGATGGTGAGGAAATGAAAAATGTGAGTACGTTTAAGTACTTGGGTAGTGTGACGAGTAAGGATGGAGGTTTGGAGGGTGAAGTGCTTGAAAGGGTACAGCAGGGAAGAAAGGTTGCTGGTTCCTTGAAAGCAGCAGGGAAGTGAGCATGGAAGTGAAAAAGTTACTACATGACAGTATTGTGATACCAACTCTAACGTATGGAAGCGAAGCTTGGACGTTGCTGGAAGGACACAAGTCAGGAGTGAGAGCAGTGGCAATGAGTTATTTAAGAGGAGCCTGTGGAGTCACATGGAGAGACAGGCTGACAAATGAGGATATGAAGGAGCATTGTGGTGTGGAGGTGGATGTGATAGGAAGGGTTAGGAGGAGTACACTGAGGTGGTTTGGCCATGTGGAGAGGATGGAGGGTGAAAGACTGACGAAGAGAGTGTATGTGATTGAGGTGGAGGGGGGAAGAGGGAGGGGGAGGCCGAGGATGAGATGGAGGGATGGGGTGGAGAGGTATATGAGAGAGGGGGGAGGCGTGAGTTGGGAGCGGGGCAGTGAAATGGCGGGGGACAGGGCGACGTGGAGGCGATTTGTTTGTGGCCACCCCAAACGGGATTGAGGCGTCTGGCAATAGATAGATAGATAGATAGTTAGTAATCTGTAATTATTCTCCAGTCATTTTGAGGGGCGTACAAGGAAAGAAAAGTATATAGTGTGTTGGTTAGTACTGGTGCTGCATGTTATTTAATACTGGTGCTGCATGTTATGTTAATAATGGTGCTGCATGTTATGTTAGTACTGGTGCTGCATGTTATGTTAATACTAGTGCTGCATTTTATGTTAGTACTGGTGCTGCATGTTATGTTAATACTGGTGCTGCATGTTATGTTAGTACTGGTGCTGCATGTTATGTTGATAATTGTACTGCATGTTATGTTAGTACTGGTGCTGCGTGTTATGATAGAACTGGTGCTGCATGTTATGTTAGTCCTGGTGCTGCATGTTATGTTAGTACTGGTGCTGCATGTTATGTTAATACGGGTGCTCCATGTTATGTTAGTACTGGTGCAGCATAATACTGGTGCTGCATGTTATGTTAGTAGTGATTCTGCATGTTACGTTAATACTGGTGCTGCATGTTGTTTAATACTGGTGCTGCATTTTATATTAATACTGGTGCTGCATGTTATGTTAGTACTGGTGCTGCATGTTATTTAATACTGGTGTTGCATGTTATGTTAGTACTGGTGCACCATGTTATTTAATACTGGTGCTGCATGTTATATTAATACTGGTGCTACATGTTATTTAAAACTGGTGTTCCATGTTATGTTAGTACTGGTGCAGTATGATATGTTAGTGCTGGTGCAGTATGTTATGTTAGTACTGGTGCTGAATGTTATGTTAGTACTGATGCTGAATGTTATGTTAGTACTGGTGCTGCATGTTGTGTTAGTACTGGTGCTGCATGTTGTGTTAGTACTGGTGCTGCATGTTGTGTTAGTACTGGTGCTGCATGTTGTGTTAGTACTGGTGCTGCATGTTGTGTTAGTACTGGTGCTGCACGCTGTTATGCAAGGGATGGATTTTCTTGGTAACAGCACTGCATGTTACGTTCATATTGGCGCTGCTAATATGTACCCCCACTATGTCCCTCCACACCCAGAATCAGTACACTGTGAAAGATATTACACACACACACACACACACACACACACACACACACACACACACACACACACACACACACACACACACACACACACACACACACACGCACACACACACTCACTATTCGTACATTTTGAAGGATATATATATATATATATATATATATATATATATATATATATATATATATATATATATATATATATATATTGGAACTGCATAATGTATTTTGGTAGTTGCATTGATGCATGGTATTAGTACTAGAGCCACCATATTGCAATGATATTGATTATATCAAGCTAAAATATGACCTGATACTTCAGCTAAGCAATCATGAGACTGGAGTTGGGTGACTCACATTGAAGCCGCCACAGAATCCCTCGTTGTCGTTGTAATCAACCGGTGTGGACCAGCCCATTCGCCAGGCTGAAGCTCGTGAGGGTGGTTCCAGCAAACGCCCATGGCTGTTGACCCCACCACCCATCTGCCCTCACACATGACACGATTAGTACATTAGGATGCGTTTCAACATAGGCATTAATACCTACACCAGCAGTGTTAGAGGATACTGATTATTCACTTGTGTCTGCCTGTCCGTGTGTCTGTGGATGAGGCTACTACAGAGAGTTGTTATTGGATTTCAATGAAATCAGGTGAATAGCTGGCCATGCGGTCAAGGAAACCTTTATTGGAATTTGATGTGAATTCGGATCGGGATGCAGGGAAAATTAATTATTTTTATTAGCGTCGCTGGAGGCAGACTAAAACTGTGAAATTAATTACCTCCGCCAACGACTCTGGACAGAAGTTGGAATACAAATAATAAATTTTATTAGTACATGTTGAAGGATATATATATATATATATATATATATATATATATATATATATATATATATATATATATATATATATATATATATATATATATATATATATATACGTATAAAGAGAGAGACTGACAAAAATAAATATATATATGTATAAATAATATACTGTATATATATATATATATATTATATAACTATATATACAGTATATTACATATATTATACATATATCTGGTGATTTAGTGGGTAATTACGGCGCTCCAATCGGACAGCCGGTGAAGGTTTATATCCAAGGGGTGGTTGGGGTTTTTGCTCACGTAATGCCACCCAGGGATGAGTGAGGCTGGTCACTCTCATCTTAAATGTGAGGACCAACTTGCCTAGCCCCAGGCTCCTACGCTTCTCATGGGGCAACGTAGGATTGGATGATGGATAGATGGATGGTTTATACCATATTATATATATATATATATATATATATATATATATATATATATATATATATATATATATATATATATATATATATATACTGTAAATATCTATCAATCTCTGTCTATCTATCTATCTACTTATATATATATATATATATATATATATATATATATATATATATATATATATATATATATATATATATACTGTATATATATATATATATATATATATATATATATATATATATATATATATATACATATATATATATATATATATATATATATATATATATATATACTGTAAATATCTATCAATCTGTCTATCTATCTATCTATCTATCTACTTATATATATATATATATATATATATAAATAGATAGATAGATAGATAGATAGATAGATAAATATAGATATAGATATAGATATAGATATCTATGATAAACTCTATCTCTCTATCTATCTATAGCCCGACGTCCTACTCCCGCAAAAGGTGGACGCAGACAAAACGCCTCCAAGTCGCTCTGTCACCCACCAATTGACTACCCTCCCCCCAACTCACTCCCCCCTCCCTCATATACCTCTCAACTCCATCCCTCCACCTCATCCTCGGTCTTCTCCTCCCTCTCCCTCCCTCCACTTCACCTACATACCCCCTCTTAGTCAGTCTTTCATTCTCCATTCTCTCCACATGTCCAGACCACCTCAGTGTATTTTTCCAAATCTTCTCAACCACATCCACATCCACCCCACAACGTTCCTTCACTTCTTCATTCGTCAACTTGTCCCTCCATGTCACTCCACATGCTCCTTTCAAGTAACTTATTTCCACTGCTCTCACTCTTGACTTGTTCCCCTCTTGCAAGGTCCATGCCTCGCTTCCATACGTCAGGGTAGGGATCACAATACTATCATGCAGTGACTTCTTAACTTCCATACTCACCTCCCTATTTCTCATCACTGCTTTCAGTGAACCAGCAACCTTCCTACCCTGCTGTACCCTTTCACGCACTTCATCCCCCAACGTTCCATCCCTACTCATCACACTACCCAAGTACTTGAATGCACTCACATTCTCCATATCCTCGCCATCCAACCTCATTGTGCATTCTGTGACTTCATTCCTCTCAAACACAATAACTTTAATCTTCTTTACATCAACTTTCAGATTCCTCTTCCTACGCACTGTCCCAAATTAATTCACCAAACCTTGCAACTCCCATTCATCTTCACTCAACAATACCGTATCATCAGGAGACAGCAACACCGGAATCTTCCAAATCTCACCCTCATTCGTTAGAGCCAGCCCCACATCCACTGCCCTACCTTGCACCTCCTTTACGACCCCGTCCATGTATATATTAAACAGCCATGCAGACATCACACAACCCTGTTTCAGTCCCACACTGAAATCAAAGAACTCACTCAGCTCACCATCTACTCGCACCGTAGCCCTAGCTCCTTCGCACATACTCTTCACAGCACTAAACACTTTCCCTTCCACTCCGTATATTCTCAATACCTTCCACATACCTTGTCTATCTAATCTGTCATAAGCTTTCTCCAAGTCCATGAAGGCAGCATACACTTTCTTTCCCTTCTCTAGATACTTCTTCACTAAACATCTTAGAACAAATATCTGATCTACACACGCTTTTCCCTTCCTAAATCCCCCTTGTTCTTCTCCAACTCACGTAGTGTATTTACTTGTACTACTACCACTCTGCCCTCACACAACACTATAGTATTAGTACAAGGTCATGGATTACACATTGGCATTTTTGTTCGTCATCCCATACGCACGACATTTAACAATGATGTTGTACACCTTCATTATTACCCATTTCTTGACACACACAACAACATTAGTAAAGAATGGGTGATTTATATGCTGACAGTGTATAAAATGGTGCTAAGAATGTCACTTATTAACATGGCAGCAACTCACCAAAATGATCACACCATTTTAAGTATTCTAAGGATTATTTTATACTACCCTTAATATAACTTGTTTTGGAAGACTCACTTATATACATGGTAGAAACTTACCAAGACTATCATAAGAAGCACGAACCAGAGTGAGAACACTGGCATTGCACGCCTTTGAGAAATATTTAAATGAATATATAAAATGTACTTAGAACGGTGTGTGTGTGTGTGTGTGTGTGTGTGTGTGTGTGTGTGTGTGTGTGTGTGTGTGTGTGTGTGTGTGTGTGTAAAGAATAAGCGAGGTGGTGGCGTCGTAGATTCAAGAAGTGGTGATATGGTGGACTCAAGAGATGGTGTTAATTTGGAGTCAGGAGGTGGTGTTATGCAGAAGTCAGGAGGTGGTGTTATGTTGGAGTCAGAAGGTGGTGTTATGGTGGAGTCAGGAGGTGGTGTTATGTTGGAGTCAGAAGGTGGTGTTATGGTGGAGTCAGAAGGTGGTGTTATGGTGAAGTCAGAAGGTGGTGTTATGGTGGAGTCAGGAGGTGGCGTTATGGTGGAGTCAGGAGGTGTGGTAAGACGATGTCAAGATCTGGTATGTTGGAGCACAGGTTAGGCAGCATGATATATATATGTGGCCCCTGGTGGCGTGGGAGTCACGGCCGGAAGAAACAAATTTTTCACTTGCCCTTATCCTACTTGCCGGCATCTGGGGCCTCGCGGCACCCAGCTCACTTCTCCCTGCCCACCTTCACACCCCACGCTTTTTTAACTGGGCTATTGTGTTTGCATGAAGATACCATTTTGCCTGATCGTAAAGATAGTTCTAGGTAATATATGCTGTCAGACAGGGAGGTGAGATTATTAGTAATGGAGACTTGGAGGCATAAATGAATGAGCCCTGTGGTTAAATGTCTAGTTAAGTACATTTATTACTCCTCCTACATTTCCTGTTATTCAATATTTTTTTACAGTACCCGCCTTCTTATATGCATAAAACTTTTTTTTTTTTTTTGCCTATCGACCATTGGGGCCAAAGCCCCTGATCATTAAGGCCGTATATATATATATATATATATATATATATATATATATATATATATATATATATATATATATATATATTGTACATATAAACATATATACATATATATACAAACATATATATACAGACATACACACACACACACACACACACACACTTCCATGCATATATACAGACACACTTTCATGTACACGTACACATATATATATATATATATATATATACATATATATATATATATATATATATAATAATTTTTATTTTATTTGTTTTTTTGTATTTTGTTTTATTTTTTATTTATTTTTTTTTTTGACACATTATTCATAATCATAACTAGCTAAAGACCCTAAAACTAATCACCTAACAGACAAATCGTTAACCTATACTAAATCCTACAGAGGCATAAAACCAAACATGTGTTCAGTTAAAATGTCTTCAGTACGATAATCAAAAATTTTAATGGCACGTCGTACCTTGCAACTGTTGATTAGTGCAAATATTTGCTTTCCAGAACAGCCTACTAAATATTTAATTCCATTTTGCGTTTTGATATGCAAATGTAGGATAATCCATCACACTCTTCTAGTACTACACCCTTTTTACTCTAACTTGACCTAACAATACCATCTCTCCATCTTGAATGCTGAGTTGTAAGAATATTTAAATACTAGAATATAATGATGGTCGCGAAGACGTGCTATGGAAAGGATGCATAATTGTATTATTGTCTTTTTCTGCCACTGAAATACGTGAAATAAACTGCAAATGGAAAAAAAAATATCCAGGCCGGGTTAGTTTAAAAGAGGTATGATAGTAATAAACAAATACCTGGCAGCCAGAGATAGTCATATCTTCATAGCTATGGCAAAAGCGCATTTCATCTACGTACAGTGGAGTCTCTTTTATCCGAAATTCATTTAACCGTAATATGCCATTAACCGTGAATTTTACTAAAACGTTCTCATTTCGATTAACCACATAAATCTGAAATCTATCCGAAAATTCAAACACGGCGGGCTTGTTTCGCGCCACTAGCGTTAGTTTACGGTTGCTCCGCTACTCGCTAGAGCGAGCGAGTTGCCTACTCCCTCACCTGCATCCACCACCTCAGAAGATTAGGATGATGTGGGAGATGATGTGGATGATTTGGAAATGATTGAATAAGAAAACAGAAAATATGAAAAAAACAGTTAGGTTTAAGACTTTATTTGTTCGAATTGCTTACAATGACGTACGTAATTGTTTTGGTGAAGATTTATTTAAGTTTATTTAAGTGAAGATTTATTTAAGTTGACAGTTTCTATTACAGTTACAAAAGTGCAGTTACATATGTAGTTACTACAATGTATTAAGTGTTTTGGTAATGGTTGAGTGGCTTTTGGGGTGCTGGTGGTGGTGGTGGGCTAGACGTCGCCAGAAATGGGTGATGGGTGAGTACCATACTGTTAACTTGTATCCTGCATATTAATACAGTATCTTTTATCCGAAAAAAATCGATTAAACGAAGCTTTGAAAGTTCCATGATTTTTGGATAAAAGACTCCACTATATATATACACCCGTCCGTTAAGATGTGAAGTATTATATCACATGACCGATTACCATTGTGAAAACTCAAATGTACAGTACCACAAGCTGGTAACCCCTTCTCTTGGACAAGCGGAAATGTGTAAGTTCATTAGTCACTACATTACTGAGGACTAATCTTATCACATGTCGTCGGTGATGATGTAGTCATTCCAAGCTGCTTATATCGGTGATAACTTTATCTGGCCATATGGGAGTTTCACACCTTATCTCTGACGCACGTGAAAGATAATAAGACACCTTCCACAAGGGTCGATATTTTTCTCATTTTTAGAGGTCTGCGTCATACCCTTCAGTGTTGTAATTCACACAAGTGATGCAACAGTGCTTAGGGGGCGGCATCCGTTGTGCGCACGTTCGCCAACTCCATCGTGATAGCATCACATACAATCCTAGTCCTGAAATTTGGGGTCTAATCATTTACTGATGCTTCCCGTCAAAACGTACAATGTTTCATCAAGCAGCAAAGGAGCTCCGCATGGTTTTATAGTTATGGACGCTAAGAAAATGAAATGTAATTTAAGCCACACAAAATCCACAAGGATTTTTCAGGTTAGGAATCAGGATTTGTAGGAAGATAAAGCGTAAGGGTCGCCATTGAATTGTAACAGTTAATTGTATAAGAATGCTGACTGACATTATTCTTAATGATTACCGTGTGACACCGATAGTTGTAAAAATGCAAGTCCAGAAACTCAGTCATATGACCTCAAGAAATGCAGTAAATACTGTAAACATTTGAACAATTAAATAAGTAAACAAAGCAAGATAAGTGGCGTACAGTACTTCACGATACTGTCACAAAACCAGGGTTGGATACGTAAGGGATTGAGCTCATCAGAGATATGCATATTAAAAGTGGAAGATTGGTTAACATAAATACCATCGCTTCTGCCTCAGTAAACGATTTTCAGTAGTGCATATTGATATACTACCAATACCAAAACTTATGTTACACTTTACGATCATGTGCCGTTAGTTTAGTAGTTTCATTATAAATGGATAAGGATTTATTTCATTTATTCTGCAGGAATCGCAAACACTGCACCCTTAAATTTCACCGAGCTTTTCTTGAGATAACCTTGATCGAAAGTGAATGGCATAGAAATTGAAGAGAGAAATCTGTTTTCACCAACTTTCCATGCTCCGCATAACTTTGTTCTGTATAACTGTCGGTCCATACAGAACTTTCTTTACATTATAATGTAATGCAGTTTAAGAATAACACAGAAAATACCCTCCAGGCCATGTCGGCAAGTTTTCAGACGTAATGTTAATAAGGCTAACTAGATGAAACTGGCGTTATGACATATGATACATAAGATGGGTATTTGTATTACTAATATATTGGGTGTCACTAGTGAAATCTATTAATTTTCTGTTAACCAAATCATATTCATGCCTCTGACACTGCATCATTTTGGCACCACAGCAATGTCATTATTTCAGCTGTATTTAGTTCCTGAGAATTCAATGGTTAAGCTCCATAACAAGAAACGATCATCTTACTGTAAATGATGGGTGTTTAATTTTAATTGCAGTTGTTCCGTATCGGCAAATACTCTCATATAATTTCCCTCGTAAATTCATGCATACCAATGTACCATTGTATAGTGAGTGAAATACATTATACGTAAAACAATTACGCTTCCACTCTACAGTAAGAGTATATATATATATATATATATATATATATATATATATATATATATATATATATATATATATATATATATATATATATATATATATATATATATATATATATATATATATATATATATATATATATATATGAGCCTCTGTGGTACACTGGTATGAGTGTGCGTCTCGCACTCTGGTCGACGCGGGTTCGCCTCCCACCAGCGTTGTAAAAACTTTGGGAAGCGTTCACCGAGCCACTGACCGCTTTGGCGGACGTAAGGGGTGCTGTGGTTGAACCAGTGTCGCATACCAGTATGCTTTTTTTTTTGCGAGGAAGAAGGAACCAAAGGCCATGAGCCCGCAATAACAGTTCCCTCTAAGAGAAAAACAAAATACTAGAGGGAGCCAGATTCAAGATCCATTCATTTCGAGATGCCTGGACACACTGCGTTTGAAAGACTGGAGATCATAGGCAGCAGGAAACACACACAGAGGGAGACAGTTCCAGAGTTGACCTGTTGCATAAATGAAGGACTGGGAGTAACAGTTAACTCCTGCATTAGAGAGTTGGACAGAAAAGGGATGAGAGTTTGCTGCTAGACGGATGCTACGCGCCCGTCATAGAGGTAGAGGAATGCATGCAGACAGTTCAGAGGAGCAGTGACCATTAAAGTAGCGATAGAAAAGAGATAAAGATGCAACAGTGCGGCGAAGAGACAGAGGTTGAATGGAGTTAGTAAGAGGAGGAGAGTTAATAAGATGAAAAGCCTTTGACTCCACCCTATTGAGAAGAGCTGTATGTGGGGAGCCTCCCCACACATGAGAGTTGTACTCCACACAGGGGCAGATAAAACCCCTGTATAGAGTCAACAATTGTGCAGGGGTAAAGAAAGAACGGAGTCGGCTTAGCACACCCAATCTCTTGGAGGCAGATTTTACAAGAGATGCAATATGATCTTTCCAAGATAAGGCCCAAGTAAATGAAACCCCAAGCATGTTCAACGATGATGCAGGATTAAGCTGAATATTATTAAACATTAGTGGGTATACCTATGGAAGATTTTGATGGGTTGAAAGGTGTAAGAACTGAGTCTTAGATGCATTAAAAACAAGATTATTTTTACTCCAGTCAGAGATACGAGCCAAGTCAGACATTAGGTGTGCCATAGCCTCATCCCTTGTTTGTTGAAGTAACTGCTGAGATGGGCATTGCGGGAACCGAATGGAAAGGTGAAGGGTGGAGTCATCAGCATATGAGTGGACAGGGTTAGATGTACAGCTTAGAAGGTCATTGATGAATAAAAGGAAGAGAGTTGGTGATAGGACAGAGCCATGAGGAGCACCACTGTTGATAGACCTAGGTGAAGAACGATGGCCATCTACAACATCGGCTACAGAATGACCGGAAAGGAAGCTAGCAATGAAGTCACAGATAGAAGGATAGAAACCGTAAGAGGGCAGTTTGGAAATTAAAGATTTATGCCAGACTCGATCGAAAGCCTTTGAGATGTCAAGTGCAATGGCAAAGCTTTCGCCAAAGTCCCGAAAGGAGGATGACCAGGAGTCTGAAAGGTAGGTGAGAAGATTGCCAGTGGAGCATCCCTGACGGAACCCGTATTGACGATCAGAAAGAAGGTTGTGATAGGAAATGTGCCTTAAAATATTTCTATTGAGAATTGACTCGAAAACTTTTGAAATACAGGACATTAAAGCAATTGGACGATAGTTGGAGGGTTGGGAGTGGTCACCTTTCTTTGGGACTGGCTGAATGAGAGCAAACTTCCAGCAAGAAGGAAAAGTACAGGTTGACAGACAAAGGCGAAAGAGTTTGCCTAGGCAGGGTGTAAGCACAGAAGCACAGTTCTTGAGAACAAGAGGAGGGACTCCATCAGGCCCATATGCCTTGTTAGTATTGAGGCCAGTGATGGCAGAAAATACATCAGCTGAAGAAATTTCAATGTCAGCCATGAGGAAGTCAGAGGAGGGAAGTGATGGAGGAACAGCACCAGAATCGTCTAAGATGGAATTGGAGGAGAAAGTCTGTGCGAAGAGATCTGCTTTATCAGTAGAAGAAATAGCTACAGAGCCATCAGAGTAGAAAAGAGGAGGGAAGGATGATGTGGTAAAATTGTTAGAAACGTTTTTGGCATGGTGCCAGAAGGAGCGGGAAAAATTCGAGTTGGAGAGTTGAGAGCATTTAGTACGGATGAAATAATTTTTTGCAGAGCAAAGAACTGACTTAGCACGATTCCGGGCAGAAACGTAAAGATGATGTGATTCAGGGGTGGGTTGGTACCAGTACCTTTTGTAGGCCCTCTTCTTGTTGTGGACAGCATTAGAACAAGCGTGATTAAACCAAGGCTTTCTTGTGTTAGTCAAAGGATATGAGAAAGGAATATATGCTTCCATGCCCGAGAGAATAACCTCCGTAATGCGCAAGAAACAGTCAGATGGCTTCCGGCCATGGAAGGCTATAATCATTCCAGGGAAAATCAAAGAAGTACCGCCTGAGGGCCTCCCAATCCGCGGCTCCAAAATGCCACAGACGATGTTTCCCTGGAGGGTCCACAGGCCAAACCAGAGTGATAGGACAGGTTAAGGTGATAAGGTTATGATCGGAGGAGCCCAATGGAGAGAAAAGATTAACAGTGTAAGCAGAAGGATTAGTTGTAAGGAAGAGGTCAAGTATATTGGAGCTCTCTCCAAGGCGGTCTGGGATGCGGGTAGGGTGCTGTACAAGCTGCTCTAGGTCATTAAGGATAGAAAAGATGTAGACTTGTTCACCAGGTGGATCAGTGAAAGGAGAGGAGAGCCAAAGGTGGTGGTGAGCATTGAAATCTCCTAGAATGGAGATTTCGGAGAAAGGAGAAATGGATAGAATGTGTTCCATCGTAGAAGTAAGATAATTAAAGAATTTTTGATAGTCAGTAGAATTAGGGGATAAGTAAACAGCGCAGATAAATTTAGTCAGGGAATGACATGAAAGCCGAAGCCAGAGTGTAGAGAATTCAGAAGAATCGAGTTCAGGAACACGAGAGGAAGATAAGTCGTTGCGTATATATACTGTACACAAAAGCCACATTTGGCTTTGAAATGAGTATAGAGAAAGTAGGAGGATACAGAAAAGGATTTGCTGTCAGTTGCCTGAGACAGCTGAGTCTCAGTTAGAAAAAGAAGGTAAAGTTTAGAGGAGGAGAGGCGGTGCTCAACAGAGCGAAAGTTAGAGGAAAGGCAGCGAATGTTGCAGAAATGAAGAAGGAGAGAGACAGACAGTGGTTCCAGGCACCTCGAGTCGTCACCAGGAGAGGGGCGGAAGGTGGGGGCATTTATGGTCCCTCCCCCCTGGGGACTCCGAGGCTGGGTGTTGAGACGCCATGATATTTTTTTTTTTTTTTTTGGGGGGAAAGGAATGTAGTGTGTACTGTGCATGTAGTTTGGTGTAGTTAGAGAAATTTGTGTTGGAGAGCATGCTGGCCTACTCTGTGTAACTGAGACACTGAAAAAGTTCAGCAAAGGGGGATGGTCAGGAACTAGTCTTGAGGACTGATGAAACGGGAGCTCCAGCACTCCCTGTCATCAGCTTTCCATCCACCTCTGGAGTACTGCCCTGCTCGACTGATGCTACAGGCGGGCCGATTACACTTGGTTCACAGACTACACACACATCCAAAGCCACTACAACACTACAGTCACACTCACAAACACTTCTCACCCTACATACAGTCTCTACCGGACAGCCTAAACCACTAGGTAGATATACATTCGCTGTATCGTCCCTGCTTCGGTAGGGATAGGCTGGTCCTGAAGTGGATCTCAACGGCTGATGATGATGATGATATATATATCATAAGTATGAAAGGATGTTGTAGAGAGATTGTACCAACATGATTGACCAAATGTGTCTGACTTTCCGTTCAGTGTTTCAAAAAGTAGAGGTCATTCTATAGTTTTTAAGAGATGGAATAGATTTAATAAAACAGTTAGGGCAAGATGAGTCATAATTTCTGTGAAGCCAGGTAAGGGGAGGGGATAATGTCAATAACCGGACAAATTCTGACGAATGAAAGTAGATGTTTTTATTATTATAGTTAGAATGAAGAATAAATTAAATACAATGTTGAGGAACGGCGGAATCAAAACTGGAATTGAAAACTTTGTTTCACTTTATGCAGCTGGATCAGTACCAGGCATTATGTATGGTAATCTAAAGATTCGCGGACAGTGAATTTAACTTAGGTCGTTTGTCTCTTCTAGAAAACCAGCAGGCTATTATTTAGCCAAATTCTTGTTTCTATTGTGACTTCCTTGACTACTAAAGAGTACAATATCACAAATTCAAAAGTTTTTATGGATGAAATTATGTCTTTAACATTACCCTCTCAGTATGTTATGACTACCTGTGATATATTTATGCATTAATGTACTGTACCTCTTGTTGAACCCATAGAAATAATTCCTGAATTTTATAAACCAAGCATTTTTTTTTTTTTTTTTGGATGCAGCTCAGATGAGAAAGTTATTAAAATTTGGAACATCAGAAACATGTTTCCTCTTTGACAATATTCTTTATAATCAAGCAGATGGTATTAATACGGGTTCGCAATTTGCACGTATTTTGGCTTTTTTTTTTTTTTTGTGCATTAGGGAGATGTCATGGTTGAACATTTGTCCATGTGAACTGCGATCATTTTATTTTAGAAAGTACGTGACTGCCTTACTCATGATTTTCAGCAATGATCAGGATCACCTATGATTCCTTTATTTTAAAGGTACAACACCAATTTTCCGGCTTTGGATGGTTCAGCATCTCATTTAATCAGGACAGTTTTACGAAAGGGCACTTGATATTCCCGAGTCCACCAAATTAATTCACCTAGGATTTCATTATATGTAATGTTTAGGTATAGTGCTTTTTTTTTTCTTTGTTAGCTAAACGTTACTGATATTGGTGCCTGTATGAGCTAATAAGCTACATAGGCAGTTACACAAGCAGTACCTTTGCCCATTAATAATCCGAAAATAAATTCGTTTATGTCAAAACTTGCTACCTTTTTATGTATATGTTCTATAAATATTGCACGTAGGCTATTATGCAGATGCTCTATTTTCTTTGTAATATATATATATATATATATATATATATATATATATATATATATATATATATATATATATATATATATTACAAAACGAAGGTGATTTAGTGATTGATTGACTACTATCCTACTACTGCTACAACGTCTGTAAAACGTCAATAATCCACATAGTCAGTGTAAATAACAATGCTATACTCGTTTTTACTTTAACACTGCTATCTTCTTTCTGTATCCTCCTGCTTTCACTATACTCATTTTAAAGCCAACAGTGGCTGTAGTGTATATGTACGCTACAACATATCTTGCTCTCGTGTTCCAGCACCTGAATCTTATGAACTCTCTATCCTCTGGCTTCGGCTATCCTGTCATTCTCTGACCAAATATATCTGCTCTTTACTTACCCCATAGTTCTACTGAGTATGAAAAACTCTTCAACTGTCTTACCTCTAAGATGGAACACATCATATCAATTCCTCATTTCTCTGAAATCTCCATTCTAAGTGATTTCAACTTTCACCACCACCTTTGGCTCTCCTCTCCTTTCACTGATCCACCTGGTGAACAACCCTACTTTTTTTCTATCCTAAACTACCTAGAGCAGCATGCACAATAGCCTACCTGTATCCCTGACTGTCTTGAAGAAAGTTCCAGCATATTTAACCTCTTCTTTGTAACTAGTCATTCTGCTTATTCTGTTAATCTTTTCTCTCCACTGAGCTCCTCCGATCACAATCTTACCACATTAACCTGCCCGATCGCTCCAGTAAGGCCTGTGGACCCTCCAAAGGAACGTTGGTTATGGCACTTTGGAGCTGCTGATTGAGTTGCCCTCAGGCAGTACTTCTTTGACTTTCAGTGGAATGATTATTGCTTCCATATCCGTGAGCCATCTGAGAGTGTTTTGCGCATTACGGAGGTTATTCTCTCGAGCATGGAACCATACATTCCTTTCTCATATCATGTGATTAATACAAAAAAAAAAAAAAATGGTTTAATCACGCTCTTTCTAATGCTGTCCACAACAAGAAGGCCTACAGAAGGGGCCGGAGCCAACCTACCCCTGACTCTTACCTTTTTTACGTTCTGCCCAGAATCACGTTCAGTCTGCTCTTTCCTCTGCTAAAAACAGTTTCATTCATTCTAAGTGCTCTGAATTCTCCAGCTCAAAATTTTCCCGTTCCTTCTGACACCTTGCCAAAAAACTTTCTAACAGCTTTCCTGATCATCCTTCCCTCCTCCTTTCCACTCTGATGGCTCTGTAGCTATTTCTTATACCGATAACCTTAGATGATTCCAGTGCAGTTCCTCCATCAGTCCCCCCCTTTGACTTCCTCATGGTTGACATTAAAACTTCTTCAGTTTTTGTATTTTCTGCCATCGCTAATCTCAATACTAACGAGATATTTGGGTCTGATGGGGTCCATCCTGTTGTCCTCAAGAACTATGATTCTGTGCTTTCACCCTGCTTAGGGAAACTCTTTTGCCTTTGTCCTTCAAGATGTACCTTTCCTTCTTGCTGGAAGTTTGCTCTCATTCAGCCTGTCCCAAAGAAGGATAACTATTCCCAGCCATCTAACTGTCGCCCAATAACTTTAACATCCTTTAACATCCTGTATATCAAAAGTTTTTGAAATTATTCTTAACAAAAAAGTTTAAAGTACCTTTCCTATCACAACCTTCTTTGCGATCGTCAGTATGGGTTTGCCAGGGACGTCCAACTGCCGATCTTCTCACCTACGTTTCAGACTCCTCGTCATCCTCTTTTCGGGGCTTTGGCAAAAGCTATGCAATTGCACTTAACATCTCAATGGTTTTCTATTGAGCTTGGCATAAATCTTTAATTTGCAAACTGCCATCACAGCGGTTTCTATCCTTCAATCATTGTCTTCGTCTCCAGCTTCCTTTCTGGTCGTTCTACAGTATAGCTGCTATTAAAGACAGCCACCATTCTTCTATAGCTATCAATAGTGGCGTTCCTCAGGGCTCCGTCCTAACGCCAACTGTTATCCTTCTGTTCATTATTGAGCTTCTAAGCTTTACATCTAACAGTATTGACTCATACGTTGATGACTCCACCCTTCATCCTTCCATTCACTTCCCGCAGTGCCCATCTCAGCAGTTTCTTCAACGACCAAGGGGTCACGGTATAACACACCTAATGTCTGACTTGGTTCATATCTCTGATTGGGTAAAAGTAATCTTGATATTTTTAATGCATCAAAAACTCTGTTCTTACTTCTTTAAATCTGAACAAACCTTCCACAGGAGTACGAGTATCTTGTAATTTTTAACAATATTCATCTCATTTTTCCATCTTCTTTAAACATACTTGAGGCTTCATTCTCTCGGGATTTATCTTTGAAAGATCATAATGCTTATCTTGTGAAATCTGCTTCCAAGACATAAGGTGAACTAAGCTGACTCCGTACCTTCTTTACCCCTGCACGGTTGTTGACTTTATACACGGGTTTTATTTGCCCCTGTGTACAGCACAACTCTCATGTGTGGGGAGGCTCCGTACATGCAGCTCTTCTCAATACGGTGGAGTCAAAGGCTTTTCGTCTCATTAATAATCCTCCTCTTACTAGCTCGCTTCGACCTCTGTCTCTTGGTCACACTGGCGCATCTTCATCTCTTTTCCATTGTTTCCTCAATGGTCACTGCTCCTCTGAACTTTCTGCTTGCATCCCTCCACCACTACGGCTGGCGCGTACCACCCATCTGCTATCAAACTCTCATCCCTTTTCGTCCAATTGTCTAATGCAAAAGTTAAGAGTTACTCCCAGTCCTTCATGTAAGCAACTGGTCAGCTCTGGAACTGTCTCCATCTGACTGTATTTCCTACTTCCTATGATCTCCAGTCTTTCAAATGCAATGTGTCCAGGCATCTCTAAATGAACGGATCTTGAATTTGGCTCTCTTAGCTTGTTTTTTGTTTTTTAATTGAAGGAGAGGATTTTATGGGCTCCTGGTCTTTGGTACCTTCTTTCCTGCATAAAAATTAATCTCTTCAGTTTAAGTACTGAGATGTAAAGAGATTGACTTCAAAATATAATGCTAGTGAATATGCAATAGTACAAATAGGACGTAGTGCCGTAGTAGTTTTTTGTTTTTCATTGACCAAGGTAAAATTAGCTTTAAAAGGATGAAATGATTAATCAAGTAAAGAATCTGGTGTAGTGATCGAAGGAACAGCATAATGCTGTGACCATTCCACCGTAGAGAATGATGCTGATGCACTGAATTTTACAAGTTGCTGTCTTCCAGAGGTCTTTTGTTGAGGTTTATGAAGAAGGGCTGTCTGTGTTGTGATAGTGCTGTGTATGAAGTGTGTGTGTGTGTGTGTGTGTGTGTGTGTGTGTGTGTGTGTGTGTGTCTCGGTGCACTGCAATGAGGGCGAAGTGGATTGATTGCGAGTTGCATTTTGTGTTGGTATTGTAGCAGGGAAGGGTGGTAGCTGCATCACAGTCATGCTAGGTATACTTGTGTCTCTCTGGGTAGGGTAGTTTCACAGGAGTGTATGTCCGGTGGCGGTTCTTGAAGGAAATCTACAGATAAAATGATATTAAAATTGGCTGTGGTTTCAGCATTAAATAATGGACAATAATTGCACAAGGGTTTATTCAACCAAAACTAGTGTCATATTCACCTATTAAAGATTATGCAAAGGCCAACAGACATTTTGATATACCGAACAAAAAACAGAGAATGTTCATGCTTTTTGAAGTCTGGTGGGATGCTGATAAACTTAGGGAGTGATTCTTCTCTCTCTCTCTCTCTCTCTCTCTCTCTCTCTCTCGACCCAAACAGAATGATTCCAATGGCTTGACGACTTTTGATATGGAGGCTAAAATTTTGAGTCCAGGCCTACAGCAACATTTCAGGTGGCATAGGAGGCTTTACAGTGTTTCTTGTGCGATTTTTTCTGCATATTACACGAGAGGGACATTATATTTACTCAGCGTGTATGAACGTGCATGTGTGTGGGGGGGGGTGTTAAAATAATTCAAAAAGTTTTCATTCTATGTGAATATACCTTGAAGGTTAGCCAATAAGATAGTCTTTTTCTTTTTATATAATACATCAAAGGTCCAGGTCACATGGCTAGGTTAATGTTTGCCATGAGCTAATGTTGCGTGGTACCACAACAATTCAAATTGTTGGAGAGTTCATTCTTGAGTTTTCAAGGGTTTGTCAGCTTGTTCCACTGATTTGATGAGTTAATGCTTTGTCTCATTCTCCTGCAAGATTTGGTGGTGTTCCCAGCCCCAGGATCGCCAGTCAACTATATGTCTTCGGCGGAGGAACACTTAGCCACAGCTACCGGGATTAATGCTTGTCCCTGGGACTATTACAGTTTGTTTAACAGGAAGGACCCCAAATTGTGAAGAAAATAACCACTGTGTTGGGATATTTTGTGCCGATGAGTGAAGCAAGAGACCACCTCCTATAGCCATTGAACATCGTGACAGGGTGTTGTGTCCTTCCATTACTGTCATGTTTGTAATTTTGTGTGGGTGTCATGTTAAATGGAAGGAACTTCGAAAGTAGAATGGTGTGGTGCTGTGGTTGGTGAGTTTGTGGTCAAGCGTGTTGATTCATGTTTAGGTCATGTGTATGTACTACAAGGATTGGTCACTTGAATCTTTTACTGTTACTGGTCACACATATATACAGTTTCATTATTTTGTTGCTTTTAAATTGTCAAACTTTTATGGAAATAAGCTTGTCCCATACAAACCTAGTCTGATGAGTGTAGTTTAACTACGAGTATGATTGAGTGAAAGAACGGGAAAAGTCTGCCAGGAAGATCATGTACTACTCGTAGATGTTATGACAAAGTTTGACCTAGCACAGTCTGGTTAAACAGTTTCTGTCCGATCTATACCAAGCTTGAGGAAATGGTTCAAGTAAAGGGACGAACAAAATGAGTCAATTTTAAGAATCATTAGTCAAAGATCAAGGTCACGGAGCACGGTCAAATTTCAATCAGTGTGTCTCTGTGTGAACAAAATAACTAAAACACTTTTATTTGATTTATCTGATTTGGGCCAAACATACTGAAAGTGTCAAGGGTCAACCAAGAGATTGACGTACAGATTTTTAGGACAATAGTCAGATCTCAAATCACAGGGCCAGGTAAACTTTAGGTAAACATAAACAACTTGAATCCTGTCCACACCAAGTTTTGTGGAAGGATTCAGGGTAAGGCAAGAATAATGGCTTTAGATTTTGAGGACAGCCAATTAAATGTTAAGGTTGCATGGAAAAATAAAAACTTAAAGTCACATGGCAAGTATAATTGGAATAGTTTCACTCTAATGTCGACTAAACTACGTGGGAGAATTCTGGATAGAGCACAGATGAAGGGATTCGATTTTAGAGCAATCAGCGAGGGTCACAGTCATAGGCCAAAGTCCTGTGTTCAGCCTTTAGTCCAATTGAGCGTTTTTATTTTTATTTTTATCATGTGTTCTAATTTCGATATAGCTTGCTTGAGTAATATACATGAGGATAAAGAGAGGAAAAAGGTAAAATAAATCGCTGATGAGGAGGCTTTGCAAAATCTCTGGCAGCTCCCTGAGTCACAGCAGCTCCTTGGCTTGGTGGTCTACTGTTTGTTATGGCACCACACGAAGCACCTGAATCCCGTGCCTGAGATATCTGAGTTAGTGGCGAAAGTGATGCGAGCCCACCCATCATAGGTGATGATACCACTGGGGGAGTTGCTTCCACAGTACCTGAAGAAGACAATAAATAAACAAGAATTAATGCCAAGGAACAGCAAACCCTTTCCCAGCAGTCATTTTAGTGCTGACGTATAAACACAACAGGATATCTAGTCAAAGATGTCAGCTATCAAATTTGGAGTAAATCGGGCAAAAATTTACGATTTTATGCCCACTTGAAATTTTAGGCCCCACCCACCTGACATTGACCCCCCTACCGCTAACTGTGGCGTGACCTCCCTGATGTAATGAAGCATGTTATAGAATGCATTTTGAAAGATGCACCTTTAGCTTTTGGTTTCATGTCTATATGACAAAGCTGAAAGGAGTTATGGCAGAAAAAGAATGATTTTTATAATACGTTTTTGGGACCTACAGCCTGGGCTTTGGCTCAATTTGGCCCAAAAATTTAATCAGATTATCAGAAGGTCGAAGCCGATCATCCCTGTAATTTTAGTCAAAATCGCACTAGTAGTTGTCGCGTAAAGTTGTTAACAGGCAGACGGACAAACAGACAGACAAACCGAGTGAAAACAATACCCGTCCCCGAACAGCTCCGAGGCGGGGACGGGTAGCCAGTAAACTGTGCTTTGTGAGCACGTGGCAAGCGAGCGAGTGCCATGTTATCTCAATATTAGTTCTTCATGACAGTAGCTGAACAATGAAAAACATTCTGGAACGAATGATGTTCTCTCACATACACTAGCGAAAACAACACACACACACACACACACACACACACACACACACACACACACACACACACACACACACACACACACACACACACACACTTGGAAAACTCGAGATTCCAAAGGGTTCCTTCACATTTATGGATGAGTTTTGAGTTTACAGCAAAATTTATTGAATGAATGTATCACAGGCAGAAAGAATTTCAACTCTACATCACATAGAAGCAAAGTTATTAGCTTCAGCTTAGCATGATAGCCAGGTCGGGCTAAGCCACTCATTTCCAAACTTAACTGAGAATAAACATCGTACGCTTGTTCCGCTCCCTGGCCCGTAATAATTAAAGAATATATATTATAAAAACCTGCCCGGGGTTATTAAACTAAAGATCCTGGCCCAGATGTGTAGAAGGGTAGCTTCCCAGTCCAGAAATGTATATCTCGAAGTTCTGGAAAGGTAAAATTCCAAGTTCCACAGGTGTAAGCTTTGACACTCAAGACATATATGTCATAGCTCCAGAATTGTAAATTTCGAAACACCAGAACCATCCCAGGCCATGGTTTTGGACTTGCCGAAGATGATGATTCGTGTTGAACCGTCTGAGGTAAGGGTGCAGCACAGTGTTGTACAGAGACACAACTATCTTCCCAGTTCCTTCCGAAGAGAATTTATAACTGGCGAAATACGATGAATACCCTACCTCTTGCATTGAAAGATGGAAATTGTAATTTTTACGCAAAGCTGAAGTGAAATGAGTGTAGCAGAAATTACTACACCTTACCTTTGAGCATCAGATTCGGTGGACTCGACGATAACTCGATCGTTGTTGCAGTCCGTGGAGTCCTCGAGTTGGAACCTAGGGCATCGGAACTCCAGCTTCGTGTCCCTTACCTCAGTGCATGTGATCTCATATTGGCACCTGAGGTGGAGATGGTAGTGAAAGAGTAGTAATAGTGGACACAAAGAAAATTGGTAGTTGTAGTGATGATACAGGGAAGTGGTGGAGAAAGATGATGGTGAAAATGAGAGATGGTGGTGGAAGAGATGGTGGGGACTGTGGTGATCTCATACTGATACCTGACTGGGAGATTATGGTGAAAGAGTGACGATTGTGACAACCCTGTCCCGACATGTAAGACAAGGGTGACCATCATAATATCCCATGAGTAGCATTAAGTTAGCAATACCCCAACCAATCCTTGGATGTAAACTCTTACAGGAGTTGTAAATGGTTTCCTAGTTTACATTTGAGCTGCCGTTTATTGTCAAGTCACCTTGAGGCAGCACTACGTCGAGTCAGTGCGTCTCCACCTTTCATAAGAATTGATAATTTGCCTCTAAGTAAGATATATCCCTCATGGTGTGGATGGTACTCGAAAAGAGGAAGCAAGATTATTTTTCGGATAAACAAATGAAGCCGAGAAAGTTCGAACTAATGTGCAAAATGTATATATTGTATCGTTGGTTGCAGGTGGAGAAGAGATTTCTCTCTTTCTCTGTTTCTGTCCGTCTGTCTGTCTGTCTGTCTGTCTCTCTCTCTCTCTCTCTCTCTCTCTCTCTCTCTCTCTCTCTCTCTCTCACCTGTAGTTAGCTGGGTAGTTCCCAGGGTAGTTAGGCGATTGTAGGGTCACTCTCTGACTGGCTACAAAAGAGGTATTTCCACAGGGGATGGATGGGATTCGTCTTGGAATCTGCAAGTCACGAAGAAGTGCTATGGAAAGCAATTGAACAGCATTATTCTCTTGAAAGTCACGAAGAAGTGCTGTGAAAAGGAACTGAGCAGTATTATTGTCTTACAAGTCACGAAAAAGTGCAATGGAAAGGATTGTAGCCGTAATATTGTCTTTCAAGTCACGAAGTGCCGTATGGAAAGGATGGTGAGCCGTAGTATTGCCTTGCAAATCACGAAACAATGCTACAGAGAGAATATTGAACAGCAGTTGTAGTCTTGCAAGTCACGAAGAAGTGCCATGGAAAGAACTGTAGACGTAATATTGTCCTTCAAGACGAAGAAGTACTTTGCAAATGTTGAGCAGGATTTTTGTCTTGCAAGTAGAGAAGAAGTGCTACGGAAAGGACGTGATCCGCGTTAGTTTTGCAAGTCATGAAGAAATGCTATGGAATGTTGCCTAATTCTTTGATTTGATACCATTCAGCTGTTACGTCTAAGACTCTGAAGTGCAACAATTAATTCTAGACCACGATGCATGTCACGAAGAAGTGCTGGAAGTGCTATGGAAAGGAATAGAGCTTAATTATTGTCTTGCAAGCCAAGAAGGAGTGCTCTAGAGAGGATGTCTAGCTCTCTGGCTCGCTACCATAGAGAGGAAGCAGTGCAAGAATTAAAACTAGAAATCGTGTAGATCACGAAGAAGTGCTGTCTAAAGGATGTTGGGCCGCAGCTTTGTCTTGAAACCTGTAACGCTTCATTTTTTTTTTTTCTTTTTTTTTTAGTGTGGGGTACTCTTGCTACCTCTAGACAGTTTTACTCAGCCTAGATAAGACCCTTATTCTGAAGAAGTGGTAGTAGTAAGAGTTGGTGCTGAGGTTCATCTGAAACCCGGTGGACTGGAGAATAAAACTGCTCCTTTGCGGCCTATAATCCTCCTCCTACGACGTAGCGTTGGTATTAAAGAACAATTTTACAACCAGGCAGTTGCATTACCCAAATATTTTGGTGCCACCATGTGAAGGCGTCCCTCTCTAGCACCAAGTAAAGGTGCAAATAAGCAATAGCGAACGCAGATTAGACTTAGTAAAGCGACTGGATATAACCGCCTGATGCAATAGCGTACACAGGCATTTAAGGGGGCAGGGGCTCTTGCAAAAAATAGGGGTGTACCACACCCTTTACTGCTCGACAGAGAGAGAGAGAGAGAGAGAGAGAGAGAGAGAGTGTGTGTGTGTGTGAATGTGTGCGTGTGTCACTATAAGAGGGATTTCGGTAACTGGTAGGGCAAAGGGAAGTGACTCTAGCCCATTTAACCAGTACCTGTGCACGAACCTTTTTATTTCTTGCAAGGAAGAAGAAACAAAAGGCCAGGAGCCCGCAACCCGTTGCTTCCAAGGAAAAAAAAAAAAAAAAAAAAAAAAAACAATACAACAGAGAGCCAAAATCAGGATCCGTTCATTTCAAGATGCCTGGACACACTGGGTTTAAAAGACTGAGATCATAGGAAGAAGGAATTATAGACAGAGGGAGACAGTTCCAGAGATGACCTGTTGCATAAATGAAGGACTGGGAGTAACGGTTAACTCTTGCATTAGAGAGCTGGACAGAAAAGGGACGAGAGTTTGTTGCTAGACGGGTGCTACGCGCCCGTCGTAGAGGGATGCAAGCAGACAGTTCAGAGGAGCAGTGACCATTGAAGTACGATAGCAAGAGATAAAGAAGCAACAGTGCGGCAAAGAGACTGAGGTTGAAGGGAGCCGGTAAGAGGAGGAGAGTTAATGAGACGAAAAGCCTTGGACTCCACCCTATTGAAAAGAGCTGTATGTGGGGAGCCTCACCACGCGTGAGAGTTGTATTCTTCACAATGGCGAATAAAATCCGCGTATAAAGTCAACAACTGTGCAGGGGTAAAGAAGGTACGGAGTCGGCTTAGTAATTTCTTGGAAGCAGATTTTACAAGAGATGTAATATGATCTTTCAAAGATAAATCCCAAGAAAATGAAACCCGAATCATGTTTAAGGATGATGCAAGATTTAGCTGGACATTATTAAACATTAGTGGGTACTCCTATGAAAGATTTTGTCGAGTTAATAGGTATAAGAAATTAGTCTTTGATGCATTAAAAACAACAAGATTTTTCTACCCCAGTCAGAGATACGAAACATTAGGTGTGCCATAGCCTCATCCTTTGTTTGTTGAAGTAACTGCTTGAGATAGATGGGGCGGGAAGCGAATGGAAAGGTGAAGGGTGGAATCATCAGCGTATGAGTGGATAGGGTTAGATGTACAGCTTGGAAGGTCATTGATGAGTAACGGGAGAGAGTTGGTGATAGGACAGGGCCCTGAGGAACACCACTGTTCAGAGATCTAGAAGAACGGTGGCCGTCTACAACAGCAGCTACAGAACGACTAGAGAGGAAGCTAGAGATGAAGGCACAGATGGAAGGATAGAAACAGTAAAAGGCCCGTTTGGGAATTAATGATTTATGCCAGACTCGATCGAATGTCATTGAGATGTCAAGTGCAATGGCATAGTTTTCGTCAACGCCCTGAAAGGTGGATGACCAGGAGTCTGAAAGGTAGGTGAGAAGATTGCCAGTTGAGCATCCCCGACGAAACCCTACTGACTATAAAAAAGGTTGTGATAGGAAAGATCCTTTAAAAAATTTTCTGTTACGAATAGACTCGAAAACTTTTGAGACACAGGATGTTAAAGCAACTGGGCGATAGTTAGAAGGTTGGGAATGGCTACTCTTCTTTAGGACTGCCTGATTGACGGCAAACTTCCAGTAAGAAGGAATTGTACAAGTTGACAGACATAGCGAAAGAGTTTACCTAAGCAGGGTGTAAGCACAGAAGCACAGTTCTTGAGGACAACAGGAGGGGCCCCATCAGGCCCATATGCCTTGTCAGTATTGAGGCCAGTGATGGCAGAAAATACATCAGTTGAAGATATTTTTAATGCCAGCCATGGGGAAGTCACAGGGAAGGACGTGATGGAGGAACAGCACCGGAATCATCTAAGGTAGGACTGGAGGAGAAAGTCTGAAAGAAGAGATCTGCTTTATCAGTAGAAGTTACAGAACCATCACAGTAGAAAAGAGGAGGGAAGGATGATAAAGTAAATTTATTAGAAAGGTTTATGGCAAGGTGCCAGAAGAAGCGAGAAGAATTCGAGTTGGAGAGTTGAGAGCATTTAACACGGATGAAATTATTTTTAGCAGAGTGAAGAACAGACTTAACACGATTCCAGGCAGAAACATAAAAAAGATGTGATTCAGGAGTGGGTTGGTTCCAGTACCTTTTATAGACCCTCTCCTTGTTGTGGACAGCATTAGAACAAGCGTGACTAAACCAAGGCTTCTTTGCATTAGTCAGAGGATATGAGAAAGGAATGTATGCTTCCATGCCCGAGAGAATAACCTCAGTAATACACTCAGAGGGCTCCCGTGCATGGATGCAATAATCATTCGAAGGAAAATCAAAGAAGTACTGCCTGAGGGCCTCCCACTCAGTAGCTCCAAACCGACTTTTCTTTAGAGGGTCCACAGGCCATACTGGAGTGATAGGACAGGTTAAAGTAATAAAGTTGTGATCGGAGGAGCCCAACGGAGAGGAAACATTAACAATGTAAGCAGAAGGATTAGTTGTAAGGAAGAGGTCAAGTATGTTGGAACTCTCTCCTAGGTGGTCAGGGATATGAAGAGGATGCTGTACAAGCTGCTCTAGGTCATTAAAGATAGAAAAGATGTAGGCTTGTTCACCAGGTGGATCAGTGAAAGGAGAGGAGAGCCAAAGGTGGTGGTGAACATTGAAATCTCCTAGAATGGAGATTCTCGAGAAAGGAGAAACAGATAGGATGTGTTCCATCGTAGAAGTAAGACAGTCAAAGAATTTTTCATAGTAAGTAGAATTAGGGATAAGTAAACAGTACAGATATATTTAGTAAGAGAATGACAGGAAAGTCGAAGCCAGAGAGTAGAGCATTCAAAATCAAGTTCAGGAACACGAGAGCAAGATAAGTCGGTGCATACATGTACACAACAGCCACCTTTGGCTTTGAAATGAGTATAGAGAAAGTAGGAGGATACAGAGAAGGGTTTGCTATCTGTCTCTTTGCCGCAGTGTTGCATCTTTATCTCTTTTCTATCGCTGCTTTAATGGTCACTGCTCCTCTGAACTGTCTGCATGCATTCCTCCACCTTTACGACGGGTGCGTAGCACCCGTCTAGCATCACACTCTCATCCCTTTTCTGTCCAACTCTCTAATGCAGTAGTTAACCGTTACTCCCAGTCCTTCATTTATGCAACAGGTCAACTCTGGAACTGTCTCCCTCTGTCTGTATTTCCTGCTGCCTATGATCTCCAGTCATTCAAACGCAGTGTGTCCAGGCATCTCGAAATGAATGGATCTTGAATTTGGCTCTCTATTGTTTTTTTTTTTTTCTTGGAGGGGACTGTTATTGCGGGCTCATGGCCTTTGGTTCCTTCTTCCCCGCATTAAAAAAAAAAAAAAGTTGCCTAAGACAGCTGAGGCTCGGTTGAGAAGAGAAGGTGAGGTTTTGAGGAGGATAGGTGGCGCTCAACAGAGTGAAAGTTAGAGGAGAAGCCGCAAATGTTGCAGAAATAATGAAGTGAGTCAGACAGTGATTCCTGGCAACTCGTTGAGTCGTCACAGGGAGAGGGGCGGATGGTGGGGATATTTATGCACCCCCCCAAGGGGACTCCGAGACTTGGTTCGGTGACACCATTTTTTTTTTTTTTTTTTTTTTTTTTTTTTAATGGGAAGTGTAGTGTGTAATATGCATGTAGTTTGGTGTCGACAGTTAAGAGACTCTTATATTGGAGAGTATGCTGGCCTACTGTCTCTGTTACTGAAACGCTGAAAATGTACAGCAAAAGGGGATGGTCAGGAACTAGTCCCAAGGGCTGATGAAAAGGGAACTCCAGCTCTCTCTGTCATCATTTCTCCATGCACCCTGGGAGTACTGCCCTGCATGACCGGCGCGACAGTCTACTGCCCTGGTGGATTGAAAATTCCAGGTGGTACGGAAGCAGTGCTGCACCAAGAACTCAGGTGTCGATATTATTGCTTTGAGAGGACGGCTCGAAGGATTGGGGAATGAATAAATAATGCATGATAGACACTGGTGATGCTGACAGCCGTCCCCGCAACATATGAGAAATAGCCTGGCTGGTTGGAAGAAAAGTTTTATGTATGGACCACCACGTGTAAAGAAGTACAGTAATAAAGCAACTGGTCATAGCACTTTACCTACTGTAGTTCGTTAAACTTAACTAGGTTCAGTTTTTCACTCCTTTGCGGCTTATTTCACGTGGCTCAATGTCAAAAAAAAAAAAAAAAAAAAAAAAAATCCATAAGATTTCTTCGCGACTGTCATCATATTTTATTGCAAATCTATTGCTGCAACTGAATGTTCAAGGTTGCAGTTTTAGGTCATTTTAGAGTCAGAAAAGTATAACTTATAATTATGTGAAGTGTTTGGTGGTGGTAAGTATGAAATAAAGGAGAAGTAAACAACTTTACAAGGGAACACTGCCAGGTTGTGAAGTGTTTGATAGCTGGACGAGTAAAAATAAAATATTAAAAAGCAAAGTAAAAAATAGATGGTAGTATCTGTTACGATATAAAAAGGTAGATATAAACCATAATTAAGAGACAAACAAGTAGAGAAACAAATAGAAAAATGTACAGAAATGACTACAGAAAGGTAGAAATCAGACTGTAAAATTTAGTGCTGAAAAAGTAGAGATAAGACTAAAGAAAATGGGCACAAAATTTAAAAGCAGAGATAAAACCATGAAGATTAGATATAAGAAGTTGACATAAAAAATTAAAAAGCAGAGATAAAAGTATACATATGTAGAGAGAAAGTTATGAAGTACTGATAAACCAAAAACTAGAGAAAACTATAAAAAATAGACACAATAATGAACAAGGAGTTAAAAGATAAAACGATAGAAAGAAAATGGAAAGAGATGAAAAGTAACAATAGAACTGTAAAGCAGAGGTAAAACTATAAACACAGAAATTGATAATAGATAAAACTATAAAAAGTAAGAAGAGAAATCACAGAGATAAAACTAAGGAAGTGAAAATGATATAGAGATAAAATCAAAGTAATGTACATAAGCCTATAGAACAAGAGATAACACTATTTTTTTTTCTCAAAAAGTAATCTGACAAACTGAATGGAGTTACTGACCATGGCACGTACGTAGTAGCTCTCACTTGCTCCCGTCTTACCCATTGCTACCCCCAGACACACCAACAGAAAGTACAGTACCATCACGTTCTTAGCTGCACTGAAGACCTGCGGGTTTAAGGATTTGATTTCTCAGCCAAAAGTTTCGTTGAGATCGTTTCTCTTTCTGTGTGTGTGTGTGTGTGTGTGTGTGTGTGTGTGTGTGTGTGTAATTCCTGATGAACCCTGAAGAGAAAAAAAAATTGAATTCACAGTCAAACGTTTCAATTTTTTTTTTTTTTAATAATTCAGCAGCAGTGGATTATTCTTGTATAAATAGTTTATATATATATATATATATATATATATATATATATAATTCTTGTATAAATAGTCATATAATATATAGATAGATAGATAGATAGATAGATAGATAGATAATTCTTGTATAAATAGTTATATAATATATATATATATATATATATATATATATATATATATATATATATATATATATTGATAATGAATGGAGGAAGGAAAAACAAAGGAAAAAAAAAGTCCATGTGCCTGAAGGCATCCTCCATTCATAAAATACTTATAACAACTGGATTTAAATTTGAGAGGATTAAATGTATGTTGGAGGCAACTCCCAGGAAGTGAATTCCAGAGAGTAGTAGTTCGGGGGATAAATGAATTTTGATAAGCAGAGGTTCTGCATTGTGGGGGAGAGAGAGTGAGTTCATGGGCGCTCCCAGCTGCCCGAGTATTTCGGGAGAAAATGTGAAGGGGAAGCACAATTGAAGCCAGCTCGTCAGAGCACTTACGGTAATAATATCGATAAAATAGTGCTAAAGAAGCAACATCTCAACATAATGATAATGGAGGAAGATCCTGCGTTATGGTAGGATTATTGATTAATCTAATGGCTTTATTTTGAATTTTGTCCAACTGCCTCAATGCAACCGCTCCACATCCACTCCACAGTGGTGAACAGGATTCGATCTGAGAACGCACATGACTTTTGTATATTGTGGCCATCTGCTCGTCAGTGAAGAACTCACGAACTCTGCACATAATTCCCAGTTTTTTAGAAGCATATTTAGCAGGGGATTTAACATAAGCTGTCCAGCTTAGGCTGGGGTTTAGAGTAACACCTAGGATATCAATTGTAGTAGATATGGGAATATTGACATCGTTTAAAATTATGTGTGAGTCTGAGGGATTCTTTCTGTTGGAGAAATTAATATATTTTTTTTTCTGAGCATTAAATGAGACCAGATTTTTTTTGTCCCCATTGATTAATTTTAGAAAGGTCCTGGTTCAGAGAAATTGCTGTGATTATTTGGGAATTTATAATATTAAATTGTGTAAAGGAGGTACTGAATGTGAAAGAACTGTGAAGGGTCGAGTCATCAGCATAAGAGTGTATTGGGTTGTGCGTGACAGATAGGAGGTCATTAATATGAATGATAAAGAGGGTTGGCGCCAAAACTGATCCCTGAGGTACGCCAGCATTTATGGAATGAAACTGAGAATAAATTCCATCTACCATGACCCGTATTTTTCTATTATGAAGGTAAGAAGAACTTAGAGGAACCAGCGATGCAAGGCCATAGTGTGACATCTTAGACAATAAGGCTTGGTGCCATACACTGTCAAATGCTTTTGAAATATTAAGTGCTACTGTGTGTGTTTCACCATGTTGGTCTATTGTTCTGTTAAACTGATGGGTAAGAAAGCAAAGAATACCTACAGTTGAACGTTCTTGTCTAAATCCATACTGCTGATCATTGATTAATTTATTGATTTCTAGATGCATGACTATGTGTTTGTTAATCAGTGTCTCAAAAACTTTACCGAGAACGGAAGTTATTGCAATTGGTCTATAGTTTGATGGATTAGAAGTTGCCCTCTTTTTAGGAACAGGATGGATATTTGCTTCTTCCCAAGAGGCTGGAAAAATTGAGGTACAGATGCATAAGCGGGAAAATTTTGCTAATACAGAAGCCAACACAGAGGAGCAATTTTTAAGTATGATGGAAGGAATTTCATCTGGACCAGTAGCTTTGTCTGCTGAGAGATTCTGTAATACAGCTTGTACATATCTGGTGTGAATCATGAAAGGAGGTATTTGAGGGGAATCAAAATCAAGTACAGGAATATTGTGACTTTCTGTATTTAGGGTTGAGTTTGTTGAAAAAATGTCAACAAGAAGGTTGGCTTTTCCACGTGGGTCACTTACTAGATTTCCATTTGGGGACTGTAACGGTGGAATGGAAGAGGTGGTAGTGAAGTTAGTTTTGAATGAATTAAGGGTTGACCAGAATATTTTGTTATCATATGGATTGTTTAGTAGTTTGTTAGCTTGTCTATGTAGAAAGTTTGATTTAGAAAGATTGATAATAGGTTTGGCATGGTTTCTGATATTTTTATAATAGTTAAAGGCTTCTTTGGTTTTCGTCCTTGTATAAGCGTTATAGGCCATTGTTTTATGTTCTGTTACTCTAGCACAATTGTGGTCAAGCCATTTAGGAGACTTACACCTTTTTCTGTAAGTATAATGGGGAATGAATGTTTCCATGCCGACTTGAATGAAATCCTGTATGTGGACCAATGTGGAATTGGCATCTTGGGAGAAAAAGGAGGTCCAAGGAACATCCATGAGAAAATTTTGAAGTCCCTCCCAGTCTGCCCTGTCGTAGTGCCATTTAGTCATCACGACAGGTTCAGAGCAGGAGGGTGTGGTAGGTGTTAAACCGGTGGTTTGAATCAGACAATGATCAGAGGATCCGAAGGTGGACTTCACTTTGAGATTATAATTATCTGAATTGGTTGTTAGAAACAAGTCCAATAGGTGGGGATTTTGATCGGGGTTGTCTGGTACACGGGTGGGTTGACTGATTAACTGGGTGAGATTAAATGAGTCTGCAAATAGCTCACATTGAAGACCAGAGTCATCAGTTCTGGTTGAATAAGTGAGCCATTCGACATTATGGACATTAAAATCACCCAGAATAGTAATTTCTGATGCAGTATTAATGTTGAGGACACTTAGTTGTGAAGACAGAGAGTCAAATAAACTCGGCTCTGGAGGGGCATTAGGGGCACGATAAACACAACAGAAATACTTAATTTTACCAAAAGAATTTAATTTGTATATGGAAGAGTCGAAATGAGGACAATTAAATTTAGTAAACTCCTCCAGGGCAATTTCTGATTTAGCAAGGCAACATATGCCTCCTTTGGGTCTGAAATTTTGAATCAAGATATAACCAGGAAAATTAAATCTAGCTAAATCAGAGGTGGAGCTTACTTGTGTCTCTGTCAGAAGTAGCAGATCTGAGGATTCAAACTGGAGGAAATTTTGAACAGAGTTGATGTTGGAGTGAAGTCTCCTAATATTGCAAAAGAAAATTTTACCGCACTGACTAGCAGATTTAGGGCGCCGCAACACTGAAGGTGGAACAGTCACTTGATGACGACCGGGAGGGCCCTGTGCAGACGACCCAGCCGTGCCAGTGGTGGTCACCCGAGAAACCACCGCACTAATTCCCAGTATAACAGCAGCCATGGTTCTTTTTATGGGGGGGAGAGCAGGGATGTGCTATGGAATGTGAATGATATGTAATGACAAGATTGGTGTTCTTTGGAGAGAGGATAGCTGGTTTAAGATAATTTAATATAATGTGGATCTGTGTGTTGTGTAAAGAGGGCAGCCTGATGCCCTCCGGTGTGTGAGGGAGAAAGATGTGTAACCAGCTACCAAGGCCTAGGAGAGAAATTGGAATCCAGGCTATTCCTTGAGTCTCCCGTTACCTTGGCAGTAGTACTTTTCTGGGCGGGGCTGCCTACCCCTACTACTCACTATATATATATATATATATATATATATATATATATCTATATATATATATATATATATATATATATATATATATATATATATATATATATATATATATATATATATATATATATATATATGGTGATGATATATGCTCAGAGTCTATCTATCTATTGCCAGACGCCTTCATCCTCTAAGGGGTGGCCACAAACAAATCGCCTCCTTGTCACCCTGTTCCCCGCCGTTTTACTGCCCTGGTCCCAGCTCACACCCCCCTCTCTCATATACCTCTCCACTCCATCCCTTCATCTCATCCTGGGCCTCCCCCTCCCTCTCCCCCCTCCACCTCACTCACATACACTCTCCTCGTTAGTCTCTCACTCTCCATCCTCTCCACATGGCCAAATCACCTCAATGTGTTTCTCCCAACGCTTCCTATCACATCCACATCCACACCACAACGATCCTTCATTCCTCATTTGTCACTCTGTCTCTCCATGTAACTCCACATGCTCCTCTCAAATAACTCACTTTCACAGCTCTCACTCTTGACTTCTGTCCCTCCAACAAGGTCCAAGCTTCACTTCCATACGTTAGAGCTGGTATCACAATACTGTCATGGAGTAACTTTTTCACTTCCATACTCACTTCCCTGTTTCTTATCACTACTTTCAAGGAACCAGCAACCTTTCTTCCTTGTTGTACCCTTTCGAGCACTTCACCCTCTAAACCTCCATCCTTACACATCATACTACCCAAGTCCAGAAACGCACTCACATTTTCCATTTACTCTTCATCCAACCTCACTGTACATTCACTGACTTCACCTCTCTCGAAGACCATAACTTTACTCTTCCCTACACTCACCTTTAGATTCCGTTTCTTACATACGCTCCCAAACTCATCCACCAAGCCATGCAGCTCCCCTTCGTCTTAATAACACAGTATCATCTGCAAACAACAGTACAGGGAGTTTCCAAGCACTGCTCTCTTTCATTAGGGTCGCTCCAACATCCACTGCCCTGCCTTGTAACTCTTTTATAACCCCATCCATATACAGATTGAACAGCCATGGAGACATGACATATCCCTGTTTCAATCCAACAGTTCTCAGTTCAAAGTTTCGGTAAAATCTTTTGTAATAATTCTTCAGTAGTAGAACTCTTCCAGCCGTTGTTTAGAGGCAGATGTGTTCACTGAATGTTAGTACGTAGTACTTAATCCTTTTGAAATTGTTTATTTTTATATTATAATAGTATCTTCACAATAAATATAGTCTCAACTTGGGTTTATAATGACCTCCGCCGTCGAAGTTTGAGGGTATATTATATTCACCCGCATCTATCTGTGTGTCTGTATTTCTGTGTGTTTGTGTACAAGGTATCTGAAAAAGTTATCAAATTCCATGAAATCTGTTGGAAAGGTGAATATTGTGTCTGGGAAGAGTTGGTTAGATTTTGAGGAGGATCCGGAACCATAAGCAGGAGTAAACTATAAATTATACTGCCGTCGGAGGTATGCCTTCTCATAATGTGTAAACTAAGACCGTAGAATTAATTACGTTCGCCAACGACGCTGGTTTATAGATAAAAAAATTATATTGGCCTCGGCGGAGGTATGGATTCTGAGCTTTCTAGTTCTATTTGTAACGTGCAGGCAAAGCGATGTATTTTTCCATTCCACAGTTTGCATTTTATAAAATTATTTTTCCTATAGCACATCGTTCATGGCCGCCGGCGTGGCTGAGTGGTCACCGTTGGTGACTGCAAAACTACCGGGCCATTAGCATCAGGTTTCGAAACCTGGTGTGGGCAGCTGGTGTCACTCGACTTACGTGTCTATTCACCCTCAGTGAGTTTGTAGGTAACAGAATGAGTACCTAGGAAAGAAAATTATGATAACCTTGATGATACAGCGACCTTAAATCCCAGGATATTAGATGAAAAACCACCACAAACTCAAAGGCCTAAGTTATTGGATAGAGCACAGCAGCTAAGCGCTTCATGGCGTCTGCCCCCATCTTTATTTTACCTTTACATTGCTCACAGAACGAATGTCAGCAAGATTCTTAGGGGACTATACACGGTTTACTCTAACCTGGCCTAAAATTGGTCTCTCCCCATTCCAATGGTAAGATTAAACAAGATACTAACACTAGAAAGTTATGCTAGTGTTGAATGCAGAGCCGTATTGTTGTTCTGCTCTGCCACTGAATTTTATGAAATAGGCTGCAAAAGGACGAATCCCTGGCTCAAGTTAACCCATTTGCGCCCAGTGTCCTCTGTATAGGACGGAGCTAGGTATTTTCAAAATTTCATAAAGTAGGGAATCCCGGGGTAGAGACCTATGAGCTTCGCGACCGTGAGCCGACAGGAGGAGGGCGGCATACCTAGCACCCTTCCAGCGTAATCCCTCGCACAGGAACTCTGGGAGCTAATGGGTTAAGGCGAAACTAGTATAATTTTGAACGTGTTTCTGTTGTAACTGATGTTTGTAGACCGACTTCACTGCCCTAGGATCAATCCTGACACTGACCATCAACCATATCCAGCCCTCAGCCAGTGCACAGTCAAATACAAAAGTCCGATCGCCCCTCCTGCCTGTGTATCATCGCTGGATTCATAGACACTTGAATGTTACGTAATCGACTGAGTAACATTAACATTCATCTGTGGGTGAAAATATACACCTTTGTCCACTGCGTCTCATTCAAGCATGTATGAATCCAGCGAACGAAACACGGGAGGTTAACGAACTTTGATTGCACAACAAAAATTTGCCAATAGAATGTGTCCTTCAGATTCCTTCATCTCCGCTACCACTCAAGCAGCAGTGGCTATCGGCCGTATTCTAGGTGGCGTAGGAAGCTCAGTAACACATGCTGCTTAGCCATTTAATTTGCATAATTACTCCTTAACACTACTGTACTGTATGCTATTTATATAATTTTCATTATCATCTTACTTTATATGCATAACATACACACGGATATTGAGGTGTATTGTGAAGATTAAGTCGCTAAAGAAAAGACTTTATGAAATCTCCAAAGCAGCTTAGAATTTGATCTTATGGCTTGTTGTCTAATTACCTTAGCAGGGTTTAGCATGTCCTCTTTAGCGATTATTCTCCATATTAAGCAATAGTTTTCACTTCTATATTATTTATTGCTTGAGTGAGGGAAGCGACTGGGAGCACTATACTTCAGGCAAACTTTGGTGTGTAGTCTAATATTCTCTCCCTATATGGCTTGTAAAATTTCTCATGTTGAGAAGCACCAAACTTTTATTTTCTTCTGAGCTGTGGAATCAATCGTGGCATGTCATACCATTTTGCAATAGTCACGAAAATTGCCTTCCATTATTACCAGATTTATTTCCTCCCAAAATGACAAATGTAGTCGCAAAACACCAGAACATTTTCACTAGGCAAGAACAGAGCACCAACCCCCTCCCCACCTCTCTCTTTTTTCCTCCATTCCAACTATGGCATGTCGTACTTTTTTTTTTTTTTTACTGTCACGAAAATTGTGTTCCAGTGGTTCTAGATACTTTTTACTCATACCAGATTTTCGTCCCATTCCAGTATTTTTTCACGTACATATGTGGCAGAATATAAGAAAGACGAAGGCAGTATTGTGGCTCCACACATCCTTCCCACAGCACTTCTTCATGACCTGCATCACATTCCAGCGTTGATCTATTGTTACAACTTAGCATCCAGCACGGAGCGACCGCATTTTAAGGCCAGGTCAGTGGAACGCGGATATAGTCTCTCTCTCTCTCTCTCTCTCTCTCTCTCTCTCTCTCTCTCTCTCTCTCTCTCTGAAAGAAAAACAATTGTAGCCTTAAAACTCACAAAAAAAAAAAAAAAACTTTGCTCGGTCGGATGCGCTCCACACCCATACTTTTAACACCTATTTCCTAAGATAATTTTAATATGGACATAATTTGAACAAAGATAACAGAAATTTTACGGGACTTGTGGTATACATACACAAACTGATAACAAACAGAGCTCAGTTTTTACTTTACGAAGACCTCCATTTCGGCTTTTTTTTTCTTTTCACTATTGTTTTTGTCTGCTGTGGGTTGAATTAATGATGAAGGTTGTCGGAAACGTGTTCATTTAAATTTAAAATAACCTTATCTAACCAGATCAAAGGAGATACGGCGTATTCAGAGGGCAATACACCACACCGCAAAAAATGGCGCCCACCCCTCATCAAAAACACCTCATCCCCTCCGTTATATCATCTTATACAGGCATAGATGAGATTAGTGTACTAACTAAAAACGGGTTTCTGGCATCTTGCAATGTCAAATCAACCCACAATAGACAAAAACTAGCTTGAAAAAGGAGAAAATTGCAGAAATAGAGGAGCCCACGAAGTTAATATTCACCCAAAAGGTAATAAACAGGCAGTGGCATTTGACGATGAGACTACAGGCATATGTCTAGAGGTGGCTGTCTTGGCCCCTGATTTTCGTTCTGTTTACCATTTTTGCACATTTTCTTATCTAGAAAAGTCTAGGTTAAATTACAGATGTTTTTAGTGGTGACAGGATAAGTTAGTCTGTTAGTAGGTTAGGTAAATTTTTATTTTTTTTCTTCCATTCAAAAAAGAAGGAACCAAAGGCCAGGAACCCGCAAACCGTTCCTTTCAAGAAAAAAAAATGCAACAGAGCCAAATTTATGATCTGTTCGTTTTGAAATGCCTGGACACACTGTGTTTGAAAGACTGGAGATCATAGGAAGAAGGAAATACAGACAAAGGGAGAGAGTCCCAGAGATGACCTGTTCCATACATGAAGGACTGGGAGTACCGTAACGGTTAAGTCTTGCATTAGAGAGTTGGACATAAAAGGGATAAGAATTTGTTGCTAGGCGGGTGCTTCACGCCCGTCGTAGTGGCGAAGGGGTGAAAGCAGATTGTTCAGAGGAGCTGTGACTATTGAAGTAGCGATAGCAAAGATAAAGATGCAACAGGGGCGAAGAGGCAGAGGTTGAAGGGAGCCAGTAAGAGGGGGTGACTCAATGAAACGAAAAGCCTTCGATTCCACCTTGTTGAGAAGACCTGTACGTAGGGAGCCTCCATACACATGAGAGTTGTATTCTACACAGCGGCGATTAAAGCCTTTGTTTGGAAATAAAAAAATTTATGCCAGACTCAATCTAAAGCCTTTGAGATGTCAAGTGCAATGGCAGAGCTCTCGCCAAAGTCCCGAAAGGAGGACGACCAGGAGTCTGAAAAGTTGGTAAGAAGATCGCCAGAGAAGCGTTCCTGACGGAACCAATACTGACGATCAGAAATAAAGTTTGTGATAGGAGTGATGCTTTAAAATACTCTAATGCAAGAGTTAACCGTTACTCCCAGTCTTTCATTTATGCAACAGGTCAGCTCTGGAACTGTCTCCCTCTGTCTGTATTTCCTCCTGCCTATGATCTCCAGTCTTTCAAACGTAGTGTGTCCAGGCATCTCAAAATGATCGGATCTTGAATTTGGCTCTATATTGTATTTTGTTTTTCTCTTGGAGGGAACTGTTACTGCGGGCTCATGGCCTTTGGTTCCTTCTTCCTCGCATAAAAAAAAAAAAAAAAAAAGACTTGAAAACTCTTAAGACACAGGGTGTTAAAGCGATTGGGCGATAGGTAGAGGGTTGGGAATGGCCACCCTTCTTTGCAACAGGCTGAATGAGAGCAAACTTCCAGCATGAAGGAAAAGTACAAGTTGACAGACAAAGGTGAAAGAGTATACCTAGGCAGGGTGTAAGCACAGAAGCACAGTTCTTGAGAACAAAAGGAGGGATCTCTTCAGGCCCATAATGCATTTTTGATATTGAGGCTAGTGATGGCAGAAAATAAATCAGTTGAAGAAATTTTAATGTCAGCCATGAGGAAGTCAGAGAGGGGAAGTGATTGAGGGACAGCACAGCAATCATCTAAGGTGGAATTGAAGAAGAAGAGTCTGAGCAAAGAGATTTACTTTATCAGTAGAAGAAATAGCTACAGAGCCATCACAGTGGAAAAGAGGAGGGAAGGATGATGAGGTAAAGTTATTAGAAACGTTTTGGGCAAAGTGCAAGAAGGAGTGGGAAGAATTCGAGTTGGAGAATTCAGAGCATTTAGTACGGATGAAATTAATTCTAGCAGAGCGAAGAACAGACTTAGCACGATTCCGGGCAGGAACATAAAAAGATGAGAATCAGGGGTGGGTTGGCTCCGGTACCTTTTGTAGGCCTTCTCTTTGTTGTGGACAGCATTAGAACAAGCGTGATCAAACCAAGGTTTCTTCTTATATATCAAGGGATATGAGAATGGAATGTATGCTTCCATGCCTTAGAGAATAACCTCCGTAATGCGCCTGGCACACTCAGATGGTTCTCGACCGTGGAAGCAAAAATTATTCCAGGAAAAATCAAAGAAGCACTGCCTGAGGGACTCCTAATCATCAGCTCCTGCGCACCACAACTGACTTTTCTTTGGAGGGTCCACATGCCGTACTGGAGTGATAGGACAGGTTAAGATAAGGTTTTGGTCGGAGGAGCCCAACGGAGAAAAGATTAACAGCTTAAGCAGAAGGATTAGTTGTAAGGAAGAGTTCAAGTAAGTTAGAACTATGTTAAGTTAGGCTTGTTTTTTGTAGATGATTTGTAGGTTGTTTGTCAATCATTTAGGTCAATCTGTTAGGTTAGATTGCATTTGTTTTCTTAGCACCAGGTCAGGTTAACTAGTTAATCTATTAGATTAATCTGTTGGGTTAGGTTAGGGTACGGTAGGGTAGAGAGAGAGAGAGAGAGAGAGAGAGATAATGTTTGGAATAACACTATGTAACACGATTTTTGTTCCTGGGTAGTGGGTGTTTTCTAACAGTTTCAGTCTCAGAACTCTGAAAAATGGCTATTACTCTCGTCAGACTTCGCTTTTGTGACTAGGAGAGTGATTTTTATGCCTTCAAACACGTTAAAAATGGCTACCTAGGCAGAGAAAGGTGAGTTCTTGGGTGAACGAAAAGCTTCACTTCATAAATGATTTTACATGTGTCTGCATGTGCCAATGTCAGCAATGCACGTCATTTTGCTGAGCTCGGTGACTGGCTGAAGTACATTATTCAAACACGAGCCGTTTCTGGATGCGTTGTACCTTTCCGGGTGTGGGCGCTGTCAGTTGAAATGAAGTCAGTCATGGTTGAAAGGCTTGTAAATTTATATTATATATCAATTCTTTATCGAATGGGGGACCTTCAGAGTGCTGAGTCATTCCAAACTCCGTCCTACACTAGCCGTTTGCTGCTTGTAATAGCCGTGGATTATATATACTCCAGTGTCTAACTGTGAGATATAGTAATGGCATATGCCATTGAAATTACTATAATATTTCTCAGAAAAATCATAACCAATAAGAATGATCTCCATTATTTTCATAATTTAAGAATTTATGATCGTAGACTCAATACTGAAGTGTCAGGCTGTCACAACTACACCTTGCATACATTGTATTTGATTTGTTGGACATTGTAGCCGATCTGTTATATATATTAAGCCCTGCCTATTATACATTATTAACATCGGCTTTCGTACTGACAGTCCTTGTATTATCTGAAATTTAATATTTTGTAAATTTGGAGAGGTGAGAGTGAGAGAATGGGAGTGTGGATGGGGTACATGTGCAGCAGTAGGTGAGAATGAGAGGGCAAAAGAAAGAGTGTGTATTGTTGTGAGTAACAGGTGGAAGAAAAACATAAGAGAGTATGGATCAGTTGGCTCAAGAACTGTGTGGGTAAGAGTGAAAGCTGGACTACAAATGTGGGTGATTATGTGTGTGTATGCACCAACGCAAGATCGTGTAAGCAGAGTGAGAGAAGAGTTCTGGACAAATGTTGAAGAGTGCTTGGAAAAGTTTGAAAGGAATAAGAGTGTTCTTGATCGGAGATATGAATGGAAAAGTAGGGAAGTCAAGGTGGATGGAGTAGTTGGTGAGTGGAATGTGCCTGCAGAGGTGGATGAGAATGGCAGTGCCTTAGTGGACATCTGTGCCGGTAGAGGGTTGGTGATAGCTAATACTCTCTTCAGGCACAAAATGATCCACGGGAATACATGGCGAGTGATAAGAAGGGTGGATGGTGAACTGAATGAACAGAAGGCAATGACTGATTATGTGTGTGTGGATGAAAGGATGAGAAGGTGTGTGATGGATGCAAGAGTATATAGAGGTTGAGGGAGTGGACTTTCAGACCACCACTTGGTGGAGGTCAGAATCAGTGTCCAGACAAAATGGAGAAAAAGAAGAAAGGAAGGACAGGAGAAAATAGTTCTTACAAGGAGGGTAGAAAAGTTACAAGAGGATGGAAAAAAGGCAGAATATAAGAGGGAAGTGGAGGAACGACTGGGTGGGGGGATGCGGTGGCTCAGTCGGTAGAGAGGTGGCCTGCGGTCCTACCGGACCCAGGTTCAAATCCCCGCTGGGGCAGGGAACAATGTAAGGATTTGAATTTCATAACAGGCAGACTTTACCGATCTACCAGAAGACCCGCCGACATGTCGTAAAAATACCCCCGCTAATACGTCAGTCCTGTATGAGACAGCCCTAGCAAGTATTCAGTATGGACGGTGGGTGTTAGCGCCGAAGTGGTGACATGTAGAGATGTACGATATGTCGGAAGATTACTGGGTCTTGGGGCCAGGCTGTGAAGCCTATGCCCTGAGTCGAGCACATAGAAAAAAAAAAGTATAGATTGGAGCAGATGGGGGATGTAGAAGGTGTGTGTAAGAAATTCATGGAAGAAATCTGTGCAGCATGTGAGGTGGTGTGTGGGCTGAAGAGAAGACGAAAGGGCAGGCAGGGAACAGCATGGTGGACTGAAGAGGTGAGAGGGGCTGTGGCACAAAAGAAAAAACATACAGTGAGTGGATGAGAAACAGGGGCGTGGAAGAAGTTGAGAGACGGAAGAGAGCGTTATATGTAGAGAGGAAGAGGTGAAAAGATTGGTGAGAGAGAGTAAGAAGAGAGCGGATGAGGAATATGGAAGGAATTTGAGTGTAAAGTGGAGGGAATGTGAAAAAAAATGTTCTGGAAAGAGGTAAAGGGAGTTAGACAGGGTACCAATGAAGTTTGCTGGTGAGTGAAAGATAAAAATGGTAGGTTACAGTACTAGTGGAGAAAGGAGAAAAAGTGAGCAGATGGAGAGAAAACTTTAATGAATTGTTGAACATAGAGAATGAAAGTAATGCAGGTATAAGTGGCTGGGGAATGGCTGGGACAAGGAGGGATGTGAGAAGAGAGGAAGAAATCAGTAGGATGGAAGTTGTGGAAGCAATGAAGAAAGTTAAAATGGGGAAAGCCCCAGGAATTGATTGAGTGTGTGGTGAAATGTTGAAGCATGGGGTGAGATAGTAGTAGAACGGATGTGGAAGATGTTCAGATCGGCCTGGGAGGAAGTTAGAGTCCCGGAGGATTGGAAGTCAGGTATAATTGTTCCCCTGTACAAAGGAAAAGGGGAAAAAGAAGTGTGTGGTAATCATAGGGGCATTTGCCTTCTAAGTGTAATTGGAAAAGTGTATGGTAGGATACTTACTGACAGAGTCAGGAAAATAACAGAGGAATTAGTTGGAGAAGAACAGGGAGGTTTTAGGAAGGAAAAAGGTTGTATAGATCAGATATTCATTCCTAGAGCCTTAGTGGAAAAGTTTCTAGAGAAGGGAAAGAAGTTGTATGCAGCCTTCATGGATTTGGAGGAAGCATATGACAGGGTGGATAGACATGGATTGTGGAAAGAATTAAGAATATATGGAGTAGATGGGAAGTTGTTGAATGCTGTGAAGAGTATGTATGAGGGTGCCAAGGCTGCAGTGCGTGTGGATGGTGAACTGAGTGGATATTTCTATTTGAAGGTTGGATTGAAACAAGGATGTGTCATGTCTCCATGGCTGTTCAATCTGTATATGGATAGGGTTATAAAAGAGACATAAAGTAAGACAGTGCATGTTGGAGTGGCCCTAGTGAAAGAGGGCAGTGTTTGGAAACTCCCTGTACTGTTGTTTCCAGATGATGCTGTGTTGTTAAGTGAAGACGAAGGGGAGCTGCAGGGCTTGGTGGATGAGTTTGGGAGAGTGTGTAAGGAACGGAATCTAAAAGTGAATGAAGGGAAGAGTAAAGATATGGTCTTCGAGAGAAGTGAAGTTAGTGAATGTACAGTGAGATTGGATGGGAAGGAAATGGAAAATGTGAGTGTATTTAAGTACTTGGGTAGTGCATTGAGTAAGGATGGAGGTTTAGAGGGTGAAGTGCTTGAAAGGGTACAACAAGGAAGAAAGGTCGCTGGCTACTTGCAAGCAATGATAAGAAATAGGGAAGTGAGCATGGATGTGAAAAAGCTGCTACACGACAGTATTGTTATACCAACTCTAACGTATGGAAGTGAAGCTTGGACGTTGGTGGAGGGACAGAAGTCAAGAGTGAGAGCTGTGGAAATGAGTTATTTGAGAGGAGCATGTGGAGTCACATGGAGAGACAGGCTGACAAATGAGGAAGTAAAGGAGCGGTGAGGTGTGGATGTGGATGTGATAGGATGCGTTAGGAAAAACACATTAAGATGGTTTGGCCATGTGGAGAAGATGGAGAGTAAGACACTGATGAGGAGATTGTATGTAAGTGAGGTGGAGGGAGGGAGAGGCCGAGGATGAGTGAAGGGATGGAGTGGAGAGGTATATGAGAGGGAGGGGGGGTGAGTTTGGAGCAGGGCAGTGAAATGGCTGGGGACAGCGAATTGGAGGCGATTTGTTTGTGGCCATCCCTTATGGGATTAAGGCGTCTGGCGATAGACAGATAGATAGAATCATTTAACATATCGCCGCGAGACTCGCGCATGCGCATTAAAGGGACAATCCTGAATAGAACAGACTCAGTTTGTTTACCAAAGATCTGTGCTTGTTTCGTCCATTATAAGTTAATATTTGAGAATGAACTATACTGAATTAAAGGGATTAAATGCGATAACTCAAATTCAGAAGTTACCAAATCAAATCGGGGACTGCTTATCAGCCTTCATTACCATCAATATCCTATCCTAGTAACGTCAAGATTCAGAACTCATTCACTGGAGAGAGAGAGAGAGAGAGAGAGAGAGAGAGAGAGAGAGAGAGAGAGAGAATCTTTTCTATCAGTTGATGTACAAAGGCAATCAATGGCTTGCGCTGGTGTGCCAGAAAGAAAAAAAAATCCCTAGTTACTTTTATTACTAGTGTTATAACTTTGCCACTAGGCTACCCTTTGATTTGCATTTCTGACGAAATTACATTACCCGGTCGAGTTTTAATTGTGTAATGCCTTGTATTTAATTGACATCTCGGCAAAATGTTGCCACCTTAATGTTTATTTAAACTATGAAAAATGAAGAAAGAATGTACGTATATTCTAATATCGACAGTGTGCATCATTTAACGTACAAGAGGATATTAATATGTAATGTAGATAGACGTCGTACCATGTTCCAGTGCCATTTAGAATCATCTATGTTCCTTAAATTTTTGGAAGGGATGGTAAAATAAATAATAAAACATGCACCAAATGATGATCAGGTAAGCCTCTGAGCCTCCGAACGAGAACGTGATGTCAGAAGCCTAATTTTTTCAGTCTGTGATATACATAGTTTTATTCTTGCTGCCAAACGATTTTACCATTTACGATACTCATACCGAAGGAGGTTAATGAAACTGTATCATAATCCAGTTCCGTCTCCTCTGAGCTGAACATTGTCGTTGGAATAAAGAATAAAATGATTTACATCCTCAGAGTGAAGGAAGTAATCATGCTCATGTAGCAGCACACGGACTAGGCTACCTTGTAATTCTTTTTTTTTTTCCCTCATTGTATAAATCATGGCACGTCATACAAATCATGCATATACTGGACTGCAAAACCTTGGTTAATCGCCGAAATGGTCTAGTAAATGAACCGTATACACACCCGCTTTCATCGACAGCTAGCGAAAAGTGAGCTATGTTTTATCCCACCAGGGGGACAGTCGCCTACGAACTATGGAAACAGATGTCAAGTGGCGGTACTTGGCAAAAATTAAATTTCAGAAAACTTAGGCTATGACAAGCTTCAAGAAAGCACTGTTCTCACTCAAAAAGACGATACGAATGTAGATACGAAAGCCAATTGCACTGAACTCATCAGTAACACAACGAAATGATAGTGTGTAAGGTACTGCCGAATGGAAGCCCAATGTACGCATATGCAAAATAACCAGTCAAAAGTATTCATTCATGGGTGTTATATTTTTTTATCAACGAGTATTTTAGTGACTTTAATGATCTATTGTGTTGCTAACTCTTGTAAGTTTTTCCAGACATACAGAATGGTCACAATAGTTAAGTTACTTTTTCAGGTCTAGGACCGAGTTAGGGCTCATCAGCTAGGTAGCAGACGACACCCGAAAGTCCCTCAGTAGGGATGAATTGTGGATTTTTACAGTAACATGCTAATTTTGTTGTTCTCTAAATTTTATACCATTGTTTTTGTTTTTCCGATCATTGCAAACAATAATATATCTATTTTTTCGGAGATGTCATCTAGAGGTTGTAAGCATTCCGCTGATTCGTTTTGCTATATTTGTGGTTAATTTATTAAAGCAAGAAAGAAGATATATTCCGCTGAAGCATCTGTCAAGACGTGTGAAGCTGATAAGGCATATTTTGACAACGTGAAATAGGAACCACTTGTGGTCCCTAGAAAAGTACTGATGCCACCCTTACACATCAAATTGGGCCTCATGAAACAATTTGTCATGGCTCTGGACAAGCGGTCTGCGGCATTTCAGTACCTACGAGACTTCTTCCCCCTGCTATCGGAGGCAAAAATCAAAGCCGGTATTTTCGTCGGTCCACAAGTTAAGAAGATCCTGGAGTGCAAGGATTTTCCCAACAAGCTTTCGAAAGTGGAAAAAGTGACTTGGGACAACCTGAAAGCAATGTTTCGCGGTTTTCTTTGAAATCACAGGGATAAGGACCATGTGGAGCTGATTGGCAACCTCAAAAAGAACTACAGTGCCATGGGCTGTAGAATGTCACTCAAGATTCATATGCATCATTCCTATCTTGATGAATTCAAGGACAACATGGGTGCATATTCTAAAGAGCAAGGAGAACGCTTCTATCAAGATATAATGGACTTTGAGAGGAGATACAAACGACAGTATAACGTGAGCATGTTGGGGGACTACATTTGGGGGCTGGTCCGTGAAAGTGATCTACTATACGATAGCAGATAGCGAAAAAATGTTCAATTCTAGTCTTCTTTGATTTCATTCACTATGTATACAGTATTGTTACATGTCAGTTTTCATATTTATATGTTTTCTTCTGGCTCCTCACAAAGGAAATGGCAAACCCACTCATTCTTTCTACAGAAAATTAGTAAATATAAAAAAATCATTCTCCTGTTTACAAAAGCGAAGTTTTAGGATGATGATATAATTATGCTCTCTATAGTTCTGGAGCAAAAATAGTTCAGTACTTATTGCATAGGAAGATTTTATTTTTTGTTACATAGTGTACAGTAGAGTTAATTCGTAATGCAAAAACTACTTCTATCTATCTACTGCCAGACGCCTTAATCCCGTAAGAGGTGGCCTCAAACAAATCGCCTCCGTGTTGCCCTGTCCTCAGCCATTTCACTGCCCTGCTCCAAGCTCACCCCCCCCCCTCTCATATACCGCTCCACTCTATCCCTCCATCTCGTCCTTGGCCTCCCCCCTTCCTCGTCAAAATTTACATGCAGAAAGGAAATCTGCGTCTTGGGCAAAACCTCATTATTCCCTATGGACAATTGAACGCTTATGAGTTTTTGGCAACAGAGAAGTGTAAAAATCACTATTGACAATCTGTAGCATTAACATAAATATTATTTTAAATACATAAATATCTTTTAAAGACAACTGTGACATAATATCATATACTTGCTTAACCCGCCTCATCCCGTCGACGTATGGGTACGTTGCAACAATTTGCATTTGCCAGTCCTGGCGACGTACTGGTACGTCGTGCAATTGCAATTTGCGTAATTTCGACAATTTTCAAAATTCACGCTTGATTTGCGGTACGTACCCTCGCATGACCTTCCCCTACCTGCCACCAGGCGGGGACACTCGGCGACCCCGCACGATCCGCGCTAGCCCACCACTCGTCAATTCACCTGGTAGCCATGGTCCTGCTCAGACATGGCTAAGAGAGGTCTCTGAGACAGCGAAATTCAAGTCTCCTTGGACACCTTTACCGGCGACAGTGATTCCCCACTGGACGACGAGGATGTGGACAAGGATTATGTGCAGCCAGAGGAGGAAGAAACCACCAGCAGTGATGAGGAAGTTCCATCTCCCAGGAAGCGGCAGTATGTGACTTACCGTGCTGCTAGAGAGGGGCAGGAGGCAAAGAAGGCACGTGCAATATCCTATCCCTATCCCCAGCATGATTTGGAACCAGAATTCAAGGATGAGGACGAGGATGAAGATGATGATGGAGCCGTGGGACGTGCTGCCACGTGGTATGGACGGGAGGTGATTACACATCGTGGCCCAGAGCGCACACCACGTCGCATGAGCAGGTATGGGCCTAGCATTTTGTTTGGGGAGCTAGGAAGTCAAGTGAAGGGAGTGGGGAGTGAAAGGGAAAGTCCAGGGAGGATTAGGGAAAGTGAGAGTGACGTGAGTGAGTCATTGCTCTCCCTACGTAGTGTGAGGCAACGTAGTGGATCACGTGGGCCAGTGTGAGTGAATTCCTTATCACGTGGGGTTTTGAGGGAGGGGGAAGGTGGGGAGGAACCACTCCAAAGCACGTCTTATGCTCCCCAATATCCCCTAACACGTGGTCGAGCTAGGTTGCGTGAGAGAGCACGTGGTGTTGTAATGGAGGGGGAAGGTGGGGAGGAACCACTCCCCAGCACATCTTATGCTCCCCAATATCCCCTAACACGTGGTCGAGCTAGGGTGCATGAGAAAGCACGTGGTGTTGTAATGGAGGGGGAAGGTGGGGAGGAACCACTCCCCAGCACGTCTTCTGCTCCCCAATATTCCTCTATTTCATCCCCACAGCCCCCTAATGTTCCTCAAGGCCGTAAGGGTAAGGGAAAGGGAAAGGGTAAAGGCTGAGGGAAGAGGAGTGACAGTGGGGAAGCCCTCCGCACTCCTTCTCCCCCTCCTCCCCAACCAGGATCTCCTCCCCACCCAGACGAAGGCGGTGATGGGGCTGATGGGAACGAGGGATTTGTGTCGTGGGATTGGGAGGATGGGAGTGATTTTTCTCCCCTCATTCACCCCTTCACTGAGCAGGGACGATCTGGCTGCATTGCTCCAGGAATTCACTGTAATTCCACCAGGTTAGATTTTTTCCACCTGTTTTTCAGTGAGGCATTTGTTGATTAGATTGTATACCAAACAAACCTGTTTGCAAGTGCCCAGCGCCTAGAGACTGAAAGATTGGGAACAAGGAGTAGGCATTCTATAATCTATGATTACCCTGTCTCCCTTCCAGAAACGTTCTTATTTTTTGCCCTGGTCCTTTTGATGGGTATTATAAGAAAGAATAGAATTCCTGCTTACTGGACTAGGGACCCTGTTATGTTTACCCCCATATTTGGTCAAGTGATGAGCCGTAATCGGTTTCAACAAATTCTAAGTCGCCTCCATTTCTATGATGCTCATGACCCTGCAAATGCAAACAACACTGATAAAATGAGGCGAATTAGGATGGTCTTTGATCACCTCAGGCAAACCTTTCGTTCCTCATTCTATCCCTATAGAGACCTCGTCATAGACGAGAGTCTCGTGTTGTGGAGAGGCAATATTTCATTCAGACAGTATATACCCAGCAAAAGGCACCGTTTTGGGCTCAAGATCTTTGTTATGTGCGACTGTAGGACTGGATACGTGCAAGACATAGTCTTGTACACCGGTGCACAGACAGACATAATAGAAGATCGAAGTATTGGACTGTCGGGAGCAGTGGTAAAGACGATGATAGAAGACTACCTTCATCGTGGTCACGTTCTCTACCTCGACAATTGGTACACTAGCCCTCTTCTTGCTCGTTATCTTCACACACGTGAAACGGGAGTCTGTGGAACCGTAAAGGTGAACCGGCGTCACATGGCCAAGGTAGGGCAGAAACTTGCAAGGAATGAGATTGTCTTCTTCAAAGCCAACAACATCCTTGCAACAATGTGGAACCACAACAGAGAAGTAAGCCTCTTGTCCACGGTTCACCGCCCCTTGATGCACCGTACTGATTCAGTAGATTACCGTAGCGAGAGCAGGCGTCGTGTTTGGAAACCTGAGTGTGTTATGGATTACAATATAAACAAGCGCCTCGTGGACCAGTCAGACTCCATGATATCGACGGTAGAGTGTGCCAGGACCACGATGAAGTGGTATAAAAAACTGTTCTTTCACTTGCTAGATATCACTGCTCTGAATTGCCACCACCTTCACGCCATGACCACAGGAGTTCAGGAAACATTTGAAGGGTTTGTGAGGGAGCTCACAAGAGAAATCTTTGCAAAGTATGCTGTTGAAAGGCCCCAACATCGCACCCGCACTGCCCATATTGCCCAAACTCCCCAGAGAATATCCGGCCGCCATTTCCCCACTCCTATCCCTCCCCAGCCAAACAGACCTAGGCCCCAACGCAGGTGTCACGTGTGCAGTAATTCCCAGGTAAGACTCACGACACAGAGGAAGGACACCCGCTATGAGTGCGTGCAGTGTGACGTGGGTCTCTGTATTCACTCATGTTTTAGTGAATATCACACGTTGATGCAATTTTAGTATGGTGTGAATGCGAAAGGACGCTGAAATTATGAGGTAAATGCGACAGACAGACGCTCAGTGAAATTATCAGTCATGTTGATCTCCAAATATTAGTATAAAGTGCATACGGGTAGAACATAAGTGAAAACATTGTATATAAGTATATAAATCTGCCCTAAGTTGAAACTTACATAGCGAGGGTTTTATGATGCGATATTCTGTCGCTCAGTGCAATAAATACGGCCCGTAATTATATAATTATTATTATGGGAAATTCTTACGGGTATATTATAAGTTCAAATTATTGTAAGTGATGATATATATTCTAAGTCAAATATTCACAGCTTGTGTATAGAGATGCGATTTCCTGACGCTCAGTTGAATGAATAAGGCACGTATTAGTCAAAATAAAAGTCACCAAGTGATAAAGTGAATAATTAGTATATGTGAGTGAATTAGTATATAAGTGTGTGAGAATTATGTTTGTCGAAACATTCCTTGCGAGGGTATTTTCAGGCGATATTCTCACGCTCACTTGAATAAATAATGGCGGTAAGTATGTACAGTGCATTATAGGGGTGTAAACGTGTGTAATGTAAGTGGGAAAATATAAGTGGAGTGAATAAATAAAGTAGATGATGAAACACGAGTGTTTGAGATCGTGGTTGCTACGTGAATATGCGCTAGCATATCGCTAAATGCCCTCGTAATGAATGAAAATAATTGAAAACCTTTACAGTGGTGGAGGAAAGGTTCTATGTAAAGGGAAAAAAAACTGGAAAGTGATAAAACAATTTGGTATGTTGAAATACGAGTCATAGCGAGTGCGCTTACTAAGCTGATGGCGCTATACTTATGCTGCATGTCATCATTATGAATGAAAACATCTGAAAACACTTACAAACAGTTGTAATTGGTAAAATGTCATTGAAACAGAAGTATACAAGTAGAAAAAATGATAGGTTGACTCATACCAGACACTTTGCATATAGCATGTTACGACTCGGACCAAACTTGCTATGCTCACGCGATGGTACAATGCTTATTTTTCATATATATGTGTCTGAAATCCATTATATTGTTACTGTTATTGTTTATTAGTTCAAATTCAATAAATATAGAGGTGTTGTGTGTTGTTTCTCCCATTATTCCTTACCATAGAAAACATAAACGCATATCCAGCCCATTAGAGAACACCATACCTGCGGGGGGGAACCGCACCTGTACGGACCACTTATAGACCGCGGGAACCACTCTCTTTGTGATTTTCCTTCGTTTCTCGACCTAACCGGAAGTTTTAGCAAAAAAAAAAATTTTTCCAAAAAGGCTCGAACTGGGGGATGTCATAGGTGCGGAAAACCTCGGGACGTGACGGGTTAATACTGATATGACAAGAGCTTTGTGGTAGGTGGGGGCACCCATTCCACCCACTTAATGTAGTGGTACCCTATTTTTAGGGTAGCTCTACACTAAGTGGGAAGCCAAATAATTCCCTATAAACCAGGAAGTCATTTACAACACTGGGGGGTAACCTTATAACCAACCGACACGTGTTCCCTACGTGACAGCAAATGGGTTGGCGTAGGGTTAGTGCCCCTCCCCAGAAAACTACTAACTAAAAATACGAACAAGAAGACTCGGACCAGGACTGACCAAAAGATGACGACTAAGGACCGTACAAAGGAAATTATACGGATGGCGACCTGGAATGTAGGGGGTGCAAATGATGAGGTGAAAAAGAGAGACACTGTCGAGGTGCTTCAGGGTGTGAAAGTGGATGTATGTGGATTAACTGGAAATAAATGGAGAGGAAAGTGTGTAAGAGAATGGGAGTATGGATGGGGTATATGTGCAGGAGTAGGTGAGAATGAGAGGTCAAAAGAAAGGGTGCATATTGTTGCGAGTAACAGATGGAAGGAGAATATAAGAGACTATGGATCAGTTGGGTCAAGGATTGTGTGGGTAAGACTGAAAGTTGGATTACAGATGTGGGCAATTGTGTGTGTGTGTGCACCAATGCAAGATCGTGCAAACAGAATGAAAGAAGAGTTCTGGACAAATGTGGAAGTGTGCATGGAAAAGTTTGAAAGGAATGAAAGAGTGTTTTTGATTGGTGACATGAATGGTAAAGTAGGGAATGTGAAGGTGGGTGGAGTAGTTGGTGAGTGGGGTGTGCCTGCTGAGATAGATGAGAATGGCAGTGCTTTAGTGGACACATGTGCCAGGAGGGGGTTGGTGATAGCCAATACTCTCTTCACGCATAAAATGATCCACAGCTATACATGGCGAGTGATAAGAAGGGTGGATGGTGAACTGAATGAAAGGAAGGCAATGACTGATTATGTGTGTGTGGATGAAAGGATGCGAAGATGTGTAATGAATACAAGAGCATACTGTATAGAGGCTGGGGGAGTGGACTTTCTGACCACCACTTGGTGGTAGTTAGAATCAAGGTCCAAGTAAAATGGAGAAATAGAAGAAGGGAAGGACGGTAGGATGGAGTAGATGTAAGGAGAGTGGAAGGGTTACAAGAGGATGAGAAAAAGGCAGAATATAAGAGTGAAGTGGAGGAACAACTGGGTAAATAAGAATTGGAGCAGATGGGGGACGTGGAACTTGTGTGCAAGATATTCACAGAGGAAATATGTGCAGTATGTAAGGTGGTGTGTGGGATGAAGAGAAGACGGAGGGGTGTGCAAGGAACAGCATGGTGGAATGAAGAGGTGAGACAGGCTGTGGCACAAAAGAAGAAAGTATATAATGAATGGATGAGAAATAGGGGCATGGAAGAAGTTGAGAGACGGAAGAGAAAGTCGAAAGGAAGAGAGAGGTGAAAAGATTAGTAAGAGAGAATAAAAAGAAAGTGGATGAGGAATTTGGAAGAAATTTGAGTGTTGGAGGGAATGTAAGAAAATGTTCTGGAAAGAGGTGAAGAGAGTCAGACAGAGTGGCAATGAAGTTAGTAGGGGACCAGGGATGGCTTGAGCAGGGGGTAGGGGGGTCATCCCCCAGTGTGTGTTCTGAGTTGTTCAAAAATGGAGAGTGAAGACTTTTTTTACATAAAAGGAGAGATCTCCAAGAGGACAAAATATTTTTTTTACATATTTATTTCTTTAGAGAGAGAGAGAGAGAGGACAAAATACAAAATACTCTAGTTTCCTTCCTGTCAGGGGAATAATCTAAGCCAAAATCAAGTACTATACAGTAATTAACGAAGGCGATTGGACCTGGACCCCCCTCACCCACGGAACGGTGGCAAGGAGGGGGTGGGGGTCATAAATTTGGTTTGTTTATATGTATTTAGTTGGTCAAACCGTGACGCCAAATGGAACAAGTTGGTCAAAATTGTCCTTCCCCCCCCCCACCAATCACATACTCCTTGGGCCATCCTTGTAGGGAAGTGAAAGATAAAAATGGTAGATTACTACTTGAGAAGGGAGAAAAAGTGAGCAGATGGAGAGAAAACTTTAATGAATTGTTGAACATAGAGAATCAAAGTAATGCGAGTATATGTGACTGGGGAATGGCTGGGAGAAGGAGGGAGGTGAGAAGACAGGAAGAAATCAGTAGGATGGAAGTGTTGGAAGCAATGAAGAAAGTCAAAATGGGGAAAGCCCCAGGAATTGATGGAGTGTGTGGTGAAATGCTGAAGCATGCGGGAGAGATAGTAGTAGAATGGATGTGGAAGATGTTCAGATTGGCCTGGGAGGAAGGTAAAGTCCCAGATGATTTTACAAAGGGAAAGGGGAAAAAGAAGTGTGTGGTAATCATAGGGGCATTTGTCTTCTTAGTCTAATAGGAAAAGTATACGGTAGGATACTTATTGACAGAGTTAGGGAAACAACAGAGGAATTAGTTGGAGAAGAGCAGGGAGGCTTTAGGACGGGAAGAGGTTGTGTAGATCAGATATTCATTCTTAGATCTTTAGTGGAAAAGTGTCTGGAGAAGGGAAAGAAGTTGTAAGTGGCCTTCATGGATTTGGAGAAAGCATATGACAGGGTGGATAGACAAGGATTGTGGAAAGTATTAAGAATATATGGAGTAGATGGGAAGTTGTTGAATGCTGTGAAGAGTATTTGTATGACGATGCTAGGGCTGCAATGCGTGTGGATAGTGAACTGAGTGAGGTTTTCTATCTAAAGGTTGGGCTGAAACAGGAATGTGTTATGTCTCCATGGTTGTTTAATCTGTATGTGGTTGGGGGGTTATAAAAGAGATACAAGGTAGGGCATTGCATGTTGGAGCGGCCCTAATGAGAGTGGGCAGTGTTTGGAAACTCCCTGTACTGTTGTTTCCAGATGATACTCTGTTAAGTGAAGACAAAGGGGAGCTGCAAGGCTTGGTGGATGAGTTTGGAGAGTGCGTAAGAAATGGAATCTAAACGTAAATGTAGGGAAGAGTAAAGTTATGGTCTTCGAGAGAGGTGAAGCCAGTGAATGTACGGTGAGATCGGATGATGAGGAAATGGAAAATGTGGGTACGTTTAAGTACTTGGGTAGTGTGATGAGTAAGGATGGAAGTTTGGAGGGTGAATGGTTGCTGGTTCCTTGAAGGCAGTGATAAGAAACAGGGAAGTGAGCATGGACGTGAAAAAGTTACTGCATGACACTATTGTGATACAAACTCTGACATATGGAAGTGAAGCTTGGACGTTGTTGGAGGGACACAAGTCAAGAGTGAGAGCAGTGGAAATGAGTTATCTGAGAGGAGCCTATGGAGTCACATGGAGAGACAGACTGACAAATAAGGAGGTGAAGGAGCATTGTGGAGTGGATGTAGATGTGATAGGAAGCATTAGGAGAAACAAAGTGAGGTGGTTCGACCATGTGGAGAGGATGGAGAGTGAGTGACTGACAAGGAGAGTGTATATGAGTGAGGTGGAGGGGGAGAGAGGGAGGGGAAGGCCAAGAATGAGATGGATGGATGGAATGGAGAGGTATATGAGAAAGAGGTGTGAATTGGGAGCAGGGCAATGAAATGATGGGGGACAGGGTGACGTGGAGGCGATTTGTTTATGGCCATCCCGTATAAGGGATTAAGGTGTTTTGCAATAGACTGATAGACAGACAAGACCTTTGCAGCTGCTCAGCACTAGCTCCTGTGGAGATGCCGGAAAATCCATGGAAAATCCTCAACGCCTTCTGCGTAATGCAGAACAGATGGAAACGGTTAGTGGTCAATGTACCTTCTTTAGAAAATGTTAGTCGACACTAAATTGACATGGAGATATCTGTGACCCAAATGCAACCATCTTGCCAACTTGTCGAAATAATTTTTCCAGTTTCGGCTGTGCTACACTGTAAAAGAATGAAGATATTGATATTCTCCTTTATTTATGGCTAAGTCAAAGCACAACAATGTTTAGCAAATAACTGATATTATGTCAAAGCAATTTTTGCACAATATTAACCTGCTGAAAACGCAGTCTATGCTAATGCTACGAAAATTATCATCATCAAAATACTAAACTTCTTTCTAACCCAATCTAATAAATGGTCAGTTCAAAACACTAGAATCAAGGTCCGAATTTTGGGTGTAGAAAGGAGTATAAAAGGGAAGCTAATGGCGAATGTTTTCTTCTTTCATAAGCCTGGCCTGGAGTTTCATCCTTTTACACTGTATTTCACGAAACCATTGGAGGAAAAAGACAACACTACGGCTCTTCATCCTTTTCATAGCCCTTCTTCATGACTTACATCATATTTTGGTGTTCATCTAAATTCCTAATTCAGCATTCAAGATGGAGAGTTATCAACTTTACATCAGGTTAGAATAAATGAGGTACAATCTGTTGGTCCTTTCGAGGCTGTTTGCTATGGGAGAGCTTATAAATAACATACAGTTAATTGTGCTTTGGGCCAAAAACAAGGATAGCACAGCAGGAAGGCACACTAGACTTACTACCATTGTTTTTCTGAGCGATTTATTATGCTGTGATAGTAGTGGTGGTGGTGGTGGTGGTGGTGATGGTGATCATTACCTCCGCCGAGTTTATGTTTTACCCTGCATTCTTGTTTGTTTGTCTGTCTGTTGGCAGAATTACTTAAAAAGTTATGAACGGATTTTGATGAAATTTTGTGGGGGGTGGGCCATAGGCCATGGAAGAAAGAATTAAATATGGGGGAGGATCCAGATCTGGAGTATCCCGCAAAATATCTCCAAAAGTTCTCTCCCCACTGAAGGGGGTCACCTTGATGTGGTGGTGGGGCATGAAGCGTGGCTGGCAATGCCACCTACTCTGGAGGCCTACCTACCTTTGTAGGGTTCAGCATTTGTCTGCCTCATGAACCAAGCACCCCCTATATCACTGGTAGAGGAGGCCTAATGGTGATGTTGCTTGTCCCTGACCATTTTCATCTTTGGTTGGGTTTCTGTCTCCCCACATGTTTCTCATGTGTGGCGTCCCTTATGGTGGGAGATGGGAATCCTGGAGGTTGAATGATGTTGCATGATGTGCCCTGCAGCTAGCAACACACCTTTGATCCCCTATTCTGGCTAAACTGGCGACCTGGTTGGGCCTGGCCAGGTCAATCGCTGGCCAGGCATTGGCTAGGGTCAAGTGGACACTGGGGGGTCTGATGTCTCCTATCGTCCTGGAGTCACCCTTGTCTGGATCCCACGGTGGTTACCTGCATATATTCTCACTACCTCTGGGGTTGCCTGTGGTGTTATCCTTGGCATTTGACCTTGTTGGTGGATTCACCCTCATTCCTGGGGATCCTGTCAAGAGCCCATTACATGGTGTGAATGGGCCACTGCTCCACCCTGGAACCTCTGCGGCAACACTTCCCGCAGTGGTGGCAGTGGGTCGGCCTACCGACACCCTTCTGCCTCCTTGGCAATCACTTGACCACCCCCATAGCTGGGCTGTGGACCACGCCAGCCTCGTCGAAGTGGTGACAGCTCCAACGATGACTATGATGAGACTGCCTCCTGCTGCTGCAAAACGTGGGGGGGGGGGATGAATGCTGTTGGAGACAGCACCCTTGTTGACCGGGCAGGGAACGACGACACAGTCACATCCTGCACCAGTTGCGCTGCAGAGGCTGCGCCACATGCAGGTGCCAGTGTCACAAAGCTAGGCCCTGCTACCGTTGACATGGGCTCGGCCAAGGGGGAACTGGAGGCTAGAGGTGGAGAGACCGTGATGGCTGCTGGAGCGAGAGGTCTGAGCAAAGACAATGTCTGTCATCCAAGTGAAGATGATGGCTGGGCTGATGGTCCCGACACTGGTGGTTGTGTCTGCTCCCGTGGTAGTAGAGGTTGAGGCAAAGCCTCCCAATGGGAATGGTGGGACATCGTCCCAGTCCTCCCCACTTGAAGCATCGTTCAGCTGCTCCTCCTCCTCATTCTCGGTCTCCTCCTCAAAGAGAACCTTCTGCCACACCTCAGAAAACAAACCCTTCTTCTCCATTGTGGCAAGCACTGACATACGGAGAGTCCAGTATGAGCTGTAGGTTCTCAACTGAAAACCAAGAGATATTATTCACTGTTACGCAAAACCTTCCATTGAGAGTAGCACTACACAAGTGATGTTGTATCTTTCTGTACGACCAATCACTGCACCATTTATGAACAGTTCTCATAAACGATAACTTTTCAGTGTCTTTGCATGGTGTAATACCTGTCCACTGTCCTCCGTGGGTGTATGCCACATATATATATATATATATATATATATATATATATATATATATATATCTTTCCTCCTTCCCCAAGGTTCCCACAACACATGAGACTATATCTCGACGAGCACTCGTGACACATATCACTAGCATTTATATAAATCATAAATAATCAACAATTGTCTTAGCAAGGTACAGTACCTGTCCACTGACATCCGTCATTGCCCGGCATCCTTACGTCACCTGTACACCTGCCACTAAGGTATTGCTGACATATGCTATGCACTCACAATATCCCAGAAGGAACACTCGTGACACATATCACAAAGATTTTATAAATATCATAAATAATCAACAAAAGTCTTAGCAAGGTACAATACCTGTCCACTGATGTCCATTGCTACCCAGCATCCTTATGTCACCTGCACACCTGCTGTTAAGGTATCGCTAACATACACTAAACACCCACAATATCCCACAACAGACACTCGTGACACATATCACAAACATTTTATATAAATCATAAATATTCAGCAAATGTCTTAGCAAGGTACAGTACCTGTTCAATGATGCATGTGGTTGCTAGGCGTCCTTACGTCCCTGCACACCTGCCGCTAAGGTATCGCTAACATACGCTACGCACCCTAAATTATCCCTTCACAAACACTTGCAGCTCAATTCATGTACACTTCACACTAAATCATATGCAAATACATGACTACCACAATGACTCCACCCCTACCTCCGCAATTATTACGTTTTTACAACGGTACAACGTGACTGTAATGCAGCACCTTCGCCTCGAGATTTACAACACACCACTATGTTGGCACACCTCACACTCTTTCTTGAACACTCACAACATGTTGGCCTTATATTTCACACAAATTCATACACACATATATTATCACTATCAAATTCCTTCCCTAAACACCTCTAACAATCCCTTCCCGACTACGGCATACAGGTAATGCCTGCCCCATTCCACGCTATGGCTATGGCATATGTAATGCATGCTAGTTCCAATATATCACATAACCAGCAACTATAGCTTTCACACACTATACAGTTTAGGCATTGGCTTCACTATATATATGTAAATGTACTCACAGCATAGGGCCCAGGGGAGGCGGAGTGGCGAAACCCTGCTACAGTGAACATGCGTCTTATCTCAGGCCTAACGACTGATAACGGACACCATTTCTTCTCAAGATATATGTCTATGTTCCATCGGCAAAATCACTTCAAAATACGCTCAGAAATAATATATTATCACACTCAGTCCATAGGGACTTTGACTCAGGCAGGAGGGGTAGAATTAGAGGGAGTGAAAGGGACAGCACATGCGATGCAGCCCTACAGCCTGACTCCTTGTAAGGTATTGAGGTTTCTTGCTACAGGCAGGCTCTGAGGAGGCTCTACAATGTTGCCAAGTGTTTACCTCGGAAGAGGGATGCATCCGCTACAACGCATCCAAAGTTGATGCAAATCGGCCAAAAACTTTTCTTTTGACAGCGTTTTTTCAGCTTTTTCATGCGATTCGCATCAATTTGCATTTATGTGCCAAACCACAAAGAACACAATTCGCATCAATGTGCCTGAGGGTTAATTGGTTAATGCAAATGAGCCGCCATTGGACATCCACCAGCAGTTCTTAACCCGCCTCGTCCCCTCGACGTATGGGTATGTTGCAACATTTTGCATTTGCCAGTCCCGACGACGTACTGGTACGTCATGCAATTGTAAGGTCCCTAATTTGCACAATTTTCAATTTTTGCACGTGATTTTTCATACATATACACGGGACACCTTCCTCTACTCCTCTACAAGATGCCAAGCAGGGGCAATGCCTTACACCGCATAACCTCCCCCCCCCACATGCCATTGTCTTGCCAATTCACCTGTTACCAGTGACCTGGCCAATAAAGACATTCAGGGCCAGAGTGATTCCCCAATCGATGACAATGTGGAGGACAAAGTTTACATAGCATTAGAGGAAGAAACAGTCAGAAATGATGATCAGGTAATGTGGCAAAAGGTCAGGTATGGTGATGAGTTAGTGAGTGAAACAATGCTTATAATGCCTATATTGCTGTTTGAAAACCAATATACTCTCATACTACATATAAATTCGTACCAAGTAAATAAATAAATAACGTTTATGAGTGGTGTGAAATAGTTACCCTCCCATAGAACTCGTTTTCTTTGGTGCCAGCCTGTTAGAAATACCAGTCAAGTAAGGAGGTACTGCTACCAGGATCGAGTATTTTAAACCTCAGGTGAGCGATTTCTCTTTGAAATTTCGATGCTTCTCACCAAAAGCGGAGGTTTTAGCAAAAAAAAAAAAAAATCGAAAATACCTCGGGATTGGGGGGCGTCGGAGGTGCGAAATAGCTCGGGACGTGACGGGTTAATTGTGCAGTGTTGGTACCACCTTCACCGTCTTCCTGACTCATTGTGTTGTAAGGCTGTCCCTGAGGTTGCTGATCTCCCCTTCTGTAACACCCACCCTCACTATCCACACCGTTTGGGTACAGAGTGAGGGCTGCCATGAGAAAGTTGGGTGTTCAGTCCTCCCCTTTTTGCCCAGTGCATTCTCCCCAAGTGGTTCCCTGGTTTCTCCCAGAGGTACGACCATGTGTTTACTTCCCTAGGAGGAAGGCCTCTCTTTCCTCACAGACAGCTCTGTCTTATTTTTTTTAACATGCATCTACTCATAGTGACTCAATCCCTGTATATACTGACGGATCTAAATCGTGTGTGGGGACAGGCTATAGTGCCATTATCAATTATTTTACCCGTGGTGGGAGTCTCCCTCCTTCCACATCCGTTTTTACTGCTGAAATAGCTACTATTTTGGTTGCAATTGAATTGACTTTTAGTTTCCCTTTGGCTTCTTTTACCATTTTTAGTGATTCAGCCAGTGCCTTGCAAGCTTTGTTTCGTGGCTTCCCATCACGTCCCCTAGTCCAGCCTATCTTGGGGTTACTCCTCTTGCTATGGAGGCTTGGAGGGTTGTGGGCAATTAGCATTCTGACTCTTTGGCAATAGCTGCTGCCTCTTGCCCTTCCTCTCCTCATTGCTGTGTCCTGTCCGAGGTTCTATGTGCTGCCACTGTGGATCTGGGCGATGGCGGGTATGTGGGACTGTCCCAGCAATGGGAGACTGCTTTGGCCCGCCTCTGGATTGGCCACACTAGGCTGACTCGTGGTTTTTTAATGAATAGGCCACCCTTTCCCTATTATGATGACTACCTGGTTCCTTTGATCTTGCGCCATCTTCTTGTGGAATGCCCCAGTCTTGGGAACCTTCGTTGGTGGTACCTTTCTGAGTGCTGAGCCAGAGACAAATCATACCTTCTCTCATTGGTGCTTGAGGAGGAGGCTTATGCTATGAGGGGAGACACCTTTTCCTTTTTGTTGAGTGCGTGCCGTCTCCACAAATTGTTGGGCTTTATCCTATCCTAATCTTTGTAAAGGTGCTGAGTTGCAGAGGAGGCCAAGTGCCGAAAATAAAAAAAACATAGAAAACTGCTCTCAGGAGTTTTGCGACTTTCTAAATGCCATACCTCGAGATACGTATAAGGTATGCAGTTGAATTTGGTATTAAAGTATAGTTTAAGTCTTATCTAATTACATAAAGTAATAAAGTCAGAGGAAGAATATTTCATTTTCAGACAGATCAATGAGTGCAATTTTCTCTTGTTTCAGGGGTTTTGAAAATTTCAGTGCACATCGAAAAACTGAGTGGGTATTTAGAATGATAATAATGTAATAATGTAAGTAACTAATAAAAAAAAGTGATGGTAGACAGGGCCAAGGAAAAAAAATTGGTAAGATGGAAAGATTGATATGAAGGCTGAAAAGTACACTGAAGAAAAAGAAAACAATGAAAATTGAAAAGAATAATAAGATGGTGCTGTCATGAGAAGGTAGCAATAATATATATATAAAATACAAGCACTGTTTATAAAACAGTAATGAAAAAAAAAAATAAGAAATAGCTTCTTTAAGAAAGTAAGATAGTAACATTTATTTCAATGCAACGACGAATAATTGCGGTTAAAAAAGGTTGCGGTATTATTGATTGCTGATTATGATTATTCATCATTACTCTGATTATTGAATATGATTATTCAACATATTGCAGTAACCATGTGTAAACACAGAAAAAAAAAAAAAAAGCATTAAAAACACACAGTGATAGGAGCTAATGGATGGTAGGGTGGTGGTGGCGGGATATGGGCACGGTACATGGGTGGAGATTGGCCGAGAGAGGCTTAGATGGTGCAAAGCGCCGTGTGTGATTGGTTTGGCATCAGGCGGTAGTGTGTGTGTGGGGGGGGGGCGCAGATGGCATTCAGTTCTCTTTGTGGTTTTGGCTTGGCGGGCTAGCGATCCAGCCAATATGTAGGAAAAGAGTGTATGTTGCATTATACGATTTTCGACCATCTCAGTGTTTGTATAGACGTCTCTCTTTCATCCCTTCAGACAGAGGAAGGTTTGGGGAATACAGTGCTATGCATAAATCAAACACAGCCACGTTGGCGTTTGGACTCCTCTGCAGCTCAGCACCTCTTAAAATAACCATTATCTTTTTACTGTTTTTCTTTTCTTTTGTTTTGGTAGGTTTTTACAATTTTGGTTTATTTTGAGCATCACTTTTTGCATTTTGTAGTTTTACATATATTTTCAATTTCTTTTAATGTTAGTGTGCAGAAGCATAAGACCTTAATGCTGCGCCGCCATATATTCATCATTCATTTACCTCCACCAAAAGGTATATGTTTTACCCCGCATAGGCTTGCTTGTTTGTTTGTCTGTCTGTCTGTTAACAGGATTACTCAAAAGGTTTTGAAAGGATTTTGAGGAAATTTTGTGGGAGGGTGGGCCATGAACCATTTAGTAAATCATTAAATTATGGGCCAGATATGGATCCAGATCCTGAGTATCCCACACAATATCTCCAAAAGTTCTCAGTGAATTTGAATTAAATTTGTGGAAATGTGCGCCATGGCCCAGGAAAGAATTGATTAAATTGGGAGCTGATTAGGATCCGGATTCTATTTCCAGGACTCGGATCCAGGATAACTGAAAAAGTTATGCCAGGATTTTAATGGAATTTTGTGGAAGGGTGGATCACGGATCAAGGAAGAAACGGTTAAATTTTGGGACGATCAGGGTCCATATCCGAAGTATCCGGCACAACATCTCCAAAACTTCTCAGTGAATTTCAATGAAATTTTGTGGAAAGGTGGGCCATGGACCAAGAAAGAAATTGTTGAATTTGGGGGCGGATCTGTATCCGGATCCTATATCCACGGATCCATATCCGGATCCTTTTTAACCCCTTAATACCTAATCTTATCTATTGATATGATGAGTTTTATGACAAATAGCCTAATCACATCAATTGAGAGAGACTTGTAAAAAATTGCAGAGTACTTCCTCCGCCCTGATTATGAATACATGACTCCAGGCCAATGAGAACTTATCCCTGACATGGCGTGAAACGTAATCGGATCAACCCGGGCAGTAGGGGGGCATCCCCCCTCTGGGCTGAGTCGGTGAAGTGAAATAACATTCTAAACATCTTTAGACTGACCTACTCAACACTCCCATATATTCCATATGACAGTACACCGTGCACATCCGTGATGAGTGGACGTCCAAGTTCCGCCTCTCTCCCTGCCCTTATCCCCACCCAGTGCCCCCCTCTTCGGCCGCGTTGGCTGCTCAACAGCCCCGAGATCAGGGCAGAACTGTTTCCCCATGGGAGGGAGAGCGACGAGGACCGAATTGGGTTTGACCTGGAGGTGGAGAGTGGTGGGGAGTCGTGACTCTACTACTGAGGAAGACGAAAGCGACGTCTCCTTGGAGAGTGAGAAGCCACTGCCACCTCTCCGTACAGCTCCACCACCACCAAAGAGGAGATGGACAATGGTGAAATGTCTCTTCACTGAGGGAGAGGAGGGGGAGGAAGGGAAGGCTGGAGTGCAGGTACACTTATCTCGTACCGCCTCGCCACCACATGCACCACCTCACCACTACCCTGCACCACCTCTTACACCACCATCATCACTTCCTACCACTTCACGGGTAGTGCAGTGTACGATATATAGTGTATATTACTTACCGCCGTGTTATGAAGCACGGTAAGATATATAGGTGTAAGATAGTGGTAATGTGTAAAGTAGATTATGTTTTGTAAGAGACTTATGTACAAAGACTGTGTTTCCCAGACAATGACATATCTCTATTGACTTTTGACCTGCTGGGGGAGGGCAGGGATGGGTAAACGTTCTCCTGCACTGACTTCTGTCATCACATCATGCACTTGAGGTGAGTAATTATACTACTCTGTATTTATTTCTCAGATGCCAGCCCCCATAAATTTCCTTATATTTTGACAGTGTGAAGTGTAGGCAAACATACAGCTGTACCCTTTTTCCTTACCCAGGCAGAAAATATCATACTTTCCCACACTCACGACACAGACAGCAACATATATTGCGAAAATAACAAAATAAAAATAATAGAGAAACGTAATTGTGTTCATCATCATCATCATCATCCAGACCTCCAAAACCCTAGGGCAGGGTGAGGAGTAGCAATGTCCAGGCGGCCCGTATTTGCCCAGTCCAATGGGCCACGCTTCCATTCACTCATCATTCAAGCTCCCAGAATCCTGGCTCTATCGGATGCACCAGAAACATTCACCACGTTCTATCTATCTATCTATCTATATACCTAGGCTGCTTTCCCCAAGGAAAGGGAGGTAGCCGAGACAGGACGACACACTCCCCATTTACGCATCCATTCAAACACATTCATTCTCATCCTAGCCCCAAAGGGGAGAACGGACAGATCCTCACCGCACCACACCGCACTAGGGTCAACTGCGCAATGCAATCAGTGACATCCGCAGCAGGGCCCGACAGCAGAGCTGGTTTACCCCTGCCACATCATAACAGACCCATCCCCTCACCCGCACCTGACCTGACTAGCTGATCAGACCAAATGCGTTCTATACCTTCACATAAACGTATCCGATTGAGTCAATCCAGACGTTGTCAAGTTAAGAAGGGGTGCCAAAGCCCTGATCATGCACTTCTCCTCACAACTTTCATCCAGCCAACTTGTCAGTTCCCTAGCCTCACCGACTTCCAAACCTCTCTTCCTCACACACTCACCCATCATATCTCTCCACCCTCTCCTTGGACTACCTCGCCTCCTCCCTCGTTCAAATTTGCTCAGATATATCTTTTTCACCACTCTGTTGTTATCCATTCTCTCCATATGAACATGCCATCTCAGTACACTCTCTTTGATTCTGGTGTCCATCGACTTCCGCACCACATCTTTCACGAATCACATTATTTCATATCCTATCCACCCTCTCTACCCCACATACAGTCCTCAGCAGTCCCATCTCCATTGCTCTCACTGTTGACTTTTCATTTTCATACCACACCATAGTCTCACATCCATATGTTAAAGTTGGCACTAACACTCCTTCATGTAAGCCTCGTGCAGCTGCAACACTCAAGCTTCTGTTCCATATCAAGGCCTTCATTGCACCAGGTACCTTTCTTCCTTGTGTCACTCTAATTTCAACTTCTTTTGCACATTTTCCTCCCTTTTCTATCACTGTACCCAGGTACTTGAACTCTCTCATCAATTCCAGTCTTTCTCCATTCACTAACCTCGCACTGGGAGTCACCTTCTCACACAATAACCATCACTTTACTCTTTTCCACATTCACTTTCATGACACGACGCTCACAGACATCAGCAAAACTCTGCACTAGCCTATCAAGTTCTTGTCCGGTATTTGCAAGCAGTACTGCTTGCTTGAGATATTCCATCCATCATCATTCATTACCAACGCCATCCTTCTCTCCATTACTCGTGTTTTTACTTCTCTTATCACTCCATCCATATATATATTGAACAACCATTGGGACATAACACAACCTTGTCGCACACCCACACCGACCGTGAACCATTCACGTAGATGCCCATTAACCCTTACACATGCCTCATTACCATCATAAAAACTCTTGACGGCACCTTGCAGCTTACCATATACACTGTACGTGCGCAAAACTTTCCACAATCCCTCTTTGTCCACTTTGTCATATGCATTTTCCAGATCCATGAATGCCATAAACACCTTATGGCCCTTCTGACAAGCCTTCTCTGCTATCTGTCTCACTGCAAATATTTGATCCATACATTCTGTGCAACTCCTAAAGCCACCCTATTGACCACTCACTAGGACTTCTGAGATCTCTCTTACTTTCTCCATAATAATTCTATATACCTTCCCTACCAAACTCAATAAACTTATGCCAAGATAATTCTTGCACTCACTTCGCTCACCTTTATTATTGTACAGGGGTACAATCACAGCCTTCTTCCACTCTGCAGGCACAGTTTCACTCATCCATGCTTTTTTACATATCTCCAACAAGCACTTCATTCCACTCTCTCCACTACACTTAAGCATCTCTGCATACACCTCTTCAACCCCAGCTGCTTTCCCATTTTTCTGCCTCTCGACAGCACTCTTCATCTGTGCGAGTGTCACATCTCCTGGCACTGCATTCCTTCTCTGTACACCCCCAAAACCAAACATCTTTACATCCGCTCTGCTCTCACTATTCCCATTCATCAGGCTTTCAAAATATTCTTTACATCTGGTCCTTACTTCATCCCCATGGGTTAATAATCTGCCACCTACATCCTTCACACCATCACATTTCTTTCCACTTTCATTTCTACATTTCCGCACCTCTTTCCAGAATAACTTCCTATTTTCAAAGTAGTTCCCATTCATTTTTCTTCGTAGATCATCATTTACCTCCTTCTTTTTCCTCTTCACTAGTTAATTTATGTGCTTCTTGCTCTCAGTATATTCAGTTCTTATTTCAACTAAGCCCATGTCCTGGAACCACTTTAGCCACTTCTTCCTCTTTTCCTCCACTGCTCTCTTAACCTCCTTATCCCACCATGCCATATCTTTCTTCTTTGTTGTTACTCTTGCCACACCACACACTGCTTTAGGACTCCTAACTAAGCAATCCCTACATGCATTCCACAGGCTGTCCAGATCCATATATTTCCAATTCACTGATTCTAACTCCTCCTCTACTTTGGTCCTTTAATCATCCGCCATTTCTTTGATCCTCAGCTTCTCAACATTCAATCTTTCTCCCTGACTGCTCCTCGCTCTCCTAGTCCACCTCACTCCTCTCAGCTTGATCTTGCATACCACAATCATATGATCTAACAGACCTCCACATCATCCTCTCATAGCCTGCGTATCAGCAACCATTCCCATCACCGACTTCTCTACCAGTACGTAATCAATCAGACTTCTTTCAACACAAACCCCGTTCCCTCTTTAACATGTTTATTAATGTACATTATGTGTTTTTACTGGAAAAATATGTTTTTTCCAGTCTGTATACGTATTTATTTCTGCTTTGTCTCTCTGTTCCTTTGACTTACTCATAGTTTTGAACCTGCATTACAATTCTATTTTAGCCATGCACGTGGTGTGGGAGTGGCTAAAAGCGCCTCCACTCCCCTATTTCTAATCGGAGCTGACCTGGTGCTAATCTACCCGACCCTACACTTTCATCCCCTGTGGGAGAGCCTACCCTCGGGGGACCGGCAATTTCCTCATTTAGGACTGAATATTCAACTCTTTCTCTCCCTCTTCCAACCACACTCACACCGCTAACGAGCAAAATAACTTCAAACTACCATAACTAAATTTTATACCAAAAATGTGATAAAATATTCATAATAATTTGTTTTTTTCGAGCCACTCCTAACATATTATGTACTGAAATCATTCGATATCATCATATGTAATATATGCGCAATATTTTGGCACCATTCATAGTTTTTTTTTTTTTTTTTTTTTTAATGATAACATGTGCGATGTTGTGGCACGGCAACACTTCACCGCAGCAGATATCCATTGCCGATATTTCTGCAACTTACGTGCCCCATTACAAGCAAAAGAATGGGTTTAGGAAGCTGGGATTTGCACTGTTAGGTGGCAAGAAAAAAAAATCAGTTTTTGAAACTTCAGAAAATGGCCCCAGTGTTGGCCAGCGGTGTGTAAAATTCCAGACCTATGGCAACAGAGGGGTTAATGGGAATGGCATTGGTGTAGGTATGCGTTCTCTGAGCACTTTCTATGAGGGCAAATCTCCATGTGCTGAAAAAAAAAACAAAAAAAAAAAAACAGAAAACAGCGTTCAAAGTTTCGCGACTTTCAAAATGCCATACCTCGAGTTACATATATGGTATCCAGTTGAATTTGGTATTAAAGCGTAGATTAAAGTCTTCCTTACTGTAACTACATAAAGTAATAAAGTTAGAGTAAGGGCATTGCATTTTGAAAAACAGAACAATGCATGCGATTTTCTCTTGTTTCAGGGGTTCAGAAAATTTCAATACACATGAAAAAACAGTTCGAATGGGCATTTACAAAAATAATAATGTAACAAATGTAAGTAACTAACAATAAGACAGTGATGGTAAAAAGAGTAAAGAAAAAATATGAGTAAGATGGAAAGATAGTTATGAAGGCCAAAAAGTATCTGTCTATCTATAGCCTGACGCCCTAATCCCGCAAAGGGTGGCCGCAGACAAAACGCCTCCAAGTTGCTCTGTCACCCACCATTTGACTACCCTCCCCCCAACTCACTCCCCCCTCCCTCATATACCTCTCAACTCTATCCCTCCACCTCATCCTCGGTCTACCCCTCCCTCTCCCTCCCTCCACCTCACCTACATACACCCACTTAGTCTTTCATTCTCCATTCTCTCCACATGTCCAAACCACCTCAGTGTATATCTCCAAATCTTCTCAACCACATCCACATCCACCCCACAACGTTCCTTCACTTCTTCATTCGTCAACCTGTCCCTCCATGTCACTCCACATGCTCCTTTCAAGTAACTTATTTCCACTGCTCTCACTCTTGATTTGTTCTCCTCTTGCAATGTCCACGCCTAGCTTCCATACGTCAGGGTAGGGATCACAATACTATCATGCAGATACTTCTTGACTTCCATACTCATCTCCCTATTTCTCATCACTGCTTTCAGTGAACCAACAAACTTCCTTTCAGCATTTCATCCCCCAACGTTCCATCCTTACTTATCACACTACCCAAGTACTTGAATGCACTCACATTCTCCATATCCTCGCCATCCAACCTCACCGTGCATTCTGTGACTTCATTCCTCTCAAACACCATAACTTTACTCTTCTTTACATTAACTTTCATATTCCTCTTCCTACACACTGTCCCAAAATCATTCACCAAACCTTGCAACTCCCATTTATCTTCACTCAACAATACTGTATCATCAACAAAGAGCAACACCGGAAACTTCCAAATCTCACCCTCATTCATTAGAGCCACCCCCACATCCACTGCCCTACCTTGCACCTCCTTTACAACCCCATCCATGTATATATTAAACAGCCATGGAGACATCACACAACCCTGTTTCAGTCCCACATTGAGATCAAAGAACTCACTCAGCTCACCATCCACTCGCACCATAGCCCTAGCTCCCTCGTACATATTCTTCACAGCACTCAACAATTTCCCCTCCACTCCATATGTTCTTAATACCATCCACATACCTTGCCTATCTATTCTGTCATAAGCTTTCTCCAAGTCCATGAAGGCAGCATACACTTTCTTTCTCTTCTCTAGATACTTCTTCTCTAATAATCTTAGAAAGAATATCTGATCTACACACCCTTTTCCATTCCTAAATCCCCTATGTTCTTCTCCAACTAGCTCCTCTGTCATATGCCTAACCCTATCATTGAGTATTCTACTATATATTTTTCCAGTCACACTAAGAAGGCAAATACCCCTATGGTTACCATATACTTCTCTCTCCCCTTTTCCTTTGTATAAAGGAACAATTATACCTGATTTCCAGTCCTCTGGAACCCTTCCCTTTTCCTAAGCCAATCTACACAACTTCCACTCCACAACAATCTCACCCCCATACCTCAGAATTTCACCACACACTCCATCAATTCCTGGGGCCTTTCCCATCTTGATCTTCTTCATTGTTTCCACTACTTTCGCCCTACTGATCTCTTCCTCCCTCCACTCATCTCTTCTTCTCCCAACCATTCCCCAACCACTTATACTCGCACTGCTCTCACTCTCTACATTCAATAAATCCTCAAAGTGCTCCTTCCATCTCCTCAGTTTCTCTCTCTTCTCCATCAACAATCTATCATTCCTATCTTTCAAATCCCTACTATTTCCTCTTTCACACTGCCTTACTTTCTTTACCTCCTTCCAAAACATTTTCTTACTCTCCCTCCATTTCACACTCAGATTCCTCCCAAATTCTTCATCCACTTTCTACTCACTCTCCTTCACCAGTCTCTTCACCTCCCTTCTCCAGCTCACATATACCTCTCTCTTCTCTCTCTCATCTTCTCCCCTACCTCTACTCGCTAGCCATTCACTATATGCCTTTTTCTTTAGTTTCACAGCTCGTTTCACCTCATCATTCCACAATGCTGTCCCTTGCATACCCTTGCATCTCCTCCTCACTCCACAAACCACCTCACACGCCGCGCCTATCTCTTCCGTGAATATCTTACATACGTCTTCTGCCCCTTCCATCTGCTCTAATTCATACGTTCCAATCTTTCTTCCTCTGTGCTCTTATACTCTGCCATTTTCTCACTATCTTGCAGCTTCTCCACTCTTCTCACAGGAGCTGTTTCCTCATGTCTTCCCTTTCGTCTCTTCAACCATTTTCTTTGCAGCTTTACCTTGGCCATCACTAAGTGATGGTCCGAGACTCCATTCCCCCACCCTCTCCACACTCTTGCATCCAACACTTGTCTTCTCATTCACTCATCCACACACACATAGTCTATCATTGCCTTTCATTCAACAAGTTCACCATCTATCCTCCTCACTCTGAGGTACACTGAAGAAAAAGAAAACAATGAAAATTAAAAACAATAATAAGATGATGTTGTCATGGGAAGGTGGCGAAAGTGTATAAAAATACAAGCACTGTTTATGAAATAATTATGAAATTATTAAAAAATAATAATTGGCTTCTTTAACCCGCCACGTGCCAGTGCCTTTATAAAATGGTCTGACATAATTCCACATCCAGTGCCAGTGCCGTTTTAAAACGTTTTAAAATAAAAAACTTCATTGTGACCGCATTTTTCAAGATTCGCGGGGAAAAATTGGCAGGCATGTAAGGTAACTGTTCCTCTACCATCCCCCAGGCTGTCAAAGCCATACACTCACTCGTTTCCCCCCTCACGCTCGCTCTACCTCACTCTGCCTGTGTCTTCACCCAGTGCTGTACATAGTGAAGGCATTTCGTAAATATTTCATGTAAGTGTAAGTTGTAAATATTTTCTTGTAAGTGTAAGGACTATACAGTGAAGTCAAATACCTTCTTGTAAGTGCCAGGACTGTACGTGATGAAGTCAGGTTGCACCTATCTTCAAGTAAGTGTAAGATAATGCATTCACAATGAGAAAGACATGCAAATTATGATAGATGCTGAAGTAATAAGTAATCAGAAAAGTGCATCACAAACTTGTCTCTGATAAGAGTTTTGAGCAATTTGCAAATCACTGATGTTAAACAAATGGGCAGTAGTTTTCTGGCTGTACTCTGTTGCCTTTCTTGAATATTGGGGTTATGTTAGCAAGTTTCCAATTCTGGGGGCAAGAATTTACTGGCAACTCCTCTGGTGTTGGTAGGAGGTGATGAGACACTCAGCACACCATTGCTTGGCCAGAAGTGAGAGTGGGAGCATATGTTCCCGTCGCTCTTTTTTCGTATGCATTACTGTTTGCCCTGTTATTTTCCTAGAGTTGAGTTGTCATGCCTGGAAAGTATTGCTCAAGGGATGAGGGGGTCCATATCATTGCATGGGGGCAGGATAATGTCCATATCAACACGATTTGTGAACATACTGGATGCGCAAAGTTGACCGTCATGAAGATTCTTGCTGCAGCGCACAGCCTGATGTCATACCAGAACACAAGCATGGCGGTGGAAAGAAGAGGACGACTTCCAGAGGTACAGATATGCTTCTGAAGAGGGAAGTAATCAAGAATCCTCGACTGACAGCAGTAGAATTGAAGATAATGCATCCCTAGCCGTTACAAGATGTCTCAATTCGAACTATCCAACACTGCTTGCAGAAGGAGCTGGGTTTGCCAAGCCACACTGCAGCCAAGAAACCGCTTCTCACTGACCGCATGAAGAAGCAGCACATTCATTTTGCCAAGAAGTATGCACACTGGACATGGAATGAGTGGTGAAAGGCTATGTTTTCCGATGATAGCACATTTCAAGTGTTCCAGGTGCATTCTGGCAAGGTTCGTCGCCCTGCCTCCCATAGTCGCTATGGCCCCGCTTACATGGTGCCGACTGTTAAGAACCCACAAACAGTAATGGTATGGGGATGTTTCTCAGGTGAAATGGGCAGGGGAGGCCTCTACTTTCTTCCTAAGAACTTGATGATGAATGGTGGCCGGTACAGTCGTCAGCATAAATTCACTGCAAGTCTACTCGTGTGGTGTGTCCTTTTGTCTGTCAACAGTGTAAGGGGACTAGTTGCCACGCAGACTATTATACACTTTAACGACGTGTTTTTTAAAAGTGGTACTAGAGGCTGGCTGAGTACAATATTATGTATACCGTATTTAATTATAAAAAAAGTGCAAGAGCTGACTGAATGTTATGAAATGACATACGAGCAGAATACTCTGACATTTCTCATAACCGTGTCTAAACTCCCTTCCCCTCTCCCCCTTTCTTCTCCTGATGTCTCCCCACCCCTCCCTCTCCCTCCTACACCCCACTCATGTTCATGCATCTCCGCTTTCTCCTCTCCCCACTCTCTCTACCTTCATTCATTTATACACGTCACTAACCAGACTGGTGCATCACATTTCTCTCTTGACTGTTTACTAAACCAATACTGTCCTGTTCTCGAAATGCTTTACTAAAGTGTATCCAAGGCTAATTACCAATATTCTTTCCTGTTCTAATCCCATTCTCACCCTCCCCGTCTGATTCCCACTCTTTTTATTCCAGTTGTCATTCTTTTCTCCACCCTTTGTCACTACCAACAGCCGCTAGATACAGAAACGTTTGAGGTCTCGTTTTTGCTTTGCATTCCTTACTGTGTGTGTGTGTGTGTGTGTGTGTGTGTGTGTGTGTGTGTGTGTGTGTGTTTGTGTGTGTGTGTGTGTGTGTGCGTGTGTGTGTGTGTTTGTGTGTGTGTGTGTGTGTGCGTGTGTGTGTGTGTTTGTGTGTGTGTGTGTGTGTGCGTGTGTGTTTTGTGAGCCTGGCAGTTGGTGGCTATTATTTCAGTAGGCGAAATTAAACAAACATTTGTGCCCATTCCTCCTACTTCCTCTCTCTATCTCTGTCACTGTCTCTGTCTCTCTCGTTCCAAGGAAAATGTTCCCATCCTCCTCATATTGTTCACTGATTCATGAAGCAGAATCAGAACCTTTCATATTTCGAACAACTGCATCACGTTTGGCGTAAAGAGTGGGTGAAAAAGACTGAGGCATGGCAAGATACTCTCGAATGTAAGGAACTAAAAGGTTACAGGAATAGACAAGAAATGGAGAAGAGTACAGTTCATTAAGTAGATCTGCGCCGTGGTTAAGGTAGACAGGGTGTGGAGAGAGGGGAGTGGAAATGAAGGAGCATGGGGGGAGGTTGAGAGGTAGGGTGGGGAGGGACATGGGGTGGGTACGAGGGAGAAGGCAGAAGTTTTATTACTCTGCAACATTCTTCTGTCGTCTTTTGCTCATTTTTATGCTAATCAGATATAAAGACTACTGCATTCTGGGCAATTTATAGCACTAACTCTTACAAACACGTCTTTAAAGCGTATAAAAGCCTGTGTGGCAACTAGTTCCTATACATTGTTGCCAGACAAAACAACCACATCACACGAGCAGACTTGCAGCGCATTTGTGCTGACGACTGTACATTCAAGTTCTGAAAGATCATTTGTTAAACTTTTTTTTTTGTTATTCATTGGTGCGACTTTTTCAGACACGATTCAGCTCCATGTCACAAGTCAAGAAAGGTGACAAAATGGCTTCAGGATAATCGGTTTGAGGTCCTCAACTGGCCTGGCAACAGTCCAGATCTAAATCCAATAGAAAACTACCGGGCAAAAATGAAGAAAATCATGGTAGAGAAGAAGACACCCAATCTGGACAACCTCAAGACTGAACTGACAAATGTTCGGTGCAAAGAAATGTCCTTAGATTACTTTAAAGATCTAAGTGATTCCATGCCAAAACGCATCCAACTTGTCCTGAAAAACAAGGGAAATATGATTTCATATTAATGAATGGCATTTCATGAACATTGTGATATAATATAATTTCTGTGTTTTTTAACACCTTGTGGGGGAGGTCGTAAGTCTCTTTTAATTTGCTGATTGCAAGTAATATGTCACAATCACTAACTGTAATGTCAGTGATTATGCTGTCCTCTTCTATAGGAATGGGGGAAACAGCAGGAATTCTATGTATATTTTCTATTGTAAATACTGACATGAAGAAAGTATTAAGAATTTTTGCCGTCATAATTTCACCATCAGTGTGCTCTGTTATCTGAGATTAAGGGGCCGATTATCAGAGTTATTACCTTTTTGCTTCTTATGTAACTGAAAAATTCTTTGGGGTTTGATGTACTGATACTTGCAATATGCGCCTCAAGGTTTTTCTTACAGCACTTAATTAATTTGTTGGCTTTCTGTCGAAGGGCACTGTATTTATTTTTATCACTTTGACTCTTTGTGGTATTAAAGTACTTGTCTGCAAGATTTTTTGCTGCCAGACAGTGTATAGTGTTGGAGTTCCACCAACTGGGTTTAGAATTTTTGGCATGCCTTCTGTCGCGCATTGGAATACGTAACCTAACAGCACTGTTGGTAGTTTCTGTTAAGTAATTCCACGCGTCACAGATATCTAAAGTTTTGGCAATAGGATGGCAGTCACCAGCACCAACAAGTGATTTTAATTTCTTAAAATTTCTCTGAGACAGGCCAGAGAAAGGGATGGGGGATGGAGTTATCCCCGTACCCTGAAGATTGGGTCTATGAATGTGCGTGGATGTAGTACAATTGAGGCTAAAAGGGAGGAGATTGGGAGAATGTTTGTGAGAAGAAAGTTGGATGTGTTAGCTTTGAGTGAAACGAAGATGAAAGGGAAGGGGGAATCTATGTTTGGAAGTGTGAATGGAGGATTATCAGGTGTTGATAGAGGAAGGGCAAGAGAAGGTGTGGCCTTGTTAGTGAGTCCAGAAGTACAGCAGTGTGTGATGGAATGGAAGGAGGTGTCATCGAGACTGATGTGGGTGAAAGCGAAATTTGAACGTGAGTTGTGGGTGTTTGTGAGTGCATATGGGCCTGGTAGTGAAAGGGATGAACAAGAGAGGGAGTCTTTCTGGAATGATGTTGATGAGTGTCTGCAGAGTTTTGGAGCGAATGTGAATGTGGAAATGATGGGAGATCTGAATGCTAGAGTGGGAAATGTACCAGTTGAAGGCGTAGTTGGTATGCATGGTGTGCCTGGAAGAAATGAAAACGGGGAACGAATAATAGCGATGTGTGTTGAGCAAGAGATGGTGATTGGGAATACGCTGTTTGAGAAGAAAGATATTTATAAGTATACATGGGTGAGACAGGAGGGTGGAAGGGTTGTTGATAGAGCCTTGATGGACTATGTGGTTGTGTCTAGGAATGTAATAGGAAGATTGTTGGATGTGAGAGTTCTGAGAGGGGAGGGTGGATGTATGTCTGACCACTACCTGGTGGAGGGAAACTTAAGAGTAGGTAAGAGATGGGTGAGAGCTAGGAGGGTTAGGTGTGGCAGGGAGGTTTTGAAAGTGAGTGAGTTGGATAAAAGAGAGAAAAAGATAGAGTATCAGGAGAAATTGGAAGATGAGTGGAACGCAGTGAAAGATCGGGAAAATGGCTGCGTGGAGGAGGAATGGCAGTTGTTTAAGAGTGCTGTGGTGGGGCATGCAGAAGAGGTGTGTGGTGTGAGACATGTGGGTGGTGGTGTAAGAAATGGAAGTGAATGGTGGTGCGAGGAAGTAAGTATGGCTGTGGCTGAGAAGAGACGTGCATATGAAGTGTGGCTGCAGAGGAAGGATGAGATGTCATATGAAAGGTATAAGGAAAAGAGGAATAGAGCGAGAAGGGCTGTGCGTGATGCTAAAGTGGCAGCAGATGAGAGGTGGGGTAGGCGGCTGACAGAGAATTTTCAACAGAAAAAGAAAATGTTTTGGAAGGAGGTGAAAAGGGTGCAAAAGGGAGAGTCTGGGAAGGAAGAACGAGTAAAAGCAGAGGATGGAAGGATGTTAATTGAGATGGATGCAGTAAGGAAGAGATGGGTGGAGTATTTTGAAAGATTGTTAAATGTAGAGGAGGAAAGGGTGGCTGAGATTCTGGCAGATAGAAGGGTGCAAGGAATAAATGTGTTGGGAGAGTTGAATGATTCTTTGATCACGAAGGAGGAAGTGGAGAAGGCAGTAAAGGAGATGAAAACAGGGAAAGCTGCAGGTATGGATGGGTGTGCTGTGGAATGCCTGAAGGGTGGTGGAGTGACTATTGTTGACTGGTTAGTAAGATTATTGAATGTGTGCTTTGAGAAAGGTATGGTGTCAATTGACTGGGCAAGTGCTTGTGTGGTCCCGTTGTATAAAGGCAAGGGTGATAAGTATGAATGTACTAGCTTTAGCGGTATAAGTCTGTTGAGTGTTGTAGGTAAAGTGTATGGTAGAGTGTTAATTATGAGAGTTAGAGAGGGTACAGAGGGAGTGATTAGTGATGAGCAGTGTGGCTTTAGGAGAGGGAGGGGATGCGTTGATCAGGTGTTTGCTGTGAGACAAGTGTGTGAAAAGTATTTAGCGAAAGGCAAGGATGTGTTTTGGGCTTTTATGGATTTAGAGAAAGCGTATGATAGAATTGATAGGGAAGCTTTGTGGACTGTTTTAAGATTGTATGGACTTGATGGTAGGTTACTAAAAGGGGTGAAAAGTTTTTATGTAAATAGTAGAGCGTGTGTAAGAGTGGGAAATGCTGTGAGTGATTGGTTTCCCGTGAGAGTGGGGCTGCGACAGGGATGTGTGATGTCGCCTTGGTTGTTTAATATTTACATGGATGGTGTTGTAAGGGAGGTGAATGCAAGAGTTTTAGGTGGTCTGAGTCTGGTAAATGTTGATGGAGGAGAGTGGAATCTGAAGCAGCTGCTGTTTGCAGGTGATACTGCACTGGTGACTGATTCAGAGGAGAGATTGAGACAGTTGGTAGAGGAGTTTGGAAGGGTGTGTGAAAGGAGGAAATTGAAAGTAAATGAGAATAAGAGTAAAGTGATGAAGTGTACGAGGTTGATAGATGGTAGGGGGATGAATATAGTTTTGAATGGTGAGTTGCTTGAGGAGGTAGATTGTTTTAAATATCTAGGGTCACATGTTGCTGTGGATGGAAGAATAGATGCAGAAGTGAAGTTTAGAATAAATGAAGTAGGAAAGGTGCTGGGAGGAATGAAAAAAGTGTTTAAATGTCGTTCTCTTAGAATGGATGTAAAGAGAAGGCTGTATGAGGGTGTTGTGGTACCGACTGCGTTATATGGGGCTGAAACATGGAATATGGGTGTAGCAGAGAGGAAAAGTTTGAATGTAATGGAGATGAGATGTCTGAGGAGTATGTGTGGAGTGACGCGTATGGATCGAGTGCAAAATGATGAAGTGCGAAGGAGAACTGGAGTTGTTCGGGAGATGGCTGGTAGAGTTGAGCAGAGGGTGTTGCAATGGTTTGGGCATATGGAGAGAATGGATAATGAGCGATTGGTGAAAAAGATAACTAGATCTGATGTGAGAGGTGTAAGACTGAGAGGAAGACCACGAATAGGATGGATGGACAGTGTGAAGAGAGCGCTGGATGCGAGAGGGATGTCTGTTGAGCAAGGAAGAGTGGCTGTGCGTGACAGAAATAAATGGAGAGAAATTGTGAATGAATAAGTGATGACGCAGCCCTGAGGGGATATTCTCCCGCATTTGGTCTGATCAGCTATTCAGGTCAGGTGCGGGTAAGGGGATGGGTCTGTTATGATGTGGCAGGGGTAAACCAGTTCTGCTGTCGGGCCCTGCTGTGGATGTCACTGCTTGCATTGCGCAGTTGACCCTTGTGCGGTGTGATGCGGTGAGGATCTGTCCGTTCTCCCCTTTGGGGCTAAGATGCGAATGAATGTGTTTGAATGGATGAGTAAATGGAGAGTGAGTCGTCCTGTCTCGGCTACCTCCCTTTCCTTGGGGGAAGCAGCCTAGGTATATAGATAGATAGATAGAAAATTTGTCCTCTTAAAGTCAGGCACCTTCTTGCAACTGGCCCTGACATTGTCATCACTGATTTTAATGTTAAATGTAACTGTGCAATGATCACCTGTACTAAATTCCTCTCCTACAATAACAATACTCATTACGTTTTCTGATGTGGGTAAGACAAGATCTAGGATGTTAGCTCCACGTGTCGGATAATTTACAAGTTGATACAAAGAACTTTCCTGCAAGAGTTTATATCCTAGTGTGTGAGGATAGCACTTCTCACCATTTTGGAAATGGTAAATTCTATCTATCTATGGCCAGACGCCTCAATCCCGTTTGGGGTGGCCACAAACAAATCGCCTCCAAGTCGCTCTGTCCCCCGCCATTTCACTCCCCTGCTCCCAACTCACACCCCCCTCTCTCATATACCTCTCCACCCCATCCCTTCATCTCATCCTCGGCCTCCCCCTCCCTCTTCCCCCCTCCACCTCACTCACAAACACTCCCTTCGTCAGTCTTTCACCCTCCATCCTCTCCACATGGCCAAACCACCTCAGTGTGTTCCTCATAACGCTTCCTATCACATCCACATCCACACCACAACGCTCCTTTATATCCTCATTCGTCAGCCTGTCTCTCCATGTGACTCCACAGGCTCCTCTTAAATAACTCATTTCCACTTGTGTCCTTCCAACAACGTCCAAGCTTCCGTACGTTAGAGTTGGTATCACAATACTGTCATGTAGTAACTTTTTCACTTCCATTCTCACTTCCCTGTTTCTTATCACTGCTTTCAAAGAACCAGCAACCTTTCTTCCCTGCTGTACCCTTTCACGCACTTCACCCTCCAAACCTCCATCCTTACTCATCACACTACCCAAGTACTTAAACGTACTCACATTTTCCAATTCCTCACCATCCAACCTCGCTGTACATTCACTAACTTCACCTCTCTCAAAGACCATCACTTTACTCTTCCTTACATTCACCTTTAGATTCCGTTTCTTACAGACTCTCCCAAACTCATCAATGACCAAATATTACAGTGCTTTGCATACAAAATATTTCGGCAATTTGATTGTAGATATCATTGTAAATGTTCAGTGACTGACTGGGTGGATGATAAATTAACCCAAGAGTGATTTTATGACAAAATTCATTGCTAAGCGGAATATAAATAGTGTCAATGTTTTCAATACATGGATTGGTAATTACAACTGGATGAAATCCTGATTTAATATATAACAACACACTGTTCCCTGCTCGATTCTTCCTCTCACTGCTGATAATGTGATAGCCTGGTAAATTAAACTCTGCTAGCAAATCCCTTTGCTCAGTATTTACCCAAGATTCTGTTATACCAATTATGTCATAATCTTCAGTAAAGACAAGGGCCTCTAAATCAGGAAATTTATTATCTAGACTACGTGTATTTACAAGAAGAGCTTTAATGTGTTTTCCTTTCTGATGTGGGGAGCTTCCATTACCTACTAATTCATTGGATCATATGACATCTACGTTTGCCTCACTTGATGCTTGTTTTTTCTCCAGAAAAAAAAGTTACTGCATCACTAAGCAAACGACTGAGACGGGCAGAACCAATGGCATTCAAATGTAGACCATCATTCGCCAACAGTGTTCACTGCTCGTAAAACTGGTTCCATGTGTCGATGAACTCAACTCCTCCCTGCAGGCAAAGCGACCTGACCCTATTATTTATACTAAATGCTTTACTGAAGAAGGCATTCCCTATACCAATCCTTGGGAGTATTCCTGAAATTAAGATGTTGTTAGTTTTCTCCTTGCAGCATCGAATCATCCTCCTGTACTTCTCTGTCAGCTCCTCTGATCGGGTTCGTACATCATTTGTACCTGTATGAATGATAACTAGGCTGTCATTTTCTGCATTCTCAAAAACGTCATCCACAGCCTCTGTTACGTCATCTACTCCTGCACCTGGGATACAAGAAACGCTTTTGTTTAGAAGGTTTCCTGCTGCAAAATTCAACCAACTGACCACGGATGATGCAGTCCCTCACAACCCATGCCTTATGGGCCCTTCCTCTACTTCTGCAAAGAATCTGAAATTTGTTGTATGTAGTAACTGGAATGATGCTTCTTTTCGTTGCAAGCCTTGCACCATTCCGCACTGGCTGGAACTCAGTCTGTACGGTGGGGAGAGAAGTAACTACAGCTGGAGGAGGATGGTCAATCTGGACTGCAGCTGGCCGAACAGTGACATTATCCTACGCAGTGTGTCCGACATTACTCGCAGTGAATTCCTCCAGCACATCACCTTTTGGGGTCAGGTTGTTAATTTTGTTTGTAGCCTCGGTCAGCTTGTTTTCCCGTCTCTGACGTAGTTTGCACATCCTCCAAACAAAGGTGTGGTCCATATTAAAGGATCCAGTGAAACTACTGGAGCAGGTTACACAAATAATGTTCTGCGGCATTTTGAAATCCAAGGTTATTGTGAAGATTTATCAGAGAAAAAGAATCTGATAATACTGAATAATTCCCTGGAAGAGATATTCGAACAAGAATAAGTTACGTATACAAACCCTGCTAGAACAGTGAAATTTATGCAATTGATACAGGTTTTGCTGGTGGGGATCTTGTTGTTATAGAACTGTACAGGAATGGCTACCTTACTGGTTAGTAATATACCTGCTGCAAAGAAAGGAAAGCTGACCGTTACCTGGAATGCAGAACTAATATTATACAACCTGAAATACAACAATTAAAACACGACAAAGTCATACAATACGCAGACGAGTTTATTATCACCTGAAAAGTTACATCATCATCATCATCATCATCTAATCCTACGTTGCCCCATGAGGAGCATAGGAGCCCGGGGCTAGGCAACTTGGTCCTGACATTTAGGATGACAGTGACCAGCCTCATTCATCCCTGAGTGGCATTACGTGAGCAATAAACCCCAACCACCCCATGGATATAAACCTTCACTGACTCAATCCGATTGGAGAACCATAATTACCCACTAAACCACCAGGTGCCAAAATTTGGTTATATGGTTACCACCCAGCGTATTAAATGGTTTCCTGGTGTACAGGAAACCATATGGTTTGTCACTCAGTGCAGAGTCACCTACAGGTAGAAGGAAGAGGAAAGATTGAAGGAAAGAAAGAAGAGGGAGTGTAAAGTCACCCGTAGGCAGAAGGAAGAGGAAAGAAGAAAAGAACGATAGAAGAGGATGGAAGGAAAGAAGGATGGAGGAGAGGAAAGGGAAGACACCCAAGGGCAGCACTACATCAAGTGAGTGGATGGTGAGCGCCCCCACTTATACAATTATATTTTACCTGTAAGGATAACTGTAAACATGGGATATAAATTGTTTTCACTGCTGGAAACAAAAAAATAACTAAGGGAATAGTACTTATTCAAAACACCGTGCACAGGGGAATGCTCAACACTAAATACGCTAAGCATACTGTACCAGAATGCAGTAATTTACATCTACCAACACAACGGCGCCAACCAGTCACAGATGATTGCCACAAACTACTTAAATCGTCACAAAAATCGTTCCCACACTACTGTTAATACACAACAGTTACATTGAACTGCTGTATCACTCCAAAATAAAGCTCAGTTCGAACAAAGATAAGTCAAAACATTACAATATTCCACTCAGCTAATAACATCAGCTCGAACAAAGAAATCAAAACAAAGTTCCACTCAGTTCCGAATGGTTATACTGGGTATAAACTGTTCTTACTGAGGAAACATACTGTACAGTTAACACTCACGCAGTCGTAGCTCTAAATTTACACAGGTTAATACTATTCACTTCCACGAGAACAATACCCACCCACTGCAGTCACCCTATTTGGCGCCAAACGTGGATAAACAAACACACGATCAGACAGAGCGTTTCACACTTAATACACTGCAAAACTCTAGCATACTCTGGACTTTCACACCTTTCACTGGAATAATACTTCCAAGACACTTGTAAACACAGATGCACTATTTGTACACGGAATAATCAAATTCACTCAAATCGTGTAAGAACTGGTGGGTGAGAGCGGATACGACCTTCAGCAGCGGGGACAACGGGAGGGGGATACAGTGGAGTGGATAGGTGTTCTCGGATGAGAGACTGGAGTATGAGCTGGGAGGAGGCAGCAAAATAGCAGGGGACAGGGAGACATGGAGGTGATTTGTTTGTGGCCACCCCTTTCGGGATTAAGGCGTCTGGTTGTAGACAGATAAATGTTTTGTTCTTCTTTATTGCCTAATGTATGAGAAAAATGTAAAATCTGCGATACCTCCTTACAACTTAAATTAATTTTTCGTCAACAAGGAATAAAGTACGGTAACTAATTATTATTACTATAACCTTGGGCAAAACAAGAAATGTCTAGCTGCTACCTCGGGTACGGTATCCTTACTACGAATGGTTTAATTGTTGTGGCGTCCTTATTGTAGCTGTCTTACCACGACATAATTAGAAAATGACGTAGTGTATTACTTTCACAAGAATCTTCCTCAACTGTTCTTCAAAACTAGACCATCTGTACTTGAAAACATAGGATGTAAATACATAAAAACAGAGGCGCATACCTACAGTAAAAGCACCGTGCGCGGAGCAATACATAACACCTTCAAATCGGGAAAACGTTTCTTACAGTGTTTACTATTGTTTACTATATCTCTGCCTCATGTTATTTATTTACGTAGTTCTTAGCTTTATATACTATGTATTTTATTCTATATTACGTGATGCTGGATTAGAATTCTACCTTTTATTCGCTTAGATTTCATTGAATGTTTGGCAGTGTAGTGATCGTAGCATTCTGAAACTCTCCCATCAGCTGTTGGGGAGATCCTCATTCTTTTATGTACTTATATTTTCAACATCGATTATTTTTGCCTCATAAACGTAAAAGAAGATAGTGAAGTGTAATACGGGGAATGAATCGTTATGGAGGTGGTGTGAGGTTTAATATACAAAATAAATCGTTCTTGAGGAAGTGCTACGAAGTACATAAAATAAATCGTTAAAGAGGAGGTGCATTGAGGTCTTTGAAGTGTACAACAAAATAAATCGATAAGGAGGAGGTGCCACAAAGACTCCTATGCCGCCCAGAATACGGCCGGAAAATTATAGAATATATACCGTATATACTTATTAGATGAGCAGGAAGAAACGTCCGTGTGCGTCGGAAGCAGTGGGTAGGTGTTACTGGTTATATATCGTGTTGAACACTCACCCTCCCTCCATTTCTCTCATCCCCCTCCCTCCGTCTCTCACACCCTCCCGTTTTCTCTCTACCTCCCTACCCTTCCCTGGGCCTCACCTTCCTCAGCCTTCCACCCTTTCTCTCACCGATCATCCCTCCCTTCTCACTCTTTCCTCTCCTTTACGCTTCTCTCAACCTTCCCTCCAATCCTTTTCCTCACTCACCCTACCCTCCCCCCCTCTCACTGTCCCATTTTTCCCATCTCCCTACTTCCTCTTCCCCTCTCTCACCCTCCCCACCCTCCCTGCCTCCTTATCATCGTCCCTTCTTCGCCTTTTCTCTCCTTTCATTCTCTCGCGCTCCCCTTCATTATCATTACTTCCGCTCTCTCACCTCTCTCCCTCCCTCCTTTTCTCTCTCTCCATCCTACCCCCACTCTCCCTCCGTCCCTCCTCTCTCTCTCTCTCTCTCTCTCTCTCTCTCTCTCTCCTTCATCCCTACTCTTACTCTCCTACATCCCTTTCTCCCTCGTACCCATCATCCTTCCTTCCACTTCTTCCTCTCTCTCCCTTCATCTTCCTCACTCACCCTCTTTCGTTCTGTTTTTCTCCCTTTCCCTCCATCTCTTCTCACCGTTCCTCCTTCCGCTTCTCTCTTCTCTCCCCTTCTCTCAACCCCCCCATCCACCCTCTCCCTTCCTCCCTCCCTCCTCTTTTCACTTAGCTCTCTCCCTCCTTTCCTCCCTTTCCCCATCCCTCCTCCGTCTCATCTCTCCTTCCTCCTCCTCACCCCCCCCCCCTTTATCACCCTGTCTTCGTCCTTTTTGCTCACCGTTCCTCCCTGCCTTACTCCACCTCTCCTACCATTCTCGACATGCCAGTGTGTGTGTGTGTGTGTGTGTGTGTTTCTTTGGGTACACTTCCTGTAGTTATCCAGTCATGCTGGCAACGTTGAAGCGTGTTCAGCGATAATGATTAGGCTATATCGCGCATTCACTTGGGAATAGATGAAACAATTCGGCTAATCAAACTAAACATCATCAGAAGAGCCGTGTTTGGACAATGAACCATCCAGTACATTAAGCCAACTTTGGCCAAGCCTAACGTTAACCTACCATAACACCTTAATTTGTCTGTGAGGATGACGTTGGTGTGACGTGCCGAATCTTCTCTTGACGCTCTATCCGCGGTTGGCAACATAATACGAGGTACACCAGCAAAATATTTGCGATCCATCAAACACACCCAACCGTCTCTCTCTCTCTCTCTCTTTCGTCAAGTTATTTCACTTTATTAACACGTTCTTGCTGCCTCCTGGCGACTTTATTTCTCTTGTACTTAATCTCTTATACACTGTTTCACACAATTACTGCTATCTCATTTACTACTACTACTACTCCTACTATTACCACCCGGTCACTTTAGTAGCACCAGTCAAACAGGGCGGTACTCCCGAGGTGGATGGCAAGCTGGTAATAGGTAGTGGTAGAGTTCCCGTTTCACTGGCCCTCAGGACCTGTTCCTAACCATCTCCCTTTGCTGAACATTTCCAGTGTTTTCATTAATACAGATATTAGGCCAGCATACTCTCATAATACCTCTGCCTGCAACAGTCAACCCCACACTACATGCTCATTAGATACACCTATTTCCATCCCTCATTAGCACTGGCCGCAACATTCGTATCAGCAAATCGTGTGGTATCTCGGATTGCCACCACTGGCAGGGTAGGGCTGGCGGCACAGGGTCCTCCCAGCAGCAATCAAGTGATTGTGCTGACCATGGCTGTTGTAAACACTGTTCATGCTTGTCAGCGGAGAAACGCAGGTTCGGCCTTATATTTCACTAATATCTGTGGCCTGGTACCAATCTGAATTCCCCTCACTTTTTCCACCAGTTCATATCCCCTCTAGGTCTGTTCCTTACAGAAACCCAAGTCTCCTCCTGTACTGACATGTCCCCATTTTGTTTTCCTGGTAACCATCTCATCACAAACTTCCATAACAAAGGTGTCACCTGTTGTTATATGAAATCTGAATTTCAGTTGACACTATTTTCAACTACATTTCAGCTAATTTTGATTATTCATAATACAAACTATCTGTCTATTGCCAGACGCCTCAATCCCGTTTGGGGTGGCCACAAACAAATCGCCTCCACGTCGCCCTGTCCCCCGCCATTTCACTCCCTTGCTCCCAACTCACACCCCCCTCTCTCATATACCTCTCCACCCCATCCCTCCATCTCATCCTTGGCCTCCCCCTCCCTCTTCCCCCCTCCACCTGACTCACACTCTCTTCGTCAGTCTTTCACCCTCCATCCTCTCCACATGGCCAAACCACCTCAGTGTGTTCCTCATAACGCTTCCTATCACATCCACATCCACACCACAACGCTCCTTTATATTCTCATTCGTCAGCCTGTTTCTCCATGTGACTCCACAGGCTCCTCTTAAATAACTCATTTCCACTGCTCTCACTCTTGACTTGTGTCCTTCCAACAACGTCCAAGCTTCACTTCCATACGTTAGAGTTGGTATCACAATACTGTCATGTAGTAACTTTTTCACTTCCATGCTCACTTCCCTGTTTCTTATCACTGCTTTCAAAGAACCAGCATCCTTTCTTCCCTGCTGTACCCTTGCAAGCACTTCACCCTCCAAACCTCCATCCTTACTCATCACACTACCCAAGTACTTAAACTTACTCACATATTCCAATTCCTCACCATCCAACCTCGCTGTACATTCACTGACTTCACCTCTCTCAAAGACCATCACTTTACTCTTCCCTACATTCACCTTTAGATTCCGTTTCTTACACACTCTCCCAGACTCATCCACCAAGCCTTGCAGCCTCCCTTCGTCTTCACTCAACAACACAGTATCATCTGCAAACAACAGTACAGGGAGATTCCAAACACTAACCTCTCTCACCAGGGCCACTCCAACATCCACTACCCTACCTTGTACCTCTTTTATTACCACATCCATGTACAGATTGAACAACCATGGAGACATGACACATCCCTGTTTCAACCCAATCTTCAAAGAGAAAAATTCACTTAGTTCACCATCCACACGCACTGCAGCCTTAGCACCATCATACATACTCTTCACAGCATTCAACAACTTCCCATCTACTCCATATATTCTTAATACTTTCCACAGTCCTTGTCTATCCACCCTGTCATATGCTTTCTCCAAATCCATGAAAGCCGCATACAACTTCTTTCCCTTCTCTAGAAACTTTTCCACTAAAGATCTAAGAATGAATATCTGATCTACACAACCTCTTCCCTTCCTAAAGCCTCCCTGTTCTTCTCCAACTACTTCCTCTGTTCTTTCTCTAACTCTGTCAATAAGTATCCTACCATACACTTTTCCTATTAGACTAAGAAGACAAATTCCCCTATGATTACCACACACTTCCTTTTCCCCTTTTCCTTTGTCTATCTCTATCTATATACCTAGGCTGCTTCCCCCAAGGAAAGGGAGGTAGCCGAGACAGGACGACACACTCCCCATTTACTCATCCATTCAAACACATTCATTCGCATTTTAGCCCCAAAGGGGAGAACGGACAGATCCTCACCGCACCACACCGCACAAGGGTCAACTGCGCAATGCAATCAGTGACATCCGCAGCAGGGCCCAACAGCAGAACTGGTTTACCCCTGCCACATCATAACAGATCCATCCCCTTACCCCGCACCTGACCTGACTAGCTGATCAGACCAAATGCGGGAGAATATCCCCTCAGGGCTACATTATCACTTATTCATTCACAATTTCTCTCCATTTATTTCTGTCATGCATAGCCACTCTTCCTTGCTCAACAGACATCTCTCTCGCATCCAGCGCTCCTTCACACTGTCCATCCATCCTATTCGTGGTCTTCCTCTCAGCCTTACACCTCTCACATCAGATCTAGTTATCTTTTTCACCAATCGCTCATTATCCATTCTCTCCATATGCCCAAACCATTGCAACACCCTCTGCTCAACTCTACCAGCCATCTCCCGAACAACTCCAGTTCACCTTCGCACTTCATCATTTCGCACTCGATCCATACGTGTCACTCCACACATACGCCTCAGACACCTCATCTCCATTACATTCAAACTTTTCTGCTACACCCATATTCCATGTTTCAGCCCCATATAACGCAGTCGGTACCACAACACCCTCATACAGCCATCTTTTTACATCCATTCTAAGGAACGACATTAAACACTTTTTCATTCCTCCCAGCACCTTTCCTATTTCATTTATTCTAAACTTCACCTCTGCATCTATTCTTCCATCTACAGCAACATGTGACCCTAGATATTTAAAACACTCTACCTCCTTAAGCAACTCACCATTCAAAACTATATTCATCCTCCTATCATCTATCAACCTTGTACACTTCATCACTTTACTCTTATTCTCATTTACTTTCAATTTCCTCCTTTCACACACCCTTCCAAACTCCTCTACCAACTGTCTCAATCTCTCCTCTGAATCAGCCACCAGTGCAGTATCATCTGCAAACAGCAGCTGCTTCAGATTCCACTCTCCACCATCAACATTCACCAGACTCAGACCTCCACCTAAAACTCTTGCATTCACATCCCTTACAACACCATCCATGTAAATATTAAACAACCAAGGCGACATCACACATCCCTGTCGCAGCCCCACTCTCACGGAAAACCAATCTCTCACAGCAATTCCCACTCTTACACACGCTTTGCTATTTACATAAACTCTTTCCACCCCATTTAGTAACCTACCATCAAGTCCATACAATCTTAAAACAGTCCACAAAGCCTCCCTATGAATTCTATCATACGCTTTCTCTAAATCCATGAATGCTCAAAACACATCCTTGCCTTTCGCTAAATACTTTTCACACATCTCACAGCAAACACCTGATCCACTCATCCCTTCCCTCTCCTAAAGCCACACTGCTCATCACCAATCACTCCCTCTGTACCCTCTCTAACTCTCATAATTAACACTCTACCATAAACCTTACCTACAACACTCAACAGACTTATACCCCTAAAGCTAGTACATTCATACATATCACCCTTGCCTTTATACAATGTGACCACACAAGCACTTGCCCAGTCAATTGGTACCATACCTTTCACAAAGCACACATTCATCAATCTTACTAACCAGTCAACAATAGTCACTCCACCACCCTTCAGGCATTCCACAGCACACCCATCCATACCTGCAGCTTTCCCTGTTTTCATCTCCTTTACTGCCTTCTCTACTTCCTCCTTCGTGATCAAAGAATCATTCAACTCTCCCAACACATTTATTCTTTGCACCCTTCCATCTGCCACAATCTCAGCCACCCTTCCCTCCTCTACATTTAACAATCTTCCAAAATACTCTGCCCATCTCTTCCTTACTGCATCCATCTCAATTTACATCCTTCCATCCTCTGCTTTTACTCGTTCTTCCTTCCCAGACTCTCCCTTTTGCATCCTTTTCACCTCCTTCCAAAACATTTTCTTATTCTGTTGAAAATTCTCTGTCAGCCACCTCTCATCTGCTGCCACTTTAGCATCACGCACAGCCCTTCTCGCCCTATTCCTCTTTTCCTCATACCTTTCATATGAAATCTCATCCTTCCTCTGCAGCCACACTTCATATGCACGTCTCTTCTCAGCCACAGCCATACTTACTTCCTCACACCACCATTCACTTCCTTTTCTTACACCACCACCCACACGTTTCACACCACACACCTCTTCTACATGCCCCACCACAGCACTCTTAAACAACTGCCATTCCTCCTCCACACTGCCATTTTCCTGATTTTTACAGCGTTCCACTCATCTTTCAATTTCTCCTGATACTCTATCTTTTTCTCTCTTTTATCCAACTCACTCACTTTCAAAACCTCCCTGCCGCACCTAACCCTCCTAGCTCTCACCCATCTCTTACCTACTCTTAACTTTCCCTCCACCAGGTAGTGGTCAGACATACCTCCACCCTCCCCTCTCAATAGTCTCACATCCAACAATCTTCCTATTACATTCCTAGACACAACCACATAGTCCATCAAAGTTCTATCAACAACCCTTCCACCCTCCTGTCTCTAACTCTGTATAAGGGAATAATTATACCTGACTTCCAATCCTCCGGGACTCTACCTTCCTCCCAGGGCAATCTACACATCTTCCACATCCATTCTACTTCTATCTCTCCTCTATGCTTCAGCATTTCACCACACACTCCATCAATTCCTGGGGCTTTCCCCAATTTAACTTTCTTCATTGTTTCCACAACTTCTATCCTACTGATTTCTTCCTGTCTTCTCACCTCCTTCCTTCTCCCAGCCATTCCCTAGCCACTTATACTCGCATTACTTCCATCCTGTATGTTCAACAATTCCTTAAAGTGTTCTCTCCATCTGCTCACTTTTTCTCCCTTCTCCACTAGTAATCTACCATTTTTATCTTTCACTCCCCTGCTAACCTCACTTCCACCCTGTCTTACTCTCTTCACCTCTTTCCAGAACATTTTCTTACAGTCCCTCCACTTTACACTCAAATTCCTTCCAAATTCCTCATCCACGCTCTTCTTACTCTCACTAATCTTTTCACCTCTCTCTTTCTTTTTACATATAACTCTATCTTCTGCCTCTCAACTTCTTCCACGCCCCTATTTCTCATCCATTCATTGTATGCTTTCTTCTTTTGTGCCACAGCCTGTCTCACCTCTTCATTCCACCACGCTGTTCCTTGCACCCCCCTCCATCTTCTCTTCCTCCCACACACCACATCACATGCTGCACATATTTCTTCTGTAAATATCCTGCACACACCTTCCACGTCCCCCTTCTGCTCCAATTCATATTTGACCAATCGTTCCTCCACTTCTTTCTTATACTCTGCCTTTTTCTCATCCTCTTGTAACCTTTCCACTCTCCTTGCAACTACTCCTTCCTCTCGTCTTTCCCTTCTTCTATTTCTCCATCTAAATATTACTATAATGTGTGTGTAGGTTATCGCTCTCCCAATGTCTCTTAAGAACACAGTGTATTTGACCCCATATCCACACAGCTGACTAACCTTATTCTCAATCTTGCCACTGAAACTACTCTTTTGGGTGATTTTAATGTCCATAATGTAGAATGGTTACAGCATTCCACCAGGACTGATGATACTGGCCTAGAATGTGAGCTGTTTACAAAATTGTTTAATCTCATGAAATTGATAAAACAGCCAACCAGAATACCAGATAATCCTGACCATAACGCCTATCTCGTGGACCTATTCCTGACAAATAATTCAGATCAGTACAGTATTGAAGTACTGTTACCACATGGATCCTCTGACCACAGTCTCATCAAAGCCTCATTAGTCAGTTGTCCCAAACCTACCCCTTCTTAACCAGTCAGGGCGACCTGATGGCACTTTGATAGGGCAGAGTGGGATGGATTTAGAAATTATCTTGCTGATATTCCATGGCAGTCTTTCTTCTTCAATGGCATCAGTTTTAACCCAGTCCCACATTTATGACAACACAAGCTGGTATGCAATTGTTCATATCCAGTCAACAGTTCACTAAAAGATCGGACTTCCCAAAATGGATTGAAAGCAATTGTGCCAGAGCAACGACCCAAAAGTATTTAACATATAACTTTTACTTCAATCAGAATCAACTGAATCACTCAGTCAATTTAAAATTGCTAGAAACCATGCAAACAGTAACTAATTTTGCTAAATCAAATTTTCTTCACAACCACGCATCCAAACTATTAAATAATCCCTATGACAATAGAATATTCTGGTCAACTCACAATTCATTCATTATTAACTTTAACAAGTCATCACATCACCCATTCCCCCACTAAAATCTTCTGATGGTAACACTATAAAATGACCCACGTGGTAAAGTGACCATCCTTGTCAGTTCATTTGCCAGAAATTCCACCTTAGAGGAAGTCAGCTAGAACGTTTCTGTCCTAGAACTTGGCTTTCCAGAAATAGCTCCACTTAAAAAACACTACTACATACGTATAATCCCTCCTAGATAATTTACCAACCAACAAAGCTCCAGATCCAGATGGAATTCCTTCAATTGGTTTGAAAAAGAGTTCCCCAGAACTTGCTCCAGTTCTAGCTAATTCATTTAAACTATGCATATGTGCCTCTTCATTCCCTAATTCTTGGAAAGAAGCCAATATCCACCCTGTTCCAAAGAAAGGAAGTTCCTCTGCCCCACTGATTACAGATCAGTAGCTATCACATCTTCTCTTGGTAAGGTATTTGAAATTGTAATTAATAGGCACATTGTTAAACATCTTCAGTCCAATAACTTAATTATTGATAGACAGTATGGTTATCGGCACGAAAGATCCACTGTTGATATACTCAATCTCTTGACTCATACCATCCACCAGTCAATCAGTAGGCCTTGTTTCCAAAGCTTTGACAGAGTGTTGAACCATTCCCTGCTGTCCAAACTCCCTTGCTTTCCCCTATAAATTTTTGTTCCTCTGATTGTCTCATATCTTAACAACAGAAAGATATCAATTTCCACTCGAATAACGCCGGCGTGCCACAAGGATCAGTTCTGGCTCTAATCTTATTCCTAATTCATATTAATGATCTCTTATCTGTCACCCATAACTCCTTCCATTCATATGCAGATGACTCAACACTTCACAGTTCATCCACACTTACACACCTATTTAAAAAGTTTAATATATGTAACACAACTCAGTACAGTAATTTCCATGAATCAAAACTTATCTAAGATCACGGGATGGGGACAAAATAACATTGTATTATTCAGTGCTAGGAAAACCAAATATAGTTTACTAATAGACAGCTACTGCATGATTCATATATTACCTTCAGTGTTACTAATATTCCTGTCTCTAATAGTATTGTAATTCTCGGTGTTTCACTTAACAATACCTTCAGCTGGTCCCCGCCTGTTAAATCACTTGCTATAGCCAGCCACTTCAGAGGAACATTGATTATTGTGCAGAGTCCGTAACTTCTTCACTAATGAGAAGTTTGCTATAATTTGCAAGAGTCATGTGTGCTTTCAGCTGGAATGTTGCTCACTTTTGTGGAATGGACAAAATTCAGAACAAAGCTATTAGAATTATTATTAACCCTACTGTTATAAATGAACTACCTTCCCTACAGGTAAGAAGGAATGTTGCCTCCCTTGCATTATTTTAGAGATACTTTTATGGCAAACGCTCAGACGAAGTTGCATCTATTGTGCCACCTGTTCACTCCTTTCCCCGCACTTTACGGATATCTGGTAGTACTCCTGACTGGACTGTCACAGTGCCATACTGGAGAACCTCTGCCTATCAGAATTCTTTTATTCCCCAAACTGCATCTCTTTGGATGCAGAGTGGTTTCTCCTCAAATTTCAACCTACGGCTGTTCAGGTCCAACTCTTATAGTTTTTTTATGAATGGAGGACACATGCAGTCAGGTGTATGGATTATTTGTTTATTCTTTTGTTTTTCCTTCTTCCGTTCTATTATTGTAAAAACGAAAATCCTGGAGATTTTCTTCTTTGGGAGCCTATTCCATGTAGCTTTGTGGCGAAATCAGATATCGGTATTGCTATAGCTCTACATCCTTTCCATGGCGCATCTTCGTGAAGACCATCATATTCTCTGGCTAATTTATTGTTAGAACTGGTCATTCAAGATGATTAGATGGCAATTTGGATCTTTTGTGTTTGGTGCACGTTCTCCGATTTTTATGCAAATTTCGTCACTAATACAGTTTTTTTTTTTTTTACTTTCATTCCAATTTTAAATGTGTTTGGGGGAGAAATTATTTTTTAAAAAGTTAGGTTAAGTTAGGTTAGGTTAAGTTAGTTAAAGGAAATTAGGTTAGTTAATGATAATAACGAATAACAATATCAGTAATAAATAGCTAAAGTAAATAAATAATTCACATCTTAAACGTCGGGACCAACTGCCTAGCCCTGGGCTCCTACGCTCCTCATGGGGCATTGTAGGATTGGATGATGGATGGATGGATGAAATAAATAATAACAAATAATGGAATCAGCTTACAAACTGTTTAGTGACGAAATTTACATAAAAATGGGAGAACGTGAACCAACATAAGCGATTGGAAATGCGTTGACTGAATTCGGTAATTTTGCTCATTTCTGATCGCTTGTGTTAGGTGCACATTCTTCCATTTTTATGTAAATTTCGTAACTTATACAGTTTTTCAAAGCTGATTCCATTGTTATTATTATTTATTATTTAATATGATCTTCCTCCCCTTTCATTTCTCTCATTCACTGCTCTCTTCTCGCTTTCCAGCCTCTCCTCCTCCTCCTCCTCCTCTCTCTGCACCCAAGAAAGAGTCAACTTTGTCAAACTGTGGGACCAGTTTTATGAGCAACATACTCTATTCCAGAAAGATGGTCTCGATTCGAACTCAGTAGGAGCGGCACGGCTAGGTAGACTTTTACACGATAAAGTTGCCCTCTTCAAATAAAAAAACGCGGAACATCCAGGAGCAGTAACCTCAAAGTAAATACCCCAAAAGTCAGTTCATCAACTGTTTGGAATGGAATTAGAGTCTGCTGTGTTAACACACGTAGTCTACTCAATAAATTTAACCCGTTACGTCCCGAGGTTTTCCGCATCTCCGACATCCCCCAGTCCCGAGGTATTTTCAAAAAAAAATTTTTTGGCTAAAACCTTCGCTTTTGGTGAGAAACATCGAAAATTCATAGAGAAATCGCTCACCTGAGGTTTAAAATACCCAATCCAGGTAGGAGTTCCTCCTTACCTGACTGGGTTTTCTAACATGCTGGCACCAAAGAAAACGAGTTCTATGGGAGGGTAACTATTTTATCCACTCATAAACGGTATTTATTTATTTACTTGGTACGAATGTATATGTAGTATGAGAGTATATTGGTTTTCAAGCAGTAATAAAGACATTATAAGCATTGTTTCACTCACTAACTAATCACCATACCTGACCTTTTTTTGCCACATTACCTGATCATTATTTCTGGCTGTTTCTTCTTCTAATGGTATGTAAACATTGTCCTCCACTTTGTCATCGATTGGGGAATCACTCTGGCCCTGAATATCTTTACTAGCCAGGTCACTGGTAACAGGTCCTTTGCCAAGACAATGGCATGAGGGGGGGAGGGGGGAGGTTATGCGGTGTAAGGCATTGTCCCTGCTTGGCATCTTGTAGAGGAATAGAGGAAGGTGTCCCGTGTATACATACGAAAAATGACACGTGAAAATTGAAAATTGTGCAAATTAAGGACCTTGCAATTGCACAATGTACTGGTACGTCGCCGGGACTGGCAAATGCAAATCGTTGCAACATACCCATACGTCGACGGGACGGGGCGGGTTAAGGATTTAGAATCTCTTATTTACCTAGGTAATTATGACATTGTTGGCATCACAGAGTCCTGGATTAACACATCTGACTGTGACTTTCTAGCGGAATACTCATTAACAGTGTACATTATTTTCAGCAGTGAGCGACCAAATTGAGCTGGTGGCGGGGTTTTACTAGCCTCCACCCGCTTATGCTATCCAAACCCAGTGTTACCAACATAGATGCCAGTTATGTTCAGCTGAGTATTAATTCGTACAAAATAAATATATGTCTTGTCTATCGTCCTCCAACACAGTCAGTTGAGACATGAAAAACTTTACGATCAAATTGCGGATATTTGTTGTCAAGAGGATAGCGTAATTTTTGGAGACTTAAATCTACCAGTAATAAATGGGGTGAACCGCTAATGGCACACTCAGGACAAGAGCTTTATATGAATCTTAAAGAAAGCGCCCTTTCCCAACATGTAGAATACCCAACGAGAGGAATCGATATCCTAGACATCATCTTAACTACAAATGATAACCTAGTCAACAACATTGAAATAGGACCTGAGTTTAGTTCCAGTGTTCATCGAATTATACAGTTTAATATTACTACTGAAAAAGTTAAAGAAACAGTGAGCAACTGAAAAGGTCCCGGACTATCACAGAGCGGATTTCACCAGGCTTAGAGCGCTACTTGCAAATACAGACTGGAATGAAATGTCTGAAACCGATGACATAAACCAAATAATGGGAAATATTCACCAAAAAGTTTTATGAAGCGGTAAAGTCATGTGTGCCACTATGTAACAGGTGTCCAGCTGGTAGTAGTAAACCAAAGTGGTGGTCCAGTGAAATTAAGAGTAACTTAATAGCCAAAAAACAGGCATACCATAAGTATAAATACAAAAAATAATGATGATAAATTACAGTAAGAAAATCTACGCCGCATATCGAAAAGACTTATTAAACAAAGGAAAAGATCACTGGAGATCCACATTGCTAATACGTGCATATCAAATCGTGAAGAATTTTACAGTTACATTAGAAAGAAAAAGGTCATGACTACATCAACAGGGCCTCTAGAAACAAACAATGGCAAACACACAGAAAATGAGATTGAAATTGTGAACATTCTTAACGATTACTTTGCGTCTGTTTTTACATTAGAAAACATCACCAGAAACCTACCGTTACCCACAATCCAAGCAAATAGCACAGTCCTTAGTAACTATGCTATCCATAATAGCGATATCCTTTCAGCCATAAATAGTACGAACATAAACAAAACCACTGGCCCTGATAAAATATCACCAAGAATTCTCAAACAAGCCAAAAATGACTTACTGCTGCCACTCTCTGATATATTCAATAAATCGTTAAGTACTGGGAGAGTTCCATGAGAATGGAAACTAGCAAATATAACACCAATTTACGAAAAAGGAAATAAGTCGAACCCAGGAAATTATAGACCAGTCAGCTTAATATCAATAGTGTGCAGGTTAATGGGAAAAAAATCATAAGAGATAAAATAGTTAATTATCTAGAAGAAAATAGTATAATTAAAGACTCGCAGCTTGGATTCAGACATCGTCGTTCATGCTTAACAAACTTACTGGACTTCTTCCATGATGTTTACAAATCATATGATGACTCAAGAGCAGCAGATAAAATTTACCTCGACTTTCAGAATGCATTTGACACCGTCCCTCACAGACGTCTCATGAGCAAAGTAGAAGCACATGGAATAAAAGGAAATACACAGAAATGGTTACAAGACTGGCTTTCAGACCGAAAACAGCGAGTTGTGATAAATGGAAAGGAATCCAAATGGCATAATGTGATTAGCGGCATTCCCCAAGGCTCAGTACTTGGACTGATACTTTTACTGTTTATATAAATGATATTGATGAGGGTCTAAATTGTAGAGTATCCAAATTTGCAGATGATACTATAATAACCAGTAAAGTAACATCAAATTACAGTGACAGCAGTTACAAAATGACCTTAATACTTCAGCAAGCCGGGCAGAAAAATGGCAAATGAAATTCAACTCAGAAAAATGTAAAGTACTTCATATTTGAAGCAACATCGTCCATGCAAATTACAAAATGAACAATATCCAGTTATCAAGTACAGACAGTGAAAAGGATCTTGGTGTGATAATATCAAATACCTAATACATGGTGCACCGAGGCGGTTAAAATTGCAAACAAGCTGGTGGGTTTTATTGGAAGAACTTTCGAGTTTAAATTGGAAAAAGTCATACTTGCCTCGTACAACTCGCTAGTGCGCCCCCACCATGAGTATTGTGTGCAATTCTGGTCTCCGTACTACAGAAAGGTCATTGAAAAATTAGAGAAAATACAGCCAAGAATCATAAATATGGTACCACGACTTAGAAACAAACCATATGAGGAACACCCTGAAGAACTTAAATTATTTAGCCTAACAAAGCACTGGTTAAGAGGTGACCATTGAAGCTTTCAAAATCATAAGGGATATGACAACTTAGACATGAATAAATTTTTGATTCAGACCGGTCGAGTCAAACCAGAAGTAGTGTCTGCAAAATTATGGGAAAGCGTTTCCAATTCTATGAAGCAAAATGCTTCTTCTTCAACAGAGTCGTAAATATCTGGAACAGATTACCCTCAGATTCCATAAACAGTATTTCAATTAAGACATTCAAAAACAAGATAGACAAGTATTTGCACAAGAATCCTCGGCTGACTCTTTCTGTCCGAATAACTCGCTTTTATAGCTACATGTAAGTTCATTTCCCTTTTGTCTACAAGACATCCCGTAAACACATTCAGAAACAAAATAGACAAGTATTTGCACAAGAATCCTCAGCTGACTTTTTCTGTTAGAATAACTTGCTTTTATAGCTACGTGTAAGTTCATTTCCTTTTTGACTACAAGACACCCCGTAAACAATGTACCCGTACATAGCTTCACGTCATGGCATTATATATTTTTCAATTTACTCAATGTAAATAAGGTAATAGAAGCACAGATTAGGATCTGCACAGATAGCCCTGAGTTAACAGTCACTACTCTTAATTTCGACCTGTGATGGGCAGTGGATCACTGAGGGTCCCTGTTAGACACGTGACCACCATCGGGATTTTTTTAATGTACCAGACATCACTGCTTCAGGAGGAGACTTGTATACTTTTCCCACATGGGAGAGTTCCTCATCTCAGTGGAGTGAACGGAGCTAGGGCCTGATTGACTGCTGCCTACCTAAAAAGTGCCAGGCAAGGCTGCCGCACCACCCCTAAACATCCACTCTGTGCATTGTACATCCACACTGTGCACTGCACAGTCCCATTTTGTCTATAAGACACCCCGTCTTATATATTTTTCAATTTCCCCCATGCAAAGAAAGTAATATAAGCACAGATTAGGATCTGCACAAATAGCCCTGAGTTAAAGGTCACTACTCTTACTTTTGACCTGTGATGGGCTGTGGATCACTGAGGGTCCCTGTTAGACAAGTGACCACCATTGGGAATTTTTAATGTACAAGGGGTCACTGCTTCAAGAGGAGACTTGTGTACTTGTCCCACATGGGAGAGTTCCAAGTCTCAGTGGAGTGAATGGAGCTAGGGCCTGATTGACTGCTGCCTACCTTAAAAGCGCCAGACAAGGCTGCCGCACCACCCCTGAACATCCACACTGTGCACTGTGTTGTTTTCACGTTATGTCTACAGACGCCTCATTACCTCAACGTACCCGTAAATAATATCATGCCGTAACTATTAGTTTATTTTATTACTTTCTCTTCCAGGTTACTCAAACGGGTAGCTTGTAGATAGTGTATTATAGAATGTGACTTTTCCTTTCCAGTATTTCCTGTGAAATTTCCATGTCAGTTTTTCCATACTGCATGGTGGTTTTTCTCACTTTTTCCTGGAGGGTTCAGGGGTGGGGGGAACCTTGTTGCTTTACTATTCTTATCCTTCAGCATGTAAAGTTAGATCTAGTAGTCATAGTCTTCTCTGTAACAAGCAACCTCGAAAGGACCATAAAGTCTGTTGCTGTTTGTATTCCTGTGTAATCCTATGTAATCCTTCCTGTCTTTTCATCCCTCTCTCTTCCCCTCCCCTCTCTCTTCCTCCTTCTCCTCCTCTTCCCTCTCATATCTTCAATCTCTCTTTTTCCTCCCTATTGCTTTCATTGCCCTCTCTTTCACCCCTCTTTTCCTTTATCCCCTTCACTCTCCCTTCCTTCTCTTTCCTTTGTCTTCCTCCCCGTCCTTTCGTACCCCATTTTTTCACCTCTCTCTTCTCTCATCCATTTCACTCACCTCTCATCCTCTCCCTCATCTTCCTCCCTCTCCTTCTCCCCTTTCCCTGTCCCTTCGTCCCCACTCTCTGCCCCTCCCCCCAACACCTCTGAGTCACCTTCCGCGAACACAGGTGAGGTGAGTGTCATGGCAAATAAATCTTGGTAATATGAAAGGAATAATCAGAGTACGAAATATGCTGGTCAGCGGAAAAACCTCTCTCTCTCTCTCTCTCTCTCTCTCTCTCTCTCTCTCTCTCTCTCTCTCCTGGTCAACAGAGATAGTTATCACGCTCTCTGTCTGTCTGTCTGTCTGTCTGTCTCTCTCTCTCTCTCTCTCTCTCTCTCTCTCTCTCTCTCTCTCTCTCTCATCAATAGTACTCTGGTCACCACAAATCTGAACTCTGTATGGATCCCCTTCCATCTATGGCGGGCATGTAACATCTGACTGCGCATTTCGACCATTTTTTCTTAGTAACGCTCTGATGTATTTGATCGTCATTATCTATGCTCTTCATGTGCAAACTATTCAATTCTGGAACTACTCGTTTCTGTCACTTGTTCCTATTGCCTTTGATCTGTACGCTGTTGAACACAAAGGATTTAAGCATCTAAAAAAAAAAAAAACGGAGCTAGATGTTTGCTCTATCATTGGAGAGAGAGAGAGAGAGAGAGAGAGAGAGAGAGAGAGAGAGAGGTCATATTACTGCTTTTTCTTCCTTAATGTATTCCCGTACTGAGAGAGAGAGAGAGAGAGAGAGAGAGAGAGAGAGAGAGAGAGAGAGTACAGAATTCACACTAAACTTTTGTCACCCTCTACTGTCCTTCTCACTCTGAAGAAGAAATGTGGTGGGTGAAGGCGAGGGTAAGGGTGTTGGTACAGTTAAGGAAACAACTACACTATCTACCCGTTTCCGTCTGAAAAAATTTACAAAGTTTGTGTGTCTGTCTGTGTGTGTGTCTGCACGTCTGTTAGCACGATAACTTCGCAACCGTTCAAGATATCACCACAATATTTTTCACTTGTGTAGTAGGGATGAAAATACCCGACGAGTTCGAAATAGGTGGAAGTAGGTCAAGGTCAGGGTGATATTCCCAGCCGTGCGAGACACGTATCGGCGCGCGGCTGGTATAATTCCCCCCTGGAGGGGGGGGGCACTAGTTCCGTTACGTATTCGTCAAGCCGTGTTGTGAAATCTGCGAAAACATCAACTAAAATGCTCCAGTTTTAGTGAGCTCTTTTTGTCATACAGACGGTTGATAACACTGACATGAGTTGCAATTTGCTCCAGGCGACGAACCTGTGAATACGTGCATATTGGTAAATATGCAGAACCCTTTCTATATATTGTGTTTTTCCATCTGTTATGTTTACATGGTATATATTTGAACAGTCATGTGTTCTTTTTAATGACATGTCAGCAACGCTGCAATTGAAATAGCTAAGGAATTGTCCTGAAATCTGTCCTTCATTGTTCATTCATCTTCTGCTTAGGTTAAGCTGATAATTGTGAGCTTTGTCATTATATGTCAGTGTTGTCAAAAAAAAAAAAAAAAAAATCCAAACTATTTTACATGAAGAGAGAGTTACCGTATAATGATAATCGAATGTTTTGAGTTGCGAAATTAATATCATACGCTGGAGTTCGAACACATAACCCATAAGACCGAAGTCTACGTACAACAACTACTCGTGTGCTTCATCCTAGGTGCAAATTCTCTCTTACGGGGTAAGCACTGCTTGCTGGTGCTGCCTTCCATCATTATGATTATTTCCTGGTCCTGTAGTGGTATGGTAGCACAAGAGCTACCAGATGACCGTTCTCCGTTGTGGCTTCCTCCCGAAGTCGCATATTCCACCTTTCTACGGTTCTGCTTACGTCAAATGTTTGCACTATCCGTTCGAGATTTTCTCCCTAAATAAAGGTTGATCCTGCTTTCTCTCACTCTTTAGTAGTTGGATGCATGTTGCATTCCCTCTCCATACCAAGGTATATACTAGGTCTGCTTGACGTTGTGGTAAGGTGTAAGATGTAATCGTCAGACGATCATCTGACCGAGTTTGGTTCACATTTCGTCTCGAACGCAGCAATTCTCTTCAATCGATATTAAAGCTTCGGAATTTTCTGAGTTCATTTACACTGTTATCCCATAACCATTAGATATGAAGCTTGAGGAAGTCAGGCTAAACAACCACGAACATGTAACTGATACTGTTCTCATTATGTTTCACGTGTTACACTTAATCTTCGTACAGAACAACACGACTCTTCTCTTTGTACATATGTGACTCGGTGGGTAACCATTGGCGAAATACATTGAAAAACCCTATCTCGACTACTGTATCTTTTCGATTGGCTCGGCTTTTCTGCTATGTATTCGTCAAAATTTGAGAAGATACCTATTTGTGTGTGTGTGTGTGTGTGTGTGTGTGTGTGTGTGTGTGTGTGTGTGTGTACAATGAGAGGACTTTGGAAGGGTGTGTGAAAGGAGGAAATTGAGAGTAAATGAGAATAAGCGTAAAGTGATGAAGTGTACGAGGTTGGTAGATCGTAGGAGAATGAATATAGTTTTGAATGGTGATTAGCTAATCACCATTCAAAACTAGAGTGTTTTGTAAGTATTTAGGGTCACATGTTGCTGTGGATGGGAGAATAGATGTAGAAGTGAAGTTTAGAATGAATGAAGTAGGAAAGGTGCTGGGAGGAATGGTAAAAGTTTTAGATGTCGTTTGGCCAGAATGGATGTAAAGAGAAGGCTATATGAGGGTGTAGTGGTACCAACTGCGTTATGTGGGGCTGAAACATGGATTATGGGTGTAGCAGAAAGGAAAAGTTTGAATGTAATGGAGATGAGGTGTCTGAGGAGTATGTGTGGAGTGACACGTATGGATCGAGTAAGAAATGATGAAGTGCGAAGGAGGACTGGAGTTATGCGGGAGATAGCTGATCGAGTTGAGCAGAGAGTGTTGCGATGGTTTGGGCATATAGAGAGAATGGATAAAGAGCGATTGGTGAAAACAGATAACTGGATCTGATGTGAAAGGTGTAAGGCTGAGAGGAAGAACACAAATAGGATGGATAGACAGTGTGAAGAAAGCGTTAGATGTGAAAGGGATGTCTGTTGAGCAAGGAAGAGTGGTTGTGCGTGATAGGAATGATTGGTGAGAAATTGTGATTGATAAATGGTGGCGCAGCCCTGAAAGGATATTCTCCTGCAGTAAGTCTGATCAGCTGATCATGTCAGGTGCGGGTAAGGGGATGGGTCCATTCTGATATGGCAGGGGTAAACCAGCTCTGCTGTCAGGCCCTGCTGCGGATGTCGCTGATTACACTGCTCAGTTGACCCTCGTGCGGTGTTGTGCAGTGAGGATCTGTCCCTTCTTCCCTTGGGGCTAAGATATGAATGAATGAATGAATGTGTGTGTGTGTGTGTGTGTGTGTGTGTGTGTGTGTGTGTGTGTGTGTGTGTGTGTGTGTGTGTGTTTATGCGAGGAAGAAGGAACCAAAGGCCGCAAGCCCGCAATGGTTGTTCCTTCCAAGAGAAAAACAAAATACAAGAGAGAGCCAAATTCAAGATCCGATCATTTCAAGATGCCTGGACACACTGCGTTTGAAAGACTGGAGACCATAGGAAGCAGGAAATACAGACAGAGGGAGACAGTTCCAGAGTTGACCTGTTGCATAAATGAAGGACTGGGAGTAACGGTTAACTCTTGCATTAGAGAGTTGGACAGAAAAGGGATGAGAGTTTGCTGCCAGACAGGTGCTATGCGCCCGTCATAGAGGTGGAGGAATGCATGCAGACAGTTCAGAGGAGCAGTGACCATTGAAGTAACGATAGAAAAGAGATAAAGATGCAACAGTGTGACGAAGAGACAGAGGTTGAAGGGAGTCAGTAACAGGAGGAGAGTTAATGAGACGAAAAGCCTTTGACTCCACGCTATTGAGAAAAGTTGTATGTGGGGAGCCTGCCCACACATGAGAGTTGTACTCCACACAGGGGCGGATAAAACCCCTGTATAGAGTCAACAATTGTGCTGGGGTAAAGAAGGAACGGAGTCGGCTTAGCACACCCAATCTCTTGGAAGCAGATTTTACAAGAGATGTAATATGATCTCTCCAAGATAAGTCCCGAGTAAATGAAACCCCAGGCATGTTCAAGGATGATGTAGGATTAAGCTGAATATTATTAAACATTAGTGGGTATACCTGTGGAAGATTTTATCGGGTTGATAGGTGTAAAAACCGAGTCTCTGATGCATTAAAAACAACCTGATTACTTTTACCCCAGTCAGAGATACGAGCCAAGTCAGACATTAGGTGTGCCATAGCCTCATCCCTTGTTTGTTGAACTGCTGAGATGGACGTTGTGGGAACCGAATGGAAAGATGAAGGGTGGAGTCATCAGCATAAGAGTGGATAGGGTTAGATGTACAGCTTAGAAGGTCATTGATGTATAAAAGGAAGAGAGTTTGTGTGTGTGTGTGTGTGTGTGTGTGTGTGTGTGTGTGTGTGTGTGTGTGTGTGGATGAGCAAATTGGGAGTGTGCCGTCCACTCTCGGCTACCTCCCTTTCTTGGGGGAAACAGCCTAGGTATATAGATAGATAGACAATGAGAGACAAAATTCGTGTTGCGGTTTTGTTTGAGGATTACGTGTAACACGCGATTCATTTTATGAGAGCTCTACCACAGCTACATATTCGTGGTTGGCTAATCCTACCTTCTCATGCTTAGTACCTGCTGATGATGGGATGACGGTAGAAATGAACCCATGAAATTCCTAAACCTTAACATTGATTCGCAAGAATTACTGCGTCCGAGAGAAAAAAATACGAACATATTCGTTCTGTTGATGATCACTTGGCAGTTTCATTTTACACCTTACCAAAAAAACGTCAAGCAGACCAAGTATATAACTTGGTATGGAAAATGCAAGCAACTGGCATCTGGCATCTAGCTACAGGGTAGATGAGAGTAGGCATGATTTTCCTTTATTTAGGGAAAAAAAAAAAAAAAAACGAACTGACACTCAAGATATTCGGTGTAAGCAGAACCGTAGAAAAGTGGATTAGGCTATTTCCGAAGGAAGGCACAATGGACACTGGTCATCGTTCCGGTCACCTTCGTGTTACGACACCATTACAGAACCAGAAAATAATTTCAACGGTGGCAGGCAGCACCTGCAAGCAGTGCTTACGCTATAAGAGACAAACTACACCTTGAATGAAGCACGCGAACACTTGTGTGCAGGCGCTGGTCATCTGGGTTGTGTTAGGACCTAAGTCCGTGGGATTCATTTCGTTACTCTTACTAAAACATTCCCTTGTCATTACAGTGTAACTGTTTCCTCATAATTATGTAGAATAGGTTGGGCAATTGTCTGATAACACGGACAGATAATCACAATCACAGCTCATAATTATCAACCTAAAAAGCTAATGTAGAAATTAAATTGATAAGGATGGAGAACTTACTGCCAGACACTGCTTTATTTAACTGAATTGCAATGTTACTGACATGACAGTAAAAAAGAGAACAGATATGAAACTCTTGATATATATATATATATATATATATATATATATATATATATATATATATATATATGCTCACATTCACAGGCTAGCCACCTGGATCAAATAGCAACTCATGTCAGTCTTATCAACCCATAAGACATAAAGCAGAGCGCACCGTAACTTGAGCCTTTTTACCAAGTGTTTTGACCATTGTCTTTTATTGTGCATTTGTGAGTCAATGGACAATACTGGCAAAATACAACGAAAAACCCTTTGTCTACAAACGCGTGTTTCATATTTATTCGATTTTCCGCTATGCACTAAACAAACTTTATACGTTTTTCTCTATGTATACATTTATGACTCGGTAGATAAAAACAACGGAAGAAATACACAGGAAACTCATTTTTTACATTACCATCTTTACTCTGTCCTGGCTAAAACTGCCGTCTAACCTCCTTGAATGCTGACATGTAATAACAGATCGATTAAAATATAGGACCAGTAACGAAAAAGTGCTATTGAAAGGATGTAGAGCCGTCGTATTACGATTTTCTGTCACTGTGCTGCGTGAAATAAACTGGAAGAGTATGAAAATATAGGCCATTTTAGAGCGAAAGAACTATTAGTACGTGTTTCAGATGGGTCTACTTTTCCTCAATGTATTCATAAAAATTATATGAGATATCTGTAATTCTCTGTGTGTACATTTGTGGCTCAGTGGGTAGCAAGTGGCGAACTACATTGAAAAAAAAAAAAATCCAAGTGCGTGTTTCTGATAGGTACGATTTTTCCCATTTATATTCGTCAAATCTTCGGAAGATAAATTATGATTCCATTTGAACAATTTTTCAGACGCACTTGTTACTGTCACTGTATAACATCTCTGGGAAATCTCATCACTGGTGATTAGTGGCATATTCAGCTGTGTGTGTGTGTGTGTGTGTGTGTGTGTGTGTGTGTGTGTGTGACTAATGACCAGTCAAACAAGTGTGGTACAAATACAAGTGGTGATGGTTCAGGTGTGGCGGTGCAAGTGTGATGGTGGTACAGATTTGGAGATACAGGTGTGGTGGTACAGGTTTGGAAAAATTGGAGGAGGTACAGTCGGGGAACAAAGAAGCTGGACACAATTGGCGGCCTCTGCAACAACTCCTATAGTAAACACGAAGATGGTAGTGGAAACGCATAAATGAAGGGGTAACGTTCGTATCATAGTGTGTGATTGGTCATCGCATCGCATATATCATTTTCCATGTAGTCGACTATGGGTGAGGGTTTTGAGTATGAATACGCTATTTTAGATATAATAGATATTCACCCTGTGTCATAGGAGATATAATAGCTTAATTATTATACACAATTGGCAATTGATTAGCTGAATTAATCTCACTCATATTTAGGGCACTGCAGCTGAAAGTATCTGTGGAGTCAAGATCATCTGTCGAGTGTAGGTTCAATACGAGACCGAAGCCTCAGATCCTTGAATAAATCATAATTGTTATCAAGTGAAATACATAATTTATTAGCGTGTTCGTTTGAATGCTTTATGAACGAATGTCATTGAAATGCAACGTTGTTGCTGATAATCTTGATGACTTTGTTACGTTCTCAGTCAGTAAAAACGTTCCTCCCACGAACGTGGACAGAGTTTCATTCAGCACCATCCCTGACCGTGCTGGGGGTGGGAGGAACCGTGTACACACGCGTTATTTATTTATTTATTTATTTTTCATTCAAGTGATAATGAAAAAAATACTGTGCAATTACTACACGGATGTTTGCTCCATCCATGATAACAATAGACTGCTCCCTGATAAGACAGATATCTCTGATACTCAAAACATTCCTCTTAGGTGATGTCCGTCACACGTTTTCCTTCTCAAGTAGAGCTGGTGAGTTGGCAGGGTGAAGTATGGCCTTTTCAACGGCACTTCTGTCGCGATTGTTTCGCCCTACAACCTCTCCACCGAACTAGCCTCACACGAACATCCCTTCCAAGCTAGCCTCACACGAGCACTTTCCTCTCGCATTCTCTTCCCTCACCTAGCCCTACCTTTCACGTTACCAGCACCTCAAGATGATTCCTAACATCCAGTTCAGTCACAGAATTTGCACGATGAGTAATGATCAATTATCCCACAGTTTAAATCAACGAGATTCTAAGGAACTCTTTTTGGGGCGAGTGTATTTTCAAATTATTGCAAATGTCCACACTCATAGGTTACATGTTATCATGTGATACCAGTTATACAGACTATAATAATTCATTCGAAAGACCTGATGAATATGTTAGCGCGATACACTAGCTAACGCTACACTATTGTAGTTCATTTACAGGGCATCCTTGCAATATTAAGGTTAACTCTTTCGCTGCGAGTTTTCTTCTCGTGGTGTGTCTGGTGTCAGAGTAAATTACTAAAGTCATATATAGTAAAGCCCTAAACACTAAATGAAAGGTGTCCTAAATTTAAGACTGTTACTGAAATTACAATAATTTCATTTAACACTCACAATGTCTTTCCAAATAAATAGTAAATTTGTGATGCATTAAGCTGAGTCAGTGCCACACACTGATTACAGAATATTCTTTTTCACCTTAGTAGATTTCACTCACATACCAAACAAAAACCTTTATATTCGAAGAATCTTTTCCAAAATGTATTTTTAAGTACATAAATGAAATATCAAGTGCAGGGCCGGATTAACAATAAGGCACTTGAGGCACTGGCCTCAGGCCCCCAGACTCTAAGGGGCCCCCAGATTCTTAGGATTATAATAGTTAGCCATATATGTCATCAAATTTTAATGTCATTGAAGAATTTTCTAGAAAGAAAGCTAGAAAAGTGTTTGTTTAAGTTACCAATAATTGTGGACTTTGATTTTTGAGTAGACAATAGTAACAAGCATTTTTTTTTTTTTTTTTTTTTTTTTTTTTTTTTTAGCCTATATATACTGTACATTTAGGGTTGGTTGAATTTTGATGATATCATTGAAGAATTTTCTAGAAAGAAAGAAAGTGTTTAAGTTACCAAAAGCCGTGGAATTTTATTTTTGAATAAACAACAGTAACAAGCATTTTATTTATTTTTTGTTCATATTACTGTACATATACATTTAGCGGTGGGGACCCCCAAGCTGATCTGTGCCTCAGGCCCCTATTAAGCTTAATCCGGCCCTGATCAAGTAGTTTAATATACTACTATGCTTAACGGTAGACGATTTTGCTGTTATCTTGGAACAATCCACCTTCAGGAAGGACTCTCCAAAGAATGAAGGTGATAAAGAAAAGGTTCCCAACAGACGAGAAATTCCAAGGATACGGTAATGTGCTGCAATATTATGATTGACATATTATTTAGGAATGGCTTTTTCTCTCTCCAGACCTTCATTAATAGCAAAGTGCTCGAAACATTTATGTCACTTAATGTTGCGAAAAACAATCTTAGAAAACTAGGTATCGTTTGACCATAGCCTGGTGGTATGCCGACATTAGCTCCACGCACCTCGGCGGCACCAGCTCTCAAAATGAACTCAACTAACGATTGCTCAACGCGGACACATTGTGACTATGACAGACTCTGGCCTGACACCTTCAGAAATGTCATGGGATCTAGGGATATCTCGCACAACAGTATATAAGTGGTAAAGAAGTTGGGATAAGGAAAAACGTCTTGATGATCGACAAAACTCAGTACACCCTGAGAAACTACACCATCTGAGGATGAAGCTATACGTGGAGCAGCAGCAGTAGACCTCTTCACGAATGATGTCGCCATCAGGGAACAGCTGGGATTCGACATAACTTCAAGGAAAGTGAAGAAATGGCTAGATGAATCTGGTATATACCGTCGGACTCCCACTATCAAAGAAAACTCAGAAAGAGACAGGGAACACCGACTTCGCTTTGCCCAATGGCATGCTGACGAGAGATTGAATTTCTGGGGGCATGTCATTTGGAGCGATGAAAAGTCCTTCTGTTCAACATCACATGGGAAACTTCACTGTCTGCGCAGAAATAATGAAAGGTAAGACTGTATGACTAAGTTATCTAATGCTGAGACTGCAAATTGTTATATGATTTGTCATTCAGTTATTCCTTTGTCTTGGTTTTCCAAGACCATTATTAAACGGAGGACCAAAATGAAAGTATATGGAGTAATATTTAACTGCTTTGTGTGTAGAGCAATTTACCTAGATCTCACAGAGGGTTATGATTGTGAGAGTTTCCTTATAACACTAAGGAGGTTCATATCAGTTAGAGGTTTTCCCAGTGTTATGCATTCAGATGGGGGTACCCAGTTTGTGTCAGCCAACTAGGAACTCAGATAGTTAGCAAGTGAGATATGAGTAAGGTTTTAGCATTTGGTGCAGGTGAGGGAAGGAAGTGGTCATTTAATAAGTCTTCTGATGCATCTTGGGAAAACGGGTGTAGTGAATCCCCTATTAAGTCAGTGAAGAGATCAGTGGTTTTAGTAATTGGTGATAGCATTCTCTCCTTTGGTGAGCTACAGACTGTTCTGTCTGAGGTGGCCAACTTCTTGAATGAAAGGCCTATTGGCATCAAACCTGGGTCTGACCCTGACCTGGGAACATACTCGTACTTGTGCCCCAATGGTTCCCATGCCGGGAATCGAACCCGGGCCTCCTTATTCTTGGTAGAGCAACGAATAAAGTCCCAATTGGGTTATGGACAGAGACTAGAGATCAAAGAAAGAGACTACAAATGATTGAAAAAGTTGTCTCATCATTTTGGAAAAGATGGAATCGTGATTATTTTCCAACGCTGATTGTTAGACAGAAATGGCACTCTGAGTACAGGAATATGAGACCAGGGGACATTGTCTTAATTCAGGATAGTAATGCTGTAAGGGGAAAATGGAGGATGGCACAAGTAGTGACAGCTGAGCCAGGACGCGATGGTAAAGTTAGGGATGTTACAGTGCGGTACAAGACTCAGAGTCCAGGTAGCACATACAAAGGTCACAGTGATTTAGTGGTAGAGCGTTCTGTTCATCGTTTAGTGGTGATTTTGCCAATTGAAGAGTAGGATGGAGCTAGACAGGATACCTAAATTGTGGTGGGGGAGTGTATTTGGAATTTTTTATTATTATCGTATGCATTTTCCTCATTTGTTGTTTGAAGATATGCTTGTTGCTTGGTTTAGATATTCTGTTATATGTGTTTAGTTAAATCTGTATACATTTACTTGTAGTTCTTTGTGCTCCAAATACATCATTGTATATTATCGTATGGATTATATACCAGAGTATGCACTGTTCATATATAAATTGCTATACAAAAATGGTGTATACGCTTTTTGTGTCTCCATTGTTTCTCGAGAATTATGGGTACTGCTTCCCGCTCTTTGGTTCGATTTGAGTGATGTCTGGGGCAGTCTTAGATCGGTGCTGATCAGTGACTGTTCGGATTCGGAGAGCACCCATTTCTCACTATTCACCACTCATCATTTGGGAGGCAACGTTGTGAGTACTTTATTCATGATGACTCTTATGCACTCTTATCATATTCATTATTCATTTTATATTGTGATCGGTTGCAACAGACATTAGTTTATTAAATGAATGTGTTCCCTATCCCCAGCTTTGTTACGGCACTGTCTTACTCGTATCATATTGTGATCTGTTGCAACAGACATTAGTTTATTATGTGAATGTGTTCCTTATCCCCAGCTGTGTTACGGCATTGTGTTGTTATAACTTATCCACTTCGTATAGTCATTATGTTTCATGTGATTATGACCTTGGTGTACTGAGTTGTAACATAAACCTTTGTTCTCAGGTCGAAACCCCACTATCGTATTAAATACATGGTTTTACGACATGCTGCTTTGATTGACTGGTGATACATTTCGACAACGAGCCGAAAACTTCAGTATGGAACTTTTGGAGGACACTAAGAAGCACCGAGCCGCAGCTAAAACGAAGTTTACCAGGAAGGTGAAACTGTTCGAGGAAGGAATGTCAAAGGAAGACCCGCCGGAAGTTTTGGAAATCATATATTCTGAGGTATGCCAAGCTTTTGAAGCAGTTGAAGCATTACATGATAAATATGTGTCTGTGCTGGATACTGAGGATGCACAATACCAAAGTGATATTGTTAGATGTGATCAGTACATATTGGACTTGGAACTAACGAAAGGGGATATTCACTCAAAATTGATTAAAAAGAAAAACGTACTTAGTAAAGATGAAAAGGAATGTACACGGGTGAAATAAAAATCATTAGAGCCTCCTAAATTTGATGGAAATATCAGAGATTATCCAACATTTCGTAGACTTTGAAAGACTTGTTTCATATAATTGTGGGAGAGATCCATATGCACCGAAATCATGCTTGGTGGGGGAAGCTTTGAATGTTGTGAAAGATGTGGAAGCTAGTTATACCAAGATGTTAGAGAGATTAGATGAAAAATTTGCACATCCTGGTAAGCTTGTAGATGCTGTTGTAGGTGAAATTAAAGCACTGAAACCTGTTCCAGAGGGAAATCATAAGAAATTCACTAAGATGGTTAACGTGATAGAAATGGGTTGGCTAGACCTACAGAAAATGGGGCTTGCAACTGAAATGAACACTACTACAATGATGACTCTGGTGGAAAAATTGTTACCGACCAATCTGAAGCGAGAATGGGTATTAGTGGTCCAGGAAGTGAAAGACAGTAGCAAAATGTTTGAAGAACTGTTGAAATTTTTGTTGAGAGAAAAGATCATTGAATACATGGAAACTGATCTGAGAGGACCATTGCCTTGTAAAGCTATGGTGCATGGTTGTGTGAGTGATGAAACTAGAGATTCTACGGAAATAGTTACTGTAATAAAGAAATTACAGGAGTCAAGAAAAACATTAAAAACAAATGTATGATTGTATGATTAACGTGACCCAGAACATGACCCAACTGATGTCTAACTTGGTAGAAAACTCTGCTAAATCACAGGAACTTGGGACAAAGACTAAGCACGCAGATGTTAAATTATATACTAGTACAACTAAGAGCTGTTGGTTTCATGACTCGAACACACATGGTATTACAGAATGTGCTGGGTTTAAGAATTTAGATAGTCGGGTTAAACTGGACTCTATTCGTAAGAATGGCGCATGTTTCAGCTGCCTTCATATTGGTCACTTCAGTAAGAATTGTCCCAAGAGAAGGCCTTGTGACGTCAAGAATGAACGTAAAGGCCCTTGTGGAAGACCACACCATCACAGCATACACAACTTGTTTACTAATGCCACAATGCCAGATAATGTTAAGCGAGCAACCAACAACTTGCTCTCACGTGATGGGGTTTTACTTATGGTCAGCAGCGGTAACAGTAAGGATCAGACTATATCAACATTGTGGGATCCTGGGTCAAATATAACTTTAATAATACAAAGAATGGCACGAAAGCTTGGACTAAAGGGCAGAGATGTGAAACTATCAGTGACTAGAGTGGGGAACTTGACTGAAATTTATGAGAGCACAGAATATGTAGTTCCTTTGATTGATGCTACTGGTGACGTATGGGAGGTGAGAGCCTGTGGTATAGAGGAAATAACCTCCAGTATATCTGAAGTCAGTACAAGTCATGTAGCTCATTTGCTGGAGGTACAGCCCCATGACATTGAAAGGCCTTGTGGCAGAGTAGACATGTTGGTGGGATCGGATTTCTGTGGTTTAATACCCAGGATAGTAAAGACGGTGGGAAATTTGCGGTTGATGAATCAGTTTGGATTTTGTATACGTGGGTCTCATCCCATGTTAAACAGAACCGACACAAATGGGAATAATGTAAGTGTACGCATTCACCATTTGGCATGTGCGTTAAGCGTGAATTATATCAACACTGAACCAAGGACTGGATTAACTAAGCAGTTGGATGATTTCGTTGCTATAGAGAACTTAGGTACACAGTGTACACCTAAATGTGGCAACTTTAGATGTGGTAAGTGTCCGGTAGGGGCAAACAACTATAATATAAAGGAAGAGAGAGAATTAGCTCTAATTAATCAGGGCCTTAATCACGATCAGATAAGTAAACGTTGGACTGGATTAAAGATCCCAGTAATCTTCCCAATAATGTGTCACATGCTGTTGCTCACATGAAGTCTACAGAAAAACGTCTTTTAAAACTTGGAGTAGAGTATACTCAGATTTATCAGGCTCACATAAAAGACATGGTGAATAGGGGAGTAGCCAGAAAACTTGAGAAGAGTGAATTGCTTGAGTTTAGAGGTCCCATACATTATATACCTCATCATGAAGTTTTAAAACCTGACTCATCATCCACGCCTCTGAGAATTGTATTTAATTCTTCTTCTTGTTACATGGGTCATGTACTGAATGATTACTGGGCAAAGGGATGTTAGAATATGAAGCTTCCATAATGTGGTTTGAAATCTAATGGTTCGAAACCAAGTGCTGGTATTCATTGTTTACTTGTTTCGTGATGGTAGGCACGAGCTCAGTTGCTGCTGTACCATAGCCCAATAGACATACCAACTTACAAGGTCTCTCACTACGCCTTATAATCCTGAAGAATATCATAACGACTGAATAATATAACATGGTGGTTGCGGTGGGATTCATTCAACGTTGGTTGTGAGCTGGTTCTTCTGTGTGTCCTGTGCTGCTGCTGTTACCATCTTATGCAGACGGGAAATGCCGGCGGCTCTACCACTAGTACTGCGTCTCGGGCTAGTACTGGCTTCCCCAGAGATGGTGACAAGACCTCTTCGATTGCAGTGGAAGGGGTACAGACTGCTTCCCATCATCTTTCACCACCCAGGAGTTTGGACAAGCAGTCTTCCCATGTAGCTGACGATTGGAGACTATGGCGTCAAGTATTTGAGAACTATTTGGTGCTGTATGGTATGGAGCTTAGACCAGAGAAGTTTAAGGTGGCCCTGTTTGAGAATTGTATCGGGCTGGATGCTCTCGAGATTATCAACAGTATGAAGTTTGGTCCAGCTGAAAACAGAGGAGTACTTGCTGATGTGATTAAAAATTTTAAGCAAATAATTGTTGGTGAACAAAAAGAAATTCTTCACAGATTTAAGTTTAATAGGCGTGATCAAGAACCAGATGAAAATATAGAACAGTGTATACCTGTACTTAGGAACATGGCGAAGACCTGTGGGTTTTGTGACTGTATGCATGATAAACTGCTTATGGACAGGCTTATTATGGGAGTGAGAGAAGAGAAAATTAGGGAAAAACTAATATCCCAGAGAAAATTGGACTTATCTTCAGCAATTAGCATATGTAATGCTATGGAACTGGCAAATGCTCACATGAGAGATGGAGTCAGAAAAGGTGCTGAAGGTTGAAAAGACGAGCACAGATACAACACTGGGCCAATCAGAGGTGAACCAGAGTCAGTTTGGATCTAAAATGTCTAGACCTTCATCTAAGCATGGTGGAAGTTATTTCAATCCAGGTGGAGCTAAAGGTGGTTCTAAAGCTGTTAAATGTAAATTTTATTGTAAAATTCATAATATGGTCAAAGAGATGTGTCCTGCTTGGGGAAAAAGCTGTAATAAATGCGGTTTTAAGAATCATTTTGCTGTTTCTGGATTATGTAGAGCAAGGATTAATCATGTATGTGAGAAAAGTGACAGTGAAAGTGACTTGGACGATGAAGAGGGTGTGTACTGTGGAAAGAATTTGCTCACTGTCTCAGCCAAGTAAGAGTATATATTGTAATATGATCATAAATGGCACTCGAATAAGGATGTCGATTGACTGTGGAGCCACTGTTAATGTTTTGCCAAAGAGGTATGTGCAAGCGAATTTGATTTCGAAAGAGACAGTAACACTAAAGATGTGGGACGGCTCCACCCAGAAAGCTTTGGGGAAAGGAAAGGTGATTACTGTCAACCCCAAAACTGAGGAAGAGTACCTAGTTAAATTTGTTATTGTTGATGATAGAATAGGGTTGGTGCCTTTGCTTTGTGCCAGAGATGGGTTTGATCACCATAAATTATCACAATTTTGAGAGTGTTTGTTTGTAAGCTGGACAATTCAGTTAGTTTCTGTGATTTGACTGTGGAGTGAGGTCATTGGCAGGTCCACTAGTTCATCTAACCCTAGTTGATAAAGTACAGTGCAGTGTTCGACCAGCTCGTCGAATCCCAGAGGCACTGAAAAACAAGGCAGCCATGGCTCCAGATGAACTGGTAAAATCAGGCAAAATAACACCTGTTGAAGAGCCAACAAATTGGGTGAATCAGATGTCACTGACAGTTAAAAAATCTGGTGACCTTCGGGTATGCATTGACCCAAGACGGTTAAACTTAGCGCTTAAACGAGAGCACTATCACTTGCCAGTCATGGAAGATATTTTACCTAAGTTAAGTGAAGCAAAAGTGTTCTCAGTATGTGACTTGGAGGCAGGATACCATCATCTTGAACTTGATCATGAATCAAGCCTGCTAACTACTTTTGCTACTCCCCTTGGCAGGTATAGATGGTTGCGACTAACTTTTGGGTTAAAAGTAAGCAGTGAGATGTTTCAGAAGAGACTAATCAGGCTCTGGAAGGATTGGATGGAATACAATGTGTTGCTGATGATGTGATAGTTTATGGTGATGACACAACACATGATACAAGGATGAACAAGTTTTTGCAGAGGTGTAATAAGTTGGGAATCAAACTTAATACGATGTGTCAATTCCGATTGTCTGAGGTTGAATTCATGGGTCACAGGATTAGTTCAGAAGGACTTAAACCGGATTCTAGGAAAATAAAGGCAATTCCGAGGATGGAATCCCCATCTAATATTGAGAGTGTGGAGAGGTTTAAAGGAATGGTTAATTATTTGTCAAGGTTCTTAACCTAAGTTGTCTGAAGTCATAAGACCAATTTCTCTGTTAACCCATAAAGGAGTAGAGTGTAACTGGGGAGACGCTCAAGAGAAAGCTTTCCAGGAGATTAAGATATTATTAACGCAGGCACCGGTCTTGGCTTATTTTGATCCTAATAAGCCACTCTCTATACAGTTTGATGCAAGTAGTGAAGGAATAGGAGCTGTTCTTCTTCAAAATGGAAAACCTCTTTGCTATGTCTGTAGGGCCTTGTCAGACAAAGAAAGTCAGTATGCAGTTATAGAGAAGGAAATGCTTGCTATTGTACATGCATTGCTGAAATGGCACCAATTTACCTATGGCAGGGAGGTTACTGTATATACGGATCACAAGCCTTTGGAATCAATAGTTCAGAAACCTCTAGATAAAGCACCAAAGCGACTGCAGACAATGCTTGTAAGAGTGCTGACATGATGTTGTGGTGAAATATTTAAGAGGTAAGGAGATGGTACTTGCTGATATACTAAGCAGAGTATATTTGCCTTTTGAAGATAAACATTTTGGGAAGGAAATTGAAGAGGTAAATGCAGTAGACCATGACTGTAACAATGCCAGGAAATAGACTTGAGGAAGTTAGACAGAAACTGGAAATAATCTGGCACTACAGAATTTAAGGGATGTGATAATTAATGGCTGGCCAGAAAATAGGTCAAAACTACAGCCAGCTGTGACCCCATATTTCAATTTCAGAGATGAGTTAACTGTTTCAGATGGCTTGATTTTCAGAGGAGACAGGATAGTTATTCCTAAGAGGATGAGAGCCAAGATTAAGGATGATATTCATATAGGACATTCAGGTATAGAGGGTTGTTTACGCAGGGCCCGGGAGTATGTGTACTGGCCAAACATGAATGCTGACATAAAGGAAATGATACAAGCATGTGAAGCATGTAGATCTTATGAGATTTCTAATCCCAGACAACCTCTTCATAGTTATGAGTGTCCAGTGCGGCCTTGGAGTAGAATTGGCATTGACTTGTTTGATCTGGAAGGGAGCCAGTATCTTATAACTGTTTGCTACTATTCCAACTTTTGGGAGATAGACAGGGTATATGACACGAGGTCGAGAACTGTAATTGGGAAAATAAAAGCTTACTGTGCACGTTATGGTATCCCTGATGAGATTGTAAGTGATAATGGGCCTCAGTTTGTCTCCTCAGGAATGAGTAAATTCACTAGGAAGTGGGGCATTCAGCATACCACTATATCCCCTTACAATAACAAGTCAAATGGTAAAGCAGAATCTGCAGTGAAATCTGCTAAGAAAATGTTGAGGAAAACTTTAAGAACAGGTGAGGATCAATATCTTGCTTTACTTAATATAAGAAATTCCCCGACTCAAGGAATGAACACTAGTCCATTTCAAAGGATGATGTGTCGGAGGACCAAGACAGTCTTGCCAACGAAGGAAGGTTTGTTGAGGCCACGAGTATCTGTGACTGAAGATCTGGATAGAATGAAGGAGTTTCAGCAAAAGCAGGCATATTACTATGACAGGAGTGCCCATGAACTACCAGAGTTACGAGAGGGTGATGTAGATAGGATGAAACCCTTTAAGTTAGGAGTTAAGGAGTGGAAGAAAGCAAGGGTTGTTAGGAGGTTAAAGGATCGGTCGTATGAGGTGAAGACAGATGATGGGGTGGTTTATCATAGAAACAGGTGTAACTTAAAGCTAATAAGAGAACCCTCATTCAGTGGTTCATATATCGAAGTGGATGAGGGTAATGTTATCAGAGAGGACGAGAACAGAGAGGACATGATAAAAGTAGCTCTGAGGATGTAAACTCTGATACAGGTCAAGGGAGGCAAAGTAAAGAACAAAATATGAACGGTGAACCACATCCTAAAGCAGTAACGAAAACAAGGTATGGCCGCGTTATTAGGCCTCAGGTCAGGTTTGGTAACAATGTTATGGAGAACACACACTTCTGATGTGTACATTCTTTATAATAAAAGTTTGTTTTATGGTGATAGGTATGTTCAGTGTCATTTACCATACGTTTGTAAAAGTGAAATGATTTTATGTTTTGTCCTATATTTTGCATATGCTGTATGATGTCTTTTTTCTGCTTTATGTTTATAGGTTTTTATATTAGTATGTGTAACGTCCCTGTGAGAGTGAACATATCTTTTAATTATCTAATTGTCCTCGAGATGGGTGTCTACTAATGGTAAGCATGTATGTGAACACTGTTGGTGATCACTGTGGAACTTAATGATTTAGTTTAGGCAGTCTATTAAAAAAAAAAAAATGTAGAGGGAAGGATGTTAGAATATGAAGCTTCCATAATGTGGTTTGAAATCTAATGGTTCAAAACCAAGTGCTGGTGTTCATTGTTTAATTGTTTCATGATGGTAGGCACGAGCTCAGTTGCTGCTGTACCATAGCCCAATAGACATACCAACTTACAAGGTCTCTCACTACGCCTTATAATCCTGAAGAATATCATAACAACCTCATATGCTGAATAATATGTTAGGTGTACTCATGAAAATTCGTCAGGACCAAGTTGCTAATGCTGGAGACTTTGCCAAAATGTACAATTCCTATTTTTATTTCTGAGACAGACCAACATACTCATAGATTTGTGTGGCGTGATATGGAGATTGATAGGGAGCCAGCCCATTATGTCCTAACAATTGTAACATTTGGAGACAAACCTAGTGCGACTATTTCAATGATTGCATTTCGCCGTACTGCAGAAATGTTTCCTACCTCTAAGGCTACTGACATGATTATCAGAAACTCATATGTAGATGATCTTTTGCAATCTGTACCAAATGTAACGGGAGCTAAAGCTTTGATTCAGGAAGCTGAAAAGATACTTGACATTAGAGGATTTAGGGTGAAACTCTCGGTATTATCTGGTGAAACTGATGTTGTGGCAGAAAAAATCAATATCCTGAATACCAATAAGAAGAAAGTTCTTGGCTTAATTTGGGAACCCAAAGAGAATCATTTTACCTTTGAAGTAAAGATCAACTTTTCTCCAAAATATAGGAAGGTACACCTTGGTCCAGATTTGAAGATACGAGATATTGATCACAGTTTGCCTCTTTCCCTTACTAAAAGAATGGTCCTAAGCCAAACAGCATCGATTTATGATCCACTTGGTTTAGTCATACCTGTTACAGTGCAAGCAAAAATCTTGATGCGTGAACTAGTGTCGCAGGTGAACATTATGAAGGATGGGAAACAACAGAAATTAGGGTGGGATGATCCCATGCCTGTATGGATGCATAACAAATGGAAAATGCTTTTCAAAAATTTGTGTGGATTGATGATGGTGAAGTTTAAGAGATGCATAAAACCTGATATTTCTGTAGGAATGCCAATGTTTGTTATCTTTTCTGATGCTAGTCTTTATTCTTACGGTGCTTGTGCATACGTTAGATGGAAGCTAATGAATGGAGAGTTTTCAAGCAGACTTTTGGCTGCTAGGAATAGAATAGCACCCACTAAACAATTGACAGTCCCAGACTAGATCTCTGTGCTGCTGTTCTTGCATGTAGATTGAGACTTAAGATTGTGGCAGAGATGGATTTCGAAATTAGTTCAGTCATGCATATTGTAGACTCATCTGTTGTAAGAGCTCAGATACAAAAGGAATCCTATGGATTTGGTACTTTTGTAGCCGCAAAAATAGCAGAGATTCAGAAAAAAAACGGACCCTGGTGAATGGTGGTGGGCACCTACTAATTGTAACCCAGCAGACATGACTACTAAACCATGTTATCCACATGAGCTCCATTCAGACTCAGTATGGCCAAAAGGACCATGGTTTCTCGCTCTGCCTATTGAAGGTTGGCCCATTAGCCAGCCTTGTGCTAATGAACTACCGGATAGGATAAATGTGACCAATCATTCTCATGCAGTTCTTGTTAATGACAAGGATAATCTGGATGTAATAGATCTGAGTAAGTTTAGTAGTTACATTAAACTATTGAAGACTGTTGCCAGAATATTGTTGGCTGCTCAGAGTAAGTCTCTTAAAGCAGTACTAGAGGAACCCAATGCATATTTCTTGAATAAGTCAGAAATGGTATTAATTAAAGGTGCACAGAAATCATTGTGATAACTAGAGAACTAAATATCAACGACTAGGGCCTGCTCTAGATGACAATGGTCTTATTGTAGTAGGGCAGAGAATTGCTAACTGGCTGAAGGACAACTGAAACCAAGATAGATTTGTTCTCTTGCCAACCAATCATCTGTTTACACGATTATATATTCAGCATCTTCATAAAATCGATCATGCAGGCATCGAGGTTACATTAACTAAACTGCAGTCAAAGTTTTGGGTACCTGGTGCGAGGAGAATAATCAAGTCGGTGAATGCAAAATATGTTACTTGTAGAAAACTGGAGAGAGAAATTGCGGGACAGATCATGGGTCAAAACCCATATGAAAGGTTACAACCTACTCCTCCCTTTTATAGAACTGGAATATATTTATTTGGTCCTTTTCTTGTTAGGGACACAGTTAAACGGAGGACCAAAATGAAAGTATATGGAGTAATATTTAACTGCTTTGTGTGTAGAGCAATTTACCTAGATCTCACAGAGGATTATGATTGTGAGAGTTTCCTTATAACACTAAGGAGGTTCATATCAGTCAGAGGTTTTCCCAGTGTTATGCATTCAGATGGCGGTACCCAGTTTGTGTTAGCCAACAAGAAACTCAGAGAGATAGTTAGCAAGTGGGATATGAGTAAGGTTTTAGCATTTGGTGCAGGTGAGGGAAGGAAGTGGTCATTTAATAAGTCTTCTGATGCACATTGGGAAAACGGGTGTAGTGAATCCCTTATTAGGTCAGTGAAGAGATCAGTGGTTTTAGCAATTGGTGATAGCATTCTCTCCATTGGTGAGCTACAGACTGTTCTGTCTGAGGTGGCCAACTTGTTGAATGAAAGGCCTATTGGCATCGAAACTGGGTCTGACCCTGACTTGTGCCCCAATGGTTCCCATGCCGGGAATCGAACCCGGGCCTCCTTATTCTTGGTAGGGCAACGAATAAAGTCCCAATTGGGTTATGGACAGAGACTAGAGATCAAAGAAAGAGACTACAAATGATTGAAAAAGTTGTCTCATCATTTTGGAAAAGATGGAGTGGTGATTATTTTCCAACGCTGATTGTTAGACAGAAATGGCACTTTGAGTACAGGAATATGAGACCAGGGGACATTGTCTTAATTCAGGATAGTAATGCTGTAAGGGGAAAATGGAGGATGGCACAAGTAGTGACAGCTGAGCCAGGTCGCGATGGTAAAGTTAGGGATGTTACAGTGCGGTACAAGACTCAGAGTACAGGTAGCACATACAAAGGTCACAGTGATTTAGTGGTAAAGCGTTCTGTTCATCGTTTAGTGGTGATTTTGCCAATTGAAGAGTAGGATGGAGCTAGACAGGATACCTAAATTGAGGTGGGGGAGTGTATTTGGAATTTTTTATTTTTAACGTATGCATTTTCCTCATTTGTTGTTTGAAGATATGCTTGTTGCTTGGTTTAGATATTCTGTAATATGTTTAGTTAAATTTGTATACATTTACTTGTTCTTTGTGCTCCAAATACATCATTGTATATTATCGTGTGGATTATATACCAGAGTATGCACTGTTCATATATAAATTGCTATACAAAAATGGTGTATACGCTTTTTGTGTCTTCATTGTTTCTCGAGAATTATGGGTACTACTTCCCGCTCTTTGGTTCGATTTGAGTGATGTCTGGGGCAGTTTTAGATCGGTGCTGATCAGTGACTGTTCGGATTTGGAGAGCACCCATTTCTCACTATTCACCACTCATCATTTGGGAGGCAACGTTGTGAGTACTTTATTCATGATGACTCTTATGCACTCTTATCATATTCATTATTCATTTTATATTGTGATCGGTTGCAACAGACATTAGTTTATTAAATGAATGTGTTCCCTATCCCCAGCTTTGTTACGGCACTGTCTTATCATATTGTGATCTATTGCAACAGACATTAGTTTATTATGTGAATGTGTTCCTTATCCCCAGCTGTGTTACGGCATTGTGTTGTTATAACTTATCCACTTCGTATAGTCATTATGTTTCATGTGATTATGACCTTGGTGTATTGAGTTGTAACATAAACCTTTGTTCTCAGGTCGAAACCCCACTATCGTATTAAATACATGGTTTTACGACATGCTGCTTTGATTGACTGGTGATACATTTCGACAACGAGCCGAAAACTTCAGTATGGAACTTTTGGAGGACACTAAGAAGCACCGAGCCGCAGCTAAAACGAAGTTTACCAGGAAGGTGAAACTGTTCGAGGAAGGAATGTCATAGGAAGACCTGCCGGAAATTTTGGAAATCAAGTATTCTGATGTATGCCAAGCTTTTGAAGCAGTTGAAGCATAAAATGATAAATATGTGTCTGTGCTGGATACTGAGGATGCAGATTACCAAAGTGAAATTGTTAGATGTGATCAGTACATATTGGACTTGGAACTAACGAAAGGGGATATTCACTAAATTGATTAAAAGGAAAAACGTACTTAGTAAAGATGAAAAGGAATGTACACGGGTGATAGTAAAATCATTAGAGCCTCCTAAATTGGATGGAAATATCAGAGATTATCCTACATTTCGTAAAGACTTTGAAAGACTTGTTTCATATAATGATGGGAGAGATCCATATGCACCGAAATCATACTTGGTGGGGGAAGCTTTGAATGTTGTGAAAGGTGTGGAAGATAGTTATACCAAGATGTTAGAGAGATTAGATGAAAAATTTGCACATCCTGGTAAGCTTGTAGATGCTGTTGTAGGTGAAATTAAAGCACTGAAACCTGTTCCAGAGGGAAATCATAGGAAATTCACTGAGATGGTTAACGTGATAGAAATGGGTTGGCTAGACCTACAGAAAATCCCCCCCGTGGGCAGCCACCTTGTCGTGGTGTGGGGGCTTGCATGCCCCTGTGATCTCACAAGCCTGCCCGTGGATGTAACGACATCCGGCAGGGTCTCCCACGCAGGTGGGGTTGTGGGTGAGGGGTCTGACTAAGCGCTGCCCGAAACGTAGGTTACCCGTAAGGGTCATCGGTGCTTCCCTCCAGAGGGATCGCCTCGGTGCTGTCCCGAGTTGGCTGGTTGGGTGTCTGGGCTGGGGGGTGTTGGGGAAGGGGGTCTCTGCACTGGTGGGAGCGAACTTTCGCATCACGGGGTGTCCTTTTGGGGACACCCTCTGGGGACGAGGTACCCCGCTCCCATCAGACCGCGCTCAGTCCCCTCACTCTCTGGTAGGCGGTTTCCCTCGGCTCCTCTTGCCAATTCATATTTACTAGAGTGTGTATGGATACATTGAACACTTCCTTAACCACTCGTGTGGTCGGTGATCAGCCACACGAGTCGGCATCAAGTGGTCACTCTCTGGCCGACGACCCTGTACCCTCCGGGTCGTCTGCCAAAACTGCGATTTTAGATGTTCCCTGCATCGAGTTATTACCTGGTGTCTTTGTGAAACACTCCTACACAAAGTATATAGTCCTCAAAACGAATGATGGTACTTCCTTCCAGAACCTGAACTGTTTCAAGATTCACAGTGGTCTGGTTACACCATGTGGATTTGCCTCCAAGGTCTCTTTGCAGTGTGATAGTTCTCTGTTGCTAGAAGTCAAGAATGAAGAGGAGAGTTCATGCATCCAGTCCCTAACTATGGTCGCTGATTATCCTGTATCTGCCTCACGTCATTTGGTCCTAAATCAGTCCCGAGGGGTTGTGTATTCTCGTGACTTGATCTCGTATTCCGATTCTTCCCTCTTAGAGGGGCTGGCTCCTCAGGGTGTTGTAGGAGTACAGAGAATTATGAAGAAGGTTGATGGGGTTTTAACCCCCACGCCCACTCTTATCTTGACATTTGACCGTCTTACCTTGCCGGAGGTTATCACTACTGCGTGGTGGAAGCTAAAGGTTAAACCTTATGTTCCCCGACCTAGAAGATGCTATTATTGTCAAAGATTTGGTCACGTCCGCCGTTCTTGCAGGCGGGAAGCGTCTGGCCTTCCTGAGGTCTGTGGAAATTGTGGTGGAATTTCTCATGGTATAGATGATTGTTCTCAACCCTCTAAATGTTTGAACTGTAGAGGAGCACATGCAGCCTCCTCAAGGGATTGCGAAGTATACAAATATGAATACGAGATCATTTCTGTCCGAACGAAGGAGAAAATTTCCTTTTCTGAGGCAAAGGCCAGGGTAAGGGAGCGGTTCATTCACCCTGGGGTTACCTTTGCCGCTGCGTTGTCTCACCATAAAGCTACCCGGCAGATGCCCCTGCCATCACACAATGCCCCATCAAATTCTCGGGGTTCTACTTCCCGGCCTTCTCGCCCGGGGGGTTCCACTGAGGGAGTGCAGCCTGGAAGCAGCTGTGCTTCCTCCAGGGAGGCGCCTCCTGTCTCTGGGGGTGTCCCCTCTGCGGTGGTTCTTCCAGCGTCTGGGAGTGCCTCCCCCATCCCAGTTCCTCCGGTTCCTCCTGTGACAAACACCCGTGTCGATGCTACACTTTGCTTTGACACATCCAAAACTCCCGATGTCCTTCCTGTGCATCCCTGTCCTGACATATCCAAAAAAAACAGCGTCTCTCATACTTCTGTATCAGCTGCTACTTCCGTACCGACTGCTGCTCCTGTACCATCTGCCCGCTCTGCTACTGTTGCTCACTCTTCTTTACAGTGTGGCACTATAGTTTCTAATACTTTAAGTTCTGGTGCAGAGATGGAGGTTGCATCTGCCAACCTCAAACGAGTGAGGAGTGAGGAGTTTTTGGGTGACTCCCCTCCTTCTAAGGTTCAAACTTCTGTACCACATGAGGATTCTGAGGGGGCTCTTCGCTCGACAACCCAGCCAGTGGTGACGTCTAAGTCTGTGGGTGTTCATGATGGTCCTTCTAGGATTCCCGTCCCTGCCTCTTCCTCAGGTGTGGTGGGGCCTGGGTCTTTAGATACTCATAGAGCTCAGTCGATTGCTCCCTCTGATCCGTCACCCAGCGGCCAACCTTTGGATGATTTGGTTGGGGGGGGGTTCTGTTGGCCCTGAGGTGCCAGCTGAACCCTCACATGGGTGTGCGGATGGGGCATGTGGGTCTTCCAAGAAGGTCTCTGTGCTTCGGACTCATTCTGGCGATGGGCGGGACATGTCTCGGGGTAAGGGTACTTCCACCCATGGAAACTCTAAATCTTCATTGCCTTCTCGGTTGGTGAGGCAGAGCTCCAAGCCTAGGAAGAAGGGCTTTCACTCCCTTCCCAACGAGGTTGCTACATAGCTTTCTAAGTTCATAATATTTAATACTATGGCTCAATCGGTACCAATCTGTCTTCAATGGAACTGTGGAGGTGCCATGGCAAATTCGGAGGAATTGCAGTTATTACTCTCTGCTCTGAACCCACTATGTGTGTGTCTTCAGGAGACAATGGTGGGGGACAGACAGTTCCCTTCCATTAGGGGGTATAAAGCCTTCCATGCATCTCCTCCTGGTGGTCACAGCAGTGGATGTGCAATTTTGTGCAGTTCTGATGTCCCCTTTATTTCCTTTGAGATTCAGTCGCCCTTTCAAGTTCTAGCTGTACAGATGCACGTTGGGAGGTGCTATACTATCTGTTGTCTGTACCTTCCACCTTCTGTTCCTGTTATACGTGCTAATCTAGAAACCCTTATCAGCCAACTTCCACCCCCTTTCCTACTCCTTGGTGACCTTAATGGCCGCCATCCTTTGTGGGGTGACTCACTTTCAAATCCCCAGGGAGATCTTCTTGCCTCTTTGGTTGGGGATTTAGATTTGGTTGTCCTAAATGATGGAAGGCCGACCCATTTTCATGTTCAGACTGGCACGTATTCTGTCATTGACCTTACCATCTCCTCCTCTAACTGTGCCCTTGATTTTTCGTGGGAGGTTTTGGATGATCTACATGGTAGTGACCATTATCATGTAGTGGTCCAGCCTACTCGCTCTGTTCCTGTAGCCCGTCTGCCACGCTGGTGTCTGGACATGGCTGATTGGTCTCTCTTTGAGGAACTATGTGTATTTGCCAACAGGGTTACTGATTTTTCAACTATCGATGATGCCGAATGTTATTTTACTAAGACCATTTTCTCAGCAGGGGTTCATTCTATCCCACGGACTTCTGGTGTTTTTTCCCGGAGACCTGTGCCATGGTGGAATGATGACTGCTCCATAGCAAAGGGAACTTACATAGCTGCTGCTCGTCGGTATTTTGCCAATCGTAATGTTGATTTTCTAAAAATACAGTTTCGCAAAGCACGTGCTCGCTATAGATGGGTCATGAAGAATGTTCGCCGTAACTCGTGGAGGTCGTATGTTTCTACAATTACATCTTCAACTCCAATGTCTGTGGTGTGGAAAAAGGTGCGCAAAGATTTCTGGTAAGTTCTCGCCCCCCTCCCCTCCGGTGTTGCGCGTTCACGTAGAACTTGTGTCTGCACCAGATGCAGTAGCCTCTGCTTTTGCAGATCAGTTTTACGCTGTCTCCAAAAAGGATCGTTGTCAGCCATTTGCCACCTTTCGTAGGAATCAGGAGAGGCTGGGTCTTGACTTTCGCTCTCGTGGCGGAGAGCTGTATAATTTAGATTTCAGCCTCTGTGAGCTACATGCTGCCCTTTCAGAGTGTCGTGACACTGCTCCTGGGCCTGACAATATTCCATACACTATGCTGCGTCATTTTCTGAATGATTCACTTCAGTTTTTATTGGACCTTTTTAACAGGGTTTGGAGTGAGGGCTCTATTCCGAAGAGTTGGAAGTTGGGTATTGTCCTCCCCTTTCCCAAGCCTAGTAAAGACCATTCCCAAGTCTCCAACTATCGCCCTATCACTTTAACATCATGTGTGTGCAAGCTGTTCAAAAAAATGGTCAATGTCAGGCTTATGTGGTTTCTGGAGAAGGGTTGCTTTCTTTCTCCGTCACAGAGTGGTTTCCATAAATTACGGTGCACTTCAAGACAACCTTATCAGGCTTGAGGCATCAGTCTGTGAAGCTTTTGCCTCCAAGCAACATCTTGTGGCTGTGTTTTTTGACCTTGAGAAGGCTTATGACACTGCCTGGCACCATGGCATCCTCCAACAACTTCATGCCTTTGGTTTACGTGGTCGCCTGCCTGTGTTGCTTGGAGACTTCTTGACTGATCGTGTATTTCAGGTCTGTGTGGGTTCTACCCTCTCTGCGCCACTGTGCCAGGAGGAAGGTGTCCCGCAGGGGAGTGTCTTAAGTGTTTCCCTGTTTGCAGTGGCCATTAATGGTATCATTGACACTGTGCATGCTGGGGTATCCTCATCCCTTTATGTGGATGACTTAGCTATATGGTTTTCTGGCTTCCGCACGTCTGCTATTGAGCGGCGTATGCAACTTGCCTTGGACAAGATTTCTGCCTGGACCACTTCCAAGGGTTTTCGGCTCTTCAAAGACTGTGGCTATGCACTTCTGTGGGATGAGAGGGGTACACCCAGACCCTGATCTCCAGTTTTGTGGCAGGAGACTCCATTGTGTGACAGAGACGAAATTCTTGGGCCTGACTTTTGATTGTCATTTGACATGGGTCTCACACTTGGCAAATCTTAAAACATCATGTATGAAGGCTCTCAATCTATTGAGGGTTCTGTCCCATACCTCTTGGGGTGCTCATCGAAGGACACTCTTGCATTTGTTTCAGGTATTTGTAACCTCTAAGCTGTCATATGGCTGTGAGGTATATTCCTCTGCCACAGAATCAAGACTAAAAACTCTAGATGCTGTCTATCATACTGGTCTTCGCCTTGCAACTGGGGCTTTTCGGTCCTCTCCAATTCCCAGCTTATTGGTGGAAGCTGGTGTGCCTCCCTTAGATCTACTGCATCAGTCTGTTGCAGTACGGTGCTGGCTCCGGATTCGTCGCCTTCCAGACTCACTTGTCTGTGAGGGTGTGACGAAACAATCTTGTCTTTTGTATTTTAGTAGACACCCTTGCATGCCTTGTCGATTTGGCTATAGGGTTCAGGATATAATGGAGGGGTTTGGTTTGTCAGCAGTACTTGTCAGTCCTGTTCGGATCCCGAGGGTATCGCCTTGGATATTGCCCAAGGTAACTTTCTGCAGGCCTATTGCAGGTTCAAAGGATTTTGTCGCTCCTCAGCGTCTTTTAAGGTTATTTTTAGAACATTCTTCTAGTCATGGTGGTTCTGTGCCTGTGTATACTGATGGCTCTAAATCCGCATCAGGTGTTGGTTTTGGAGTGGTATTTCCCAATTTTAGCTGTGGAGGTAGTCTTCCTTTGGTTGCCTCAGTTTTTACTGCGAAATTGTCAGCCATCATTTTAGCCTTGAAGTTGGTGTTTGTCCATCCTGACAATTATTTTACTATTTTTAGCGACTCTCAAGGGGCTCTTTTGGCCCTGGACTCTTTTAACTCTTCCCATCCCTTAGTTTTAGCTATTCTGGAGTGGCTGTTCCTCATTCGTCGTCGGGGGAAGAGAGTGGATTTTTGCTGGGTTCCCGCACATGTTGGTGTGGTGGGCAATGAGACTACGGATGCATTGGCCAAGGCTGCGGCTACTCAACAGCCCCCAACAGAATATCCGCTTCCTGCAATTGATCTAACACCTTACTTGCGGGACAGAATGCATGTGTGTTGGCAGAGACACTGGGATGGTGTTGCTCATAATAAGCTGAAAGAGGTCTTCCAGAGAGTGGTTGTGCCAAGGGTTCTCCCTTCCATGCCTCGGCGATTGGAGGTAGCTCTTGCTAGGCTTCGCATTGGGCACTCTCGGCTTACACATGGGTTCCTGATGAGTGGCGAGACTCAACCGTACTGTGATGATTGCTTTGTTTCCCTTACTATCCGTCACTTGCTGGTCGAGTGTCCAAGTTTGGGGGACCTGCGTCGGAGATTTCTCCATAGGCATACGGGGTTAGATGGTGCCTACTGTCTCTCCTCGATGCTTGGTGGAGCCCATAGTGTTTTTACTGATGTTTTTGGTTTTCTTAAGGAGGCGGGCCTTCTTCCACTTTTATAAGAAATTGTTTTCTCTTTTAACTATTCTTTAATTATTTTCAGTGTATTATTTCTATAAATGGTTATTAACTATGCACAATTTATTTGCCATGTTTTTTAGCTTGTTGTCCAGCGACATATGACCTTAGCAGTTGCGCCGCCAGTTTCTACTACAATCAAACAATCAATCGACCTACAGAAAATGGGGCTTGCAACTGAAATGAACACTACTACAATGATGACTCAGGTGGAAAAATTGTTACCGACCAATCTGAAGCGAGAATGAGTATTAGTGGTCCAGGAAGTGAAAGACAGTAGCAAAATGTTTGAAGAACTGTTGAAATTTTTGTTGAGAGAAAAGGTCATTGAATACATGGAAACTGATCTGAGAGGACCATCACCTTGTAATGCTATGGTGCATGGTTGTGTGAGTGATGAAACTAGAGATTCTACGGAAATAGTTACCGTAATAAAGAAATTACAGGAAAGTCAAGAAAAACATCAAAAACAAATGTATGATTGTATGATTAACGTGACCCAGAACATGACCCAACTGATGTCTAACTTGGTAGAAAACTCGGCTAAATCACAGGAACTTGGGACAAAGACTAAGCACGCAGATGTTAAATTATATACTAGTACAACTAAGAGCTGTTGGTTTCATGACTCGAACACACATGGTATTACAGAATGTGCTGGGTTTAAGAATTTAGATAGTCGGGTTAAACTGGACTCTATTCGTAAGAATGGCGCATGTTTCAGCTGCCTTCATATTGGTCACTTCAGTAAGAATTGTCCCAAGAGAAGGCCTTGTGACGTCAAGAATGAATGTAAAGGCCCTTGTGGAAGACCACACCATCACAGCTTACACAACTTGTTTACTAATGACACAATGCCAGATAATATTAAGCGAGCAACCAACAACTTGCTCTCACGTGATGGGGTTTTACTTATGGTCAGCAGCGGTAACAGTAAGGATCAGACTATATCAACATTGTGGGATCCTGGGTCAAATATAACTTGAATAACACACAGAATGGCACGAAAGCTTGTACTAAAGGGCAGAGATGTGAAACTATCAGTGACTAGAGTGTGGAACCTGACTGAAATGTATGAGAGCACAGAATATGTAGTTCCTTTGATTGATGCTACTGGTGACGTATGGGAGGTGAGAGCCTGTGGTATAGAGGAAATAAACTCCAGTATATCTGAAGTCAGTATAAGTCATGTAACTCATTTGCTGGAGGTACAGCCCCATGACATTGAAAGGCCTTGTGGCAGAGTAGACATGTTGGTGGGATCGGATTTCTGTGGTTTAATACCCAGGATAGTAAAGACGGTGGGAAATTTGTAGTTGATGAATCAGTTTGGATTTTGTATACGTGGGTCTCATCCCATGTTAAACAGAACCGACACAAATGGGAATAATGTAAGTGTACGCATTCACCATTTGGCATGTGCGTTAAGCGTGAATTATATCAACACTGAACCAAGGACTGGATTAACTAAGCAGTTGGATGATTTCGTTGCTATAGAGAACTTAGGTACACAGTGTACACCTAAATGTGGCAACTTTAGATGTGGTAAGTGTCCGGTAGGGGCAAACAACTATAATATAAAGGAAGAGAGAGAATTAGCTCTAATTAATCAGGGCCTTAATCACGATCAGATAAGTAAACGTTGGACTGGATTAAAGATCCCAGTAATCTTCCCAATAATGTGTCACATGCTCACATGCTCACATGAAGTCTACAGAAAAACTTCTTTTAAAACTTGGAGTAGAGTATACTCAGATTTATCAGGCTCACATAAAAGACATGGTGAATAGGGGAGTAGCCAGAAAACTTGAGAAGAGTGAATTGCTTGAGTTTAGAGGTCCCATACATTATATACCTCATCATGAAGTTTTAAAACCTGACTCCTCATCCACGCCTCTGAGAATTGTATTTCATTCCTCTTCTTGTTACATGGGTCATGTACTGAATGATTACTGGGCAAAGGGATGTTAGAATATGAAGCTTCCATAATGTGGTTTGAAATCTAATGGTTCGAAACCAAGTGCTGGTATTCATTGTTTACTTGTTTCGTGATGGTAGGCACGAGCTCAGTTGCTGCTGTACCATAGCCCAATAGACATACCAACTTACAAGGTCTCTCACTACGCCTTATAATCCTGAAGAATATCATAACGACTGAATAATATAACATGGTGGTTGCGATGGGATTCGTTCAACGTTGGTTGTGAGCTGGTTCTTCTGTGTGTCCTGTGCTGCTGCTGTTACCACATTATGCAGACGGGAAATGCCGGCGGCTCTACCACTAGTACTGCGTCTGGGGCTAGTACTGGCTTCCCAAAGAGATGGTGACAAGACCTCTTCGGTTGCAGTGGAAGGGGTACAGACTGCTCCCCATCATCTTGCACCACCCAGGAGTTTGGACATGCATTCTTCCCATGTAGCTGACGATTGGAGACTATGGCGTCAAGTATTTGAGAACTATTTGGTGCTGTATGGTATGGAGCTTAGACCAGAGAAGTTTAAGGTGGCCCTGTTTGAGAATTGTATCGGGCTGGATGCTCTCAAGATTATCAACAGTATGAAGTTTGGTCCAGCTGAAAACAAAGGAGTACTTGCTGATGTAATTAAAAAGTTTAAGCAAATAATTGTTGGTGAACAAAAAGAATTTTTTCACAGATTTAAGTTTAATAGGCGTGATCAAGGACCAGATGAAAATATAGAACAGTATATAGCTGTACTTAGGAACATGGCGAAGACCTGTGGGTTTTGTGACTGTATGCATGATAAACTGCTTATGGACAGGCGTATTATGGGAGTGAGAGATGAGAAAATTAGGGAAAAACTAATATCCCAGAGAAAATTGGACTTATCTTCAGCAGTTAGCATATGTAATGCTATGGAACTGGCAAATGCTCACATGAGAGATGGAGTCAGAAAAGGTGCTGAAGGTTGAAAAGACGAGCACAGATACAACACTGGGCCAATCAGAGGTGAACCAGAGTCAGTTTGGATCTAAAATGTCTAGACCTTCATCTAAGCAGGGTGGAAGTTATTTCAATCCAGGTGGAGCTAAAGGTGGTTCTAAAGCTGTTAAATGTAAATGTTATTGTAAAATTCATAATATGGTCAGAAATGTGTCCTGCTTGGGGAAAAAGCTGTAATAAATGCGGTTTTAAGAATCATTTTGCTGTTTCTGGATTATGTAGAGCAAGGATTAATCATGTATGTGAGAAAAGTGACAGTGAATGTGACTTGGACGATGTGTATCTGGAAACAATTTGCTCACTGTCTCAGCCAAGTAAGAGTATATATTGTAATATGATCATAAATGGCACTCGAATAAGGATGTCGATTGACTATGGAGCCACTGTTAATGTTTTGCCAAAGAGGTATGTGCAAGCGAATTTGATTTCGAAAGAGACAGTAACACTAAAGATGTGGGACGGCTCCACCCAGAAAGCTTCGGGGAAAGGAAAGGTGATTACTGTCAACCCCAAAACTGAGGAAGAGTACCTAGTTAAATTTGTTATTGTTGATGATAGAGTAGGGTTGGTGCCTTTGCTTTGTGCCCGAGATGGGTTTGATCACCATAAATTATCACAATTTTGAGAGTGTTTGTAAGCTGGACAATTCAGTTAGTTTCTGTGATTTGACTGTGGAGTGAGGTCATTGCCAGGTCCACTAGTTCATCTAACCCTAGTTGATAAAGTACAGTGCAGTGTTCGACCAGCTCGTAGAATCCCAGAGGCACTGAAAAACAAGGCAGCCATGGCTCCAGATGAACTGGTAAAATCAGGCAAAATAACACCTGTTGAAGAGCCAACAAACTGGGTGAATCAGATGTCACTGACAGTTAAAAAATCTGGTGACCGTTCGGGTATGCATTGACCCAAGACGGTTAAACTTAGCGCTTAAACGAGAGCACTATCACTTGCCAGTCATGGAAGATATTTTACCTAAGTTAAGTGAAGCAAAAGTGTTCTCAGTATGTTACTTGGAGGCAGGATACCATCATCTTGAACTTGATCATGAATCAAGCCTGCTAACTACTTTTGCTACTCCCCTTGGCAGGTATAGATGGTTGCGACTAACTTTTTGGGTTAAAAGTAAGCAGTGAGATATTTCAGAAGAGACTAAATCAGGCTCTGGAAGGACTGGATGAAATACAATGTGTTGCTGATGATGTGATAGTTTATGGTGATGAGACAACACATGATACAAGGATGAACAAGTTTTTGCAGAGGTGTAATAAGTTGGGAATCAAACTTAATAAGAAGTGTCAATTCCGATTGTCTGAGGTTGAATTCATGGGTCACAGGATTAGTTCAGAAGGACTTAAACCGGATCCAAGGAAGATAAAGGCAATTCCGAGGATAGAATCCCCATCTAATACTGAGAGTGTGGAGAGGTTTAAAAAGGAATGGTTAATTATTTGTCAAGGTTCTTAACCTAAGTTGTCTGAAGTCATAAGACCAATTTCTCTGTTAACCCATAAAGGAGTTGAGTGGAACTGGGGAGACGCTCAAGAGAAAGCTTTCCAGGAGATTAAGATACTATTAACGCAGCCACCGGTCTTGGCTTATTTTGATCCTAATAAACCACTCGTTATACAGTCTGGTGCAAGTAGTCAAGGAATAGGAGCTGTTCTTCTTCAAGATGGAAAACCTCTTTGCTATGTCTGTAGGGCCTTGTCAGACAGAGAAATTCGGTATGCAGTTATAGAGAAGGAAATGCTTGCTATTGTACAGCCGACATCAGAAGTTCGTCCCTCTTAGCGTGCGTGATACGAGCCTGTTGATCTGGTAACACTGTATGAGATAGAGTTGACAGGTACGCTTTAAATGGCTAATATTAAAGAAATGTGTTCGGAGATAAGAACACATTCCCTAATGATAATATTAATTTGTAGCAGGTGGGATAATGTTATTGTGAAATGTTTCACACTGATGTATGAAGATTCTTCGTTACGGACACAGACGCATAGGATTGTTTGGACTGGACTGATGTTGCCAGCAAGTATTATGTGAAATATTATAGAACGACTGGAGTCCTAAAGGTGAGGTTGCAAGAAAACACTAATTACGATGTCAGTTACACACTAAACAAACACAGAAACTGACAGTTCGTGTTTCGCCAGTATGCGTTTTAGTTTTACAAGTTAAATCACTTCCTTTTTCCGACCTCTCTCCCCACCCGTCTCTTCTCTTCCTAGTCATGCTCTGCCATCATCCACGTTTTATCGTTAATGCTGAATACCGTATGTCTGTAGATAAACTGTGGGAAACAATATAAAAGTGTCAAATGAGCTTCATTTCCTCCTCCATCGCTTGAAATGTTATCCATGACTTGAATATAAATGTTAGTAACATGAATAAATCGTCACTGTGGTGGTTAGGAGACATTACTCGTCACATTATATAACATTTATATAACCATCGTTAATACAGTGCTCCAAATACACTCCCTCTCGACCCCCTCGCCGTCTCCTTCCCTCCCCCTTCCACTGTCTCCATCACTTCTCCCCCCTCCCTTCCCCCCTCTACCAGTACCCCTTGTTTCTCTCCCTCAACACCCCCAACCCTTCCCAACGATTTCATTTAACTGACTCTGCTTCTGTTTACCTCCCTAACTAGATCGGTTCTTCATAATTTGAATACAGTTATTACCATTTACAGGACTTTGAGTCTTAATTGTAATGACATTATAAACACAATACTCGTGCATGTTATATTGCCAACTGTATTACACACAAGTAACCAAATTACTTACATAACAATATGTCCATCGTAACTATCAGTGTTCAATACCATCCCCCCCTTGTGGATTCCTTCCCTCCTCGCCTCCTTCCCGCTTTCTGTATCCCTCACTCCTCCCTTCACGTTATAACATATTCATCTGTGTCCCAGCTTGTAATATATGCAATCCCTTCCCTCACCCAAAGTATTCCTGCTTCCATAATCCCCTCCCCCCCCACACATTGTGTTCCGCACTAAAGTGAGACCTATGAGATACGTCTACTTATATATAATTTAAAACAATATACCATCGACATACTTTGATCTGAACTCCCTCAACGCATGATCTTACAAGGTCAGAGAATGCAGTCAGCAAGATTATCCCTATCATTCCATTCCCATAGCTGCATTGCATGGTTAGAACAAAAGGTAACGGCATGGCTGTCCGTCAGCGCCCTGAACATCTGTTCTGCAACTGCCGATATTATCGATACAGGAGTGACAAGGACTCGGATGGATAGGAAGCGAACCTTTACCATAATTAACCCTTACACCGCGACAATCTCATACTTCCACTTACATCTGCCTGCTGTCCGGGCTCATGACAAGCATATTCCGATAAGGGCTTAATCTACTCATCCAGAGGGGTATAATCCCCCTTCATCGTATATTACGATGATTATGGTAGCCAAATGTATGAGGATACAGCTTTTGTGACTATCATCTATTTTGCTATATTTAATCGTAACTGAAGATCTACAAATTATCACCAAGAATACTGACAGTACTTTTAAGAAAATATTTTCTGGATGCATGTAGATCATACATCTATCTATCTATCTATCTATAGCCCGACGCCCTAATCCCGAAAGGGTTGTCGCAAACAAAACGCCTCCAAGTCGCTCTGTCACCCACCATTTGACTCCCCTCCCCCCAACTCAACCCCCCTCCCCCCAACTCAACCCCCCCTCCCCCATATATTCCTCTCAACTCCATCCCTCCACCTCATCCTCGGTCTACCCCTCCCTCTCCCTCCCTCCACCTCACCTACATACACCCTCTTAGTCAGTCTTTCATTCTCCATTCTCTCCACATGTCCAAACCACCTCAGTCATACAACATACGCAATGATTATTTTTCATTTTATACTTTCTTTGGTGAAAAGAAGGACGTTTGTGCTTCATATTTTATGTATGTTGGGATTTATAAAATAAGTGTAAGCAAGATATTAATGGCTAGAGGAGGAGAAATAAAATGATCATGAAACTGAGGCACTGACTGCCGTCCTTTGAACAGTTAATGCCTCTTGACCGCCATTGTCACGGTCATTATAATATTACACATTATTAAAGGATACTATACCAAAACATGACCCAAACATCGTTATGTTATTCGATTCCCGAGACAAAAATGAAAAAGGGAGAGAAAAAGACATTTGAAATGACAAGGGAGAGAAGTTGGGCAGGGTCAATACAATAACACGGTGGGGAGGGATTCGGAGTGTTGCAGGCTAGAAACAAAGGTTACTGGAAATGGGGGCGGAGGGAGGGGGGAGAAGTGATGGAAACAGTGGAAGGGGGAGGGGAGGAGACGGCGAGGGGGTGGAGAGGGAGTGTATTTTGGGCACTGGAAGAACGATAGTTAGGTAAGTGTTACATAAATGATGACGAGAAATGTCTCCTAACCACCACAGTGACCATTTATTCATGTTACTAACATTTATATTAAAGTCATTGATAACACTTCAAGCGATGGAGGAAAAGAAGCTCATTGACACTTTTATATTATTTCCCACAGTTTACCTACAGACATACGATTTTCAACATTAACGATAAAACGTGAATGATGGCAGAGCATGACTTGGAAGAGGAGAGACGGGTGGGGAGAGAGGTCGGAAAGAGAAGTGACTTAACTTATAAAACAAAATCGCATACTGGCGAAACACGAACTGGCAGTTTCTGTGTTTGTTTAGTGTGTAACTGACATCGTAATTAGTGTTTTCTTGCAACCTCACCTTTAAAACTGCAATCGTTCTATAATATTTCATATAATACTTGCTGGCAACATCAGTCCAGTCCAAGTAATCCTAGGCGTCTGTGTCCGTAACGAAGAATCTTCATACACCAATGTCAAACATTTCACAATAACTTTATTATCCCACCTGCTGGAAGTTAATATTACCATTAGAGAATGTGTTCTTATCTCCGAACACATTTCTTTAATATTAGCCATTTAAAGCGTACCTGTCAACTCTATCTCATACAGTGTTACCAGATCAACAGGCTCATATCACGCACGCTAAGAGGGACGAACTTCTGCTGTCGGCTGTACATGCAATGGAGAAATGATACTAATTTACCTATGGCAAGGAGGGTACTGTATATATGGATCACAAGCCTTTGGAATCAATAGTTCAGAAACCTCTAGATAAAGCACCAAAGCGACTGCAGACAATGCTTGTAAGAGTGCTGGCATATGATGTTGTGGTGAAATATTTAAGAGGTAAGGAGATGGTACTTGCTGATACACTAAGCAGAGCATATTTGAATTTTGGAGATAAAGATTTTGGCAAGGAAATTGAAGAGGTAAATGCAGTAGACCATGACTGTAACAATGCCAGGAAATAGACTTGAGGAAGTTAGACAGGAAACTGGAAATAATCTGGCACTACAGAATTTAAGGGATGTGATAATTAATGGCTGGCCAGAAAATAGGTCAAAACTACAGCCAGCTGTGACCCCATATTTCAATTTCAGAGATGAGTTAACTGTTTCAGATGGCTTGATTTTCAGAGGAGACAGGATAGTTATTCCTAAGAGGATGAGAGCCAAGATTAAGGATGATATTCATATAGGACATTCAGGTATAGAGGGTTGTTTACGCAGGGCCCGGGAGTATGTGTACTGGCCAAACATGAATGCTGGCATAGAGGAAATGATACAAGCATGTGAGGCATGTAGATCTTATGAGATTTCTAATCCCAGACAACCTCTTCATAGTTATGAGTGTCCAGTGCGGCCTTGGAGTAGAATTGGCATTGACTTGTTTGATCTGGAAGGGAGCCAGTATCTTATAACTGTTTGCTACTATTCCAACTTTTGGGAGATAGACAGGGTATATGACACGAGGTCGAGAACTGTAATTGGGAAAATAAAAGCTTGCTGTGCACGTTATGGTATCCCTGATGAGATTGTAAGTGATAATGGGCCTCAGTTTGTCTCCTCAGGGATGAGTAAATTCACTAGGAAGTGGGGCATTCAGCATACCACTATATCCCCTTACAATAGCAAGTCAAATGGTAAAGCAGAATCTGCAGTGAAATCTCCTAAGAAAATGTTGAGGAAAACTTTGAGAACAGGTGAGGATCTATATCTTGCTTTACTTAATATAAGAAATACCCCGACTCAAGGAATGAACACTAGTCCAGTTCAAAGGATGTGTGGGAGGACCAAGACAGTGTTGCCAACTAAGGAAGGTTTGTTGAGGCCACGAGTAACTGTGACTGAGGATCTGGATAGAATGAAGGAGTTTCAGCAAAAGCAGGCATATTACTATGACAGGAGTGCCTATGAACTACCAGAGTTACGAGAGGGTGATGTAGTTAGGATGAAACCCTTTAAGTTAGGAGTTAAGGAGTGGAAGAAAGCAAGGGTTATTAGGAGGTTAAAGGATCGGTCGTATGAGGTGAAGACAGATGATGGGGTGGTTTATCATAGACACAGGTGTCACTTAAAGCTAACAAGAGAACCCTCATTCAGTGGTTCATATATCGAAGTGGATGAGGGTAATGTGATCAGAGAGGACGAGAACAGAGAGGACATGCAGAGCCATGATAAAAGTAGCTCTGAGGATGTAAACTCTGATACAGGTCAAGGGAGGCGAAATAAAGAACAAAATATGAACGGTGAACCACATCCTAAAGCAGTAACGAAAACAAGGTATGGGCGCGTTATTAGGCCTCCGGTCAGGTTTGGTAACAATGTTATGGAGAACACACACTTCTGATGTGTACATTCTTTATAATAAAAGTTTATGTTTTATGGTGATAGGTTTGTTCGGTGTCATTTACCATATGTTTTTAGAAGTGAAATGATTTTATGTTCTGTCCTATATTTTGCATATGCTGTATGATGTCTTTTTTCTGCTTTATGTTTATAGGTTTTTATATTAGTATGTGTAACGTCCCCGTGAGAGTGAACATATCTTTTAATTATCTAATTGTCCTCGAGATGGGTGTCTACTAATGGTAAGCATGTATGTGAACACTGTTGGTGATCACTGTGGAACTTAATGATTTAGTTTAGGCAGTCTATTAAAAAAAAAAAAAAAATGTAAAGGGAAGGATGTTAGAATATGAAGCTTCCATAATGTGGTTTGAAATCTAATGGTTCAAAACCAAGTGTTGGTGTTCATTGTTTACTTGTTTCGTGATGGTAGGCACGAGCTCAGTTGCTGCTGTACCATAGCCCAATAGATATACCAACTTACAAGGTCTCTCACTACGCCTTATAATCCTGAAAAATATAACAACCTGATATGCTGAATAATATGTTAGGTGTACTCATGAAAATTCGTCAGGACCAAGTTGCTATTGCTGGAGACATTGCCAAAATGTACAATTCCTATCTTTATTTCTGAGACAGACCAACATACTCATAGATTTGTGATGCGTGATATGGAGATTGATAGGGAGCCAGCCCATTATGTCCTAACAACTGTAACATTTGGAGACAAACCTAGTGGGACTATTTCAATGATTGCATTGCGCTGTACTGCAGAAATGTTTCCTACCTCTAAGGCTACTGACATGATTATCAGAAACTCATATGTAGATGATCTTTTGCAATCTGTACCAAATGTAACGGGAGCTAAAGCTTTGATTCAGGAAGCTAAAAAGATACTTGACATTAGAGGATTTAGGGTGAAACACTAGGTATTATCTGGTGAAACTGATGTTGTGGCAGAAAAAATCAATATCCTAAATACCAATAAGGAGAAAGTTCTTGGCTTAATTTGGGAACCCAAAGAGAATCATTTTACCTTTGAAGTAAAGATCAACTTTTCTCCAAAATATAGGAAGGTACACCTTGGTCCAGATTTGACGATACCAGATATTGATCACAGTTTGCCTCTTTCCCTTACTAAAAGAATGGTGCTAAGCCAAACAGCATCGATTTATGATCCATTTGGTTTAGTCATACCTGTTACAGTGCAAGCAAAAATCTTAATGCGTGAACTAGTGTCGCAGGTGAACATTATGAAGGATGGGAAAGAACAGAAATTAGGGTGGGATGATCCCATGCCTGTATGGATGCATAACAAATGGAAAATGCTTTTCAAAAATTTGTGTGGATTGATGATGGTGAAGTTTAAGAGATGCATAAAACCTGATATTTCTGTAGGAATGCCAATGTTGGTTATCTTTTCTGATGCTAGTCTCTATTCTTACGGTGCTTGTGCATACGTTAGATGGAAGCTAATGAATGGAGAGTTTTCAAGCAGACTTTTGGCTGCTAGGAATAGAATAGCACCCACTAAACAATTGATAGTCCCAGACTAGATCTCTGTGCTGCTGTTCTTGCATGTAGATTGAGACTTAAGATTGTGGCAGAGATGGATTTCGAAATTAGTTCAGTCATGCATATTGTAGACTCGTCTGTTGTAAGAGCTCAGATACAAAAGGAATCCTATGGATTTGGTACTTTTCTAGCCACAAAAATAGCAGAGATTCAGGGAAAAAAACGGACCCTGGTGAATGGTGGTGGGCACCTACTAATTGTAACCCAGCAGACATGACTACTAAACCATGTTATCCACATGAGCTCCATTCAGACTCAGTATGGCCAAAAGGACCATGGTTTCTCGCTCTACCTATTGAAGGTTAGCCCATTAGCCAGCCTTGTGCTAATGAACTACCGGATAGGATAAATGTGACCATTCATTCTCATGCAGTTGTTGTTAATAACAAGGATAATCTGGATATAATAGATCTGAGCAAATTTAGTAGTTACATTAAACTGTTGAAGACTGTTGTCAGAATATTGTTGGCTGCTCAGAATAAGTCTCTTAAAGCAGTACTAGAGGAACCCAATGCATATTTCTTGAATAAGTCAGAAAGGGTATTAATTAAAGGTGCACAGAAATCATTGTGATAACTGGAGAACTAAATATCAACGACTAGATGACAATGGTCTTATTGTAGTAGGGCAGAGAATTGCTAACTGGCTGAAGGACAACTGGAACCAAGATAGATCTGTTCTCTTGCCAACCAATCATCTGCTTATACGATTATATATTCAGCATCTTCATAAAATCGATCATGCAGGCAACGAGGTTACATTAACTAAACTGCAGTCAAAGTTTTGGGTACCTGGTGCGAGGAGAATAATCAAGTCAGTGAAAGCAAAATGTGTTACTTGTAGAGAACTGGAAAGAGAAATTGCGGGAAAGATCATGGGTCAAATCCCATATGAAAGGTCATAACCTACTCCTCCCTTTTATAGAACTGGAATATATTTATTTGGTCCTTTTCTAGTTAAGGACACAGTTAAACGGAGGACCAAAATGAAAGTATATGGAATAATATTTAACTGCTTTGTGTGTAGAGCAATTTACCTAGATCTCACAGAGGGTTATGATTGTGAGAGTTTCCTTATAACACTAAGGAGGTTCATATCAGTCAGAGGTTTTCCCAGTGTTATGCATTCAGATGGGGGTACCCAGTTTGTGTCAGCCAACTAGGAACTCGGAGAGATAGTTAGCAAGTGGGATATGAGTAATTTTTTAGCATTTGGTGCAGGTGAGGGAAGGAAGCGGTCATTTAATAAGTCTTCTGATGCACCTTGGGAAAACGGGTGTAGTGAATCTCTTAAGTCAGTGAAGAGATCAGTGGTTTTAGCAATTGGTGATAGCATTCTCTCCTTTGGTGAGCTACAGACTGTTCTGTCTGAGGTGGCCAACTTGTTGAATGAAAGGCCTATTGGCATCAAACCTGGGTCTGACCCTTACCTGGGAACATACTCTTACTTGTGCCCCAGTGGTTCCCATGCCGGGAATCGAACTCGGGCCTCCTTATTCTTGGTAGGGCAACGAATAAAGTCCCAATTGGGTTATGGACAGAGACTAGAGATCAAAGAAAGAGACTACAAATGATTGAAAATTTCTCTCATCATTTTGGAAAAGATGGAATAGTGATTATTTTCCAACGCTGATTGTTAGACAGAAATGGCACTCTGAGTACAGGAATATGAGACCAGAGGACATTGTCTTAATTCAGGATAGTAATGCTGTAAGGGGAAAATGGAGGATGGCACAAGTAGTGACAGCTGAGCCAGGTCGCGATGGTAAAGTTAGGGATGTTACAGTGCGGTACAAGACTCAGAGTCCAGGTAGCACATACAAAGGTCACAGTGATTAAGTGGTAGAGCGTTCTGTTCAACGTTTAGTGGTGATTTTGCCAATTGAAGAGTAGGATGGAGCTAGACAGGATACCTAAATTGTGGTGGGGGAGTGTATTTGGAATTTTTTATCATTAACGTATGCATTTTCCTCATTTGTTGTGCCTGTTTGAAGATATGCTTGTTGCTTGTTATACGTTTAGTTAAATTTGTATATGTTTACTTGTATATGTTTAGTTAAATTTGTATACATTTACTTGTAGTTCTTTGTGCTCCAAAAACTTCATTGTATATTATCGTATGGATTATATACCAGAGTATGCACTGTTCATATATAAATTGCTATACAAAAATGGTGTATACGCTTTTTGTGTCTCCATTGTTTCTCGAGAATTATGGGTACTGCTTCCCGCTCTTTGGTTCGATTTGAGTGATGTCTGGGGCAGTCTTAGATCGGTGCTGATCAGTGACTGTTCGGATTCGGAGAGCACCCATTTCTCACTATTCACCACTCATCATTTGGGAGGCAACGTTGTGAGTACTTTATTCATGATGACTCTTATGCACTCTCATCATATTCATTATTCATTTTATATTGTGATCGGTTGCAACAGACATTAGTTTATTAAATGAATGTGTTCCCTATCCCCAGCTTTGTTTCGGCACTGTCTTATCATATTGTGATCTGTTGCAACAGACATTAGTTTATTATGTGAATGTGTTCCTTATCCCCAGCTGTGTTACGGCATTGTGTTGTTATAACTTATCCACTTCGTATAGTCATTATGTTTCATGTGATTATGACCTTGGTGTACTGAGTTGTAATATAAACCTTTGTTCTCAGGTCGAAACCCCACTATCGTATTAAATACATGGTTTTACGACATGCTGCTTTGATTGACTGGTGATACATTTCGACAACGAGCCGAAAACTTCAGTATGGAACTTTTGGAGGACACTAAGAAGCACCGAGCCGCAGCTAAAACGAAGTTTACCAGGAAGGTGAAACTGTTCGAGGAACGAATGTCAAAGGAAGACCCGCCGGAAGTTTTGGAAATCATATATTCTGAGGTATGCCAAGCTTTTGAAGCAGTTGAAGCATTACATGATAAATATGTGTCTGTGCTGGATACTGAGGATGCACAATACCAAAGTGATATTGTTAGATGTGATCAGTACATATTGGACTTGGAACTAACGAAAGGGGATTTTCACTCAAAATTGATTAAAAAGAAAAACGTACTTAGTAAAGATGAAAAGGAATGTACACGGGTGAAAGTAAAATCATTAGAGCCTCCTAAATTTGATGGAAATATCAGAGATTATCCTACATTTCGTAAAGACTTTGAAAGACTTGTTTCATATAATTATGGGAGAGATCCATATGCACCGAAATCATGCTTGGTGGGGGAAGCTTTGAATGTTGTGAAAGGTGTGGAAGATAGTTATACCAAGATGTTAGAGAGATTAGATGAAAAATTCGCACATCCTGGTAAGCTTGTAGATGCTGTTGTAGGTGAAATTAAAGCACTGAAACCTGTTCCAGAGGGAAATCATAAGAAATTCACTGAGATGGTTAACGTGATAGAAATGGGTTGGCTAGACCTACAGAAAATGGGGCTTGCAACTGAAATGAACACTACTACAACGATGACTCAGGTGGAAAAATTGTTTCCGACCAATCTGAAGCGAGAATGGGTATTAGTGGTCCAGGAAGTGAAAGACAGTAGCAAAATGTTTGAAGAACTGTTGAAATTTTTGTTGAGAGAAAAGGTCATTGAATATATGGAAACTGATCTGAGAGGACCATCACCTTGTAAAGCTATGGTGCATGGTTGTGTGAGTGCTGAAACTAGTGATTCTACGGAAATAGTTACTGTAATAAAAAAATTACAGGAAAGTCAAGAAAAACATCAAAAACAAATTTATGATTGTATGATTAACATGACCCAGAACATGACCCAACTGATGTCTAACTTGGTAGAAAACTCGGCTAAATCACAGGAACTTGGGACAAAGACTAAGCACGCAGATGTTAAATTATATACTAGTACAACTAAGAGCTGTTGGTTTCATGACTCGAACACACATGGTATTACAGAATGTGCTGGGTTTAAGAATTTAGATAGTCGGGTTAAACTGGACTCTATTCGTAAGAATGGCGCATGTTTCAGCTGCCTTCATATTGGTCACTTAAGTAAGAATTGTCCCAAAAGAAGGCCTTGTGACGTCAAGAATGAAGGTAAAGGCCCTTGTGGAAGACCACACCATCACAGCTTACACAACTTGTTTACTAATGCCACAATGCCAGGTAATATTAAGCGAGCAACCAACAACTTGCTCTCACGTGATGGGGTTTTACTTATGGTCAGCAGCGGTAACAGTAAGGATCAGACTATATCAACATTGTGGGATCCTGGGTCAAATATAACTTGAATAACACACAGAATGGCACGAAAGCTTGGACTAAAGGGCAGAAATGTGAAACTATCAGTGACTAGAGTGTGGAACCTAACTGAAATGTATGAGAGCAAAGAATATGTAGTTCCTTTGATTGATGCTACTGGTGACGTATGGGAGGTGAGAGCCCTCGGTATAGAGGAAACAACCTCCAGTATATCTGAAGTCAGTACAAGTCATGTAACTCATTTGCTGGAGGTACAGCCCTATGACATTGAAAGGCCTTGTGGCAGAGTAGACATGTTGGTGGGATCGGATTTCTGTGGTTTAATACCCAGGATAGTAAAGACGGTGGGAAATTGTAGTTGATGAATCAGTTTGGATTTTGTATACGTGGGTCTCATCCCATGTTAAACAGAACTGACACAAATGGGAATAATGTAAGTGTACGCATTCACCATTTGGCATGTGCGTTAAGCGTGAATTATATCAACACTGAGCCAAGGACTGGATTAACTAAGCAGTTGGATGATTTCGTTGCTATAGAGAACTTAGGTACACAGTGTACACCTAAATGTGGCAACTGTAGATGTGGTAAGTGTCCGGTAGGGGCAAACAACTATAATATAAAGGAAGAGAGAGATTTAGCTCTAATTAATCAGGGCCTTAATCACGATCAGATAAGTAAACGTTGGACTGGATTAAAGATCCCAGTAATCTTCCCAATAATGTGTCACATGCTGTTGCTCACATGAAGTCTACAGAAAAACGTCTTTTAAAACTTGGAGTAGAGTATACTCAGATTTATCAGGCTCACATAAAAGACATGGTGAATAGGGGAGTAGCCAGAAAACTTGAGAAGAGTGAATTGCTTGAGTTTAGAGGTCCCATACATTATATACCTCATCATGAAGTTTTAAAACCTGACTCATCAAACACGCCTCTGAGAATTGTATTTCATTCTTCTTCTTGTTACATGGGTCATGTACTGAATAATTACTGGGCAAAGGGATGTTAGAATATGAAGCTTCCATAATGTGGTTTGAAATCTAATGGTTCGAAACCAAGTGCTGGTATTCATTGTTTACTTGTTTCGTGATGGTAGGCACGAGCTCAGTTGCTGCTGTACCATAGCCCAATAGACATACCAACTTACAAGGTCTCTCACTACGCCTTATAATCCTGAAGAATATCATAACAACTGAATAATATAACATGGTGGTTGCGGTGGGATTTATTCAACGTTGGTTGTGAGCTGGTTCTTCTGTGTGTCCTGTGCTGCTGCTGTTACCACATTATGCAGACGGGAAATGCCGGCGGCTCTACCACTAGTACTGCGTCTGGGGCTAGTACTGGCTTCCCAAAGAGATGGTGGCAAGACCTCTTCGGTTGCAGTGGAAGGGGTACAGACTGCTCCCCATCATCTTGCACCACCCAGGAGTTTGGACATGCAGTCTTCCCATGTAGCTGACGATTGGAGACTATGGCGTCAAGTATTTGAGAACTATTTGGTGCTGTATGGTATGGAGCTTAGACCAGAGAAGTTTAAGGTGGCCCTGTTTGAGAATTGTATCGGGCTGGATGCTCTCAAGATTATCAACAGTACGAAGTTTGGTCAGCTGAAAACAGAGGAGTACTTGTTGATGTGATTACAAAGTTTAAGCAAATAATTGTTGGTGAGGAAAAAGAATTTTTTCACAGATTTAAGTTTAATAAGCGTGATCAAGAACCAGATGAATATACAGAACAGTATATAGCTGTACTTAGGAACATGGCGAAGACCTGTGGGTTTTGTGACTGTATGCATGATAAACTGCTTATGGACAGGCTTATTATGGGAGTGAGAGAAGAGAAAATCAGGGAAAAACTAATATCCCAGAGAAAATTGGACTTATCTTCAGCAATTAGCATATGTAATGCTATGGAACTGGCAAATGCTCACATGAGAGATGGAGTCAGAAAAGGTGCTGAGGGTTGAAAAGACGAGCACAGATACAACACTGGGCCAATCAGAGGTGAACCAGAGTCAGTTTGGATCTAAAATGTCTAGACCTTCATCTAAGCATGGTGGAAGTTATTTCAATCCAGGTGGAGCTAAAGGTGGTTCTAAAGCTGTTAAATGTAAATTTTATTGTAAAATTGATAATATGGTCAAAGAGATGTGTCCTGCTTGGGGAAAAAGCTGTAATAAATGCGGTTTTAAGAATCATTTTGCTGTTTCTGGATTATGTAGAGCAAGGATTAATCATGTATGTGAGATAAGTGACAGTGAAAATGACTTGGACGATGAAGAGGGTGTGTACTGTGGAAAGAATTTGCTCACTGTCTCAGCCAAGTAAGAGTATATATTGTAATATGATCATAAATGGCACTCGAATAAGGATGTCGATTGACTGTGGAGCTACTGTTAATGTTTTGCCAAAGAGGTATGTGCAAACGAATTTGATTTCGAAAGAGACAGTAACGCTAAAGATGTGGGACGGCTCCACCCAGAAAGCTTTGGGGAAAGGAAAGGTGATTACTGTCAACCCCAAAACTGAGGAAGAGTACCTAGTTAAATTTGTTATTGTTGATGATAGAGTAGGGTTGGTGCCTTTGCTTTGTGCCCGAGATGGGTTTGATCACCATAAATTATCACAATTTTGAGAGTGTTTGTAAGCTGGACAATTCAGTTAGTTTCTGTGATCTTTATCCTGCAGTATTTGATGGTGGAGTGAGGTCATTGGCAGGTCCACTAGTTCATCTAACCCTAGTTGATAAAGTACAGTGCAGTGTTCGACCAGCTCGTCGAATCCCAGAGGCACTGAAAAACAAGGCAGCCATGGCTCCAGATAAACTGGTAAAATCAGGCAAAATAACACCTGTTGAAGAGCCAACAAATTGGGTGAATCTGATGTCACTGACAGTTAAAAAATCTGGTGACCTTCGGGTATGCATTGACCCAAGACGGTTAAACTTAGCGCTTAAACGAGAGCACTATCACTTGCCAGTCATGGAAGATATTTTACCTAAGTTAAGTGAAGCAAAAGTGTTCTCAGTATGTTACTTGGAGGCAGGATACCATCTTCTTGAACTTGATCATGAATCAAGCCTGCTAACTACTTTTGCTACTCCCCTTGGCAGGTATAGATGGTTGCGACTAACTTTTTGGGTTAAAAGTAAGCAGTGAGATATTTCAGAAGAGACTAAATCAGGCTCTGGAAGGACTGGATGGAATACAATGTGTTGCTGATGATGTGATAGTTTATGGTGATGAGACAACACATGATACAAGGATGAACAAGTTTTTGCAGAGGTCCCCACTGTTGGGGGTCACCTTGACGTGGTGGTGGGGCTTTAAGCGTGGTTGGCAGTGCCACCTACTTGGGAGGCATGCCTACCTTTGTAGGGTTTGGCATTTGTCGGCCTCGCAGACCAAGCACTCCTTACATCACTTGTAGAGGAGGCCTACTGGTGATGTCAGTCCCTGCCCATTTGCCATCTAGGGCGGGATTGTTGCCTCCCAACGTGTTTGCCGTGTGTGGCGTCCTGTAATGCTGGGAGACGGGAGTCCTGGAGGTTGAGGGATGCTACATGGTGCGCCCTGCAGCTAGCAATACACCTCTTTGGTCCCTTATTCTGGCTAGACGGGTGGCCTGGTTGGGCCGTCCAGGCTAGTCACCTAGTGGCTTTAGGGTCAAGCGGGCACTGGGGGACTAGGTGGCTCCTATCGTCCTGGAGTCACCCTTGTCAGGGTCACTTGGTGGTTACCTGCGTATACTTTCCCACTACCTCTGGGGTCGCCAGTGGTGTTTTCCCTGGCATATGGCCTCTCCTTGTTGGGCTCCATGGTGGGTGGAGGGGTGGGGGAATGAAAGTGGTTATTATTATATATGGCTTCCTACACCATTCTTGCGGCTGACAACCCTGGTTCCGTCCCTGACCATCCTTCACAGTCTCCCTCCTGTGTGCCTCATGTGCCTCTGGCTGGTGAGGCCCACATTCCCACCTTGGAACCATACCTGCCTGGTTCCAGTGGTTTGCGGTCAGTGGCCACTACAAAGAAGAGGAGCCGGCAACAGACAACAACATCTTGTGGACATGCCCGTGAGGTCCTGCCAGGTGTCTATGAGAGGGTTGATTTCCCAAGGTACTACACCATTCGCACTTTGGATGGTCAGCCTATTGGGAATCTGGACATTTTTACTGTTCATCGGCGCATTGTGTCAATCTGTGGGAAAGAGCCGAAGATTTCACCTCAGGGGGATGGTAGCCTCCTAGTGGAGGTTACATCCCCTGAAGAGGGTTTCCGGCTGGCTGCCCAGTGTAAGGACCCGGATGCACTGTTCACTTGTGTTCCTCATGCCTTTTTTATTCATAGTCGGTGTTGTTTTCTCCAAAGACTTATTGCGTTACAGTGAAGAGAAGCTGCTTGAAGAACTCTAGGTCCACAGGGTTGTTAAAGTGGAGAGGTTTCAGAAGAAGGTTGATGGTGTCCTTACCCCAACTCCATCCTTGTTGCTGACGTTCGACTGTACTGTTCTCCCTTCATCCATCAAGGTGGCTTGGTTGTCCCTTAGGGTCAAACCCTTTGTACCAAATCCACGACACTCCTACCACTGTCAGATGTACGGGCATGTTGGGCGAGTCTGTCGTCGTTTGCAACAGGGCCTCCCAGTGGTGTGTGTCAATTGTGGAGCATCCACTCATGCAGGACAGGATTGTCCTGGACCTGTTTATTGTTTGCACTGTGGCGAGGCGCATCCTGCTTCATCTAAAGACTCTGCCCGGTTTTGCTTGGAGAAGGAGATCCTCCTCATCCGTAATCGTGATAAAATAAGCTTTCCTGAGGCCAGGAGTAGAGCCATGTCATCTGTTTTCCGTAACGGAGTGTCTTATGCGTCAGTTTTGTTCGGTCATAGCCGTCCTCGTCGTCCTGTCCAGCAGGAGACCCGAGTTCCTCCTGTTGTGTCAGCTCCTATGCCTTCATCTGCTGATTCCATGTCAGTGCAACAATCTCCCACACTTGAGATGGTTGCCGCTACAGTTTAAGACTCGACCTCTACATCTATGGTATCCCCTGGTAGTCATGGTGCACATTCTTCGTTTGCTAAACGTCATCGTGGTTCCTCAGAGTCTTTGAGTCTTGAAGATCCTCCAAGCAAGGTGTCGTTCGTGGAGTCCACATCCTCTGTAGTTAGTCTATCTGTGCAACATCCCTCGGACCCTGCTTCTGGGTCTTCGGGGGCTTCTGGGGTGTCAGGTCAGTCTGGCACCTCTTCCTCCGGGGTATCGGATGTTCCTCCTCCGGTTACCTCGAAGGATCCTGTCCTGCCCCCTCCATGTTTGGAGGCCAGGACACCAATCCCTCCTGCTCGACCTCTTGGTTCACTGGGGGCCCCGGGCAGGGTTCGGAGTAGCTCTTCCTCTCCTGTTGGGCAGCGACGGGTGTCTGTGAAATCTCCCAACACTTCGCAGACCCCAGGCCCTCGTTCTAGCCATGCTGCTGCCCGTGACAAGCCCCTTAGTGGGCGTATCCGCATTCCCAAGAAGATTGTCTCCCAGGGTCGCTCAGTGATTTCCACTAAGTGACCCTTTCTTTTGTGTATATAGTTCCTCCATTTTAATATTTTTAGTATTTTTTTATGGTTTTCTGTTTGTCCCTCTCTCCTGCCCCTTTTTATTTCAATAGTTTTAATGGCTAATATTATTCAATGGAACTGCCGTGGTTTACGAGCCAACTGGGAGGAACTCCGTTGGCTTCTGGCTGAGTATTCACCTGTGTGTGTGTGCCTACAAGAGACAATGGTTGGTGATGCTGTTTTCCCAGTCCACCTGGTTACCAGTTTTTTTATTCAGATCCTCTTCCTGGACAGGGTCATGGTGGGGGTGTGGCTATTCTAGTACGCAGTGACATACTTCTCACTGCTGTGAGTCTTAACACTCCACTGCAGGCTGTTGCTCTCCAGATTTTCCTTCCCCGTCGTTATACTGTGTGCTCTTTGTACCTCCCTCCTAGTGCCATTATTGAGAGGGTTGATCTTGAAAATCTTATTCGTGCACTTCCCTCACCCTATTTCTTGCTGGCATACATGAACAGTCATCATCCCCTGTGGGGTGGCTCCACAGATGATGCTAGAGGTACTATGTTAGCCTCCATTGTGGAGGATGTGGACCTGTACATTTTAAATTCTGGTGAAGTTACTTACTTCCATAGTCATAGTCAAACGGGTATTTTTACTTCTATTGATTTGTCTCTGTGCTCTGCAGGGGTAGCCCTGAATTTTACATGGGCTGTGTTACCGGACTTACATGGCAGTGACCACATCCCTATTTTATTAAGATCGACACAGAGCGCGCCTCGGCGTCGTCTTTCCCGCTGGCGCTTGGATAGGGCAGTCTGGCCGGTTTTTGAGGAGCTGTGTTCCCCGAACCGATGTGTGGAGGATTTTGTCAGCACTGATGCTGCTGTTGAGTATTTCACAGACTTACTACACTCGGCGGCACTGCAGAGTATTCTGAGAACAGCTGGTCACTTTCCTTGCCGTCCAGTTCCCTGGTGGACTGATGAGTGTGCTTCTGCTGTTCGGGCTAAACGTGCTGCTTTCTCTCGACTTCGTCATCACCGAGGTGACCCTGGTTACTTAGCGGCATATAGGAGGGCCCGAGCTCATGCCCGGCGGGTTATGAAGGAGGCTAGGAGGAAGTCTTGGGCATCATTTGTTTCTTCAATTTCTTCACAGATTCCTCTCACAAAAGTGTGGAAAGGGGTGAGGAAGATTTCAGGGAAATTTCCCGTTCCCTCTCCTGTTTTATCTCATGCAGGTGTGGTGGTGGCTCATTCTTCGTCTGTTGCCGAGATATTTGCAGCTCATTTTGCTAATGTCTCTAGGAAGGACACCTCATCCCCGTCGGCACGCCGCCGACAGCACCTGGAATCTTTGGGCATTAGTTTTCCATCTACTGTGGAGGAGTCGTATAATATTGCTTTTTCTGCTTCTGAACTTCAGACGGCATTGTCGCAGTGTCGCGACTCGTCTCCAGGCTTGGATGATGTCCCATATGCCTTCTTACACCACTTGCCTGATGCAGCCCTTCATTTTCTGTTGTCACTGTATAACAGAATTTAGTGCAATGGTGGGTTTCCGACCTCATGGGGTGTTGCTGTGGTTCTCCCCATCCCTAAGCCGGGTGAGCCCCGCTGAGGGGGGTCACCTTGACGTGGTGGCGATGCTTGAAGCATGGCTGGCAGTGCCACCTACTTTGGAGGCATGCCTACCTTAGTAGGGTTTGGCATTTGTCAGCATCGTGGACCAAGCACCCCCTACATCACTGGTGGAGGAGGCCTGCTGCTGATGCTAGTCCTGCCCACTTGCCATCTAGGGTGGGACTGTAGCCTTCCCACGTGTTTGCCGTGTGTGGCGACCCGTAACGCTGGGAGACGGGAGTCCTGGAGGTTGAGCGATGCTGTACGGTGCTCCCTGCAGCTGACAATACACCTCTTTGGTCCCTTATTCTGGCAAGACGGGCGGCCTGGTTGGGCCCGACTAGGTCAATCGGCTGGTCATGCGTTGGCTAGGGTCAAGTGGGCACTGGGGGGCCTGGTGGCTCCTATCGTCCTGGAGTCACCCTAGCCCGGGTCCTCCAGTGGTTACCCACGTATACTCTCTCACTACCTCTGGGGTCGCTAGTGGTGTCGTCCCTGGCTCACAGCCTCCCCTTGTTGGGCTCCGTGGTGGGTGGAGGGGTGGGAGAGTGAAGTTCATTATAATATAAATATGGAAAAAGAAAATGCACCCCTGCACAACTCAACAGCAGACACAGTAGTACTAAAAAATATACCCAGTACATTGACATTCAACTCGATTCATTGTCTTTTCAAAGAGTTCGGCGTTGTTTTCCGTATTAGACTGCACAGTGCGAACACAACTGGCAACCTAAATAACTGCTACGTGACATTCCTGGATGCTTCCGTGGCAACAGCTGCGCATGCTGTGGCACCTGATTTGCCTTTGGGGGGACCTAATGTATTCACCTCCTTGATGCGGTCGGAGAATATCATTGATGATGCTGAAGATTATGTGCCTAACATGTTTACGGATTATGTGTTCCAGAAGGAAAAACGGAGGGTTTCCCCAACCCCTGAGTGGTTTGTGGCTTACTATAAAGAAAACAACTCCAACCTTATCCGTGCATATCAGTACCTCCAGAAGGAGGTGGGTTCCATCCCAGAGGAGAATTTCAAGCGCTATGGTAAGGGGGTTCTACTCCGTGCTAAGAATGTTATTCAGGGGAGGATGTTGCAACACATGCCTTGCCCCTTTGACTGTCCATTCACAACAGTAGAGGCCCACAAGGGCTTTAATTACTCTAAGGGAGTAGTCTTCTGTGAGGACCTGCATGAGTTTTCTGACCTGGAGATTATGGGTATGTGCCCTGTCCGCAAATTAAAGCAGAAATTGGTGATGCTTACTTTCTATGGATCCCACTTACCAGACCATGTTGACATAGGCCCCTTACGGCTTAGAATGAACTCTTTTCATGACAGGCCCATGCAGTGTTATAATTGTTTTGAGTACGGACATCTGAAGAAGTTTTGTAGGAACGGGGTTCGCTGCAGTCAGTGCTCCTCATTGGAGACACATGACCCCTCAGAATGTGATTCTGGGCCTTATTGTTTTCACTGTCAGGGCCCCCATTCCCCATCGTCCCGTCAGTGTGACATCTACAAATTAGAGCAGGACATAGTGACTTTGGCAAATACCCAGCGTATTAGCTTTGGAAGTGCTAGGCGTGAGCTAGCCTACAGACGGAAACTTGGAAGACACTCTTTTGCTTCCTCAATTTCTACTACAGGGAAAGCAGCCCCCTCCTCGGGAGGGAGTAGTGCCACTCAGTTGTCTACCATGACACAGAATAGCTCTACAGCAGAGACTTCTGGGACATCTAAGGATAGACACCACCATCCTGCTGCGACTGATTCTCATGTGGGGGAAAAAGTTAAGTCCCCAGCTAGGTCTGGCATCCAGAAGGGCCCTGACTGGAATGCGCATCACAGCAGATCTCCAAAGAGTACCCCGTCAAGTATCAAAGGCCCAGTAAAGGGGTCCCACAACCACTTTAATCATCAGCCTTTGTCATCTGTTTCTGGTGCTTGTGCCTTACCCCATGGCAGTAGTAGCATCTGTGGTCGGCAGCCACCAGTCTCAGAGGCAGAAAAAGACAAGAAGAGAAAGATAAGTCCCCAGTCTAATGATGACGATATAGAGGGAGTGGAGCGTCTACCTCTGAAAAATAAGTTTTCACTACTCGCAACCTCTCCTACTCAAAAGAAATCAAAGTTGGGCTTTAACACTACACACAATGGTAGAAACGTTCAGGAGCGCTCTTCTCGGTCTAGGGAACATAGCCCTCGCTGTCCTGGAACAACACACCAGGAAGAAGTGCAAAAGAACCGTCGAGGAGGCTCCTTAAACAGGTTGGACCGTAAACGTTTAGTCATAGAAGGTGATCGATCAGATATTCATATGGAAATTGTGCCATCCTCGCATGTTGAGTCCCGGTAGGTACGGCTTATATCCTCTTCAGCATATCATGCCTACGATTATTCAGTGGAATTGTAGGAGTTTACACGCTAATTGCGATGAAATTGCGATCTTGAAGACCACGTTTGACTGGGATGTCCTTTGCCTGCAAGAAACAAAGTTGGGTAATTATCCATTCAACCCAGGACTCGACTATGCATATTACCACCCGCAGGTCTTCGGGCAAAAGGTGGGGCAGCCATTGTCATCAAAAAAAGCATTTATCATACTCGAGTGGATCTTCCAACTCGCCTGCAGGCCTGTGCTGTGCAGGTATTACTGGACAAGCTGTACACTGTTGGTTCACTGTATCTCCCGCCCAATGACTCTGTACAGCTGGATGAACTCCTGGAGCTGGTGGAGATGCTGCAACCTCCTGTTTTGTTACTCAGGGATTTTAATGCCCACAACATTCTGTGGGGTGGGAACTCCACTGATGAACGTGGTGCTATGGTTGAATCATTACTCCTGCTAAAGAATCTATCATTACTTAACGATGGTGCTCCTACACACCACACGTTACACTCTAACCCCTACTCCTCCATTGATCTAAGTATTTGTTCCTCTTATTTATTGCTCTCTCTCAATTGGTCTGTGTCACAATGTCTGCATGGTAGCGACCATTTCCCAATCATAATTGACACCCTTAACGGATCGCCTCCATCAGCGCCTCCAAAGTGGTGTGTGGATAAGGCTGACTGGGAAAAGTTTTCTGGTGCCTTCGATTGTTCTGTTGATTTCTCATCTTTTGAGACTCACATCCAGGCATATGATTACTTCGTTGCCCAGATCTTAGAGAGTGCTCATGTTTCTATTCCCAGTTCTTCTGGCAATTTTCGTCATCCAGTTGTCCCTTGGTGGGATAAAACCTGTACTAACTTGAGACTCATTACACGTTCTTGTTATAGACGTTATAAGCATAATGCATCTCAGGAAAATTATTTAATATATCGTAGAGCATTAGCAAAAAAACGTAAATATTTTGAATGGGCTAAACGTAATTCGTGGCACAAATATATAGGAAGTGTTACATCTAAAACACCCATAGGGAGAGTTTGGGCTAAAGTGAGGAAGCTGTCTGGTAAATTTGCTCCCCACCCACCTCCTTGTCTGAAGGTGGACCGAGCTGTGGTTTCAGACCCAGAAAAGGTGTCTAACATCTTTGTACACTACTTTGCCAATATTTCAGGTTCAGCGGGGCACCAGTCAGTACCTTCTTTGGGCTCTGCAGTGCTGGACCATACAAGTAGTTCTGGTTCAGTGGGGCGTCCATTGGCTGTGTTGGACCAGGAAGTATATAATAGGCCTTTTACATTCTGGGAATTGACTCAAGCCCTACGAACCACAGGGTCATCTGCTCCTGGCGAAGATGGCATACATTACGACATGATTCGCCACATTCCACAAGAGTATCTGCAACTTTTGCTAGATATTTACAATGCAATTTGGTTTTCCGCCACCATTCCCAAGAGCTGGAGGACGTCAGTCATTATTCCCATTCCTAAGCCTGGAAGAGATGCCACACTTCCAACAAGTTATAGACCTATAGTACTTACCAGTTGTTTGTGCAAATTATTTGAGAAGATGGTTAACCATAGGTTAGTCTGGTGGCTGGAGACTGGAGGCCACATTTCCTCCACGCAGTTCGGTTTTCGTAGAAATCAATCCACTATGGACCCTCTTTCGCGCCTGACAACAGATATTCAGAATGGATTCATTACTAACAAACATACTCTAGGGGTCTTTTTTGACTTGGAGAAAGCATATGATACAACATGGTGTTTGGGTGTATTGTCTAGCTTACAATCTAAAGGTTTGTGTGGGACCATGTTCCAGTTCCTGCAGAGTTTTCTTCACACACGTTATATCCGAGTCCGAATTGGTCGCACAGTCTCCCCCAAAGTTCTGCAACCCGAGGGGGTACCCCAAGGCAGCGTTTTAAGTGTCACATGTTTCATCATGGCCATCAATGGAGTTGCTGAAAGAGTTGAGAATGTAGCTATGATCCAGAGATCACTCTTTGTTGATGACTTTGCCATATACTGTACTGCAGCCGACCCTAATACTGCAAGACTGCGGTTGCAAAATGCCATCAATGCAGCACAAATGTGGGCTGAGGAGTGGGGCTTTCGCTTCTCTCCCCAAAAAACCGTGGCTATCAAGTTCTCAAGGAAGAATTCAGCAGCAGTTCCTCACCTACTCCTGGGAGATAACATCTTGCCCTATGAAGATAAGGTGCATTTCCTGGGGCTTACTCTTGACAGTAGACTCACTTGGAAGGACCATATTCTACAGCTAAAGGCCACTGTTACACGGTCTCTAGATATACTTAAGGTTCTTAGTGGGAAGTTTTGGGGTGCTGACAGACCAGCACTTCTCCGACTATATGATCCACTGTGTCGTTCCAAATTGGAGTATGGTTGCCAGATATACTCCTCAGCGGCCAAGTCTACCCTTAAGCTTTTAGACCCTATTCATAACTCAGCAATGAGAATCTGCATGGGTGCCTTCTGTACTTCCCCTGCAGAGAGTCTGTACATTATGGCGGGTGAGCTACCCTTGGATCTTCGCAGAGTGGACCTTAGTTTGCGGCTAATGTTTAAGACTCGAACTTCCCTGTCTAACCCTGTTTACCGTCTGATGAAGGACTTTCGTCTGGCATGGAAGTATGAAGAACGTAAGAGTTTTCCAAGGCCTCTTCATATCCGTATGCATGGGTTTTTACAGGAAACCTTCTTCCACAAAGTCCAGGTACGGCAAATTTCTTATTCTCCGATCCCTCCTTGGATTATTCCAGAGGCCAATGTTTGCAAACCGGCCTGTACTAAGCATTCGAGATGTTCAGCTGAAGTTAAAGCCCTGTTTCTTGAACATTCTCAGATTCATGCCTTTACCACTAAAATTTACACAGATGGGTCAAAATTGGATTCTGGCATTGGCTGCACAGTAATCCTTGAGGAAACTGTGCATCAGGCGAGACTCCATGGTGCCGCTTCAGTTTTTACCTCTGAGCTTCACGCTATTGTCCATGCATTAAAACTAGCTTATGACGGTAGGGACAGCCAGTTTACCCTATACTCTGACTCGCTGAGTGCTCTTACAGCCATTCAGAATTTTTCCAGCAATCACCCTTTGGTCCAGCAAATTCAGGAGTGGCTGTATCGTTTAGCTTCCCATCGCAAAAGACTTCAATTCTGCTGGATTCCTGCTCACGTAGGTTTGCCTGGCAATGAGGAGGCAGATGTCGCAGCTAAGGAAGCCGTTCATGTACTCTAGGGAACTTTCCTGTCCCTTTTGCCGATTTTAGGCGACATATATCAGTTTTTATCAGGAGGAAGTGGCAGGAGAGGTGGTCATCCCCCACTGTTACAAACAAAAAATTGAAAGCAATACACCCTTCTGTGCAGGTTTGGCCGGTGTCGGACAGCATGCCGAGCAGGCGCTTGGATGTGGTTCTGACAAGACTTCGTATAGGTCATACACGGTTAACACACCACCACATTTTATGTGGTGGAGACGCTCCCCTTTGTGAGGCTTGCCACGTCCCTGTGACGGTGGAACATGTTTTAGTTCACTGCAGGAAATTTCATATTCTCCGGGGCACTGTGGGTTTTGATACCCGCAGTGTCTCCGACATTTTGGGTATTTCTGCAGATATTTTTAAGGTTGCAAAATTTTTATCAGAATGTGGTATACTTTCCGACATTTAACTTATAGATTTTATGGTGTTGTCTTTTCATTTCAGTTTATCTATCTTTTTAGTTACTAGGCGCTGAATGACCACATCGGTCCTAGTGCCTGGCCTTTGTGCCAAACCTTTATCACTCACTCACTCCTAAGCAGGCCACTAATTATTGCCCTATCTCGCTGACAACTTGCCTTTGTAAGATCCTCGAAAAGATGGTGAATAGTCGGCTCGTGTGGTACTTAGAGAAGGGTGGTTACTTGTCTTCATTTCAGTGTGGGTTTTGGAAGATGCGGTCAACCACAGATGCTCTCCTTTCTTTAGAATCTTCCATCTGCCAGGCTTTTGCAACTAACCAGCATCATATCACAGTGTTCTTTGATTTGGAGAAGGCGTACGACACTTCCTGGCGTCATGGTATATTGCAATCTCTTTATGAGTTTGGTCTCCGTGGGCAACTCCCCACTTTATCCGGGAGTTTTTATCTAATCGTTCTATTCGGGTCCGAGTCGGGAGTGAGCTGTCTACTGCACGTCCCCTTGAGGATGGTGTGCCACAAGGGAGCATACTAAGTGTTACCCTTTTCGCAGTGGCAATTAACAGCGTTATTTCTGTGCTCCCTGATGGTGTTCGTGGCTCTCTCTATGTTGACGATTTATCAATCTCTGTCACTGCCTCACGGATGTCAATGGCAGAAAAGAGGATGCAGATGGCTCTCAACCGTGTCTCTAGATGGGCTGATGAACGAGGTTTTCGATTTTCCTTCAAGAAGACCGTTGCCATGCATTTTTGCCGCGGGCGTGGAGTCCACCCTGACCCAAACCTTTTTTTAGATGGGCGTCGTATTTCGTGTTTAAAGGAAACCCGGTTTTTAGGGCTGATTTTTGACAGCCGGTTGACTTGGGTCCCTCACTTGAGGTACATAAAAGCTGAGTGTCTCAGAGCATTGTGTCTCTTGAAAGTTTTAGTGCACACATACTGGGGAGCTGATCGCAAGACCCTCCTCCTCTTGCATCAGTCTCTGATTTTATCCAAACTTCATTATGGATGTGAAGTTTATTCCTCTGCCTCAGAAGCCCGGCTTCGTATTTTAGATTCCATACATCATGCTGGTGTTCGTCTCGCCACTGGGGCATTCCGATCTTCCTCGATTTCGAGCTTGTTGGCTGATGCTGGTGTCCTTCCTCTAGACTTGCTCCGCTCTTCCCTTTTGATGAGATGTTGGTATCGCTTATCTCGTCTCCCAGACTCTGTGCCCTTTGTCAAGGTCTCTCAAGATTCTCAGTCACCTATTTTTGCCACTCAGCCATCCTTTCCAAAGCCCTTTGGTTTCAGGGTGCAGTCAATTATGTCTAGCTTCTCTGTTCCTTCTGTGCCGATCACTCCCCACCGTGTCCCAAGGGTGGGCTACTGGCTTCTCCCCAGGGTGACATTTTGTCATTTCTTCTCATCCAGTAAGGCCTCCCTTCCTTCTCAGGTTTTATTTTCTCTGTTTTTAGAGCATGCCTCTTCTCATGCGGACTCCATACCAGTTTATACTGATGGATCTAAGTCTGATGTGGGTGTGGGCTTTGGTGTGGTGTTTCCCACCTTCTGTCGAGGTGGGAGCCTCCCTGTGACTGCTTCTGTTTTTACGGCTGAGCTGACTGCTATTTTATTTGCCCTTCAGATTCTCTTCACTCTCCCCCACACTGCTTTTACTGTTTTTAGTGACTCACGAAGTGCTCTTTCTGCAATGGAGTCTTTTAATCCCTCTCATCCTTTGGTTTTATCCATTTTAGAGTGGCTTTTCCTTTTAGGGCGTCGTGAACGTCGTGTAGATTTCTGTTGGGTTCCAGCTCATGTAGGAGTGGCAGGAAATGAACGAGCTGATCAGCTGGCCAAGGCGGCAGAGGCTCGTCCCCCTCTTGCACAGTCCCCTCTGTATCGTCTGCCTGCTGCAGATATGCGCTCCTTTATTGCCTTCAGGGTTTGGTGCTGTTGGCAGGAGCATTGGGATGCTGTGGGTGCCAATAAGTTGCGCTCGATTTGCCAGAAGGTGGGCTCATTCAGTTATCAGGGCTTCCCTCGTCAATGGGAGACTGCTTTGTGCCGCCTCCGCATTGGCCACAACAGTTTCTCTCACGGTTTTTTAATGGAGAGGGCTCCTCCTCCATTCTGTGATGACTGTCTGGTTCCCTTGACTGTTCGGCACCTGTTGGTGGAGTGTCCTAGTCTTGAGGATTTGCGGCGCCGGTTCCTCTCTGACCACCAAACGGATGGTGGTGTGTATCATCTTTCCTCCGTGCTTGGGGAGGATGCCTGTGTCTTGGGAGGGGCAACCCTCTCCTTTGTGAAGGAGGCAGGACTTCTTAAGGATATTTAGAATTTCTCCTTTTTGATTGTGTGACTAATCCTCTGTTTTTTTGTGTTTTGCTTTTTACTTCTTTGTTATACGGCGGCATATGACCCTGGCAGTTGCGTCGCCATGATTATTATAAAAAAAAAAAAATTTGCAGAGGTGTAATAAGTTGGGAATCAAACTTAATAAGAAGTGTCAATTCCGATTGTCTGAGGTTGAATTCATGGGTCACAGGATTAGTTCAGAAGGACTTAAACCGGATCCTTGGAAGAAAAAGGCAATTCCGAGGACGGAATCCCCATCTAATGTTGAGAGTGTGGAGAGGTTTAAAAAGGAACGGTTAATTATTTGTCAAGGTTCTTAACCTAAGTTGTCTGGAGTCATAAGACCAATTTCTCTGTTAACCCATAAAGGAGTAGTGGAACTGGGGAGACACTCAAGAGAAAGCTTTCCAGGAGATTAAGATACTATTAACGCAGGCACCGGTCTTGGCTTATTTTGATCCTAATAAGCCACTCTCTATACAGTCTGATGCAAGTAGTCAAGGAATAGGAGCTGTTCTTCTTCAAGATGGAAATCCTCTTAGCTATGTCTGTACGGCCTTGTCAGACAAAGTCGGTATGCAGTTATAGAGAAGGAAATGCTTGCTATTGTACAGTCGTCAGAATAAATTCGCTGCAAGTCTACTAGTGTGATGCGAGTCCTTTACTCTGGCAACAGTGTAAAGGGATGAGTTGCCACATAAACTTTTATACACTTTAACTATGTGTTTTTCAACTGCCTAGAGTACAATTCTTTGTATACCGTAATTGATTAGCGTAAAAAACTGCAAGAGTTGACAATGTTATGGAACGACGTATGAGCGTAATACTCTGGCATTCTTCATTATAAGAGTGTGTAAGCTCCCTTCTCGTCTCTCCCCCTTACTCCTCCTGATGTCCCCCCCACCCCTCCCTCTCCCTCCTATCCCCCACTCACTTTCATGCCTCTCCACTGTCTCCTCTCCCCACCCTCTCTTCCATCATTTATTTATCCACGGCACTAACCCGACTGGAGCATCGCAATTCTCTCTTGACTGTTTTCTAAACCCAGTCTTCCTTATTCCCAGTTGCTTACAGTACTACCAACTATATCCAAGGTTTATTATCAATATTCTATCCTGTTCTAGTCCCATTCTTACCCTCCTTGTCTCCTTCCCACTCCTCTCCAGTTGTCTTTCTGTTCTCCACCCATTGTCACTACCAACAGCCGGGAGATACAGGAACATTGAGGTCTCGTTCTTGTGATGTGTTCCTTGTTAGTATTTGTTTGAGTGAGCCTGGAAGTCTGTGCCTATTATATCAGTAGCCAAAATTAAACAAACATTTCTGCCCACTCCTCCTACTTCTCGCCCTCTCTCTTCCCTAGGAAAATGTTCCCATTCTCCTCATACTGTTCACTGACTCACGAAGCAGTATCAGAAACACTAAAGTTTCGAACTGCTGGGTCATGTGTGGAGTAACGCGTGGGAGAAAGAGACTGTTGCACGGCACGAAACTCTCAAATGTTGAGGAGCAAAAAGGTTACAGGAATAGACAAGAAATAGAGAAGAGTGCGGTTCATTACGTAGATAAGCGTTGTGGATGACATAAGGTAGACATGGCGGAGAGAGAGAGGAGTGGAGCTGAAGGATAGCGGGAGAGGGAAGGAGGAGGGGAGGGTGGGGAGGGACAAGGGATGGATACGAGGGAGAGAGCAGGAGTTTCACCACACGACAACATTCATCTGTCGTCTTTTGCACACTTTTACGCTAACCAGATATAAAGAATATTGTATTCTGGGTGATTTATAGTACTAATTCTTACAAACATGTCTTTAAAGCGTATAAAAGCCTGTGTTGCAACTAGTTCCCATACACCGTTGCCAGACAAAACGACCCACATTACACGAGCAGGCATGCAGAGATTTTGTGCTGACGACTGTACATGCAATGGAGAAATGGCACCAATTTACCTATGGCAGGGAGGTTACTGTATATACGGATCACAAGCCTTTGGAATCAATAGTTCAGAAACCTCTAGATAAAACACCAAAGCGACTGCAGACAATGCTTGTAAGAGTGCTGACATGATGTTGTGGTGAAATATTTAAGAGGTAAGGAGATGGTACTTGCTGATACACTAAGCAGAGCATATTTGAATTTTGGAGATAAAGATTTTGGCAAGGAAATTGAAGAGGTAAATGCAGTAGACCATGACTGTAACAATGCCAGGAAATAGACTTGAGGAAGTTAGACAGGAAACTGGAAATAATCTGGCACTACAGAATTTAAGGGATGTGATGATAAATGGCTGGCCAGAAAATAGGTCAAAACTACAGCCAGCTGTGACCCCATATTTCAATTTCAGAGATGAGTTAACTGTTTCAAATGGCTTGATTTTCAGAGGAGAGAGGATAGTTATTCCTAAGAGGATGAGAGCCAAGATTAAGGATGATATTCGTATAGGACATTCAGGTATAGAGGGTTGTTTACGCAGGGCCCGGGAGTATGTGTACTGGCCAAACATGAAAGCTGACATAAAGGAAATGATACAAGCATGTGAAGCATGTAGATCTTATGAGATTCCTAATCTCAGACAACCTTTTCATAGTTATGAGTGTCCAGTGCGGCCTTGGAGTAGAATTGGCATTGACTTGTTTGATCTGGAAGGGAGCCAGTATCTTATAACTGTTTGCTACTATTCCAACTTTTGGGAGATAGACAGGGTATATGACACGTGGTCGAGAACTGTAATTGGGAAAATAAAAGCTTACTGTGCACGTTATGGTATCCCTGATGAGATTGTAAGTGATAATGGGCCTCAGTTTGTCTCCTCAGGGATGAGTAAATTCACTAGGAAGTGGGGCATTCAGCATACCACTATATCCCCTTACAATAGCAAGTCAAATGGTAAAGCAGAATCTGCAGTGAAATCTGCTAAGAAAATGTTGAGGAAAACTTTGAGAACAGGTGAGGATCAATATCTTGCTTTACTTAATATAAGAAATACCCCGACTCAAGGAATGAACACTAGTCCAGTTCAAAGGATGATGTGTGGGAGGACCAAGACAGTGTTGCCAACTAAGGAAGGTTTGTTGAGGCCACGAGTAACTGTGACTGAGGATCTGGATAGATTGAAGGAGTTTCAGCAAAAGCCGGCATATTACTATGACAGGAGTGCCCATGAACTACTAGAGTTACGAGAGGGTGATGTACTTAGGATGAAACCCTTTAAGTTAGGAGTTAAGGAGTGGAAGAAAGCAAGGGTTGTTAGGAGGTTAAAGGATCGGTCGTATGAGGTGAAGACAGATGATGGGGTGGTTTATCATAGACACAGGTGTCACTTAAAGTTAACAAGAGAACCCTCATTCAGTGGTTCATATATCGAAGTGGATGAGGGTAATGTGATCAGAGAGGACGAGAACAGAGAGGACATGCAGAGCCATGATAAAAGTAGCTCTGAGGATGTAAACTCTGATACAGGTCAAGGGAGGCGAAATAAAGAACAAAATATGAACGGTGAACCACATCCTAAAGCAGTAACGAAAACAAGGTATGGCCGCGTTATTAGGCCTCCGGTCAGGTTTGGTAACAATGTTATGGAGTTCACACACTTCTGATGTGTACATTCTTTATAATAAAAGTTTATGTTTTATGGTGATAGGTTTGTTCAGTGTCATTTACCATATGTTTGTAGAATTGAAATGATTTTATGTTGTCCTATATTTTGCATATGCTGTATGATGTCTTTTTTCTGCTTTATGTTTATAGGTTTTTATATTAGTATGTGTAACGTCCCTGTGAGAGTGAACATATCTTTTAATTATCTAATTGTCCTCGGGATGGGTGTCTACTAATGGTAAGCATGTATGTGAACACTGTTGGTGATCACTGTGGAACTTAATGATTTAGTTTAGGCAGTCTATTAAAAGAAAAAAATGTAAAGGGAAGGATGTTAGAATATGTAACTTCCATAATGTGGTTTGAAATCTAATGGTTCGAAACCAAGTGCTGGTGTTCATTGTTTACTTGTTTCGTGATGGTAGGCACGAGCTCAGTTGCTGCTGTACCATAGCCCAATAGACATACCAACTTACAAGGTCTCTCACTACGCCTTATAATCCTGAAGAATATCATAACAACCTCATATGCTGAATAATATGTTAGGTGTACTCATGAAAATTCGTCAGGACCAAGTTGCTATTGCTGGAGACATTGCCAAAATGTACAATTCCTATTTTTATTTCTGAGACAGACCAACATACTCATAGATTTGTTTGGCGTGATATGGAGATTGATAGGGAGCCAGCCCATTATGTCCTAACAATTGTAACATTTGGAGACAAACCTAGTGCGACTATTTCAATGATAGCATTGCGCCGTACTGCAGAAATGTTTCCTACCTCTAAGGCTACTGACATGATTATCAGAAACTCATATGTAGATGATCTTTTGCAATCTGTACCAAATGTAACGGGAGCTAAAGCTTTGATTCAGGAAACTGAAAAGATACTTGACATTAGAGGATTTAGGGTGAAACACTGGGTATTATCTGGTGAAACTGATGTTGTGGCAGAAAAAATCAATATCCTGAATACCAATGAGAAAGTTCTTGGCTTAATTTGGGAACCCAAAGAGAATCATTTTACCTCTGAAGTAAAGATCAACTTTTCTCTAAAGTATAGGAAGGTACAGTCGTCAGCACAAATTCGCTGCAAGCCTGCTAGTGTGATGTGGGTCGTTTTGTCTGGCAACAGTGTATGAGAACTAGTTGCCACATAGGCTTTTATACGCTTTAAAGACGTGTTTGTAGGAATTAGTACTATAAATCATCCAGAATGCAATATTCTTTATATCTGATTTGCATAAAAATGTGCAAAAGACGACAGAAGAATGTTGTGGAATGATGAAATTTCTGCTCTCTCCCCCGTACCCATCCGATGTCCCTCCCCACCCTACCTCTCACCTCACCACCACCACCCCTGCTCTCCTTCATTTCCACTCCCCTCTCTCCGCACCCTGTCTACCTTATTTTAGATGTGGCACTCTTCTCAATTTCATGTCTATTCCTGTAACCTTTTTGCTCCTCTACATTCGTGAGATTCGTGCCATGCCACAGGCTTTTTCTCCCACTCTCTACTCCAAACATGATGGAGCAATTCGAAACATTATTGGTTCTGATACTGCTTCGTGATTCAGTGAACAATGTGAGGAGAATGAGAACATTTTCCCTGGAAAGAGAGACAAGTAGGAGGAATGGGCACTAGTGTTTGTTAATTCCGGCTACTGAAATAATAGCCACCGTCCGCCAGGCTCACTCAAAAAAAAAAAAAAAAAAAAAAAAAAAAAACTAAGCAATACATCACAAGAACGAGACCTTAAAGGTTTCTGTATCTAGCGGCTGTTGGTAGTGACAAGGGGTGGAGAAAAGAATGACAACTGGAATAAATGAAATGGGAAGAAGACGGGGAGGGTGAGAATGGGACTCAAACAGTAATGAATATTGATAATTATCCTTGGATACAGTTAGTTTTATTAAATTATTGCGTGCAATTGAGAACAGGACGGGCTGGGTTTAGTAAACACGCAAGAGAATTGCGATGCACCAGTCGAGTTAGTGCAGTGGATAAATGAATGAAGGTAGAGAGGGTAGAAGAGGAGAAAGTGGAAAGGCATGAAAGCGGGTGGGGGGTAGGATGAAGAGAGAGGGTGGGGGGACATCAGGATTAAGGGGGAGAGAGGGGAAGTGAGCTTAAATAACCGTTTTAATGAGGAATACAAGAATATTACGCTCATATGTTGTTCCATAACATTCTTTTGCACTTTTTTATACTAATCACAGGCGGAACACAGTGTATTGTACTCTAGGCAGTAGTACCACTTCTTAAAAACACGTCTTTAAAGTGTATAAAAGTCTATAGGGCAACTAGTCCCGTTACACTGTTGCCAGAAAAAAGGACTCGCATCACGCGAGTTGACTTGCAACGAACTTATGTTGACGACTGTACACCTTGGTCCAGATATGAAGATACCAGATATTGATCACAGAGTGCCTCTTTCCCTTACTAAAAGAATGGTGCTAAGCCAAACAGCATCGATTTATGATCCACTAGGTTTAGTCATACCTGTTACAGTGCAAGCAAAAATCATAATGCGTGAACTACTGTCGCAGGTGAACATTATGAAGGATGGGAAAGAACAGAAATTAGGGTGGGATGATCCCATGCCTGTATGGATGCATAACAAATGGAAAATGCTTTTCAAAAATTTGTGTGGATTGATGATGGTGAAGTTTAAGAGATGTATAAACCTTATATTTCTGTAGGAATGCCAATGTTGGTTATCTTTTCTGATGCTAGTCTTTATTCTTACGGTGCTTGTGCATACATTAGATAGAAGCTAATTAATGGAGAGTTTTCAAGCAAACTTTTGGCTGCTAAGAATAGAATCGCACCCACTAAACAATTGACAGTCCCAGACTAGATCTCTGTGCTGCTGTTCTTGCCTGTAGATTGAGACATAAGATTGTGGCAGAGATGGATTTCGAAATTAGTTCAGTCATGCATATTGTAGACTCATCTGTTGTAAGAGCTGAGATACAAAAGGAATCCTATGGATTTGGTACTTTTGTAGCCAGGAAAATAGCAGAGATTCAGAAAAAAACAGACCCTGGTGAATGGTGGTGGGCACCTACTAATTGTAACCCAGCAGACATGACTACTAAACCATGTTATCCACATGAGCTCCATTCAGACTCAGTATGGCCAAAAGGACCATGGTTTCTCGCTCTACCTATTGAAGGTTAGCCCATTAGCCAGCCTTGTGCTAATGAACTACCGGATAGGATAAATGTGACCATTCATTCTCATGCAGTTGTTGTTAATGACAAGGATAATCTGGATGTAATAGATCTGAGCAAGTTTAGTAGTTACATTAAACTGTTGAAGACTGTTGTCAGAATATTGTTGGCTGCTCAGAATAAGTCTCTTAAAGCAGTACTAGAGGAACCCAATGCATATTTCTTGAATAAGTCAGAAAGGGTATTAAGTAAAGGTGCACAGAAATCATTGTGATAACCGGAGAACTAAATATCGACGACTAGATGACAATGGTCTTGTTGTAGTAGGGCAGAGAATTGCTAACTGGCTGAAGGACAACTGGAACCAAGATAGATCTGTTCTCTTGCCAACCAATCATCTGTTTATACGATTATATATTCAGCATCTTCATAAAATCGATCATGCAGGCATCGAGGTTACATTAACTAAACTGCAGTCAAAGTTTTGGGTACCTGGTGCGAGGAGAATAATCAAGTCGGTGAATGCAAAATGTGTTACTTGTAGAGAACTGGAAAGAGTAATTGCGGGAAAGATCATGGGTCAAAACCCATATGAAAGGTCACAACCTACTCCTCCCTTTTATAGAACTGGAATATATTTATTTGGTCCTTTTCTAGTTAAGGACACAGTTAAACGGAGGACCAAAATGAAAGTATATGGAGTAATATTTAACTGCTTTGTGTGTAGAGCAATTTACCTAGATCTCACAGAGGGTTATGATTGTGAGAGTTTCCTTATAACACTAACGAGGTTCATATCAGTCAGAGGTTTTCCCAGTGTTATGCATTCAGATGGGGGTACCCAGTTTGTGTCAGCCAACTAAGAACTCAGAGAGATAGTTAGCAAGTGGGATATGAGTAAGATTTTAGCATTTGGTGCAGGTGAGGGAAGGAAGCGGTCATTTAATAAGTCTTCTGATGCACCTTGGGAAAACGGGTGTAGTGAATCCCTTATTAAGTCAGTGAAGAGATCAGTGGTTTTAGCATTCTCTCCTTTGGTGAGCTACAGACTGTTCTGTCTGAGGTGGTCAATTGGTTGAATGAAAGGCCTATTAGCATCAAACCTGGGTCTGACCCTTACCTGGGAACATACTCTTACTTGTGCCCCAGTGGTTCCCATGCCGGGAATCGAACCCGGACCTCCTTATTCTTGGTAGGGCAACGAATAAAGTCCCAATTGGGTTATGGACAGAGACTAGAGATCAAAGAAAGAGACTACAAATGATTGAAAAAGTTGTCTCATCATTTTGAAAAAGATGGAATCGTGGTTCTTTTCCAACGCTGATTGTTCGACAGAAATGGCACTCTGAGTACAGGAATATGAGACCAGGGGACATTGTCTTAATTCAGGATAGTAATACTGTAAGGGGAAAATGGAGGATGGCACAAGTAGTGACAGCTGAGCCAGGACGCGATGGTAAAGTTAGGGATGTTACAGTGCGGTACAAGACTCAGAGTCCAGGTAGCACATACAAAGGTCACAGTGATTTAGTGGTAGAGCGTTCTGTTCATCGTTTAGTGGTGATTTTGCCAATTGAAGAGTAGGATGGAGCTAGACAGGATACCTAAATTGTGGTGGGGGAGTGTATTTGGAATTTTTTATTATTAACGTATTCATTTTCCTCATTTGTTGTGCTTGTTTGAAGATATGCTTGTTGCTTGGTTTAGATATTGTTATATGTGTTTAGTTAAATTTGTATACATTTACTTGTCGTTCTTTGTGCTCCAAAAACTTCATTGTATATTATCGTATGGATTATATACCAGAGTATGCACTGTTCATATATAAATTACTATACAAAAATGGTGTATACGCTTTTTGTGTCTCCATTGTTTCTCGAGAATTATGGGTACTGCTTCCCGCTCTTTGGTTCGATTTGAGTGATGTCTGGGGCAGTTTTAGATCGGTCCTGATCAGTGACTGTTCGGATTCGGAGAGCACCCATTTCTCACTATTCACCACTCATCATTTGGGAGGCAACGTTGTGAGTACTTTATTCATGATGACTCTTATGCACTCTTATCATATTCATTATTCATTTTATATTTTGATCAGTTGCAACAGACATTAGTTTATTAAATGAATGTGTTCCCTATCCCCAGCTTTGTTACGGCACTGTCTTATCATATTGTGATCTGTTGCAACAGACATTAGTTTATTATGTGAATGTGTTCCTTATCCCCAGCTGTGTTACGGCATTGTGTTGTTATAACTTATCCACTTCGTATAGTCATTATGTTTCATGTGATTATGACCTTGGTGTATTGAGCTGTAATATAAACCTTTGTTCTCAGGTCGAAACCCCACTATCGTATTAAATACATGGTTTTACGACATGCTGCTTTGATTGACTAGTGATACATTTCGACAACGAGCCGAAAACTTCAGTATGGAACTTTTGGAGGACACTAAGAAGCATCGAGCCGCAGCAAAAACGAAGTTTTCCAGGAAGGTGAAACTGTTCGAGGAACGAATGTCAAAGGAAGACCCGCCGGAAGTTTTGGAAATCATATATTCTGAGGTATGCCAAGCTTTTGAAGCAGTTGAAGCATTACATGATAAATATGTGTCTGTGCTGGATACTGAGGATGCACATACCAAAGTGATATTGTTAGATGTGATCAGTACATATTGGACTTGGAACTAACGAAAGAGGATATTCACTCAAAATTGATTAAAAGGAAAAACGTACTTAGTAAAGATGAAAAGGAATGTACACGGGTGAAAGTATAATCATTAGAGCCTCCTAAATTTGATGGAAATATCAGAGATTATCCTACATTTCGTAAAGACTTTGAAAGACTTGTTTCATATAATTGTGGGAGAGATCCGTATGCACCGAAATCATGCTTGGTGGGGGAAGCTTTGAATGTTGTGAAAGGTGTGGAAGATAGTTATACCAAGATGTTAGAGAGATTAGATGAAAAATTTGCACATCCTGGTAAGCTTGTAGATGCTGTTGTAGGTGAAATTAAAGCACTGAAACCTGTTCCAGAGGGAAATCATAAGAAATTCACTGAGATGGTTAACGTGATAGAAATGGGTTGGCTAGACCTACAGAAAATGGGGCTTGCAACTGAAATGAACACTACTACAATGATGACTCAGGTGGAAAAATTGTTACCGACCAATCTGAAGCGAGAATGGGTATTAGTGGTCCAGGAAGTGAAAGACAGTAGCAAAATGTTTGAAGAACTGTTGAAATTTTTGTTGAGAGAAAAGGTCATTGAATATATGGAAACTGATCTGAGAGGACCATCACCTTGTAAAGCTATGGTGCATGGTTGTGTGAGTGATGAAACTAGAGATTCTACGGATATAGTTACTGTAATAAAGAAATTACAGGAAAGTCAAGAAAAACATCAAAAACAAGGTATGATTAACGTGACCCAGAACATGACCCAACTCATGTCTAACTTGGTAGAAAACTCGGCTAAATCACAGGAACTTGGGACAAAGACTAAGCACGCAGATGTTAAATTATATACTAGTGCAACTAAGAGCTGTTGGTTTCATGACTCGAACACACATGGTATTACAGAATGTGCTGGGTTTAAGAATTTAGATAGTCGGGTTAAACTGGACTCTATTCGTAAGAATGGCGCATGTTTCAGCTGCCTTCATATTGGTCACTTCAGTAACAATTGCCCCAAGAGAAGGCCTTGTGACGTCAAGAATGAATGTAAAGGCCCTTGTGGAAGACCACACCATCACAGCTTACACAACTTGTTTACTAATGACACAATGCCAGATAATGTTAAGCGAGCAACCAACAACTTGCTCTCACGTGATGGGGTTTTACTTATGGTCAGCAGCGGTAACAGTAAGGATCAGACTATATCAACATTGTGGGATCCTGGGTCAAATATAACTTGAATAACACACAGAATGGCACGAAAGCTTGGACTAAACGGCAGAGATGTGAAACTATCAGTGACTAGAGTGTGGAACCTGACTGAAATGTATGAGAGCAAAGAATATGTAGTTCCTTTGATTGATGCTACTGGTGACGTATGGGAGGTGAGAGCCTGTGGTATAGAGGAAATAACCTCCAGTATATCTGAAGTCAGTACAAGTCATGTAACTCATTTGCTGGAGGTACAGCCCCATGACATTGAAAGGCCTTGTGGCAGAGTAGACATGTTGGTGGGATCGGATTTCTGTGGTTTAATACCCAGGATAGTAAAGACGGTGGGAAATTTGTAGTTGAATCAGTTTGGATTTTGTATACGTGGGTCTCATCCCATGTTAAACAGAACTGACACAAATGGGAATAATGTAAGTGTACGCATTCACCATTTGGCATGTGCGTTAAGCGTGAATTATATCAACACTGAACCAAGGACTGGATTAACTAAGCAGTTGGATGATTTCGTTGCTATAGAGAACTTAGGTACACAGTGTACACCTAAATGTGGCAACTGTAGATGTGGTAAGTGTCCGGTAGGGGCAAACAACTATAATATAAAGGAAGAGAGAGAATTAGCTCTAATTAATCAGGGCCTTAATCACGATCAGATAAGTAAACGTTGGACTGGATTAAAGATCCCAGTAATCTTCCCAATAATGTGTCACATGCTGTTGCTCACATGAAGTCTACAGAAAAACGTCTTTTAAAACTTGGAGTAGAGTATACTCAGATTTATCAGGCTCACATAAAAGACATGGTGAATAGAGGAGTAGCCAGAAAACTTGAGAAGAGTGAATTGCTTGAGTTTAGAGGTCCCATACATTATATACCTCATCATGAAGTTTTAAAACCTGACTCATCAAACACGCCTCTGAGAATTGTATTTCATTCTTCTTCTTGTTACATGGGTCATGTACTGAATGATTACTGGGCAAAGGGATGTTAGAATATGAAGCTTCCATAATGTGGTTTGAAATCTAATGGTTCGAAACCAAGTGCTGGTATTCATTGTTTACTTGTTTCGTGATGGTAGGCACGAGCTCAGTTGCTGCTGTACCATAGCCCAATAGACATACCAACTTACAAGGTCTCTCACTACGCCTTATAATCCTGAAGAATATCAAAACAACTGAATAATATAACATGGTGGTTGCGGTGGGATTCATTCAACGTTGGTTGTGAGCTGGTTCTTCTGTGTGTCCTGTGCTGCTGTTGTTACCACATTATGCAGACGGGAAATGCCGGCGGCTCTACCACTAGTACTGCGTCTGGGGCTAGTACTGGCTTCCCAAAGAGATGGTGGCAAGACCTCTTCGGTTGCAGTGGAAGGGGTACAGACTGCTCCCCATCATCTTGCACCACCCAGGAGTTTGGACATGCAGTCTTCCCATGTAGCTGACGATTGGAGACTATGGCGTCAAGTATTTGAGAACTATTTGGTGCTGTATGGTATGGAGCTTAGACCAGAGAAGTTTAAGGTGGCCCTGTTTGAGAATTGTATCGGGCTGGATGCTCTCAAGATTATCAACAGTATGAAGTTTGGTCCAGCTGAAAACAGAGGAGTACTTGCTGATGTGATTAAAAAGTTTAAGCAAATAATTGTTGGTGAACAAAAAGAATTTTTTCACAGATTTAAGTTTAATAAGCGTAATCAAGAACCAGATGAAAATATAGAACAGTATATAGCTGTACTTAGGAACATGGCGAAGACCTGTGGGTTTTGTGACTGTATGCATGATAAACTGCTTATGGACAGGCTTATTATGGGAGTGAGAGATGAGAAAATTAGGGAAAAACTAATATCCCAGAGAAAACTGGACTTATCTTCAGCAATTAGCATATGTAATGCTATGGAACTGGCAAATGCTCACATGAGAGATGGAGTCAGAAAAGGTGCTGAAGGTTGAAAAGACGAGCACAGATACAACACTGGGCCAATCGGAGGTGAACCAGAGTCAGTTTGGATCTAAAATGTCTAGACCTTCATCTAAGCAGGGTGGAAGTTATTTCAATCCAGGTGGAGCTAAAGGTGGTTCTAAGGCTGTTAAATGTAAATTTTATTGTAAAATTCATAATATGGTCAAAGAGATGTGTCCTGCTTGGGGAAAAAGCTGTAATAAATGCGGTTTTAAGAATCATTTTGCTGTTTCTGGATTATGTAGAGCAAGGATTAATCATGTATGTGAGAAAAGTGACAGTGAAAGTGACTTGGACGATGTGTACTGTGGAAAGAATTTGCTCACTGTCTCAGCCAAGTAAGAGTATATATTGTAATATGATCATAAATGGCACTCGAATAAGGATGTCGATTGACTGTGGAGCCACTGTTAATGTTTTGCCAAAGAGGTATGTGCGAGCGAATTTGATTTCGAAAGAGACAGTAACACTAAAGATGTGGGACGGCTCCACCCAGAAAGCTTTGGGGAAAGGAAAGGTGATTACTGTCAACCCCAAAACTGAGGAAGAGTACCTAGTTAAATTTGTTATTGTTGATGACAGAGTAGGGTTGGTGCCTTTGCTTTGTGCCCGAGATGGGTTTGATCACCATAAATTATCACAATTTTGAGAGTGTTTGTAAGCTGGACAATTCAGTTAGTTTCTGTGATCTTTATCCTGCAGTATTTGACTGTGGAGTGAGGTCATTGGCAAGTCCACTAGTTCATCTAACCCTAGTTGATAAAGTACAGTGCAGTGTTCGACCAGCTCGTAGAATCCCAGAGGCACTGAAAAACAAGGCAGCCATGGCTCCAGATGAACTGGTAAAATCAGGCAAAATAACACCTGTTGAAGAGCCAACAAACTGGGTGAATCAGATGTCACTGACAGTTAAAAAATCTGGTGACCTTCGGGTATGCATTGACCCAAGACGGTTAAACTTAGAGCTTAAACGAGAGCACTATCACTTGCCAGTCATGGAAGATATTTTACCTAAGTTAAGTGAAGCAAAAGTGTTCTCAGTATGTTACTTGGAGGCAGGATACCATCATCTTGAACTTGATCATGAATCAAGCCTGCTAACTACTTTTGCTACTCCCCTTGGCAGGTATAGATGGTTGCGACTAACTTTTTGGGTTAAAAGTAAGCAGTGAGATATTTCAGAAGAGACTAAATCAGGCTCTGGAAGGACTGGATGGAATACAATGTGTTGCTGATGATGTGATAGTTTATGGTGATGAAACAACACATGATACAAGGATGATCAAGTTTTTGCAGAGGTGTAATAAGTTGAGAATCAAACTTAATAAGAAGTGTCAATTCCGATTGTCTGAGGTTGAATTCATGGGTCACAGGATTAGTTCAGAAGGACTTAAACCGGATCCTAGGAAGATAAAGGCAATTCCGAGGATGGAATCCCCATCTAATATTGAGAGTGTGGAGAGGTTTATAAAGGAATGGTTAATTATTTGTCAAGGTTCTTAACCTAAGTTGTCTGAAGTCATAAGACCAATTTCTCTGTTAACCCATAAAGGAGTAGAGTGGAACTGGGGAGACGCTCAAGAGAAAGCTTTCCAGGAGATTAAGATACTATTAACGCAGCCACCGGTCTTGGCTTATTTTGATCCTAATAAGCCACTCGCTATACGGTCTGGTGCAAGTAGTCAAGGAATAGGAGCTGTTCTTCTTCAAGATGGAAAACCTCTTTGCTATGTCTGTAGGGCCTTGTCAGACAGAGAAAGTCGGTATGCAGTTATAGAGAAGGAAATGCTTGCTATTGTACACCCCCCAGTTTCCTTGCTCGTTGTTGTCGTGGGGGGGCTTCGGAGACATCGATGGGGACTTGATGTGTGGGGGAGCCATAGCAGGGTACTTTATTGTACTCCAAAAGTATAGGAGTCTGGTTGCTGGGTGGATGTCATATTTGTGCCTTCACTTTGCTCAAGCCTCTCCCCTCTCCTTGGGTCCCTGTCGGTGCCTCAACTAATTTTGCAAGGCCCTTTTCTTCTACTATTGCTTCTTCTTTCCTTTTCTCCTATCCTCTCTATTCTATTTTTGGCATTAAAGTGTGGAAATTTTCACGTTCATCAAAATTCTCATCTGTGACCTCGAGTAAGTTGCAACAGGAAGGACATGGGTGTGCCCGTGGGCTATTGGCCTGGCCAATTGTGGAGGTCACGGTGGTTCGGCACTACCCCAGTATGTGGACCTTTGCAGGGTCAGATCTCTGCAGAGGCGGAAAAGCTGCCAAGCAGCAGCTTTCGGTTCCGGGGGTGCTGTTGCTTGGCTGTGGGACTCTCGGCCAATAGCCGGTGGCCCAGCATTGTGCTGGAAGACTTGGTCCTCCCGCACAGTGTTGCTATCCCTTGTAGGGTAGGGTAGGGAGTGCATACTAGGAGCCTGACCTCTACTTGGGTCGTTGGCTGGACCTGTGGACTCCGCGTTCCGCCCAAATAGTCCTTTCTTTTTCAACAGTCACGATGAGTTTTCCTGTTTCCTTAGAAAATTATGGATAGTGTTATAGGTTCCCCCTCCCCCGGTTCTGCCGATTGTTTGACCCCAACGACGACCCCGGCCTCTCTTCCTGGAGTGGATACTGATACCTTTTCTCACCCCATTATGGTGACGACTCAGAGCTCCCTTTTGACTGTGGCCTCGACTTCTTCCCCTTCTCCTACACAATCAAGCATACTAAACACCTCGTCCTCTTCGCCTACTGTGTCTTCCACTCCTCCAGCTCCTGCTTCTTGTACGTCAATCAGCCCTTCTACTATCGTCACACTTCGCCCTTACCTTCCTTCTTTATCTCCTGCTTCTAATCCTTCAGTATCCTCTGTTTCCCTCTCCCGACCTCGTCCTTCTTCCTATGTTGCTGCTCCTTCCCTCACCTCCTCAATTTTCGGTGCACAGACGTGGTCAAAATTTTTTAACATACAGGACACAACCGACGACCTCTCACTCCACCTCAGCCTCCTTCGACAAGTAGGCAGGGATGTCACCTTCTCGGCCCGTCCGAATGATTCCCGCCTCCTCGTTGTTAACAGTGCTGCCCAAGCCTAGAAGGTTACATCCCTAGTCAGTAATACAGGACAACCCATCTCCGTGTCCCCAGACACCCAACTCAATTCTACCACTGGTACTGTACGTCTACCATCCTCGATGTCCTTCGGCCAGAGGGCTTTCCCAGACTGCACCAATGATATTAAACTAATTCTGTCAGAACAACACCACCCAATACATTCAGTTCAATGTTATTCAGTTCCTCCTCGTGGACGACGCCGAGAACCTGCAAGTATTGTTAAAATTATTTTTGCCTCTTGCGATCTGCCCCCCACAGTCATCATTGGAGGCACTATTCTCCAAGTGCGAGAATACATTCCATCTCCTCGCCAGTGCACATCTTGTTGGCGCTTTGGCCATCCAGCCAAGTACTGCAGATCATCTGCAGTCTGCGCCAACTGTGCACTGGCCAGTCATGCCACCTCAGACTGCACTTCCACCATCCGATATTGCCCTAACTGTCAGGGCGGCCATTCTGCCACCTACCGACAATGCCCAGTTTACCTCTTCGAGGCAGAAGTGTCCTCCGCCCGCTGGAAAACTGGCCTCTCCCTTCATGAGGCTCGTCGTAAAGTTCGCGGTCTCGGTCATCACCCGAACGTCACCTATGCACGTGTAGCCCGTCCTCCTCCCATAGTAACTTTGAATAACACAACTATTTCTTCATCCCCTTCTGTAGCTGTCTGTGTATCAGCTGTCCCCTCTTCATCGCCTCTCTCCTCCTGTCTTCCCCCCACTCACTCTATCCCTACTCCTGTACCTGTTGTCTCCTCTTCCCTTTCCCCTAGTACTTCCACCCCTCCCTCTTCTCTACCTAACCCTCCCTCTACCTCAACCCCCCCATTACAGTCTCCTCTTGTTCCTGTCTCTAATTCTTTCTCTGTTTTAGATTCCTCTACCCCTACCTCCTCATCATCCTCTTCCTTACCTATTCCCTCTCCTCGTCCTTCCCCCCATTCCCAACCTCGTCCCTCCTCTCACCCCAGTTCTGTCTCTTCTACCAGCCGTTTGGCGCTTCTGGCCCAACGTACCATCCGACCCCCAGCCTCCTCTAATGTAAACGCAGACTACCCACTGTGTCCGACTCTAAGTCCTCTCCCGCCCATCATCCTACTTCTCCAGCTCGTAAAGTTCGAGCGACGAATGCTCGTCCCTCTCAATCGATACACTCTGCCACGACAAAGTCCACATCTCAACAGTCTTCTCAGTCACATCCCCGGACTACTCCACAGCCGGCTAATTGTAACAAAAAACCCTCCAGTGATGACGACAGTGAAACAATTCCTAAGATAATGGACTACATTTTAACTTCTTCACCAGATTCAGTAAACAATGCTGCACTCTCTCCTCCCACCCACTCTGTTGAAGTTCACTCTGTGCCACTTGATCTCCCTCCTACTCCTCTCCCTCCTTCATCCCCCCCTCCACCTTCCATCTCCTCCTCCTCTTTACCCCCCTCATCTTCCATCTCTTCCAGCACTCTATCCCCTCTATCTCTCCCCATGCCTCCAGGCTATGGTGACCATCCTGCTCGTCCACCAGTTCAACCTTCTACCCCTATTCCTACCATCGTAACGACTCGATAATGCATGTTATTATTTTGTAATATTTCCAGTTTAACATGTTTTACTTCCTTAGTATATTTTATCATTAATTTCTTTTTATCTTTCCTAGACTCTGTTTTTCTGTTAGGTCTTATTTTTTATTTTTGGTGTTTTAAAGTTTTAATGTCTATTTTACAATGGAACATACGCAGTTTTACGGCCCATCGCAACGACCTTCGCTATCTTCTTTCAGTTTACTCTCCGTCCTTAGTTTGTCTACAAGAACCCCGTTTGCCTTCCTCTCCGGTACCTATACCTGGCTATTGTTTCTTGTTCTCCCCTGCTTCTCTTTCTGCATCAGCTATCCTAGTCCATCGTACTGTTCCTTTCGAACATCTGTCCATTAATACCACCATTCCATGCCATTTTATTCGGGTTTTTCTCAAACATTGGATTACAGTGGTTTCTGTTTATTTCTCTCCATCCCAGCCTATCGATATCTCTGCCTTATCTCTTTTACTATCCCAGTTACCCACTCCAATTTTATTGTTGGGAGATTTTAACTGTCGTCATGCCTTATGGGGCGACACCATTACTATTTCGCATGGCCGCCAACTTGAATCTTTTATTTTTAATAATAATTTATCCTTATTAAATACAGGAATGTCAACGCACATTGACGATAAAACTCATACTTTCTCCTGTCTGGATCTCTCCCTGTGCTCTTCTTCTGTTTCTCTAGATTTCCATTGGTCTGTCCTTTCGGACGCCGTATATAGTGATCACTTTTCTATAAGGCTTACTTTCACTACATATTGTCCCATACTCAGGTCCCCTCGATGGAGTTTTCCAAAAGCTGACTGGCCAACATTTACTTCTTTAACCGTTCCTTCTATACACTCTTCTTCCTTCGCTACTGTTTTAGATATGCTTACATATTTTAATGTATTAGTTCTGAGTGCAGCTTTGACAGCAATTCCTAGGTCGTCCCGTCCTTTTACTTCGAAGTGCGTACCTTGGTGGGATTCGGACTGTACTGTGGCACTCCGTGTTAAACGTGCACGTTGGAAGAGTTTCCTGCGCAAATGCAACACCCCGGATGAACAGAGTGCATTCCTACTGTTTAAAAAGTCTCAAGCTGTTCTTCGTAAGACTGTTAAACGGGCTAAACGCCGTAGCTGGAGATTGTACGTTTCCACCATTACTACCAATACACCCATTGCATCCGTCTGGAAACGTATGCGCAAAATAGCGGGTAAACATCTTCCCATGCCCTCCCCTGTCCTATATTTGGATGGGGAGTCAGTTGCAGATGCTCATCTAGTTGCTAATGGCTTAGGTCTTCATTTTAGTAATGTTAGTAGCAGCTCTCATCTCTCACCTGATTTCCATACCCTTAAAGCTGCTTCTGAATGTACCCCAGTTGTCTTCAAGCTGTCGTCTAGTCAGTCATATAACGCGCCATTCACGCTCCATGAATTGTCGTCTGCCCTTCGCCTTTGTAAGAACACTTGCGAGGGCCCTGACGGCATACACTATAATATGCTCCGTCACCTTTCCTCCTAGGCCATGGCCTTATTATTAACTATTTATAATCGTATCTGGACAGAGGGTATTTTTCCTCCCTCTTTTTGTAGTGCCGTCATTCTCCCATTTCTTAAACCAGGAAAGCAAGGCCATGCCCCTCGAGATTATCGCCCCATTGCTCTTACTAGCTGTCTTTGCAAATTGCTCGAGCGTATGATAAATCATCGTCTTATGTGGCTCCTAGAATCCAAGCAATTTTTGTCCTCTTCACAGTTTGGTTTTCGAAAAGCTCGCGGCACCTTAACTCCCCTCCTAAATCTAGAGACTTATATCCGTTCAGCCTTTGCCATTCGACAATCTGTTATCGCGGTGTTTTTTGACCTTGAGAAAGCTTATGACACAACCTGGCGCTATCATATTTTACGCACAGTTCGTTCTTGTGGTATTGATGGTAACGGTGTTTTCTTAAAGAATTTTCTCTCGGCTCGCTTCTTTAGAGTCTGTGTCCAGCATACTTATTCAGATCCATTTCCACAATACGAAGGTGTTCCCCAAGGCAGTGTTCTTAGCACTTCTCTGTTTTTATTGGCAATTAATGGGATTGTTTCTTGTCTCCCAGTTGGTGTCCGCTCTTCTTTATATGTAGATGATTTTGCAATATATGCCTCAAATTCTGACATCTCTGCCCTTAGTGATCTTATTCAACGTGCAGTTTCCGCTGCCTCAGAATGGGCCACTTCTCATGGCTTTCGGTTCTCTCCTCTTAAGTCTCATGCTATTACTTTTACTCGCTCTCATCATATTTCTCAACCACCTCTTTTTCTTTATGGTACTCCTCTCCCATACAAAACCTCCGCTTCCTTTCTTGGCCTTCTTTTTGACTCTCGTCTTACTTGGAAAGATCATATTACCTCCTTGAAAACCTCAGCCTTACAACGCCTCCGTCTCTTACAAACTTTGTCTCATGTGTCGTGGGGTGCTGATCGGACTACTCTTCTTCGCCTCCATATTGTTCTCGTTCTCTCCAAACTTGATTACGGTTGCCAAGTTTATTCTTCTGCTTCAGACACCGTCCTCCAACAACTCGATTCTGTACATCATCACGGTTTACGTCTGGCTCTTGGTGCCTTTAAGTCCTCCCCAGTTGAGAGTCTGTATGCTGAATCAGGAGTTCCATCACTCTTCCGCCGTCGCGCTCTACTTTCTCTTCCTGCCTATGCTAAGTTGCACTGTTTTCCTCGTACCCCTTCTCTCCTTCCCCGCGGTCTTGACTTAGACATGTTTTCTTATCCTAGGACCAAGCCACCTTTTGCAGTTCGAGCTCGTACTCTCCTCTCACACTCCTCCCTTACAATTTGTAATGTTTTCTCTTTCCGCACCCCCGCTGCAGGGGGTCACCTTGACGTGGTGGCGGGGCTTGAAGCGTGGTTGGCGGTGCCACCTACTTCGGTATTTGCCAGCTACGTGGACCAAGCGCCCCCTGCATCACTGGTGGAGGAGGCCTGCTGGTGATGTTAGTCCCTGCCCATTTGCCATCTAGGGCAGGACAGCTGCCTCCCCACGTGTTTGCCGTGCGTGGCGTCCCGTAATGCTGGGAGACGGGAGTCCTGGAGGTTGAGCGACGCTGTGTATGCTGCGCCCTGCAGCTAGCAATACACCTCTTTGGTCCCTTATTCTGGCAAGACGGGTGGCCTGGTTGGGCCCGACCAGGTCAATCGGCTGGTCATGCGTTGGCTAGGGTCAAGTGGGCACTGGGGGGCCTGGTGGCTCCTACCGTCCTGGAGTCACCCTTGTTCGGGTTCCCCGGTGGTTACCCGCGTATACTTCCCTGCTACCTCTGGGGTCGCCAGTGGCATTGTCCCTGGCATAAGATCTCCCCTTGTTGGGCTCCGTGGTGGGTGGAGGAGTGGGGGAATGAAGTTATTAAAATTTTAATGGAAACCAAAACAAACACAATAAATATGAGGAACATCTGGGCCACTTAAAGTCTGGCCCAATTACATCCCCGCGTGAGGTCTTGCCAGGCTTTTATGAACAAGCCCACCTTGCTCGGTATTTGGTGATCAGGGCAATAGAGGGTGTCAAAGTGGCAGAACTGGACATTTTTAAAGTCCATAGAACAATCGTTAAGACATGTGGCAGGGAGCCAAAAATTTTGCCACAGCACGATGGGAGCCTGCTTGTGGAGGTTACCTCCCCAGAGGAGAAAGACAGACTCTGTTCTCTATCTGAGGTATCTGGGGCTCCAGTTACATGCTTGCCGCATCCCACATTCAACCAATCTCTTGGGGTAATCTACTCTAGAGAGCTGCTTAGGTACTCAGAAGCAAAGCTTCTTGAGGAAATGAAGGTACAGTCGCCAAACTTTCCACCTGGGCCACCCCGCCACGAGAGGTGGGTAAGGGGTGCTGGCAACAATGTAGGCTATCTGTTTGTTCGTGTGTACATGCTTGATGAATGTTCGGATCATCACCTCTCGTTTTCCTTAGTGAACCTCAGTCAAAGTTCATCCCAGTAATCAGTCGACAATTTTTAGGCGATAGAATTTCAAAGGAGCTTCTTGAAAGTGTTGGATAATGCAAGTATTGAAAACAATAAGTAAACTAATTCAAAAGACCGCATCTTTACATATATTATATATTTAAAAACGTATTCTTTTTCATTATTACATGATAAACCCATGGCTAAAAAATGTCTACTGCATATTGGGGGGGAAGAACCGTCGTGTGACCGGCCCTTATGGTTGAAAAGTAGATATCTGTGTCTGACTGTTCGTTTTGCATTTAGCCAGTCCTGGGCCGATCTCGATTAAACCTATTGAAATACCATTCTTGATCCGAGACATGATTAGACAAGTTAGGTCATTAATCGTTACAGGATTACTCATTGGGAGGATATTAATTTAAACTAAGTAGGAGAGTTAGGAGCTGTAGATGTCGGAGGTTGAAACTCGTTCGTTGAGGCAGAATACTGCCTCGAGTCAGCTAGTCATGAGTCAACCTTTCGTTAACAATAGAAAACCTAAGCATCTCATCACTTAATCATTACGTGGATCTCTGTGCTTGCAGTGCAAACACGGCAATTGTTTTGATAGTTGATATATATTAAATATTTGAAACAGTACTGTGGGTGACGTGGTAGTTAACGCTTCCGCCAGGCGATCCGTGTGACGTGGTTCCACCCCCGTCAGGAGAGATGGGTTTCTCCTATTAAACACCAAGCCCTTGTCTTATGACCTAGGTCTTGGTAGCAGCCAGTCAGCAACCAACATCACATATCTTCGCACTCCGGACCTCGGTGACGGGGCTAAAGCGAGGTTCGCGGGATAAAAAAAAAAAAAAAAAAAAAAAGTGTTCCAGCCTGTAATGATAATTTCGTGTTCGTTATGTTGCATTTACCAATCACATAAGTAATATCACAGGCAATGGTGATATAAATGTCCAAACAATTCATGAATCAATAAAATTGAGCTTAAAATGACTGGAAGCTTTTGCATACTTTGGTGAAGAGATGGTGTCTTCATCTTGCTATAATGTGAGATAATGTTGTTCGGTGAATAATCGATGAGCATGTAAATGTGTGACCGCACACATAAGCGGCACCGTTCACAATCAGTTTTCCTTTCAATGTGTAATTCAGTCATACGTTAGACGAATGGACTATAAAGATGTGCTGTAATGATCATAGTCATATGAAAAATGGTACGGTAAATCATTACCATAGCTGATATAATAACCACATTCGACAAAAGTATGCATAAATTCTCTGCCTGCTGAGGTGACAGTATTTTAATCTCCTACCTCTTCGTGGTGCACCACAGAACACATGAAAACATCTGCCGGAAGTACTACCAACGAGGAAATAAGCAACCGTTAACAGTGTCTGAACATCATCCTAATGTTTATTGGTCAGTGTCATTCATGATGTGAATATGGCAGGCAATCTTACTTGTAACTGGTTGTAGATGTTAGGTAAATGCATTCATCTTCAACCTATACTGATAATGGTATCAAGTGATAACCCTATGAAATGGAATTACTGATATAATGAGAGAGTGTGAGAGAGAGAGAAAGGCTTGGAGTGATTCCAGTATTTAGTGCATTAACATGTCATTGTAACAATGTAAAAACAACATAGAAAATAACATGTTTAGTATTGTTAAAAAATGTAAATATTTGGTAGATTGCCAATGGATCTCAAAAACTAGTTCGGCAGTTATTGTCACTGGCGGTATGAATAACGTAACCCCCTCCCCTCAACGTCCTGCACCTGCCCTGGACTTCACTATGCCAAGCTCCCCCCTTAAGCAGCTCTCCCACCGGCTCGACCAGTTGCAGGAAACCGGTCGCATGGAATTGTTGCATGTCACAGGTTGCACGGACCAAGGCCAAATATGTATAGTATAATATATATTATTGTATTATAAATAAAAGTTTATATTTATATAAGAATATTATTTATATTACTTTATTATAAAATTTATATAGTCATATATCTTTGGCCTTGGTCAGCGCGACCTGTGGCACACAACAATTTTCCGTGCGACCAGTTTCATGCAACTGGCTGAGCCGATGGGAGAGCCGCCTTACTCCTGAGACATTTTTCTCCCCATTCAACTCCGTACCCAGCCATCTATGGGATGAATTCTGACTCTGACAGAGGTTCACTATGGACGAAGAGAGTTGATGATCCGAACTTTCGTCGAGCATGTACACACGAACAAACATATACACTGTTGCCAGCACCCGTTACCCACCTCTCGCGGCTAGGTGGCCCAGGTGGAAAGTTTGGCGACTGTACATGGAGTCATCAAAGTGGAAAGATTTCATAAGAAAATTGATGGTGTCCTTCTGCCCACGCCCTCCATTTTGTTAACGTTTGAGGTCACTCAGCTTCCCTCTTCCATTAAGGTTGCCTGGTTGTCCTTAAAGGTGAAGCTGTATATACCCAGTCCAAGACGCTGTTTTCATTGTCAAAAGTTTGGCCACGTTAGCAAATACTGTCGACGATTGTTGCAGGGCCTTCCTGCGATATGTGCTACATGTGGAATTTCCCATAAAGATATAGATTGTTCTGGTACAGAGACCTGTGTCAATTGTGGAGGTGGCCATGCAGCTACCTCCAAAGCTTGTGACAAATACAAATTTGAGTGTGAGGTTTTGTCTTTGCGGACTCGTGAAAGGATTACCTTTAAGGAAGCTAAACACCGAGTTATGTCTATGTATATACGACCTGGAGTTTCCTTTGCTTCAGTTCTATCACAGTCCGTCCAGTCAGGCCGCAATTCTGGTGGTGATGAACAGAATTCTCAACGACGTGAGAGTCTGGGTACTCGGTCAACCTCCAACACGTCTGATAGGATGCAGATTCTCTCGGTGCCTGTCAGCAATAAATTTGCAACTTTGGTGGAAACTACTGATGGAGAAGACACCTCAGTTAGTACCTCCAAGAATATGCCCAAGAATACCTCTGTGATTCCATCCGAACTTGTACAGGCTGAGGTACATAGCCCTAAACGGTCCTCCAACAAACGCACTCGTGAGTCCACTGAGTCATTGACAGATGTTCCCCCAACTAAAGCCTCCCATGCTGATCAGGGTGGCCACTCTGACAGTGCTATTGTATCGGGCATAGATACTGATGTCCCGGTCATTGATACCGAGTTGGATGGTTTCGCTGTGGCCTCAGACATGAAGGTACCCTCTCTAAAGCCAGGGGATAAGCCCTCCCCTGCTTGTCAGGACCCCAGCCCTGAGGGATGCACGAGTGGTTGCAGTCCCTCTGATGGCACAGCATGCTCTGATCTGACTGAGGCAGCTTGCGGTCCCTCCAACAAGTCAGGTGAGTCGGTCACTTCTTCCTCTGTGGTACCGGTTGTTTCTCCTCCAGTTAACTCAGACAATTCTGCCCTCTCCCCTCCACGTTCGGAGGCCAGGACCCTAATTCCTCCTGCTCGACCTCTCAGCTCACTGGGGGCCCCGGGCAGGGTCCAGAGTAGCACCTCCCCTCCTGTTGGGCTCCATGCTGCTGCCCGTGACAAACCCATTAGTGGACGTACCTGCATACCAAAGAAGACTGTCCCCCTTTCAGCACGAGTGCCAGTCTCCCTCTCTGGAGGCTCGTCAGGGCCCCCACATTCCCGCAAAAATTTTGACACTGGGAAGTCCAATTCTCGGATTATTCCACCTCAAAGGAAGAGTGTTGTAAAACTTTCCTCTTCCACATCCTCACGTTTGCCTACGGATGTTCGACATAAAGCGCGGGTTCCTGGTGCTGGACAGTCTCTTACCAAGGGCCTTCCTAAGCATCATTCCAAACCCGCTCGCATGTCAGGAGGTGTACAGTCACGCACTTAATCATTTTCCCCTCCACTATGGGTTCTATCATCCAGTGGAATTGTCGGGGTTTACGTGCTTACTATGAGGAACTGTGTCATCTAGTTTCTCAATTTACTCTGCTATGCATGTGTATCCAGGAGACCATGGTTGGTGATACTGCTCCTACTGGTCCTTCTGGCTACAATGCTTTTTATTCTGATCCTGTGCTGGGCCAAGGTCGTCATGGAGGTGCTGCTATCTTCCTTCGCCAGGATATTCCATGTAGTCATCTGGATATTTCCAGTCCCTTGCAGGCAGTTGCTGTCCGGATGTTTTTACGTCGGCAGTATAGTTTGCAGTCTTTATCTACCTCCTAGTGCAACTGTTGAAAGGGAGGATCTGGAACGCCTTATTCATGGCCTTCCTTCTCCCTTTCTGTTACTAGGCGATATGAATGGTCACCATCCACTATGGGGAAACAGTGAGGCCAACCCTCGGGGTGTTATGCTGGCCTATTTAGTGGAAGATGAGGAGTTAGGCATTTTAAACTCCAATATAATGACTTATTTCCATAGCCAGACAGGAACTTTTACTGCCATTGATTTGTCCTTATGTTCAGCTGATGCTCTTTTAGATTTTAACTGGGATGTGTTGCCAGACCTGTATGGCAGCGACCATTTTCCGTTACTCTTAACTGCTAGTGCAGGTGGACCTCAGCCACGTCTTCCTCGCTGGCTTCTGGATAAGGCTGACTGGCCATATTTCAGGGAATTAAGTTCCATTTCCCTTTCTGTCAATGAGTTTGGCTGTCTTACGGAGGCTGTGTCATATTTCAATACCGTGCTGCACTCAGCAGCCCTATTATCTATTCCAAAAACAAAGGGTCAGTTTCCTAAACGTCCAGTTCCTTGGTGGAACTCGGAGTGTAGTTCCGCAGTGAGAGCCAAACGAATCGCCTTCTCACGACTTCGTCGTCACCTTGGGGATCCTCGGTATTTGATGGCGTATCAGAGGGCACGAGCTCATATGAGGCGGGTCTTAAAGGAGGCTAGACGTTCGTCCTGGAAGGGTTATGTTTCCTCCATCAATTCGAGGACTTCCATCACCCAGGTGTGGAACCGGGTAAAGAAAATTTCAGGTAAATTTACTGTTCCATCCACTACTGTTTTATCTGCACCAGGTGGAACTGTGGCTGATCCATTTGTTGTTGCAGAATTGCTTGCTGACCATTTTGCCAGTGTGTCGAAGAAGGATGCAGATACACCTTTGGCTTGCCGCCGTCGGCGCCTAGAATCTCGTGGTCTCAGTTTTGCCTCTGTTGGGGGAGAGCCTTACAATGTTCCATTTTCAATTTTTGAGCTCCAGTCAGCTCTGTCGCAGTGCCATGATTCCTCTCCTGGTTTTGATGATATTCCTTATGCCTTTTTACGCCACCTGTCTGACGAGTTCCTGTTGTTTTTGCTTTCACTGTTTAATAAGATCTGGTATTCTGGGGAGTTTCCGGCTTGTTGGGGTGTTGCTGTGGTTATCCCCATCCCCAAACCAGGTAAGGATCACCTACAGGCGACGAATTATCGGCCTATTTCTTTGACGTCTTGTATATGTAAAGTTTTGGAAAAGATGGTCAATGTTAGGCTTGTGTGGTTTTTAGAGAGAGGTGACTTCTTATCCCCTGTCCAGTATGGTTTTCAAAAAATGCGATCTACCTCTGATGCATTACTGTCCTTGGAATCTTCTGTCTGTGAGGCTTTTTCCACTAACCAACACCAGGTCACGGTCTTCTTTGATCTGGAAAAGGCATATGGCACTGCATGGCGTCATGGTATTTTACTCTCTCTTCATGAGTTTGGTCTTCGTGGGCGCTTACCTGTTTTTATTCAACAGTTTTTATCTAACCGAATTTTAAGGGTGCGAGTGGGAGGAGTGCTTTCTAATGCCCGAGCACTAGAAGATGAAGTGCCACAGGGGAGTATCCTTAGTGTTACTCTGTTCGCTGTAGCCATTAACAGCATCATCAGTGTACTTCCTGATGGTGTACGAGGATCACTGTATGTCGATGACCTCTCGATTTCCTTCACCGCGTCTAGAATGTCTCTGATAGAGAGGAAGTTGCAGCTGGCTCTCAATAGAATTTCTGACTGGGCAGAAGCACGCGGTTTCCATTTTTCTGCAGCAAAGACAGTGGCTATACATTTTTGTCGTCTTTGAGGAGTTCACCCAGACCCTGACTTGTATCTCTATGGTAGAAGAATATCCTGTGTGGAAGAGACGCGGTTTCTGGGTCTTCTGTTTGAGAGAAGATTAACCTGGATTCCTCATATTCGTTCTGTTAAGGTGGCTTGTCTTAAAGCTTTGAGTCTTTTGAGCGTTTTAGCTCATACCTCTTGGGGTGCTGACCGTCAGACCCTCCTCCTCTTGCATAGGTCTCTTATTCTTCCTAAAGTTGAATATGGGTGTGAGATCTACTCCTCTGCAACAGATGCCCGCCTCCGGTTGTTAAATTCTGTGCATCATGCTGGTGTTCCTCTGGCAACCGGGGCATTCAGATCATCCCCAATTCCAAGTTTGTTGGTAGATGCTGGTGTACTCCCCTTGGACTTGCGGCGCCAGTTGCTAATGATAAGGTGTTGGTATCGTCTTTACCGCATTCCAGACTCAATTTCTTGTGCCATTGTCTCACAGGATTCCCGATCTTCTGTTTTTGAGACCCGTCCCAATTTCCCAAAGCCATTTGGTTACAGGGTCCGGTCTGTTATGCTAGCCCTCTCTCTCCCGAGACTGGCAGTTTGTCCACATCGGATCCCAAGGGTGGGTCCTTGGCTACTCCCTCGCGTGACATTCTGTAGGTCCGTTGTTGAAAAAAAGGGCTTGCTTCCCTCTCAGGTGTCCCTCTCTCTCTTTTTAGAACATGCCTCCATTCATGAGGGTTCTGTGCCCGTCTATATTGACGGGTCTAAGACTGATTCTGAAGTAGGATTTGGTGTTGTCTTCCCTTCCTTTAGTAGGGGCGGTAGCCTTCCTGGCGTTACTTCAGTGTATACAGCAGGACTGACTGCAATTTTGTATGCTCTTAAAATCATTTTTACTCTCCGCCAATCCGTTTTTGTGATTTTTAGTGACTCACGTAGTGCTTTGTCTGCACTGGAGTCTTTTAATGCATCCCATCCATTGGTTTTATCAATTTTAGAGTGGCTTTTTCTTCTTGGCCGCCGTGGCCGCCGTGTAGACTTCTGTTGGGTTCCTGCACATGTTGGTGTGGTGGGCAATGAGAGGGCAGATACTTTAGCTAAAGCTGCATCTTCTCAACAGCCCCCAGCTGACTACTCACTACCTGTTTCTGATGTAACACCTTACTTGCGGTATGCAATTCGTAGTGTTGGCAGAGACACTGGGATGGTGTGTCTCAAAATAAACTAAAAGAAATCTTTCAGAGAGTGGTTGTACCAAGGGTTCTTCCCTCTATGTCTCGGCGACTGGAGGTGGCTCTTGCTAGGCTTCGCATTGGGCATTCTCGGCTTACACATGGGTTCCTCATGTGTGGTGAAACTCAACCGTACTGTGATGACTGCCTCGTTCCCCTTACTGTCCGTCACTTGCTGGTCGAGTGTCCGAGTCTGGGGGGCCTGCGTCAGAGGTTCCTTCATAGGCATGGGGGAGCAGATGGTGCCTACTGTTTATCCTCGATGCTTGGTGAGGCCTCTAACGATTTTACTGATGTTTCTAGTTTTCTTCAGGAGGCGGGCCTCCTTCCACTTTTATAAGTAATTATTTTATAAACTATTCTTTTATTATTTTTAGTGTTTTATTCATACTAACAGATATTAACTTTATTTTGAATAGACACTTTTTATTTTACAGTGCCTTCTACTTTGTCATCCGGCGGCATATGACCCTGGCAGTTGCGCCGCCAGATTGTAATTATTATCAATCAATCAATCAATCAATCTCTTTCCGCACATGTCTTTTTCCTCCGTGGCTACTTCCACGACCCCATGTTTGCCCTTCCATTTTCCTTTATTCCACCCCACTGAGGGGGGTCACCTTGACGTGGTGGCGGGGCTTGAAGCGTGGCTGGCAGTGCCACCTACTTTGGAGGCATGCCTACCTTTGTAGGGTTCGGCATTTGTCAGTGTCGTGGACCAAGCACCCCCTACATCACTGGTAGAGGAGGCCTACTGGTGATGTGAGTCCCTGCCCATTTGCCATCTAGGGCGGGACTGTTGCCTCCCCACGTGTTTGCCGTGTGTGGCGTCCCGTAATGCTGGGAGACGGGAGTCCTGGAGGTTGAGTGATGCTGCATGGTGCGCCCTGCAGCTAGCAATACACCTCTTTGGTCCCTTATTCTGGCTAGACGGGTGGCCTGGTTGGGCCCGACCAGGTCAATCGGCTGGTCACTGGCTAGCCATTCAGGCTAGTCACCTAGTGGCTTTAGGGTCAAGTGGGCACTGGGGGACCTGGTGGCTCCTATCGTCCTGGCGTCGCCCTTGTCAGGGTCCCTTGGTGGTTACCTGCGTATACTTTCCCACTACCTCTGGGGTCGCCAGTGGTGCTTTCCCTGGCATATGGCCTCCCCTTGTTGGGCTCCATGGTGGGTGGAGGGGTGGGGGAATGAAGGTAGTTTTTTTTCTAATATGGTCTCTAACAAAATTTCATCAGCTGACGACCCTGGTTCTGTCCCTGACCATCCTTTACAATCTCCCTCCTGTGCGCCTCCTGTGCCTCTGGCTGGTGAGGCCCATATTGCCACCCTGGAACCATACCTACCTGGTTCCAGTGGTTTACGGTCAACGGCCACTACAAAGAAGAGCCGGACACACACAACAACATATAGTGGACATGCCCGTGAGGTCCTGCCGGGTGTCTTTGAGAGGGTTGATTTTGCAAGGTACTACACCATTCGTACTTGGGATGGTCAACCTATTGGGAATTTGGATATTTTTACTGTTCATCAGCGCATTATGTCAATCTGTGGGAGGGAGCCGAAGATTTCACCTCAGGGGGATGGTAGCCTACTAGTGGAGGTTACATCCCCTGAAGAGGGTTCCCGGCTGGCTGCCCAGTGTAAGGACCCGGATGCGCTGTTTTCTTGTGTCTCTAATGCTTTTTTCAATCAGTGTCGAGGTGTTGTTTTCTCCAAAGACTTACTTCGCTACAGTGAAGAGAAGCTACTTGAAGAACTCCAGGTCCACAGGGTTGTCAAAGTGGAGAGGTTTCGGAAGAAGGTTGATGGTGTACTTACCCCAACTCCATCCTTGTTGCTGATGTTTGACTGTACTGTTCTCCCTTCATCCATCAAGGTGGCTTGGTTGTCCCTTAGGGTCAAACCCTTTGTACCAAACCCACGACGCTGCTACCACTGTCAGATGTACGGGCATGTTGGGCGAGTCTGTCGTCGTTTGCAACAGGGCCTCCCAGTGGTGTGTGTCAGTTGTGGAGAATCCACTCGTGCAGGACAGGACTGTCCTGGACCTGTTTGTTGTTTGCACTGTGGCGAGGCACATCCTGCTTCATCTAAAGACTGTGCCCAGTTTTGCTTGGAGAAGGAGATCCTCCTCATCAGTAATCGTGATAAAATAAGCTTTTCTGAGGCCAGGAGTAGAGCCATGTTATCTGTTTTCCGTAACGGAGTGTCTTATGCGTCAGTTTTGTCCGGTCATAGCCGTCCTCATCGTCCTGTCCAGCAGCAGACTCGAGTTCCTCCTGTTGTGTCAGCTCCTATGCCTTCATCTGTTGATCCCATGCCAGTGCAACAATCTCCCGCACTTGAGACGGTTGCCGCTACAGTTCAAGACTCGACCTCTACATCTATGGTATCCCCTGGTAGTCATGGTGCACATTCTTCATTTGCTAAACGTCATCGTGGTTCCTCAGAGTCTTTGAGTCTTGAAGATCCTCCAAGCAAGGTGTCGGTCGTGGAGTCCACATCCTCTGTAGTTAGTACATCTGTACAACAGCCCTCAGACCCTGCTTCTGGGTCTTCGGGGGCTTCTGGGGTGTCAGGTCAGTCTGGCACCTCTTCCTCCGGGGTATCGGATGTTCCTCCTCCGGTTACCTCTGAGGATCCTGTCCTGCCCCCTCCACGTTTGGAGGCCAGGACCCCAATCCCTCCTGCTCGACCTCTTGGTTCACTGGGGGCCCCGGGCAGGGTTCGGAGTGCTCTTCCTCTCCTGCTGGGCAGCGACGGGTGTCTGTGAAGTCTCCCAACACTTCGCAGACCCCAGGCCCTCGTTCTAGCCATGCTGCTGCCCGTGGCAAGCCCTTTAGTGGGCGTATCCGCATTCCCAAGAAGATTGTCTCCCAGGGTCGCTCAGTGGTTTCCACTAAGTGACCCTTTCTTTTGTGTATATAGTTCCTCCATTTTTAAATTTTTAGTATTTTTTTTTATGGTTTTCTGTTTGTCCCTCTCCCCTGCCCCTTTTTATTTCAATAGTTTTAATGGCTAATATTATTCAGTGGAACTGCCGTGGTTTACGAGCCAACTGGGAGGAACTCCGTTGGCTTCTGGCTGAGTATTCACCTGTGTGTGTTTGCCTACAAGAGACAATGGTTGGTGATGCTGCACCTCCCAGTCCACCTGGTTACCAGGTTTTTTATTCAGATCCTCTTCATGGACAGGGTCATGGTGGGGGTGTGGCTATTTTAGTACGCAGACATACCTTTCACTGCTGTGAGTCTTAACACTCCACTGCAGGCTGTTGCTCTCCAGATTTTTCTTCCCCGTCGTTATACTGTGTGCTCTTTGTACCTCCCTCCTAGTGCCACTATTGAGAGGGTTGATCTTGAAAATCTTATTCGTGCACTTCCCTCACCCTATTTCTTGCTGGCCGACATGAACAGTCATCATCCCCTGTGGGGTGGCTCCACAGCTGATGCTAGAGGTACTATGTTAGCCTCCATTGTGGAGGATGTGGACCTGTATATTTTAAATTCTGGTGAAGTTACTTACTTCCATAGTCATAGTCAAACGGGTATTTTTACTTCTATTGATTTGTCTCTGTGCTCTGCAGGGGTAGCCCTGAATTTTACATGGGCTGTGTTACCGGACTTACATGGCAATGACCACTTCCGTATTTTATTAAGATCGACACAGAGTGAGCCTCGGCGTCGTCTTCCCCGCTGGCGCTTGGATAGGGCGGTCTGGCCGGTTTTTGAGGAGCTGTGTTCCCCAAACCGATGTGTGGAGCATTTTGTCAGCACTGATGCCGCTGTTGAGTATTTCACAGACTTACTACACTCGGCGGCACTGCAGAGTATTCCGAGAACAGCTGGTCACTTTCCTTGCCGTCCAGTTCCCTGGTGGACTGATGAGTGTGCTTCTGCTGTTCGGGCTAAACGTGCTGCTTTCTCCCGACTTCGTCGTCACCGAGGTGACCCTGGTTACTTAGCGGCATATAGGAGGGCCCGAGCTCATGCCCGGCGGGTTATGAAGGAGGCTAGGAGGAAGTCTTGGGCATCATTTGTTTCTTCAATTTCTTCACAGACTCCTCTCACAAAAGTGTGGAAAGGGGTGAGGAAGATTTCAGGGAAATTTCCCGTTCCCTCTCCTGTTTTATCTCATGCAGGTGTGGTGGTGGCTCATTCTTCATCTGTTGCCGAGATATTTGCAGCTCATTTTGCTAATGTCTCTAGGAAGGATACCTCATCCCCATCGGCACGCCGACGATGACACCTGGAATCTTTGGGCATTAGTTTTCCATCTACTGCGGAGGAGTCGTATAATGTTGCTTTTTCTACTTCTGAACTTCAGACGGCATTGTTGCAGTGTCGCGACTCGTCTCCAGGCTTGGATGATGTCCCATATGCCTTCTTACACCACTTGCCTGATGCAGCCCTTCATTTTCTGTTGTCACTGTATAACAGAATTTGGTGCAATGGTGGGTGTCCAACCTCATGGGGTGTTGCTGTGGTTCTCCCCATCCCTAAGCCGGGTAAGGATCACTTGCAGGCCACTAATTATCGCCCTATCTCGCTGACATCTTGCCTTTGTTAGGTCCTCGAAAAGATGGTGAATAGTCGGCTCGTGTGGTACTTAGAGAAGGGTGGTTACTTGTCTCCAGTCCAGTGTGGGTTTCGGAAGATGCGGTCGACCACAGATGCTCTCCTTTCCTTAGAATCTTCCATCTGCCAGGCTTTTGCAACTAACCAGCATCATATCACAGTGTTCTTTGATTTGGAGAAGGCGTACGACACTTCCTGGCGTCATGGTATATTGCAATCTCTTTATGAATTGGGTCTCCGTGGGCAACTCCCCACTTTTATCCGGGAGTTTTTATCTAATCGTTTTATTCGGGTCCGAGTCGGGAGTGAGCTGTCTACTGCACGTCCCCTTGAGGATGGTGTGCCACAAGGGAGCATACTAATCGTTACCCTTTTCGCAGTGGCAATTAACAGCGTTATTTCTGTGCTCCCTGATGGTGTTCGTGGCTCTCTCTATGTTGACGATTTATCAATCTCTGTCACTGCCTCACGGATGTCAATGGCAGAAAGGAGGATGCAGATGGCTCTTAACCGTGTCTCTAGATGGGCTGATGAACGAGGTTTTCGATTTTCCTTCAAGAAGACCGTTGTCATGCATTTTTGCCGCGTTCGTGGAGTCCACCCTGACTCAAACCTTTTTTTAGATGGGCGTCGTATTTCGTGTTTAAAGGAAACCCGGTTTTTAGGGCTGATTTTTGACAGCCGGTTGACCTGGGTCCCTCACTTGAGGTATGTAAAAGCTGAGTGTCTCGGAGCATTGGGTCTCTTGAAAATTTTAGCGCACACATACTGGGAAGCTGATCACAAGACCCTCCTCCTCTTGCATCAGTCTCTGATTTTATCCAAACTTCATTATGGATGTGAAGTTTATTCCTCTGCCTCAGAAGCCCGGCTTCGTATTTTAGATTCCAAACATCATGCTGGTGTTCGTCTCGCCACTGGGGCATTCCGATCTTCCCCGATTTCGAGTTTGTTGGTTGATGCTGGTGTCCTTCCTTTAGACTTGCTCCGCTCTTCCCTTTTGATGAGATGGTATCGCTTATCTCGTCTCCCAGACTCTGTGCCCTTTGTCAAGGTCTCTCAAGATTCTCGGTCACCTATTTTTGCCACTCAGCCATCCTTTCCAAAGCCCTTTGGTTTCAGGGTGCAGTCAGTTATGTCTAGTTTCTCTATTCCTTCTGTGCCGATCGCTCCCCACCGTGTCCCGAGGGTGGGCTACTGGCTTCTCCCCAGGGTGACATTTTGTCGTTTCTTCTCATCCAGTAAGGCCTCCCTTCCTTCTCAGGTTTTATTTTCTCTGTTTTTAGAGCATGCCTCTTCACATGGGGACTCCATACCAGTTTATACTGATGGATCTAAGTCTGATGCGGGTGTGGGCTTTGGTGTGGTGTTTCCCACCTCCTGTCGAGGTGGGAGCCTCCCTGTGACTGCTTCTGTTTTTACGGCTGAGCTGACTGCTATTTTATTTGCCCTTCAGATTCTCTTCACTCTCCCCCACACTGGTTTTACTGTTTTTAGTGACTCATGAAGTGCTCTTTCTGCAATGGAGTCTTTTAATCCCTCTCATCCTTTGGTTTTATCCATTTTAGAGTGGCTTTTCTTTTTAGGGCGTCGTGGACGTCGTGTAGATTTCTGTTGGGTTCCAGCTCATGTAGGAGTGGCAGGGAATGAACGAGCTGATCAGCTGGCCAAGGCGGCAGCGGCTCGTCCCCCTCTTGCACAGTCCCCTTTGTATCGTCTGCCTGCTGCAGATATGCGCTCCTTTATTGCCTTCAGGGTTTGGTGCTGTTGGCAGGAGCATTGGGATGCTGTGGGTGCCAATAAGTTGCACTCGATTTGCCAGAAGGTGGGCTCATTCAGTTATCAGGTCTTCCCTCGTCAATGGGAGACTGCTTTGTACCGCCTCCGCATTGGCCACACCCGTTTCTCTCACGGTTATTTAATGGAGAGGGCTCCTCCTCCATTCTGTGATGACTGTCTGGTTCCCTTGACTGTTCGGCACCTGTTGGTGGAGTGTCCTAGTCTTGAGGATTTGCGGCGTCGGTTCCTCTCTGACCACCAAACGGATGGTGGTGTGTATCCTCTTTCCTCCGTGCTTGGGGAGGATGCCTGTGTCTTGGGAGGGGCAACCCTCTCCTTTGTGAAGGAGGCAGGACTTCTTAAGGATATTTAGAATTTCTCCTTTTTTATTGTGTGACTTATCCTCTGTTTTTTGTTTTCTGCTTTTTACTTCTTTGCTATACGGCGGCATATGACCCTGGCAGTTGCGCCGCCATGATTATTAGAAAAAAAAAAAAATTCCCTTATTCCAAGTCCAATTCTCCTTCCTTCATTCTCCGTTCCCGGTTTTCTGATCATCTCTCCCACCATTCCTCTGCAATACCTATATACACTGATGGTTCAAAAAACCCTGCCGGTGTTGGATTTGCGATTCTCTTTCCTAACACTTCTTATCATTTTAGCCTTCCTGCTTATACAAGTGTTCTAACAGCAGAGTTATATGCCCTTTTGTTTGCATTACGGTATATTTACCGTGCATCCTCTTCCTCATTTGTGATATTCTCTGCTTCATATAGTGCTCTATCCCTTCTCCAGTCACCTTCTGCCTCTCATCCATTAGTCCTTCGTATCCTGGAATGGTTGTTCCGTATCTCCTCTCGTCGTAAAACAGTCCAGTTCTGTTGGGTCCCAGGACATATGGGTATCGCGGGCAATGAACATGCTGATCAGTTGGCTCGCATGGCAGTTAGCAGGGATGTCTCTCCTTCCTTCCTCATTCCAGTTTCTGATCTTCTTCCTGCTCTATCTTCCTTCCTTCAACACCGGTGGCAGTCTTGTTGGGACTCTATCACTAATAATAAAATGCGTGTTGTTAAACCTTCTGTCTCCCCCTGGTCGACCCCCTGCCACCGTAACAGGTGGTGGTAGACCGCTTTAGCTCGTCTCAGAATCAGCCATACTAGCCTTACCCACTCTTATTTGATGTCTGGTGGTCGCCCTCCCCTTTGTACTCGGTGCAATACCATTCTCTCCATACGGCATATTTTCCTTTACACTATACAGCGACGTGTTGCATTTCCTTTTTTGTCTCGCATCCAACGTACCCCTCTTCTTGCAGACTTTCTCCGAGAATCACCATATTTTTCCTTCCGTAATATCATGTCCTTCCTTACCTCTATTGGTCTTCTTTCTGACATCTAATTCCATTCCTTACCTCGGTAGTCCCATGTGTGATATGATATATTTCTTCCATTGACCCATTTCCTACATGACGCCGTGTCTGTGTTCCTGACCCACCAAATGTACACAACTTGTAGCCGATGATCCGGCTTTGTGCTGGATTTTGGCACTAGGTTCCTATTGTTCTTGCTATTGTACATGCAATGGAGAAATGGCACCAATTTACCTATGGCAAGGAGGGTACTGTATATATGGATCACAAGCCTTTGGAATCAATAGTTCAGAAACCTCTAGATAAAGCACCAAAGCGACTGCAGACAATGCTTGTAAGAGTGCTGGCATATGATGTTGTGGTGAAATATTTAAGAGGTAAGGAGATGGTACTTGCTTATACACTAAGCAGAGCATATTTGAATTTTGGAGATAAAGATTTTGGCAAGGAAATTGAAGAGGTAAATGCAGTAGACCATGACTGTAACAATGCCAGGAAATAGACTTGAGGAAGTTAGACAGGAAACTGGAAATAATCTGGCACTACAGAATTTAAGGGATGTGATAATTAATGGCTGGCCAGAAAATAGGTCAAAACTACAGCCAGCTGTGACCCCATATTTCAATTTCAGAGATGAGTTAACTGTTTCAAATGGCTTGATTTTCAGAGGAGAGAGGATAGTTATTCCTAAGAGGATGAGAGCCAAGATTAAGGATGATATTCGTATAGGACATTCAGGTATAGAGGGTTGTTTACGCAGGGCCCGGGAGTATGTGTACTGGCCAAACATGAAAGCTGACATAAAGGAAATGATACAAGCATGTGAAGCATGTAGATCTTATGAGATTTCTAATCTCAGACAACCTCTTCATAGTTATAAGTGTCCAGTGCGGCCTTGGAGTAGAATTGGCATTGACTTGTTTGATCTGGAAGGGAGCCAGTATCTTATAACTGTTTGCTACTATTCCAACTTTTGGGAGATAGACAGAGTATATGACACGAGGTCGAGAACTGTAATTGGGAAAATAAAAGCTTACTGTGCACGTTATGGTATCCCTGATGAGATTGTAAGTGATAATGGGCCTCAGTTTGTCTCCTCAGGGATGAGTAAATTCACTAGGAAGTGGGGCATTCAGCATACCACTATATCCCCTTACAATAGCAAGTCAAATGGTAAAGCAGAATCTGCAGTGAAATCTGCTAAGAAAATGTTGAGGAAAACTTTGAGAACAGGTGAGGATCAATATCTTGCTTTACTTAATATAAGAAATACCCCGACTCAAGGAATGAACACTAGTCCAGTTCAAAGGATGATGTGTGGGAGGACCAAGACAGTGTTGCCAACTAAGGAAGGTTTGTTGAGGCCACGAGTAACTGTGACTGAGGATCTGGATAGATTGAAGGAGTTTCAGCAAAAGCCGGCATATTACTATGACAGGAGTGCCCATGAACTACTAGAGTTACGAGAGGGTGATGTACTTAGGATGAAACCCTTTAAGTTAGGAGTTAAGGAGTGGAAGAAAGCAAGGGTTGTTAGGAGGTTAAAGGATCGGTCGTATGAGGTGAAGACAGATGATGGGGTGGTTTATCATAGACACAGGTGTCACTTAAAGCTAACAAGAGAACCCTCATTCAGTGGTTCATATATCGAAGTGGATGAGGGTAATGTGATCAGAGAGGACGAGAACAGAGAGGACATGCAGAGCCATGATAAAAGTAGCTCTGAGGATGTAAACTCTGATACAGGTCAAGGGAGGCGAAGTAAAGAACAAAATATGAACGGTGAACCACATCCTAAAGCAGTAACGAAAACAAGGTATGGCCGCGTTATTAGGCCTCAGGTCAGGTTTGGTAACAATGTTATGGAGAACACACACTTCTGATGTGTTCATTCTTTATAATAAAAGTATATGTTTTATGGTGATAGGTTTGTTCAGTGTCATTTACCATATGTTTTTAGAAGTGAAATGATTTTGTCCTATATTTTGCATATGCTGTATGATGTCTTTTTTCTGCTTTATGTTTATAGGTTTTTATATTAGTATGTGTAACGTCCCCGTGAGAGTGAACATGTCTTTTAATTTATCTAATTGTCCTCGGGATGGGTGTCTACTAATGGTAAGCATGTATGTGAACACTGTTGGTGATCACTGTGGAACTTTATGATTTAGGTTAGGCAGTCTATTAAAAAAAAAAAAATGTAAAAGGAAGGATGTTAGAATATGAAGCTTCCATAATGTGGTTTGAAATCTAATGGTTCGAAACCAAGTGCTGGTATTCATTGTTTACTTGTTTCGTGATGGTAGGCACGAGCTCAGTTGCTGCTGTACCATAGCCCAATAGACATACCAACTTACAAGGTCTCTCACAACGCCTTATAATCCTGAAGAATATCATAACAACCTGATATGCTGAATAATATGTTAGGTGTACTCATGAAAATTCGTCAGGACCAAGTTGCTATTGCTGGAGACATTGCCAAAATGTACAATTCCTATTTTTATTTCTGAGACAGACCAACATACTCATAGATTTGTGTGGCGTGATATGGAGATTGATAGGGAGCCAGCCCATTATGTCCTAACAACTGTAACATTTGGAGACAAACCTAGTGCCACTATTTCAATGATTGCATTGCGCCGTACTGCAGAAATGTTTCCTACCTCTAAGGCTACTGACATGATTATCAGAAACTCGTATGTAGATGATCTTTTGCAATCTGTACCAAATGTAACGGGAGCTAAAGCTTTGATTCAGGAAGCTGAAAAGATACTTGACATTAGAGTATTTAGGGTGAAACACTGGGTATTATCTGGTGAAACTGATGTTGTGGCAGAAAAAATCAATATCCTGAATACCAATAAGGAGAAAGTTCTTGGCTTAATTTGGGAACCCAAAGAGAATCATTTTACCTTTGAAGTAAAGATCAAATTTTCTCTAAAATATAGGAAGGTACACCTTGGTCCAGATTTGAAGATACCAGATATTGATCACAGTTTGCCTCTTTTCCTTACTAAAAGAAAGGTGCTAAGCCAAACAGCATCGATTTATGATCCACTTGGTTTAGTCATACCTGTTACAGTGCAAGCAAAAATCTTAATGCGTGAACTAGTGTCGCAGGTGAACATTATGAAGGATGGAAAAGAACAGAAATTAGGGTGGGATGATCCCATGCCTGTATGGATGTATAAGAAATGGAGAATGCTTTTCAAAAATTTTGTGTGGATTGATGATGGTGAAGTTTAAGAGATGCATAAAACCTGATATTTCTGTAGGAATGCCAATGTTGGTTATCTTTTCTGATGCTAGTCTTTATTCTTACGGTGCTTGTGCATACGTTAGATGGAAGCTAATCAATGGAGAGTTTTCAAGCAGACTTTTGGCTGCTAGGAATAGAATCGCACCCACTAAACAATTGATAGTCCCAGACTAGATCTCTGTGCTGCTGTTCTTGCATGTAGATTGAGACTTAAGATTGTGGCAGAGATGGATTTCGAAATTAGTTCAGTCATGCATATTGTAGACTCATCTGTTGTAAGAGCTCAGATACAAAAGGAATCCTATGGATTTGGTACTTTTCTAGCCACAAAAATAGCAGAGATTCAGAAAAAAACGGACCCTGGTGAATGGTGGTGGGCACCTACTAATTGTAACCCAGCAGACATGACTACTAAACCATGTTATCCACATGAGCTCCATTCAGACTCAGTATGGCCAAAAGGACCATGGTTTCTCGCTCTACCTATTGAAGGTTGGCCCATTAGCCAGCCTTGTGCTAATGAACTACCGGATAGGATAAATGTGACCATTCATTCTCATGCAGTTGTTGTTAATGACAAGGATAATCTGGATGTAATAGATCTGAGCAAGTTTAGTAGTTACATTAAACTGTTGAAGACTGTTGTCAGAATATTGTTGGCTGCTCAGAATAAGTCTCTTAAAGCAGTACTAGAGGAACCCAATGCATATTTCTTGAATAAGTCAGAAAGGGTATTAATTAAAGGTGCACAGAAATCATTGTGATAACTGGAGAAGTAAATATCAACGACTAGATGACAATGGTCTTGTTGTAGTAGGGCAGAGAATTGCTAACTGGCTGAAGGACAACTGGAACCAAGATAGATCTGTTCTCTTGCCAACCAATCACCTATTTATACGATTATATATTCAGCATCTTCATAAAATCGATCATGCAGGCATCGAGGTTACATTAACTAAACTGCAGTCAAAGTTTTGGGTACCTGGTGCGAGGAGAATAATCAAGTCAGTGAAAGCAAAATGTGTTACTTGTAGAAAACTGGAAAGAGTAATTGCGGGAAAGATCATGGGTCAAATCCCATATGAAAGGTCACAACCTACTCCTCCCTTTTATAGAACTGGAATATATTTATTTGGTCCTTTTCTAGTTAAGGACACAGTTAAACGGAGGACCAAAATGAAAGTATATGGAGTAATATTTAACTGCTTTGTGTGTAGAGCAATTTACCTAGATCTCACAGAGGGTTATGATTGTGAGAGTTTCCTTATAACACTAAGGAGGTTCATATCAGTCAGAGGTTTTCCCAGTGTTATGCATTCAGATGGGGGTACCCAGTTTGTGTTAGCCAACAAGAAACTCAGAGAGATAGTTAGCAAGTGGGATATGAGTAAGGTTTTAGCATTTGGTGCAGGTGAGGGAAGGAAGCGGTCATTTAATAAGTCTTCTGATGCACCTTGGGAAAACGGGTGTAGTGAATCCCTTATTAAGTCAGTGAAGAGATCAGTGGTTTTAGCATTCTCTCCTTTGGTGAGCTACAGACTGTTCTGTCTGAGGTGGCCAATTGGTTGAATGAAAGGCCTATTGGCATCAAACCTGGGTCTGACCCTTACCTGGGAACATACTCGTACTTGTGCCCCAGTGGTTCCTATGCCGGGAATCGAACCCGGGCCTCCTTATTCTTGGTAGGGCAACGAATAAAGTCCCAATTGGGTTAGGACAAAGACTAGAGATCAAAGAAAGAGACTACAAATGATTGAAAAGTTGTCTCATCATTTTGGAAAAGATGGAACCGTGGTTATTTTCCAACGCTGATTGTTCGACAGAAATGGCACTCTGAGTACAGGAATATGAGACCAGGGGACATTGTCTTAATTCAGGATAGTAATGCTGTAAGGGGAAAATGGAGGATGGCACAAGTAGTGACAGCTGAGCCAGGTCGCGATGGTAAAGTTAGGGATGTTACAGTGCGGTACAAGACTCAGAGTCCAGGTAGCACATACAAAGGTCACAGTGATTAAGTGGTAGAGCGTTCTGTTCATCGTTAGTGGTGATTTTGCCAATTGAAGAGTAGGATGGAGCTAGACAGGATACCTAAATTGTGGTGGGGGAGTGTATTTGGAATTTTTTATTATTAACGTATTCATTTTCCTCATTTGTTGTGCTTGTTTGAAGATATGCTTGTTGCTTGGTTTAGATATTGTTATATGTGTTTAGTTAAATTTGTATACATTTACTTGTAGTTCTTTGTGCTTCAAAAACATCGTTGTATATTATCGTATGGATTATATACCAGAGTATGCACTGTTCATATAAAAATTACTATACAAAAATGGTGTATACGCTTTTTGTGTCTCCATTGTTTCTCGAGAATTATGGGTACTGCTTCCAGCTCTTTGGTTCGATTTGAGTGATGTCTGGGGCAGTCTTAGATCGGTGCTGATCAGTGACTGTTTGGATTCGGAGAGCACCCATTTCTCACTATTCACCACTCATCATTTGGGAGGCAACGTTGTGAGTACTTTATTCATGATGACATGCACTCATCATATTCATTATTCATTTTATATTGTGATCTGTTGCAACAGACGTTAGTTTATTAAATGAATGTGTTCCCTATCCCCATCTTTGTTACGGCACTGTCTTATCATATTGTGATCTGTTGCAACAGACATTAGTTTATTAAATGAATGTGTTCCTTATCCCCAGCTGTGTTACGGCATTGTGTTGTTATAACTTATCCACTTCGTATAGTCATTATGTTTCATGTGATTATGACCTTGGTGTATTGAGCTGTAATATAAACCTTTTTCTCAGGTCGAAACCCCACTATCGTATTAAATACATGGTTTTACGACATGCTGCTTTGATTGACAATTTTAATTCATTGTATTATAATATTTCGATGTGACCCGAAAATTAATGAAGGAAGAGGTAGGTGTAAAAGGAGTTGGGGGGGGGGGGAGGAAGGGAGAGTTTAAGTAACATCAGCCCGAAATGAAACAGAGAGAGGGAGAGAGAGACCCATCCACCCACCCACCCACACACACAAAGATATGCAGACAAAAAACAAACCTACGTAACCCTTATAACACAAAAACAGAAGTCAGAATCACCTCAGTGGGCTTCCGTACGCATTGGGTATATGGTAAGATGGTGAAGGAAGCAAACTTCTAGTGTAACTCCTCGTTTACTGAATCTCCTTTTTATGTTTTCTCTTATAACGTTTGGTTGCGACTAAAAAAAGAGAGAGAGAGAGAGAGAGAGAGAGAGAGAGAGAGAGGGAGAGAGAGGGAGAGAGACGGAGAAACAGAAACGAGAGAGAGAGAGAGAGAGAGAGAGAGAGAGAGAGAGAGGGAGGGAGAGATGAGGTAACAAGAGCCGGAAATGAGAGAGAGAGAGAGAGAGAGAGTGACTGTGGTTAACTCTCTTTTACTTAATTTTTTCGTATTACTTTCTTTTATAATTTTTGGAAGTGACTAGAAAATTAAGAGAGAGATACATGTATCAGAAGGAAATGAAAGAGAGAAAGAGAGAGAGAAGAGAGAGAGAGAGAGAAACTACGTTATTCACATAACAGTAAAACAAGATAAAATCGCGTCTGTGAATTTACGTAAACATTGTCTGGGCATATGGTTAGACGGTGAAGGAAGCAGGTATATTGTGTAACTATTCTTTTCCTTAATTTCCTTTTTATGATTAATTTATAACCTTTGGACGCAACTTAAAAATTACACACACACACACACACACACACACACACACACACACACACACACACACACACACACACACACACACACAGGGATTCAATCTAGGTGGACGTGTGACACCGGCGCTCCGTACCAAATCATCACGGCCAGTGGCATTACCTAAATATCTTTGTATGAGTCAAGCTCAGTACCAGGTTAGACTAAATGATTGTTCATTATTAAAAGGAAGAAAATAATAAGTTTAAACAAGACTTGTACAAACAGGAAATAGAACCAAGACGAAAGAATACGCTGAGTCATCTCTGGGGTTTAGACTACAACAACACGGAGATTGTAAGTACATGCTTTGAACTTTAAGTATTGCAAAATGGATATATACTTCAGCAAAACAAATTTGGAAAAGAAAAGGGATAAAGGTAAAAAGCAAAATGATGATTTCTACCAAGAACTGGTTGAAGTAGAGACCCACAATAGACTGGCTGAACGTGTAAACAAACTAGATATGGCTTTCAAAAATGAAATTGATGAAATAAAGAAGCAGATGCACTTGGAAAAGGAAGAAATAGAAAAACTAGAAAGGGAGGCCAATAAGAAAGACACAACCATCAGTGAACTAACAGTGGAATTGAGAACACTTGGGAAGAAAATGAGTGAAATGGCAAGTACTGTAGTCAATCACGAGAGTGTTATGGAAGAGTTCAAAAATGACACAGAGACAATTAGGCAAGTTAGCAGTCTTATTGACCAGAGCAGTGATATTGAGGAGAAGATAACACAAGTGAATGAAGCTGTGCAAAGCTACAAAAATGATGAAGAAACCACGTATGCTGAAATGGTGAAAGTAAAGAAAGACTTAGAAACAAGGGTGGAGGAAAAAAGCATTAAAAAGGAAGTGAAAAGAATAATCCAAAACAATCCAAAGTTAGTAAGAGATTCAGTAGAAATAAATAAATCAATAGTAATCACTGGTATAGATGAGGAAGAGGTTAAAAACAAGATCACTATATCAATCAATCAATCATTTCCTGTGGCACCCTCGGGGATGCATAGGGCCTCGATGAACTCACACCACCACATCCTATCTTGTGCTAACTCCTCAAGATCTCCCCAACACTCATCTCCAGCTTCCCGTCTCATTGTCCTCACCCACGTCTCTTTTGGCCTTCCTCTACCTTTCCTACCAAGTGCCACCCACCCTGGTGTACCTCGTACTATTCCCTGTCTCCTATACACATGTCCTAGCCACTTCCATCGTGAGAATCTAACATATTCATCGATCGGCTGCACTCCCGTTATTTCTCTAATTCTACTATTTTGTATCCTTTCCCACCACTTAACTCCTAATATTCTTCTAAGTGCTTTATTTTCAAACACCAAGAATTTATTTTCCATAGTCACTGTGCTGTACCAAAACTCGTGTCCATAAATTAAGATACTCCTAACCATTACCTTATAAAGTTTGATTTTTGTATGCACAGAAAAATTTTTATTATTCCAAATATTTTTAAGCATTCCCATTGCCTGATTAGCCTTCTTTAACCTTTCCTCGAATTCAAAGTTCAAAGAACTATCCTTGGCTAAATAAGTACCTAAATATTTAAACCTATCAACTTGCTTTACAACCATACCTCCAATTACACATTCCTGCGCATTTTCCATATTCATATTGATTATTTCAGTTTTTCCACAATTAATAACCAAACCCACCTTGCGACCTTCACTCACCAAACAGTCCAACACTCTCTGCATCTCTTCTGGCCCATCACAAATCAAAACTATATCATCTGCATAATCTAAATCCAAAAGTTTCCTGTTCTCTCCCCAAAGTATACCTGCACCGGTTTCTGTTCCAACGCGTTTCATAATGTAATCAATGACCAATATAAATAGTAAAGGCGATAGAACACCACCTTGAATTACTCCGGACTTGACTTCAAACGAATCACTCAGACAACCATCAACCATCACTTTACAAAATGTGTCCTCATGCATGTTCATAATGACCCTCACAAACTCCTCTGGTATTCCATAATGTCTCATGATCTTCCCCATAGTCTCTCTCGAAACACTATCAAAAGCCTTTTCAAAATCAACAAAACAAAGACTTAACGGTACTCTCATTTCATTAACTTGCTGCATCAAATGCCTAACTATAAAGATCTGATCATTGCAACCACGTCCCTTTCTAAAACCAGCCTGTTCATCCCTCAGAATACCCTCAACCACCGGCTCCAACCTATTTAACAACACTCTACTGAAAACTTTCAAAGCTATCAGTGACAAAGAGATTCCCCTCCAATTACCACATTCACTCAAGTCTCCCTTCTTCGGAACTTTAACAATTACACCATTCTTCCAAACTGATGGTAGTAACCCCGTCACCCATATCTTATTGAATAGCTTGGTCAAGATCATTATTAATCTATCCTCCTCCACTTTAAACATTTCCGGAAATAAACCATCCTCCCCTGGTGCCTTATTATTCTTTAACTGTTTTACTGCTTTCTCCACTTCTGCAAGCCTCAACTCTCCTGTTTCTATATTTAAATCTTCCTGAGCAGACGGTATATCCTCTTCTGGTGGTACTGGTCTATTAAGAACTGTCTCAAAATGCTCTTTCCATCTATTTTTAATATCTCCATCTTTGGTCAATAAATTTCCTTCCCTGTCTCTAACTGGTATTTCCTTGCGTTTACCTGCATTACCACTCAGTTCTCTAATCGATTCATATGCTATTCTTTGACTCTGTCCATCATTTTTGTTTATTAAGATTTCAGTCTCTGCAACCTTTTCATCCACACATCTTTTATCTCTCCTAGCTAATCTTCTTACTTCTGAATTCAAACTCCAGTACGCAGCTCTTGCTAATTCAATCTCTCGTTCATCAACACATTGCATCTCACTCCTCAAGTTAACCTCACCTCTCTTTTTTTTTATCATATCCCACGTTTCCTCTGATATCCATTTCTTTTTCCTGAATCTTTGTCTCCTTCCAATCGTACATTCAGCAGTCTCATGCAAAACTTTGTTCACATCCTCCCACATCTCATCTACACTTCTCTCCCCCTCTTCCAACGTTTCCAACACCAAAAACCTATTTCTGCATTCTAATCTGAATTCCTCCTTTTCTTCTCCTTCCCTTCTAAGCTTAACAATATCGTATCTACCAACACCAGATTTTTCCTTCTTCTGATGTTTAAGTTTAAACCTTATTTTGCAATGCTGAGTTGATGGTCACTACCAATATCCGCTCCCCGTTTAACATGAACATCTAGCAGAGAACTTCTATGCCTCCTACTGATAGCGATGTGATCAATCTGATTTTTATATTTTCCACACGGCGACACCCAAGTTGTCTTGTGTATATTGCAATGCTGAAAGAGTGTGCCCCCGATGACTAAGTCATTTGCTAGACAGAAGCTTCCAAACCTCACTCCGTTTTCACTCATCCTACTACCAACTCCCATCTTACCCATACATGCCTCAAATCCTTCATTTGAACAGCCCATTACTGCAATAAAGTCTCCAACGAAGATCAAAACATCATGTCTAGGTACCCTTCCTACTCCTTCTTGCAACTTTTCATAAAATGTCTTTCCTTTCATCGAGTGCATCATTAGTAGGTGCATAACACACAAATATATATATATATATATATATATATATATATATATATATATATATTTAGTACCAGTTTAAGGATATTATTTCGAATTTGACTTCACCCAATTACAGGCCTTAGGATTTGTTTACGGTGGAAATTGTTCTTTAAATCATGCAAAAAAGGGTTATTACCAGTACTGAAAAAAAAAAAAAGTGGGTTTGCACAGTACAGGAGTGGATGGGCAGTCCTGGTCCTCACGCACTTTGAAATTGCGCACTATGAATACATAATCTTGCGAGAAAAATTACATATGGGTGGTAACCCCTCATACCTTGACATTTTTTTTACCCTTAGAGACATAATAAAGGGAAAATTTTCATATACTGCATATGTAGCTACAATAACAAAAATATTTTTAGTCACCTTAACAACAGTAGACAACAGGCCTGATGGACGTAAATAACAGGGGTTCCGAGGCACTGCAACACATTTAGAGTACCCCCGCTGCACCACCCCCCACACCGCGCATGTTTAACAGTTGCCAGTGTTGTATTATTCCAGGCTTTGATGAAGAAATTTACGGCCTTTCGAATGTTATGTTTCTCCCAGAATGCAGCAAGTCATTATGGTGGGGGTTGCAGATATGCCAGGTGAAGCAAGTGGGACTGTGGAGGTGGAGGCGGCTGGTGAGTCAGAGGTGGGGCAGTGGAGGTGGAGGGAACGGTGGCGGGCGAGTCAGGGAAGGTGGTGAGGGGAGGATCCTCCATCTCCTCGCTACTGCTCACATTTTTGGCAATTTCCTTCATCTCTCCTTGTTTGTCTGCTTCATGCCCCATCTTGTTATGGATGTATTTGCTGTATAACAACTTGGCATTCGCGAAATAACTGCCATTCAAGCGAATCCAAACTTTATTAAAGAAACTGGCTTCCTGTTCTGAGTTACCGTTATTGTCGAAAATGGTATTGTTCAACTCATTATTGGCGAGATCTTACTGTAGACTCCTCTTGAGCACCTTCCTCAAGAGACTCTAAGTCACGATGGGCACGTTGTGCTGGAAGGGGGATCGCTTAGTCTGGGAAAATAGCAGTTTTGGGCCACTCCTTGCCTCTACCTCGCGGATTGTGCGCTAAACTCGCGCAGTGAAGGTCTTTTGGTTATTATTTTTGGTCACTCGCATACTATGCGATTCGCATACTGTGAATTCGCGTACTGTGTGAGCTCACTGTACTATGACTGAACTAAACAAAAAAAAATTCCCTGATTTACTGTACTTATTGTCGTCTTGAAACTAATATCTGTTTTATTCTTTCAGATAATCTAACACTGTAATTCTCCTACAGGTATAGAACAGTACGGAACCACACATACCACGCAGCCAGCACGTCCTTAAGAGGATGGTGGACAGCTTCTCCATTTGTCACACAGAACCTACACTGTACATTATTTTTCTTGGTGGTAAAACCTATGTAGTGTTTTGTTTTTCACAGTGCTCCCAGGGTTTCTCGTTAATTGTTTGTAGTCTTTATATTTTCTTTTGTACTATAAGAGGAGCAATGGATCTGGCTACTGAAATGAACACGCTGCTGAATGTGCTGATGGTTGTTGGTTGTCTACTATCCTTATCGATCCCCTGTTAACTTTCAGTATACCGTTAAGTTCCCCTATGGCATTTTATTTTTCTCTAATTAGTTGCCTTAATTAATTTCTCTGATTAATTACTTTCTTTTTATCACATAGAGCTCTTCTGCAGAAGGTGGAATCCAAAGCTTTTCACCTCATCAACTCTTTAAGATAGCAATGTAATTTTTCTGTAAGACGCAATATATAAATTAAACAATTACTCTGTGTATTAATTTAAAACATACCTATATTCATTAGTGTCCAATCTTGTGCAGACTATTGATGTATTGCACCTTATAGTCACAGCAAGTTTCATGGGTTCCGTTCACCATTAACTATAACTTAACTATACTGATGTAGTTACAGTACTGTATGCAGTATATGAATCTTGCAGGACATTTATATAGTTTGCACATTATTGGAAATTAACCCGTTGATGATTTTGAGGCATCTTGACAGTTTATTTTATCAATCATTAGACAAGTTTATACGACTTAAATTAGGAAGGCTCTCTAGAAATCAAATGGATAAAAATAATTTACATTCAATCCCTAGATCCCACAAGTTCTTTCCAAGCTGAATAAATTAGAGTCTATGAGTTAATCGACTTATAAGCTAACAATGCTTTGATGATTGAAGATTTTGACAATTTATTGTTGCTAAGTTATTACTTTTATTCAGCATAGGAAGAACTTGTTGGAGTTAGGGAGTGAATGTATATTTTTATGCATTTGGTTTCTAGAAAGCCTTCCTAATTTCCATGCATATGATTTATTCCACCAGATATTACTGTGTATTTCGCGTGAATTTCAACATTATTACACGTGCTTAGATTCTCGTAAAACGAACTATCAAAAAAGATCAAATATCCACATCTTTTAGACATCTCCAGTCCACATCTCTTCCACGTGCAAAATGACATTTGCCTACTGGGACACTCCTTCTTTTGCCCTCTCATTCTCACCTACTTCTGCTCATATACCCCATCCATACTCTCATTCTCTCACACTCTCACCTTCCCATTTAGTGTCAGTTAATCCACATCCACTTTTGCACCGTCAAGCACCTGGACAATCTCTCTTTCTTTCACCTCATCATGGGGAGCGTGGTAGCTCGGTGGTAGAGTGTCGGGCTCGTAATCGTGAGGTTGCGAGTTTGCGCACTGCACAGTAGCTGCTGTGCTGGAAGGGGTAGCGCTTTCCTGTAACCCTAGCAGGGCTATATGATCTGATGAGGTCTAGCTCAGGGATTAATCCCCCTTCACCTCATCATTTGCACCCCTAACATTCCATGTAGCTATCCGTACCAAGTACTTTGTTCGGTCCTTATTTGTCACCTTTTGGTCAGTCCTGGTCCGAGGCTTCTTGTTTGTATTCTTAGTTGTTTTCTGAGGGGCACTAACTCTCCGCCAACCCACGTCGTGTCACATAGGGAACACGTGTTGGTTGATTATAAAGTTACCACCCAGGTTTGTAAATGCTTTCTGGATTACAGTAAATCATTCGGCTTGCCACTCGCTTTCAGTTATCGAAACTGAACGTCAAAAACATTGTACAGTTAAACAGAATACCTATTTTTTTACATGTATAGTGGTTGTAATATGCTATGAACCAATGTGGCAAAGGATTGTTAAGAATGCGAGCATGATAAAGTGAAAGAATATGTTGATATACTAAAATATGGTATTTTATGTCCTCTATGCCATACATCTCAAAAGTTTGATTAAATAAAGTTTAAAAGGGTACAAAAAAAAAAGTTTGAAAACAGTTAAAAGGGTGCTTGAAAAAGTTTGAAAAATAAAATGCAGTATAGTGCCACAAGGGGCGACCCGACACCCCCACAAGGAGCCCAGAGAGGAGCAACGACAGCGCGCCAGGACTCGGGGCAACACGACGTAAATTCACCCAAGCCACACGCCCCTATGACCTGGAACTCGCCCGCCGCCACCATAGCAGGAATACCATACTGCCTTCCAGGCGAGCCTTCCCCATCCAACATCGGGGTGTTGTTCCTCCAGCTCCTGCCAGCACCCCTGAGATGGCCTGTAGCCGCTCAACCCTCCTGAAGGAGACGGCCTGTAGCCGCTCCCGCCTTCGTCAGAAGACGGCCTGCAGCCGCTCTGAAGGTGCCCTTCTCGAGACAGCCTGTAGCCGCTCAACCCTCCTGAAGGAGACGGCCTGTAGCCGCTCTTTGGGAAATCAGGAAACTGCCTGCAGCCGCTCCTGCCTTCATCAGGAGATGGTCTGTAGTTGCTCTTCAGAGCCCTCCCCGAGACAGCCTGTAGCCACTCAACCCTCCTGAAGGAGACGGCCTGCAACCGCTCTGAGGGACATCAGGAGACGGCCTGTAACCACTCTGAAGGTGTCCTTTCCGAGACAGCCTGTAGCCACTCAACCCTCCTGAAGAAGATGGCCTGCAGCAGCTCTGAGGGACATCAGGAGACGGCCTGCAGCCGCTCCAGCCTTCGTCAGGAGATGGCCTGTAGCCGCTACGAAGGTGCCTTTGGGTCTGTTGGTAGCTGCTCCCTTCCCCAGGCCATGGCCAGTAACCACGCCTCTAGAAGGCCACGGCCTAGCCGGGCCCCACGGCAGGAAACGGCCTATAGCTGCTCCTCCGTCAGGAGCTGACCTCTGTTCTCCCATCCACGACTCGGAGGGAGTCCCCAGCCTGGAGGAGTACTGGAAAGGCCCCGTGACTTCCCCCGGCCTCTTCTTCCTGCAACCGACTTTGGAGAAGACCCACCTGATGGACCCCAACATAGACCAGTGCTGCAGCCCCTTCCTGATGGCGCCGCTGAGCACTGGGGACCGCAGCCCTTGGGAACCCCAGACTGTTCTCAGAACCCCCGGGCGGGATCTCCCCACACCCCGACACCGGAGATCTTCGTCCTCCATCAGGCGCCTGAGCGAGATATTCAGTCAGTTATTTGGCCCCAGCCCTGAGGGTCGTACTCCTGCCCCCAGCCCTGAGAGCGCTAGGCCCTTCGCCAACCGCAGCCCTGGACGAGAGAGAGGACACCCCTGCGCGTGATCCCATGGCCTCTGGATGCAAAGGCCTCCGGCGGAACCCAGCCCCATCAGTAGTAAGGCTGACGCCCCTACCGCCCTTGTACCTGACCACCACAATGCCCAGATCAGAAAGGAGTAACAGTGACAGCACAGTGTCCATGACTCAGTGACATGAAGGCAGAGCAGTGAACTAACCTCATAACGGAAGTCAGTAAGAAAGCACCGGTGGTGATATCAAAGTGGTGGAGTGAGCAAAAGTGACTGCAACCGTGAACGCAGCCACACAGTCTATTATAGTGAATACGCTACCATCAGATAACACTTCCTATTACTAAAACCGTACACAGACCCTAGTGCTAAAGTAACACTTACCAGCAGTGAAACAATACCAGCTATTCCACGAGTATATAAAACTTATTCTTCCTATAGCTAATAATACCGAAACCTCTGCCCCAAGTGCTGTTCATGTTGACCTGAGCAGTATCCTGCGTGATACAGATAACCTACATCTAAACGTAAGAGTTGTAATTGTCCAGTGTACCTGTATCTGTGGCATCTACCCGTTCCACTGTACAACTTAATAATACACATGTAAGGTTCTTGCCTTGAGTTTTTGTGTCTGCCTCTCTCCTATTTGTCTAAGCTCCGGTCTAGAAAGAAATCCCAGCTACAATCTTAAAGCGAATGCTATTACCGTAACAACATAACAATGTTTTTCTATCTGAAGATACTTTAAATGAAGTCATAAAAGAGCCTATTCGTAACGTAAAAAATCCAAACAATTTCCATTATCAGTGTTCCTTGAACCTGCACTTATTGTAGCTGTCATGCCCTATACGTCTACGGAGATGAAAAAATTTATAAAAAGTAATTCATTGCATTTCTCGGTTTTGAAGTGATTTATAATTTCTCGAAAAAATTCTTAGGAAAAAGTCAAAAGCTCATTAATATTTTCTCAAGTGGAATATCAGTTCTGACAGTCTATATCTTATGAAATGTTTATCGGGTAATAAGGGATTTCACAATGTGATTTTTTTTTTTTTTTTACATTCATTTAGGAAGCTTGATGTGAATTTCTCACGCTAATAAATGTCTTTTGAGTTTTGGAAATAACTGGGAGTGTCTTTTTATGAAGGTTGAGTACATTTGGGGAAGTCACATATTTAGCGATTTCTACCAAATTATGATTTAGCCATCGCTCCAATAGAGTATCAGCAGTAACTAATTCACAGTTGGAACTAGTTTCCATTTAAGTCACAGTTATTATGAGTAAAAAGAAAAGGAAGCACTCATCGGAAATTAAAACTCAAGCTAACGTCAACACGGCCGTCACATTGACGCTACTTCAACATGATATTTTTCAGATCTATCAGAAACAATAAATCATCGTACACGAGGAAACATGTGTTGTTTATAAATTGTACTAGTGTTTATTTTTCTTAATATTAATAATAATAATCTGATAACCAATACCTAAGCAATTTGCACTTGAAGGATTTATTGACTTTCGTAGTGATTTTAAATTGAAAATACGGATAACGATCTCTAATGAATCGTCATGCTGCGTGAACCATCCATTTCAAAATTTGATTGGAGGCTCAAAATGCAACTTTAAAGGCCTAGTTATGCATATTAAAATTATATGTTTATCTCTAGATTTCCAAGTTTTGAACACATCTCTAGTCAAGTGATTATCCGTGAGTCAATTTCATCCTGCATGTTGCCTCATTCAGACTTGTTAATCATTTTTCTTATACGGAATTCTATATCACTCAGAAATGTTTTCTGAATTGTTAATACTATAGGGATTGTTTCCCAGCTAATTTAGAATACATTTGTGGAAGTTGAATATTTGATGTTTTTGCAACAATTGTGTGGTATTCAAGATCATTCACGTATATAGTTCTGAATTAATCTTAAAGCGAATGCTATTACAATCTTTTTCTATCTGAAGATATGATTTTAAATGAAGAAAGTCATAAATGAGCCTATTCGTAACGAAAAAAATCCAAACAATCTCCATTATCAGTGTTTCTTGAACCTGCACTTATTGTAGCTGTCATGCTCTATTCTACGGAGATCAGGAAGAAATTTATAAATAGTAATTCATTGTATATCTCGGGTTTGAAGTGGTTTATATTTTCTCGAATAAAACCTTAGGAGAGAGTCAAACGCTCATCAATATTCTTTCCCAATTGTAATCACAGTTCTGACAGATTATGCCTAAGGAAATGTTGCTTATCGTGCATCACGGACTTTCACAATGTGAAGATATTCATATGTATATTTTTTTTCTTATTCAATTTGGATGCTGGCAATATTTTAAAGTGCTTCTACAGCAGATAAAAAAAAAATTGTCATTCGAAGTTTGTCGCTGTTTCGGTGACCCCTACTTAAACTCAAACCTATTGTTGTTAAAAATTTCTAGTGCCAAATCTCTTTACAGGTTAATTGATTTTTTGTTATACATTTGAAAAATGTGATTTTCTCCCCCTAATATATGTTTTCTGAGTTTTGGAAATAACAGGGAGTTTCTTGCAATCAATGTTGAGTACATTTGCGCGTTGCATATTTAGCGATATCTTCAAAATTAAGATTAAAAAGAACTTCACTCCAATAGAGTATCAGAAGTAACTAATTCATAGTTGGAACTTCTTTCTATTTGTGAAATCACAGGTATTATAAGGAAAAAGAAAAACCAACATGCTACCTTAAAAACCTAGTTATACAGATTAAAATAATATCTGTTTATCTCTTGATTTCCAAGTTTTGAACAAGTCTCTAGTCAAGTGATTATCAGTGAGTCGATTTCATCTTTCATGTTGCCTCATTCAGACTTGTTACTCATTTTCCTTATACGAATTTCTCTATCACTCAGAGTTGTTTTCTGAATTGTACATAGTATAGGGATTGTTTCCCAGCTAGTCTAGAGTACATTTGTGGAAGTTGTATATTTGATGTTTTTGCCATAAATTGTGAGGTTTTTAGGATCACTCAATTATATAATTGTGAATTAATCTTAAAGTGAATGACTGTTACGGTAACGTAACAAACATGACAATGTTTTTCTATCTGAAGATACGACTTTAAATGAAGAAAGTCCAAAATGAGCCTATTAGTAACTTAAAAAATCCAATGTCCATTATCAGTGTTCCTTGAACCTGCACTTATTGTAGCTGTCTTGCTCTGTACGTCTACGGAGATGAAAAAATTTATAAATAGTAATTCATTGTATTTCTCGGTTTTCAAGTGATTTATTTCTCGAAAAAATTCTTCGGAGAGTGGAATAATAGTTCAGACAGATTATATCTTAAGAAATGTGGTTTTTCGTGTATCACAAAATGATGATATTCATGATTTTTTTTTTATGCAATTTGGAAGCTAGCAATATTTTTAAAGTGCTTCTGCAGCAAATAAAAAATTGTCATTCGAAGTTTGTCGTTGTTTCGGTGACCCCTCCTTCAATTCAAGCCTGTTGTTGTTAAAAACTTCTCGCCAAATCTCTACGTGTTAATTGATTTTTTGTTATTCATTTCAAAAATGTGATTTTCTCTCCCAAATATGTTGTCTGAATTTTGCAAATAACTGGGAGTTTCCTGCAATCAATGTTGAGTACATTTGGGGAAGTCACATATTTAACGATTTCTTCCAAATTAATATTATAAAGGACTTCATCTCAATAGAGTATCAGCCGTAACTAATTCACAGTTGGAACATTTCTATTCGTGAAATCACAGGTATTATGAGTAAAAAGAAAAGCCAGCACTCACCGGAAATTAAACCTCAAGCTAACGTCAACCCGGCCGACAAAACAGTTCACATTGACGCTAATTCATGATATTTTTTATATCTATCAGAAACTAAATCTGCGTACATGAGGAACCAATTATTGTTTATAAATTGAACGACCACGTGTGTATTTTTCGTAATATTATTAGTAATAATATATATCTGATAACCAATACGTAAACAATTTGCATTTGACGGATTTATTGACTTTCGTAGTGATTTTAAATTGTAAATACTGATAAAGATCTCACATGAATCGTCATACTGCGTGAACACTCAATTTTAAAATTTGATCAAGAGGCTCAAAATGCCACTTTAAAGGCCTAGTCATGCAGATTGAAATAATATTTGTTTATCTGTAGATTTCCAAGTTTTGAACACGTCTCTAGTCAAGTGATTATCATGTTGCCTCATTCAGACGTTTCTCATTTTTCTTATACGGAATTATATATAACTCAGAAACGTTTTCTGAATTGTAGATCCTATAAGGTTTGTTTCCCAGCTAATTTGGAGTACATTTATGGAAGTAGCATGTTTGTTGTTTTTTCCATCAATTGTGCGATTTTTAGGATCATTCAAGTATATAGTACTGAATTATTTTTAAAATGAATGGTATTACGGTAACGAAAAACATGGCAATGATTTTTCATGTAAAGTTACGACTTTAAATTTAGTCATAAATGAACCTCATGGTAACATAAAATATCCAACCAATCTCCATTATTCAGTGTTTTTTCTACCTGCACTGATAAAAAATTATAAATGGTAATTCGTTGTATATCTCGGTTTTAAAGTGGTTTATATGTTCTCGAATAAATTCTTAGAACAGTCAATATTCTTTCCAACGTGGAATCACAGCTCTGACAGATTATATCTAAGGAAACGTGGCTTCTCGTGTATGACGGACTTTCACAATGTGAAGATATTCTTTTTTTTTTTTTTTTTTACAATCAAGAAGCTTAATCATGAAGGGATTGAGACTGCTCAAGGGAGTGGAACCTAGAGCATGGACGAAAACGAATTCAGCATTATTTACATTTATATCACGGGGCAGACGAGTCTGGGGCCGTTCTGTCAGTCCGTGGTTCAGTCGGGGGTCGGTCAGGACCACCTCCCCCTCTTAAGGGGGAGAGGCAGTAGGGGCGTCCGCCATAGTACCACTCCGCCCTAACGGGGGAAGTGTGAAGGAGGAGAGAAAACAAGCAAGGGCCAATCAACCTGGGACCAAACACCTATGAGGTTGCCCTCTCAAACCACTCCAGGGAGGCCCGACCGTGTCAATTCACGCCCCAGAGCGATCGGTGGGGGGGACCCTCCATGGGCAATAAGCAAAGGTAAAAGTATAGTATAACAGACACCTACTGTTCTAACAAAAAGGAAGAGGAGGAAAATGAGTACTAACTATCCTATCGACCACCAGAAGGGTGAAAAAAAAGAACTAAGGCCAGTGAGGCAACCCTAAAAGCTAGAGAAGAGCTCGGCACACGTCCGCTCTCTTCACAACCATGCATCATTTTTTTTTTTTTTTTTTTTTTGCCATCACCCTCAAGGGGCATTAGGCCAGCAAGAATCGATAATCATGAAAGTCAAAATAACGAGATGAAATATTTGCATCTATTTCATACCAATATTAAGTTATTATTCATCATTATGAAACATAATAAGTAATAAAGAATACATCAGTATACATGATTAGTACCAGGACAAATACTTCCATCTATACATCATATGTAGACTCATTACTCTTCTACTACAAAATAATCACTTATCAAATTTATATATATATATATATATATATATATATATATATAAAGAACAATTTCAAATTTGTCCTGAACAAAAGAAAAAAAAAATCAAAAGTATTGACGTATTTACATATGTACAAAAACCATATCCCTATATACAAAAAAAAAAAAAGATATAAATAAGGAAACCACAACCAAGTTCACAAAATAAATCACAACTCTGAGTAATCTGGTCTCTTTCAGGAAAGTCATCAATTTATGTCACACCAACGTCCCCATCACCCAAGACAGAATCAAGTGTGAAAGGGAGCGCATTTGTCCTACAGTAGGCAGCCAGAGAAGTACGTTCCCCAGCATACCTACTGCAGTACAAAAGGATGGGACTAATAGATAACACCGGTTCACAGGTGGTACAACGTGGTGGAAATTAATATATGGTAACATATGTCTTATTAGGGTGGAATTCATGTGCAGGAGGGCTAGAGCGACCTCCTCCCGTCTGTTTCCTCGGGAGGAATTGGACCAGTCACATATGGTCCTTTTGACAGATGGAATTGCTAGGTCGGTCCACTGACTTTGCCACAGAAGATTAATTGATTTCTTTCCGAAAGCAAGACTAGACTGTATAATTGTTCCTTTGTACAAAGGAAAAGGAGAGAGAGAAGTATGTGGTAACCATAGGGGTATTTGCCTTCTTAGTGTGACTGGAAAAATATATGGTAGAATACTCATTGATAGGGTTAGGCATATAACAGAGAAGCTAGTTGGAGGAGAACAAGGGGGCTTTAGGAAGGGAAAAGGGTGTGTAGATCAGATATTTCTTTTAAGATGTTTAGTGGAGAAATATCTAGAGAAGGGAAAGAAAGTGTATGCTGCCTTCATGGACTTGGAGAAAGCTTATGACAGAATAGATAGCCAAGGTATGTGGAAGGTACTGAGAGTATATAGAGTGGAGGGGAAATTGTTGGGTGCTGTGAAGAGTATGTACGAAGGAGCTAGGGCTACGGTGCGAGTGGATGGTGAGCTGAATGAGTTCTTTGATCTCAATGTGGGACTGAAACAGGGTTGTGATGTCTCCATGGCTGTTTAATATACACATGGATGGGGCTGTAAAGGAGGTGCAAGGTAGGGCAGTGGATGTGGGAGTGGCTCTAATGAATGAGGGTGAGATTTGGAAGATTCCGGTGTTGTTGTTTGCTGATCATACAGTATTGCTGAATGAAGATGAATGGGAGTTGGTTTGGTGAATGAATTTGGGACAGTGTGTAGGAAGAGGAATCAGAAAGTTAATGTAAACAAGAGTAAAGTTATGATGTTTGAGAGAAATGAAATCACAGAATACATGGTGAGGTTGGATGGCGAGGATATGGAGAATGTGAGTGCATTCAAGTACTTGGGTAGTGTGATGAGTAAGGATGGAACTTTGGGGGATGAAGTGCGTGAAAAGGTATAGCAGGGAAGGAAGGTTGTTGGTTCACTGAAAGCAGTGATGAGAAATGGGGAGGTGAGTATGGAAGTTAAGAAGTGACTGCATGATAGTATTGTGATCCTTACCCTGACATATGGAAGCAAGGCATGGCCCTTGTTAAAGGGGAGCAAGTCATGAGTGAGCAGTGGAAATGAGTTACTTGAGAGGAGCATGTGGAGTGACATGGAGGGACAGGTTGACGAATGAAGAAGTGAAGGAACGTTGTGGGGTGGATGTGGATGTGATTGAGATTAGGAGAAATACAGAGGTGGTTTGGACATGTGGAGAGAATGGAGAACGAAAGACTGACTAAGAGGGTGATGTCGGTGAGGTGGAGAGAGGGAGAGGGAGGGGAAGACCGAGGATGAGGTGGAGGGATGGAGTTGAGAGGTATATGAGGGAGGTAGGAGAGCGTAGTCAAATGGTGGGTTACAGAGCGACTTGGAGGCGTTTTGTCTGTGGCCACCCTTTGCGGGATTAGGGCGTCGGGCTATAGATAGATAGTACCATATTGTATTGGTGTTTTGTCATACCTTTACATTAATGACTGAGAGATTTCTGCTCTGTCCCTGGTTAAAGTAGTGGCGTATTACAATAGACTACCGTATGTGAATGGGAGCAAATGACAGAGGCTTGGCCCCAGTTACTACTTCTACAGACTCGTGTCACTGATGTGTCTAATATTACAGCAACACAACGATACATACTGTATATTCTATACATGTGCTGCTCATGGGGTTTCGTCTATACTGGTGTGTTAGGCCTACAAAGTTTGACATCAACCCATTCTTAAAATGCTACTGGTGGTTGCCACTGTATCTCAGTGTGTGAGAAAACCATAAGGTGGTAACCTTAGGTATGCTGGGAGCCAGGCAGACAAACCCACATAGTGGATAATGCTTTGATGTTTTGAGGCCTTCCCTCAAGCATTATGTCCATTGCTATGAATTATTCGTTATACAAGACATGAAGCTATGAGGTTAATTTCGTATATATATATATATATATATATATATATATATATATATATATATATATATATATATATATATATATATATATATATATATATAATGTGTACTGTATATACAGTCGCCTAAAGAGCGCGTAATTGGTTCTGGAACAATCCCGTGCCACAGAAAACCGTGCCATAGAGATAACTAAACTTATGGGAAAAATGGAATTTGGTTCTGTACGTTTGCCCAAAGTTCCCCTTAACACCCCACTTTTCCCCATTTGCCCCCACTTTACACAAGCACACAATCAACCAATCAGTCAATGCATGTATTACACGTAACAACAGGCACAAAAAACAGGTGATCAGCATTGTGGCTCCTTGGGCATAATACAGTCGTTCGTTTAACCGCTATGAACTGGTTAGGGCCGAAGCACCTATCCCGGAGCTAAGACGAAGTATAATGCCTCCCATCATCATCATCATCACGTATATAAGAATGATTATTAATGTGTTAAACGTGAGTTTTGTTGACACTTGAGCATACAAACTCTATCAAATAAACTTCTTCAATCAGTGCTTGATCAGCTTCTGTCATCTTTAATGTTTAGGTCGGTCAGATGATCAGCTGAGTGACCAAAACATTAAAGATGGCTAAAGCTGCCTGGTCAAGCACTGATTCAAGAAGTTTATTTGATAAGGTTTGTGTGCTTGTGTCAACAAAATAAACATTTAACATAATTAATAATCACTCTTATATACATGATGATGATGGTGGGAGGCATTATACTTTGTCTTAGCTCAGAGATATGTGCTTCGTCACTAACCCATTCATAGCGGTTTTACGAACAAACCTATAAACTGTCACATTACCCAAAGACTCTTTAATGTTTCATTACTGAACACAATGAATTTGGTGAAGTTTAACCTCCTCATCCCCGCTGAGGGGGGTCACCTTGACGTGGTGGCGGGGCTTGAAGCGTGGCTGGCAGTGCCACCTACTTTGGAGGCATGCCTACCTTTGTAGGGTTCGGCATTTGTCAGTGTCGTGGACCAAGCACCCCCTACATCACTGGTAGAGGAGGCCTACTGGTGATGTGACTCCCTGCCCATTTGCCATCTAGGGCGGGACTGTTGCCTCCCCACGTGTTTGCCGTGCGTGGCGTCCCGTAATGCTGGGAGACGGGAGTCCTGGAGGTTGAGTGATGCTGCATGGTGCGCCCTGCAGCTAGCAATACACCTCTTTGGTCCCTTATTCTGGCTAGACGGGTGGCCTGGTTGGGCCCGACCAGGTCAATCGGCTGGTCACTGGCTAGCCATTCAGGCTAGTCACCTAGTGGCTTTAGGGTCAAGTGGGCACTGGGGGACCTGGTGGCTCCTATCGTCCTGGCGTCACCCTTGTCAGGGTCCCTTGGTGGTTACCTGCGTATACTTTCCCACTACCTCTGGGGTCGCCAGTGGTGCTTTCCCTGGCATATGGCCTCCCCTTGTTGGGCTCCATGGTGGGTGGAGGGGTGGGGGAACGAAGGTAGTTTTTTTTTCTAGTATGGCCTCTAACAAAATTTCATCAGCTGACGACCCTGGTTCTGTCCCTGACCATCCTTTACAATCTCCCTCCTGTGCGCCTCCTGTGCCTCTGGCTGGTGAGACCCATATTGCCACCCTGGAACCATACCTACCTGGTTCCAGTGGTTTACGGTCAACGGCCACTACAAAGAAGAGCCGGACACACACAACAACATATAGTGGACATGCCCGTGAGGTCCTGCCGGGTGTCTTTGAGAGGGTTGATTTTACAAGGTACTACACCATTCGTACTTTGGATGGTCAACCTATTGGGAATTTGGATATTTTTACTGTTCATCGGCGCATTATGTCAATCTGTGGGAGGGAGCCGAAGATTTCACCTCAGGGGGATGGTAGCCTACTAGTGGAGGTTACATCCCCTGAAGAGGGTTCCCGGCTGGCTGACCAGTGTAAGGACCCGGATGCGCTGTTTTCTTGTGTCCCTCATGCTTTTTTCAATCAGTGTCGAGGTGTTGTTTTCTCCAAAGACTTACTTCGCTACAATGAAGAGAAGCTACTTGAAGAACTCCAGGTCCACAGGGTTGTCAAAGTGGAGAGGTTTCGGAAGAAGGTTGATGGTGTACTTACCCCAACTCCATCCTTGTTGCTGACGTTTGACTGTACTGTTCTCCCTTCATCCATCAAGGTGGCTTGGTTGTCCCTTAGGGTCAAACCCTTTGTACCAAACCCATGACACTGCTACCACTGTCAGATGTACGGGCATGTTGGGCGAGTCTGTCGTCGTTTGCAACAGGGCCTCCCAGTGGTGTGTGTCAGTTGTGGAGAATCCACTCGTGCAGGACAGGACTGTCCTGGACCTGTTTGTTGTTTGCACTGTGGTGAGGCACATCCTGCTTCATCTAAAGACTGTGCCCAGTTTTGCTTGGAGAAGGAGATCCTCCTCATCCGTAATCGTGATAAAATAAGCTTTTCTGAGGCCAGGAGTAGAGCCATGTTATCTGTTTTACGTAACGGAGTGTCTTATGCGTCAGTTTTGTCCGGTCATAGCCGTCCTCATCGTCCTGTCCAGCAGCGGACTCGAGTTCCTCCTGTTGTGTCAGCTCCTATGCCTTCATCTGTTGATCCCATGCCAGTGCAACAATCTCCCGCACTTGAGACAGTTGCCGCTACAGTTCAAGACTCGACCTCTACATCTATGGTATCCCCTGGTAGTCATGGTGCACATTCTTCATTTGCTAAACGTCATCGTGGTTCCTCAGAGTCTTTGAGTCTTGAAGATCCTCCAAGCAAGGTGTCGGTCGTGGAGTCCACATCCTCTGTAGTTAGTACATCTGTGCAACAGCCCTCAGACCCTGCTTCTGGGTCTTCGGGGGCTTCTGGGGTGTCAGGTCAGTCTGGCACCTCTTCCTCCGGGGTATCGGATATTCCTCCTCCGGTTACCTCTGAGGATCCTGTCCTGCCCCCTCCACGTTTGGAGGCCAGGACCCCAATCCCTCCTGCTCGACCTCTTGGTTCACTGGGGGCCCCGGGCAGGGTTCGGAGTGCTCTTCCTCTCCTGCTGGGCAGCGACGGGTGTCTGTGAAGTCTCCCAACACTTCACAGACCCCAGGCCCTCGTTCTAGCCATGCTGCTGCCCGTGGCAAGCCCTTTAGTGGGCGTATCCGCATTCCCAAGAAGATTGTCTCCCAGGGTCGCTCAGTGGTTTCCACTAAGTGACCCTTTCTTTTGTGTATATAGTTCCTCCATTTTTAAATTTTTAGTATTTTTTTTTATGGTTTTCTGTTTGTCCCTCTCCCTGCCCCTTTTTATTTCAATAGTTTTAATGGCTAATATTATTCAGTGGAACTGCCGTGGTTTACGAGCCAACTGGGAGGAACTCAGTTGGCTTCTGGCTGAGTATTCACCTGTGTGTGTTTGCCTACAAGAGACAATGGTTGGTGATGCTGCGCCTCCCAGTCCACCTGGTTACCAGGTTTTTTATTCAGATCCTCTTCCTGGACAGGGTCATGGTGGGGGTGTGGCTATTTTAGTACGCAGACATACCTTTCACTGCTGTGAGTCTTAACACTCCACTGCAGGCTGTTGCTCTCCAGATTTTTCTTCCCCGTCGTTATACTGTGTGCTCTTTGTACCTCCCTCCTAGTGCCACTATTGAGAGGGTTGATCTTGAAAATCTTATTCGTGCACTTCCCTCACCCTATTTCTTGCTGGCCGACATGAACAGTCATCATCCCCTGTGGGGTGGCTCCACAGCTGATGCTAGAGGTACTATGTTAGCCTCCATTGTGGAGGATGTGGACCTGTATATTTTAAATTCTGGTGAAGTTACTTACTTCCATAGTCATAGTCAAACGGGTATTTTTACTTCTATTGATTTGTCTCTGTGCTCTGCAGGGGTAGCCCTGAATTTTACATGGGCTGTGTTACCGGACTTACATGGCAATGACCACTTCCGTATTTTATTAAGATCGACACAGAGTGAGCCTCGGCGTCGTCTTCCCCGCTGGCGCTTGGATAGGGCGGTCTGGCCGGGTTTTGAGGAGCTGTGTTCCCCAAACCGATGTGTGGAGGATTTTGTCAGCACTGATGCCGCTGTTGAGTATTTCACAGACTTACTACACTCGGCGGCACTGCAGAGTATTCCGAGAACAGCTGGTCACTTTCCTTGCCATCCAGTTCCCTGGTGGACTGATGAGTGTGCTTCTGCTGTTCGGGCTAAACGTGCTGCTTTCTCCCGACTTCGTCGTCACCGAGGTGACCCTGGTTACTTAGCGGCATATAGGAGGGCCCGAGCTCATGTCCGGCGGGTTATGAAGGAGGCTAGGAGGAAGTCTTGGGCATCATTTGTTTCTTCAATTTCTTCACAGACTCCTCTCACAAAAGTGTGGAAAGGGGTGAGGAAGATTTCAGGGAAATTTCCCGTTCCCTCTCCTGTTTTATCTCATGCAGGTGTGGTGGTGGCTCATTCTTCATCTGTTGCCGAGATATTTGCAGCCCATTTTGCTAATGTCTCTAGGAAGGATACCTCATCCCCATCGGCACGCCGACGACGACACCTGGAATCTTTGGGCATTAGTTTTCCATCTACTGCGGAGGAGTCGTTTAATGTTGCTTTTTCTACTTCTGAACTTCAGACGGCATTGTCGCAGTGTCGCGACTCGTCTCCAGGCTTGGATGATGTCCCATATGCCTTCTTACACCACTTGCCTGATGCAGCCCTTCATTTTCTGTTGTCACTGTAAAACAGAATTTGGTGCAATGGTGGGTGTCCGACCTCATGGGGTGTTGCTGTGGTTCTCCCCATCCCTAAGCCGGGTAAGGATCACTTGCAGGCCACTAATTATCGCCCTATCTCGCTGACATCTTGCCTTTGTAAGGTCCTCGAAAAGATGGTGAATAGTCAGCTCGTGTGGTACTTAGAGAAGGGTGGTTACTTGTCTCCAGTCCAGTGTGGGTTTCGGAAGATGCGGTCGACCACAGATCCTCTCCTTTCCTTAGAATCTTCCATCTGCCAGGCTTTTGCAACTAACCAGCATCATATCACAGTGTTCTTTGATTTGGAGAAGGCGTACGACACTTCCTGGCGTCATGGTATATTGCAATCTCTTTATGAGTTTGGTCTCCGTGGGCAACTCCCCACTTTTATCCGGGAGTTTTTATCTAATCGTTTTATTCGGGTCCGAGTCGGGAGTGAGCTGTCTACTGCACATCCCCTTGAGGATGGTGTGCCACAAGGGAGCATACTAATCGTTACCCTTTTCGCAGTGGCAATTAACAGCGTTATTTCTGTGCTCCCTGATGGTGTTCGTGGCTCTCTCTATGTTGACGATTTATCAATCTCTGTCACTGCCTCACGGATGTCAATGGCAGAAAGGAGGATGCAGATGGCTCTTAACCGTGTCTCTAGATGGGCTGATGAACGAGGTTTTCGATTTTCCTTCAAGAAGACCGTTGCCATGCATTTTTGCCGCGTTCGTGGAGTCCACCCTGACCCAAACCTTTTTTTAGATGGGCGTCGTATTTCGTGTTTAAAGGAAACCCGGTTTTTAGGGCTGATTTTTGACAGCCGGTTGACCTGGGTCCCTCACTTGAGGTACGTAAAAGCTGAGTGTCTCGGAGCATTGGGTCTCTTGAAAGTTTTAGCGCACACATACTGGGGAGCTGATCACAAGACCCTCCTCCTCTTGCATCAGTCTCTGATTTTATCCAAACTTCATTATGGATGTGAAGTTTATTCCTCTGCCTCAGAAGCCCGGCTTCGTATTTTAGATTCCATACATCATGCTGGTGTTCGTCTCGCCACTGGGGCATTCCGATCTTCCCCCGATTTCGAGTTTGTTGGCTGATGCTGGTGTCCTTCCTTTAGACTTGCTCCGCTCTTCCCTTTTGATGAGATGTTGGTATCGCTTATCTCATCTCCCAGACTCTGTGCCCTTTGTCAAGGTCTCTCAAGATTCTCGGTCACCTATTTTTGCCACTCCGCCATCCTTTCCAAAGCCCTTTGGTTTCGGGGTGCAGTCAGTTATGTCTAGTTTCTCTGTTCCTTCTGTGCCGATCACTCCCCACCGTGTCCCGAGAGTGGGCTACTGGCTTCTCCCCAGGGTGACATTTTGTCATTTCTTCTCATCCAGTAAGGCCTCCCTTCCTTCTCAGGTTTTATTTTCTCTGTTTTTAGAGCATGCCTCTTCACATGGGGACTCCATACCAGTTTATACTGATGGATCTAAGTCTGATGCGGGTGTGGGCTTTGGTGTGGTGTTTCCCACCTTCTGTCGAGGTGGGAGCCTCCCTGTGACTGCTTCTGTTTTTACAGCTGAGCTGACTGCTATTTTATTTGCCCTTCAGATTCTCTTCACTCTCCCCCACACTGCTTTTACTGTTTTTAGTGACTCACGAAGTGCTCTTTCTGCAATGGAGTTTTTTAATCCCTCTCATCCTTTGGTTTTATCCATTTTAGAGTGGCTTTTCCTTTTAGGGCGTCGTGGACGTCGTGTAGATTTCTGTTGGGTTCCAGCTCATGTAGGAGTGGCAGGGAATGAACGAGCTGATCAGCTGGCCAAGGCGGCAGCGGCTCGTCCCCCTCTTGCACAGTCCCCTTTGTATCGTCTGCCTGCTGCAGATATGCGCTCCTTTATTGCCTTCAGGGTTTGGTGCTGTTGGCAGGAGCATTGGGATGCTGTGGGTGCCAATAAGTTGCGCTCGATTTGCCAGAAGGTGGGCTCATTCAGTTATCAGGGCTTCCCTCGTCAATGGGAGACTGCTTTGTGCCGCCTCCGCATTGGCCACACCAGTTTCTCTCACGGTTATTTAATGGAGAGGGCTCCTCCTCCATTCTGTGATGACTGTCTGGTTCCCTTGACTGTTCGGCACCTGTTGGTGGAGTGTCCTAGTCTTGAGGATTTGCGGCGTCGGTTCCTCTCTGACCACCAAACGGATGGTGGTGTGTATCATCTTTCCTCCGTGCTTGGGGAGGATGCCTGTGTCTTGGGAGGGGCAACCCTCTCCTTTGTGAAGGAGGCAGGACTTCTTAAGGATATTTAGAATTTCTCCTTTTTTATTGTGTGGCTTATCCTCTGTTTTTTGTTTTCTGCTTTTTACTTCTTTGCTATACGGCGGCATATGACCCTGGCAGTTGCGCCGCCATGATTATTAGGAAAAAAAAAAAAAAACTCCTCATAAGAGAGAAAAAAGTCCACAGTTGGAGCACTTGTAGTATGGAGCTGAAGTGGTCGCCATCTTCTTTGTTTACAAACAGGGGAGTGCGCCGACCGCCAGGGGAATATGCCCTGGCCTTTCAAACCTTGTCATGCCACCTCACCATAGGTATTTTATGCGTGTGGTTTGTTTTTGTGGTTCTGGCACCTTGCCTTGCCATAGATAACCATGGCATGGAAGTCCGCGCCATAGGCGACTTCACTATATATATATATATATATATATATATATGGGAGAACGTTCTCCCTACGTGTCAAGTGGGGCTGCTGGAGGATTAGTGCCCCTCCCTGTAAAACAATTAACTCTAAGCCCTTGCCACCCCCTTAGGGATACATGGCGTCTGGCAATGAATGAATATATATATATATATATATATATATATATATATATATATATATATATATAACATCAAACAACATTCACTATCTTCACAAAAATTCTTTACGGCATTCAATAGCACACCATACATGCACACTTCTGTTTTGTGAGGAGAAAATTTCTCGTGAAGCATAGTCAAACCCTAAAATATTTTTCCATTAATGTGAAGGGAAAGAAAAATGTATAGCATAGGCCTTCTGCTAAGCTCGGATGGGAATCTCATTCATCATAACCAAACAATAACAACAGTACTAAAAGACTCCTTTCAGTGTTTTCACACAGGAAAATGGTGCACACATTCCCATCCTTCAGTCAGTTTTCTTAGGGTCAGAGGATCACAAATTAACAATCAATGAAGTGACAGAACAGGAAGTGTTAAATTATTTTCAGAAAATTGGCCGAAATCAGCTGGCCGAGACCTGATATCTCATCATATAATGAATGAATGTAACAGGCAACCAACCTTTCCTATAATCAAAATACAGTCGACCCTCTGTCCTTGTGGTTCCTCTGTTTGCGGTTTCGATCCGCGGTTTGTCACCAGGGAAACCAAATCACCTTTTCTGAGGTCCAGAGAAAAATGGAAACATTCAAATCGCGTGCCATACGCGCATACCGCCCGCAGCGCCACCCGCGCCACCCCCGCATTGTTTTGAATTTCTCGCAGCAGGCTGTCTCATTCTCAGGTTCCGAGATAATTCGCCGTCAAGTCAATTCGCCGTCAGACAATTCGTCGTCAAAACATGGACAATTCCCCGTCAAGACAATTCGCACCCTGGACGATTCCCCGTCATTCTATAAATATACTTATTTTTGAATAATTAATACTTTATTAACTAATTTTCAGGGGGATCTATCAAATCTATGTTCATTCAATAGCGTAGGCTTTGGATATCATTTATAAGTTGCACTTTTAGCCAATAATTAACGTGTTTCTACTTCCTTGTAGTCGACTTTGAATTATATTCTAGCGTCACCCGTAGCTGTCTTCATTAATTTTCATTGGTACTACAACATCCTGGGTATATTTTAAAACGACTCTGAAGAGGTAAAAGTATATCTTCATCTCAAATGACAATATCCAACGTGTTATTCTGATCGGCCATAGTGGACGCAAACCGTGGGGAAAGATATGGCTGAGCCTCAACAGATGTCACTACATTTCTTATAAAAACAATAAACCATCACCACTTTTAAAACTCATATATTTAAAAGATTAATATAGTATGTAAATTAAAGACGGGGAATCGTCCTGACGGCGAAAAGTCCTGAAGGCGAATTGTCTTGTTTTTGTTGTGACTGCGAATTCACTTGACGGCGAATTGTCCCGAAACCCATTCTCACTGTGACAACGCTTGTGTGTGCTTGTACTCTCTGATCTCTCCGTGACACCATCATTTTATCTACCATGGGCCCTATGAGAGCAGCCAAGACATTTCCTGAAGACACCCCAAAGCGCCAGAAGAAGGTAATGACCCTGCTGGAGGAGGTAGAATTGCTGGACAAGTTACGGGAGGGAAAATCCTGGTAACGGTGGTGGAGGGTGAGAGTGTAGCTGTGACGAGCGGTGTGAGTGGCCATCCACCTACGCAATTGAACTATTTTTTTCATACTTTAATTATAAATAAAGTGTTTATTGACATATACACAGGGGTTTTCTTTCATTAAAGAAGGAAATGGGGGGCTAGGGGTTTTTTTAGGGGGGCACCAATTTTACACGGATTTTCGATCTTCGCGGGGGTCTCAGGCCCCTAACCCCCGCGAAGACAGAGGGTCAACTGTATTCCATAACTCTTTAACTGAATGCAAAGTACCAAATCAGTGGAAGATTATTAATACAGGGTGGGCCAAAAGTAGGTATACAGTACTAATTGGATCATGTTTAGTTATACAGTTTCTGATACGATTTTTATCCTTTTTATTGATATTATTTAATCATTATTTCTTTTTATATTACAGGTACTAAAAACGATAGCAGAGAATCTGAGTGAACAGAAAAAGTGGATTGCAAATCAATACTCGAAGGCTGCAAATGCCGAGAAGGTGCGCAGAGTGTGGCAAGATCGTATCGGAAATAAATTTGATGCAACGGGTTCAGTGGTTAATGAACCGAAATCTGGACGTCCTCGGACGTCTGTGACAGAGGAGAGTGAGATGAGAGTTGCCATGACGTTTGTGTTCAGTCCATGAAAGTCCACATGACGTGCATCTCAGGAGCCATCCATACCGAGAACATCCTTGCAACACTTAATGCGTATATTGATATTGAAGCCATACTGTCCAAGACTCTTACATGGCCTTCTGAAGGACGATTCAGACCGTCGGTTGCAATTCTGTCAGATAATGTACAACCAAATTTCTCACTGACCAGACCTTCTTGATAAGATCCTCTAGTCAGATGAAGCCTGTTTCAAGTTGTCAGGCCACGTGAACAGTCATAACTGTGTGTACTGGGCAGATGAAAATCCTAATATATCACAACTGAACTGAACCAACCAGGCGTCACTGTATGAGGTGGACTGTCCAGCTATGGTGTCATGGGGCCTTTTTTTTTCGATAGCTGTGGATGGTAATAATTACCTAAACGTGGTGGTCCCACATCTCACAACCAGGGCTGACTTCGTCAAACTGTTCTTTCAGCAAGATGGGGCCCCTCATTTTGACAGTACAGAGCTACCTTGACAGAACCTTTCCACAGTGTTGGATCGGTTAACGTGGTAGCATTGACTGGCTACCACATTCATCTGACCTGACACCTACAGACTTCTTTTTGGGGGGTGTAGTAAAGGAGAAGGTTTTTTAGAGGAAACTCCACATACTGTACTGGACAAATTGAAGGAGTTCATCTCACAAGCATTTATGGACATTGATGCTGTGCGAAATTTGTGTTACTATGTGTCACAGTGTCAGAGGCAGGTTCCAGGAATGTAGCAACGTTGACGGAGAACATTTTTAGCACCTAAGAGACTAAACATGACCCGATCAGTACTGTATACCTATTTTTGGCCCACTCTGTATATCACCTAACTTTAAGAAAAGTGTTAGAAAACGTGCAACAAATTACCGTCCAATATGCCTAACGTCAACACTAAGCAGAATTTTGGAAAAAAAAAAAAAAAAAAGTTACCGTCTTCCTTAATAAGAATAATCTAATAACAGATAATGAGTACGAGTTTTGTAATAACAGATCATGCCCTACAAATATGATCGATTTTTTTTTCTACAACCATGAACTTTAACTGGAATGCCAAAATACTGCAGGTATATACCATCTAGATTATCAGAAAGCGTTTGATAAGGTTGACCATTTAAGAGTACTCGAGAAACTAAAACCGTATGGCCTCTAATAAATTATGCTCATGGATAGGTGACTGATTAGCCAGTGGCAAACTACGTGTAGCAATAAATAGCGAATCATCAGATTGGCTAGAAGTAACCAGTGGACCTCTAGGGTCAGTTTTACGACCTATTCTTTTCACTGTTTATAAAATGATATGAAAAATAGACTAGTTTCTAAGGTAGCAAAATTTGCAGATGATCTGAAGATTGGGAGCAAAGTAATTTGAGAGTAAACCGCAGCATCAGTCGTACAGGGAAGTACTCTCATGGTGTTTGGAAAGCTGGTAGAACTAGAGCTCCCTTTTCATTAGCCTCCAGGAGTAGCTTCTGACCATCCCCCTTTGTTGAATCTTTTCATTGTTCCCGCAACACAGAGAGTAGGCCAGCATTCTTTCCTATACAATTTCCTCTAACTCTCAACGGCAAAATACATGCGTATCACACACCACACTTTCTTTCCTAAATTCAGAAAAAGGTGGTGTGTCAACACCCAGCCTTGTAGTTCCAAGGGAAGTGGGGAAGAGGACCATAAAAGCCCCCACAATCCACCCCTCTCCCGGTGTTGACCAAGTGAGATTCACTGAACCACTGTCTGACTCACTGTTTATTCATGTCTGGAATAGTCGTGGCAATGACTCTAATATTCTATCTGTTCAACATCACTTATCTTTTTCTAATCCTTACTTTCTCCTCCTCACTGAGTCTCAGCTGTCTCAAGTGAATACTAGTAAATCCTTCTTTGTATCCTCCTGCTTTCATTATCCTCACTTCCAAGATAAAGGTGGCGGGTTTATGTATGAATGCAATAACATATCAAGCTCAAATGATCTTGAACTTGAATCTTCTGAATTTTCATCTCTCTGGCTTCAACTGTCCTGTCATTCTCTGACTAAATTTATCTGTTCTATGTGCTTTCCCTTAATTGTACTGATTATGAAAAATTCTTTGACTATCTTACTCCAATAAGTAACACATCCTATCAATTTCTCCATTCTCTGAAATCTCAGTTCTAGGTAATTTAAATGTTCACCACCACCTCTGGGTCTCCTCTCCGTGACTGGTCCATCTGGTCAACTAGCCTATTTCTTTTCTATCCTTAATGACGTACAGCAGCTTGTATAGCACCTTGCCCATACCTCTTACCATCTTGGAAAGTTGCAACATAGTTGACCTCTTCCTTATAACTAATCCTTCTGCATACATTGTTAATTTTTTTCCTCCATTGGCCTCCTCTGATCACATTCTTACCAGCTTAACCTGTCGTATCACTCTAGTATGACCTGTTGACCCTCCCAAGAACTGGTGGCTGTGGCATTTTGGAGCTGCTGATTAGGTCCTCAGGCGGTACTTCTTTGGTTTTCACTGGAATGGTTATTGTTTCATGGTCGAGGGCCATCTGGCTGTGCTTCACATATTACAGAGGTTATTCTCTGAGGCATGGAAGCTTACATTCCTTTCTCTTATCCTGTGACTAATTAAAAAAAAAATGGAAGTGGTTTAATCACGAATGTTCTAATGCCGTCTACAACTAGAAGGCCACAAAATGTACCGGAGTCAACCCCCACTCCGCCCTGAATCTCATGCCGTTTATGTCTCTGCCCAGAATCATGGTAAGTCCTTCTAAGAATAGTTTCATTCGCACTAAATGATCTGAACTCTTTGACTCAAATATTTCTTGTCCCTTCTGGCCCCATACCAAAAACCTCTCTAACAACTTTACTTCATGATCCTTCTCTCCTCATTTCTGATCATATTTTGTCCACAAACTCCACCTTACTCGTTACTAATGCTGTTCGTCTGTCACGTCCGCCCTCTGACTTCCTGCTGACTGACTAAAATTTCTTCAACTGATGTACTTTCTGTCCTCACTAACCTCATTACCAACAAGGCATATGGACCTAGTGGTGTCCCTCCTGTTGTCCTCAAGGACTGTGCCTCTGTGCTTATACCCTGCCTGGGTAAACTCTTTCACTTTTGTCTGTCAACTTTTACCTTTCCTTCTCTCTGGAAGATGCTCTCATTCAGCCCTTCTCAAACAAGGATGACCATTTTCAGTCCTCTTACCATCGCCCAGTTACTTTAATATCCTTTATTTCTAAAGTTTTTGAGTGTATTCCTAACAAAATATCTTTCTAATCGCCAGTGTGGGTTCCGCCAGGGACACACCACTGGCGATTTTCTCAACGACCTTTCCGACTCCTGGTCATCCTCCTTTCGGGACTGTGGCTAAAGCTTTGTTGTTGCACTTGACGTCTCAAAGACTTTCGATCGAGTCTGGCATAAACCTTTAATTTACAAACTGCCCTCTTACAGTTACTGTCCTTCTATCCATACTTTCACCTCAAGCTTCCTCATTGGTCGTTCTATAGCTGCTGTTGTAGAAAGCCATCGTTCTTCTTCTAGAGCTATCAGTAGTGGTGTTCCTCGGGGATTTGTCATATCACCAACTCTTTCTTCTATTCATCAGCGATCATGTAAGCTGTACATCTAACCCTCTCCACTCACATGCTGATGACTTCACCCTTCATTTTTCCTTTTAGTTTTTACGGCGTCCATCTCAACACTTACTTCAAGCAACAAGGGATGAAGCTATGGCACATAATATCTAAGTTGCCTCATATCTCTGATTGGGGTAAAATCTTATTTTCAATGCGTCAAAAACTCATTTCTTACATCTTTCGACCCATCAAAATCATCTGTAGGAGTATTGTCTAATTTTTTAAAAATATCAAACTCAATCTTACAGCATCTTTGAATATACTTGGTGTTTCATTCCCTTGGGATTTTTCTTGGAAAAATCGTATTACCTCTCGTAATATCTGCTTCGAAGAGATTAGGCTTGTTAAGCCAACTTCTTGCCTTCTCTACTCCAGCACAGTTGTTGACTTTATACAGGGGTTTTATTCGCCCCTGTGAGGAGTACAGCTGTCATGTGTGGGGAAGCTCTCCATGTACTTCTCCTCTCAAGAAGGTGGAGTCAGATGCTGTTCATCTCATTACTCTCCTCCTCTTACTGGTTCCCTTCAATATCTGTCTCTTCGCTGCAGTATTTCATACTTATATCTTTTCCATTTTTATTTCAATGGTCACTGCTCCTCTGAACTGTCTGTTTGCATCCCTTCAATACAGCGGGCGCGTGACACCCGTCCAGCAGCAAACTCTTATCCCCCTTCTGTCCTATTATCTAAAGCAAGAGTTAACCCTTACTCCTAGTCCTTCGTATATGCAACAGGTTCACTCTGGACCTGTCTTCCTCTGCCTGTATTTTTTAATGATTATGACCTCCAAATGTGTTTAGGTATCTCGAAATGAACCGATCTTGGATTTGCTTCTTTGGTTTGTTTTTGTTTATTCTTGAAGGGAACATTCATGAGAGCTTCTGGCCTTCGGTTCCTTCTTCCTTGCATATAAGAAATACGAAAGCAGACTTTGAATCTATGCAAAACGATATAGATAAATTTATGATGTGGACTGAACAATGGCAGATTAAATGTAATATAGATAAATGTAAGGTAAGTGTTCGATACCCCACTGACAGAAGTAAAGGACGAGAAGGATTAAATGTTAATATCAGTAACGACCTGAAATACTCCAAACAGTATATAGCAGCCAGTGACAAGGTAAACAAAATGCTCGGCTTCATCGTAAGGAACTTGAATCATAAAACGCTTGATATAATTTTTAAGTTTTACATACGTTATTAGTTTGACCACACCTAGAATAAAGTGGGCAGCAATGGTCCCCGAATATTATTATAGACGAAAACAAACTCGAGAGAGTGCAACGGAGAGCCCCAAGTATGATCTCGTTTGTGCAAAATTTACCTTAGGCTTCGATGAGCGAGAAAAGAAAATACATCCCTCTCCCTCTCTCGCTCTCTCTCTCTCTCTCTCTCTCTAAAAATACAGCACTCGGAAATCCAGCAGACTGAATCAAATTTCGTAACAAATTCGACAGTTACATAATTTGTTCGAAATACAGAATGATACCGTGACCAGAAATAATGGGATGAAACTCAAAAGGAAGAAAAGCACCAGCATAATAGGGAAAATATTGTAATATTTGAATATTGGAACAAGGGAAAAGCCTACCACCAACAATAATTTAGTGTACAAACTGTTGATGTGTTTAAATTTCAGCTTGACAAGTATTTTATGAGATTATGGGCTATTGGGCTATAATTAAATTAATGTTTATTTCCAGGTTGAAGTCAACAGACTGTGAGACATATATTTCTTAATAATGACAACACCCGACGACTGTGTACTGTTTTAAACATCTCTTCTGCCTCTCCAATAACATTTCCATGCTTGCTTCTTCTAGAAAGGTTGGTGTTTTTCTTTCCTTCTTCCTGTTGGTTTAACCGGATGGTGTGGTGAGTGAAGGGGAGGCTTTCTCTTCCCAATCCCTTTCTCTTATACGTTGGTTAGATCACAGGAAAATTGGCTTTACTGTTTTCAACAGATAAGCTTGACATGGGTCAACAGGACTCCTGTCTTCTGTACTTCCTACGTAGTCTTATTAGTACTGAACTTAGGAAAAGCTTCTGTTACTGAAGTGATCTATGAAATCAATTTTGTAATCCTCCAGTTTTAAAAATAATTTACACAGGATCGCTAGGGGATTGCAATATGAAAAGAAATTTTAAGGTGAGTACAATAGGCAAGAATAAAAGATTTTTTTTTTTTTACTGGATTTTTGAGTTAGAGTGACTTACTCGGAATAAAGTTATTATTCAAAGACAGAGGGTGACATAATTCATACCAGTATATGAACGCTAAAAATGGATTTTTAAAATTGTTTTTTGTCATCAAGTAATGGCCAATCGGAATTAGAATAAATACCTTAGAGGAAGAGAAAAAATTTAATGTACAGAATAATAACACGAATTCAGAAAGCCTTACCTGGCTGGCAGAAGGACCAATATAATTTCCATTCATGCCCAGGTAATCCGGTATAGTTCACCACACTAGCATCTCATGTAATGGGCCAACTCTATGATTCATCTGTTGTTATACTAAAAATGTGAAACGCACTACCATTAGTCCCAAAACTGTATATCTTGATAACATTTTAATATTGGTTCCTTCATTATTTTTTTTAATTAAAATGTCTACATCCTTTTATGCAATAGGATACTCATCTCTCACAATGTGATGACTCTCATTCTTGCTACCACAAGGCCATTATACACAACTGGGGAGAGAATCTTCGAAATGTCGGTGTTTGAAATAGCAGTCAATAACTAGATTTTCTTGCTACTGGTAAAACCACCTAAGCTGAATAAAGTCGTTTTCAGTACAATTATGTCATGGGAGTGAAATGGTTGACATGATACTGCGCCAGGTTCTAATTCAGCAAGTTACGCCTCAAATCGATGATTTTATCCACTTATCGACTCTATAAAAAAAAGTTCTGGGATAAACAAGATGAAGGGCTTAGATCCTTAGATCTTGGTGTGGGTGGGGAGAGAGAGAGAGAGAATACATGTGTGGAGTGAAACGGTCGTGTGTTTGCTGTTAAGGTGTGGGTGTGCGTGTTGCGAGTGTGTTGGTGCTAAGTGAGGGAGATACATGAGGGGATGTATGATGTAGTAAGGATGATGTGATATGGGAAAGTTTTAAGTATTTTATTCTCGAGGAGAACAGCTGTAAGTACGAATCAGAACAAATACCAACGACTGTGAAATCCAAACGTGAAAAGAGAGCAGGATTGAACAAATAACAGTTCATAAAATTGCAAACATACATTAAAAAAGGGGACCCTGAAAAATGGCTGTCCAATCAAAACCAGTGGAGAGCAGATGTCAGCCCGTGTCAGAAGTGATCGCAGCAACTGTCTTTTTTTTTTCTTTAATGATTAATCTGGCAAAAAGAAAAAAATATACGAAAAAAGGAAAAGCCAAAGAATTACCTCATTCTACCTGAGTTGGCAATTCATTACTTTCATCCTCGTTGCCACGAAACTATTTCATTCCATTTAGGAGAGTTGTTATTTTCAGTTTGATCGTACCTGATAGAGATTTGCATAGGAGATTACCTGTTACTTAATGGCGGAAGAAGATAATCTTACACCCATGTGCTGAAGGGGAATACTCATACTGACATGTGAGAAGAGATAACAAACTGCATCCTTGATGTTCGTTGCTTTATTCTTAAGTACTGCAACACTTGTATTCCTAACAACAACACTTGTATTCCTGCTCTCGACTAACTGCTGTATGTCCTAAATGCAGGCGGGCGTGAGAAACAGTGCACTTGCAATAATTCAAGGGTTGCGCTTTGGACTTGTGAGAAGCCAGCAGTATCTGCGAATTTTGTCTCTTAGCCTTTCAGTGTACTGTACATTGAGTCACGCATACACCTAAATAACCTCCTAACTAACTTGTTAAGTATGTACTGAAATACAAAATAGTATTGATTATGCATCTTATCTTAGCTTAAAGAAAAACATCACAATGGAAGAAGAAGCGCTGGAAGTTGGAAAAACTCATATTTGCACATAAGAAAGGAAACGGAAAGACTGTTAAATACAGGGAAAGAAAGATTGAGAAAAAACTTTTACATCACGAGCAGGTGCAGAAAAAAATCAGGAGAGTTCTGAAACATTCTAACTAGTTCACCCGTACTCACATAATGCATGGTGGGGGAGGTGCAGTGAGTCTGCGAGCTTCCTCCTAAAAAATAGAACAAACTAGTGGTCCGACTTGGCTCGTATCTCTGACTGGGGTAAAAATAATCTGGTTGTTTTTAATGCATCAAAGACTCAGTTTTTGCACCTATCAACCCGACAAAATCTTCCACCGGTATACCCATTAATATTTAATAATATTCAGCTTAATCCTTCATCATCCTTGAACATGCTTGGGGTTTCATTTACTCAGGACTTATCTTGGAAAGATCATATTACACTTCTTGTAAAATCTGCTTCCAAGAGATTGGGTGTGCTAAGCCGACTCCGTTCCTTCTTTACCCCTGCACAATTATTGACTATACAGGGGTTTTATCCGCCCCTGCGTGGAGTACAACTCTCATGTGTGGGGAGGCTTCCCACATACAGCTCTTCTCAATAGGGTGGAGTCAAAGGCTTTTCGTCAACCTTTGTCTCTTTGCCGCACTGTTGCATCTTTATCTATTTTCTATCGCTACTTCAATGGTCACTGTTCCTCTGAACCGTCTGCATGCATTCCTCCACCTCCACGACGGGCGCATAGCACCCGTCTAGCAGCAAACTCTCACCCCTTTTCTGTCCAACTCTTTGATGCAAGAATTAACCGTTACTCCCAGTCCTTCATTTATGCAACAGGTCAACTCTGGAACTGTCTCCCTCTGTCTGTATTTCCTTCTTCCTATGATCTCCAGTCTTTCAAACGCAGTGTGTCCAGGCATCTCAAAATGAATGGATCTTGAATTTGCTCTCTTGTATTCTGTTTTTCTCTTGGAAGGAACCGTTTGCGGGCTCGTTACCTTTGCTTCCTTCGTCCTCACATTAAAAAATAAAAAAAGTGATGTGTGGATGGGCAATATATGAAATGTCAGTATTTGTAGAAAACCTAATTTAGCAATGCACTAATGCTGATAATATAGTATGGGCCCAAAGTGGCTATTGGTGCAACTTCTGAGTCGCGTCGTCAATTATCTTGATAACGTCCGTCATGGTTGAGGCAATGCAAAAAATTTGGAAAGACCGATTATGGTGGATTCCATGGCAAACATAGAGCTACCTCTCCCCTGGATACGCCACTGTGCATATTTAACTACGATAAACAAAAGCAAAACTCAATATTGTGTATATATATATATATATATATATATATATATATATATATATATATATATATATATATATATATATATGATATGCGTGTGTGTGTGTAAACATGTACGATGAGAGGAAATAAATGCTAGCGAAATACAGGGAAACGGTTACTGGCCATTTCTTTCCACATCCGAGGACCAGATATTGTATCAATCACAATGTATATAAATCCATACAGTAATGATGTATGAATGCCACTGCAGAGAAGTACAATGAAAAGATAACTGGAACGGATGCGAAGGTGAGATTGGGCAGGAAGTGGGTACATTGCTAAAGAAGGCCAAGACGATAAGAGCCACCCACTACAACAGTATGATAACGCAATGACGGATATAAAAGTAGCCATAGTAACTGAAATCAAATAGAGCATTGGAAATATATAAATAAATATATAAACAAATATATCTAAATATATATATATATATATATATATATATATATATATATATATATATATATATATATATATATATTGTTACCTAGCCTATGATTTCATCATTCTTTGTGTAATTTTAACGCACAGTTGCTGCATGTTTGATCACGAGCGTGTTCTGCCTCAGTCCCCCCCTTCTACCGTTATAGTAGAGTAAGTCGTTCTCTCTGTTGTCCAGAGCGGGATTGTGAACTCTATTTCCCCATGGCTTTCATTTGCGCGTCCTCTTACAAGTTGTATCAGGCTCTGCCGGCCCCTATATAATGAGCTCAGTCTCTGCATCATTGCCACTTAGATCTGCTCCTCATTTTGTTCACATCTCTGTCCTCCCCTGTACAGATATTATTATTGTGAGTGCTCAAGAAATCTCCAACCATCTAGCAGCTGTGTGTAATTTGAGTATAACTGTTATTGCATTTTTTTCTTGTACTGTATAGCATAAGTTTAATTTGTGGGCCTAGTGAAGTTTTTTGTAGTTCATGTAGGGTTCTTTATGTCAGTCATTTTTGATAATAGTTTGTATCTGTAATTATTTATCTGGCATTCACTGAGTATTAGCTGGTATCTCATTTTATCAGGGCTGACTTAGATAAATTTACTCTTGCTAATTTCGTGTTAATAGAGGCTATTGCAGTTAACCATATATTTAACCTGTTTTTGCCATTACATTATCCTTATGAGTCCTGAATGTTTTATTGTTAGTTTGAGCATTAAACTTTGACTTGTAATTTTACCTAACTCTTTGTTTTGAACCTGGAACTTTACGGGACAGTAGTGATTTTTAGTATTCTCACTTAAAGTGTACATTATCTTTCTCTGTTCCGTAACATAAATTTGGCGACCTCTTATCAGGATATTCAGGATATTATCATAAGGATATTGCTTGATATTTTGTGACTGTTACTTATTCATGATGGCTACTATTACTACACTTGATGAAGCCAAAGATTTTTTGTCAAATGTGCAAACAGTGTGTGGTATAGAAAACAGAACAAAGAATGAACTTAAGCTTGTTGCTCAACAATTGGGAATTGTTGTTCGCTCTCATCATTCTAAAGATCAGATTGTTGGTATGATTAATAAAAGCTTGTTTAATGTAACTCCTCCAAATGAGCAAACGCAGATTGAATTAGCTAAGTTACAGCTAGCCCTGCAGGAGGCTTGTGCTAAGGAGGCGGAGTCTCGTGTTAAGGAGGCTGAATTTCAAGCACGTGCTAAGGAGGCTGAGTCTCAGGCTAAGGAGGCGGAATCTCAGGTTCGGATTCAGGAGGCACAGATACAGGCACAAATTGAACTTGCTAGGATTCAGGCAGACCATGAGTATCGCATGAAACAAGGTGGAACTGGATCATCTAGCTCTGATGATTTTGATGTGGCTAAAAATGTTAAACTTGTCCCTCCTTTTAATGAATCTGATTTAACAAAGTATTTTCAGTTGTTTGAGAGGGTAGCTACAGGTTTTAATTGGCCTAAGGAGTATTGGCCAGTACTCCTTCAAACTGTTCTCACCGGTAAAGCTCAAGTAACTTATGCATCTTTGCCTCAGGATCAATCTGATAATTATGATGTAGTTAAGAGCTTGATTCTTAAGGCCTATGAGCTTGTTCCTGAAGCCTATAGAGTAAAATTTAGGACAACTTACAAGCAAGATAAGCAATCCCATGTTGAGTATGCAAAAATCAAAGAAGATCTGTTAGAGCAGTGGTTAAATTCTAAGAATGTGGATTCTGATTTTGGTAAATTTAAGCAGATGATTTTGCTGGAGGACTTCAAGAGGTGTATTTATAAAGATGTAAGCCTATATCTCGATGAGAAAAGAATAGATAATTTGTCTGATGCTGCAGTTTTAGCTGATGAGTATGTTCTCACTCACAAGAGATATTCTAGAGAAAAAGGGAAAGCTGAGAGTAAGTACATTGCCTCTACTCAGAGTACAGGTAACAGGAAAGAGAATAAAGATGATGTTTCTCAGGAAGTAAATACCAGCTTCACCTCTAGATTTCAGAAAAGTAAATGTACTTATTGTAGTAAGCTTGGTCATACTACGGAGAGATGTTTCAGGAGACAGCGTGATGTGAACAAAAAGGAGTCTTTAAATATTCAGTCAATTGGTCTAGTGTCCACTCTTGAGAGTTCCCAGAATTCTTTAACTGAGTTAACTGAACCTGCTTTGAGGGGTAACTTAAATTCTCATGATGGAGCTCCTCTTTGGAGCAGTAACGTGGGTGACACTCTCAAGAGTTCATGTGCTAATTTCCTGTCTGATGGTTTTGTCAGTCCTCTGGACAGTAATGACAGGAAACCAGTTAAAATATATCGTGATACAGGTGCTTGCCAATCCCTTATGCTGACCAATGTTCTAGGCTCTAATGTTAATTCCTCTGATGAAACTGTAATCTTACAAGGTGTAGGGAATAATTACTTCTCTGTCCCTCTGTGCAGAGTGAATTTAGAGTCTGGTTTTGTTAATGGTTCCGTTATGGTTGGGTTGGTTGAGACACTCCCAATGTCAGGTGTAACTTTCTTACTTGGAAATGATATTGGTGGAAGTCAAGTGTGTCCAGCTCCTCAGTTGTCTAGTGAGCCAGTGGCTGCGTCCCAGGATTGTGATGTCCCTGATGTGTTCCCTGCATGTGCTGTCACTAGGGCTAAGTCTAAAGTTACTGGTGATTTAGAGGATAATGATGATGATGATGTTATCCTAGCTGACACTTTTCTTGCTAATTTGGACCACTCACCAGATGAGGCAGTACCCCGTAGTGTTGATAATTTGTCTCGTCAAGAGTTGGTCGAGTTGCAGGTTGCTGACCCTGAGTTGAAAGGTCTAGCTAACTCTGCTTGCAGTGAGGAAGAGTCAGCCGGTGCTTCTACTTGTTATTATGTAAAGTCAGGAGTACTTATGAGGAAGTGGAGACCCCCAACAGCATCAGCCGACTGTGAATGGGAGGTTGTACATCAAGTTGTCATCCCTCGTGTTTGTAGGTAGGATATCATTAGAGTGGCTCATGATTCCAGTTTGGCAGGACACCTTGGAGTGAGGAAGACTGTGGCACGCATTTTGAAACACTTCTACTGGCCAGGTATCTTCAGGGATGTTTCCTGGTATTGTAAGTCTTGTCACACCTGTCAAGTTGTGGGGAAGTGTAATCAGACCGAAAAGGTTGCACCTCTAGTTCCCATTCCTCCTTTTCAGGCGCCTTTCACCCGTGTGTTGGTGGATATTGTGGGCCCTCTTCCTAAGACTTCTTCAGGATTTTCTTATGTGTTGACCATGATTGATATGGCTACTCGTTATCCTGAAGCCATTCCACTTAGAAACATCTCGGCAAAGAACGTGGTTAAGGAAATGCTAGGGTTCTTCACAAAGTTTGGTCTGCCCAAGGAGGTACAGTCAGACCGAGGAAGTAATTTCATGTCGAATGTTTTCAAGCAGTCTCTGAAAGAGTTGGGCATCACCCAGATCACGTCTTCAGCTTACCATCCCCAGACCCAAGGAGCGTTGGAGAGATATCATCAAACACTCAAATCGATGCTCAAGAAATACTGTTTGGAACATCAGAAAGACTGGGATAAAGGTCTTCCATTCGTTGTGTTTGCTGCAAGAGAATCTCCAAATGAATCACTAGGCTTCTCACCTTTTGAACTACTGTTTGGCCATGAAGTAAGAGGACCCCTTAAGCTACTCAAGGAATGCTGGCTGTCGGAGGAAGATGACGTCAACCTGCTGGAGTATGTGATGAATTTCAAAGAACGGCTGTCCACTGCTTTACAGCTGGCGAGAGAGAATTTAGGAGCTGCTCAGGAGAAGATGAAGACTTGGTATGATAAGAAGTCCAGGTTACGCCACTTTCAGCCAGGAGATCGGGTTTTGATTCTGCTACCAGTGCATGGGCAACCTCTTCAAGCCAAGTTTAGTGGTCCTTATTTCGTGGAGAAGAAACTCAGTGATGTCAGCTATGTCATCGCCACACCAGATCGTAGAAAGAGCAAGCAACTATGTCACATCAACATGCTAAAGTTATATCACAAGCGGGACGAAAATAATCCAGTCTGCACTGTAGCTGTTCCACCCGAGTCTGCAAGTGAAGCTCTCCCATGCAGTATGAGCCTGAGTGATAGTTTGGGGAAGAATCCTGATATCATGAATGATCTCCAGACTAAGCTTTCTCATCTACCACCCAAGGAAAGGCAGGAGTTTTCGGCATTACTGCAGGAGTACCCGCAAGTGTTCCGTGCCACTCCAGGAAGAACCACTGTGTTGATGCATGATGTCGATGTTGGAGACGCAAAGCCAATTAAATTGCCTCCTTACCGTGTGAACCCAGTGAAAGTTCCTCTCATCCAGAAGGAGCTTGGCTACCTGTTGGACCACAAGATGATTGAGCCCTGTCAGAGCGAGTGGAGTTCTCCTGTCACTCTGGTCCCTAAGCCAGGTGGGTCACAGAGGCTTTGCATCGACTACAGACGTGTTAATCAGATAACCAAAACAGACACTTACCCTCTCCCTCGTGTGGAAGATTGCATAGACAAGATCGGAAAGGCTAGGTACATAAGTAAGTTTGATTTGTTAAAGGGATACTGGCAAGTACCTATGACTGAACGTGCTAGGGAGATCTCATTTTTGTAACATTAGGAAAGACCTTTGCATGGTCTGTAATGCCATATACAGATTGTTTTAGAGTAATAAGAAATTTCCTTTGTAAATTTCTTTTTTCTTTGTGGGGAGGTGTTACCTAGCCTATGATTTCATCATCCTTTGTGTAATTTTAACGCACAGTTGCTGCATGTTTGATCACGAGCGTGTTCTGCCTCAGTCCCCCCCTTCTACCGTTATAGTAGAGTAAGTCGTTCTCTCTGTTGTCCAGAGCGGGATTGTGAACTCTATTTCCCCATGGCTTTCATTTGCGCGTCCTCTTACAAGTTGTATCAGGCTCTGCCGGCCCCTATATAATGAGCTCAGTCTCTGCATCATTGCCACTTAGATCTGCTCCTCATTTTGTTCACATCTCTGTCCTCCCCTGTACAGATATTATTATTGTGAGTGCTCAAGAAATCTCCAACCATCTAGCAGCTGTGTGTAATTTGAGTATAACTGTTATTGCATTTTTTTTCTTGTACTGTATAGCATAAGTTTAATTTGTGGGCCTAGTGAAGTTTTTTGTAGTTCATGTAGGGTTCTTTATGTCAGTCATTTTTGATAATAGTTTGTATCTGTAATTATTTATCTGGCATTCACTGAGTATTATCTGGTATCTCATTTTATCAGGGCTGACTTAGATAAATTTACTCTTGCTAATTTCGTGTTAATAGAGGCTATTGCAGTTAACCATATATTTAACCTGCTTTTGCCATTACATTATCCTTATGAGTCCTGAATGTTTTATTGTTAGTTTGAGCATTAAACTTTGACTTGTAATTTTACCTAACTCTTTGTTTTGAACCTGGAACTTTACGGGACAGTAGTGATTTTTAGTATTCTCACTTAAAGTGTACATTATCTTTCTCTGTTCCGTAACAATATATATATATATATATATATATATATATATATATATATAGATAGATAGATAGATAGATACTGTAGATAGATATATTAGGGTGGAGTGAATATAAACTATTCAATTAAAAAAAAAAGCAAGGTACAAAGCGTTGACAAACATGTTAAAACTGGATAAAATGCAATTTTGGGGGCGTTGCCATCTTCTGCATATCAGCAACCCTCACTTTTTTCATGTAGATGGTCTGTTTTTGATTATTTCAGGTACATTTGGTCTCTGGTAATAAATTTATACTGGTGGTTCCAATAACGCAGCAAGTCCTGCGATGAAATTGAAGTTTTCTTTCAACTTCTAACTAGTTGTAGTACAATATACACACGAAGAATGTAAATTGACACCCATGTATGACTGGAATCAGTGATTTACTCGAGGAACATTGACGCTATATCGGATGACATGGTTTTCATACAAACTGCTTCTTCATTTCAAATTTCTTCATAAGATGTGATTTGATTCTTTGATGGATGGATCCATCTCTTCTCTCGAACCCAGTCACATTTGCTGAAGCTTAACATGCCACTCAACCAACTGATTATGAAATGGGTGCTCGAGTTTGAGTGGTCGGTGCAGGATTTCTTCAATGTCTGTGTCTGAAAAATTCCTGATGGCAAGTGGTTGTTTGCATGTCCGGTGTTTTCATGTTTGTAATGCGATGTTGAAAGTCCTCACTTCTTCAGCTTCCAGGTTCTTATTCCGAAGAGTTTTTATGAGTTCCACTGCTTCTCTGTGAATCTCTTCATTGTCGTCGCCCAGCATAGCCAGCAGGACGTTCTCAGGATGCGCGAAAAATGGGTTCCTCCTGACCACTTTCAGAGCAAGATCCCAGATCTCTACGTTTGGTAAATTCGCAATCCGACGGACAAGTTGATGATAGTTCCTCGCTCCATCAGTCAGCCTGCAGTTGCACTTGATCTTGAACCAAGTTGGAAAGTACACCAGGATACAAAACTCTACCAGTAGAACCAGACCGACAGAGGGCTTCTCAACAGACACATAATGCTGTAGGATTCGGCACCCAGGAGTCAACCATCATGAGTGTACAATCGGATCAACTTCAAGGAGCCATAGGTCACTGTCTACCAATCCTAAAATCACAGCTCTGCTGATTCTGTAGCCATAGTGTTGGTCTGTGCTCGGATCATCAACAGCAGACTCAGATAATTCAGGAAAGTTTGGACTGGGGACACTTTGGAACCCCACAACTACCCAATCAGAAAATGTGCCTTCATTTGTTTGCCGACGGGGCCTGCAAAGCTGTCTGGATTGTTTGTGGTGCCGTCGATGTAGGCAAATACATGTCGCAATGGCAATTCATTTGTATGCAGTAGACAAATAACCCACTGCAGTGGATTCTTCATCAACTCGAGAGCCCATATGTAACCATTATGCTGTCCTGTCATAGTAGCTGTTCCATTAGCGCCAACAACTACCAATATAGCTTCCAACTCGGTGCCTTTAACGGCATTGTAAACAGCCTGAGTGATTCTCCAACCTCTTCCGTCACTGGGAGATGAGTTAAATAATAACTACCAGGTTCTCTAAGTATGGTGTAATGTTCCTCCAATTGAACTGTCCTGTACTTCTTCTCATTGGTCCTTCCAACATCATCAATGTAGTGTCTTTTCACCCATCTCGATAAATGCTCTCAACAAGCTCGAAATATACTTGTTCTCTTCATATGTGCTTCCTATATTTACCCTCTCAGGCGCAGGTGGTTTGAGTCGTTAGATTGTTTAACAACCTGTAAAGCTCACCATGACACGAATCAGGTAAAAATACATACCAAAATATGACATTCATCGGCGGGAAACGTGTCCTCCTTTGTTTGACATGATGTGCATCATGGTGCATTGTACAGGATGGTATTTAATGACTCGATTGGAGTCCATGCATAAAATGGTTTATCACGTTACCTGCGCAACGTGTTGTGGTCGATGACACGTGTTCTATCATATTCAGATATCATGCCCGTGTCTGTCAACACGTTATTAGCGATTGCAGCAGCAGCTCTGTCAGACATCTGAAATCGCTTACACATCATAGCAAGGTTCTTCCACTCCTTCTGATTCTGCTTGCTGCATTGTGCAGAAGCACCTGGTGTGATTTCTGAAATTACTGATGTTTCCATTGCCATTGTAGATATTCAATCATCGGACAAATAACCAGATCAGGATGGTCGGTTGCTTAACCCCTAGGCGCTGGGCATGGGTTGACCTATCCATGCCCCAGAACTGGGTTATTTTCAGGATAATTGATTTTCCCCCCAATATTTTTTTTTTTCATTACAAATCAATCACAAATGACAAAAAGCACATACAAAGTGCGTACTTACTCTCTGGTGGCGATTTGGAAGTGGTGGTGTGGTGTGAGGGAGCCGGTGTGTGGTGGCCGGTGTGTGGTGGCTGGGCTGAGCATGTTCAAGGTCACGGTGGTGTGTTGACGGTGGTGATGGAGGGAGGTGGGGGGATTATTTTCCATCAAAATAAGTGTTGGAGTGTGTCTTTGGTTCTCTCACTAATTCACAATGCCGTATGAACAAAATACTACAACTACAATAGCAGCAAAACAATAAAGTAACCAATAAAGATCGGCTTACTTTACGTTTCCCGTAATACCTATTTTCTAATAAATTTATATCTATTGAGGTATTCAGCTATTTACTTACTATTTACACATTATTTCATTGTTTTTAGTACTTCTTGACAGTGTGATACTCTCTAAAGCAAGGCAGGCATAGGGCAACACCACACTCCTTACACCAAGAGCTTACATCCTTGCGTTTTTGTGGGCGTTTGTCCCCGTGCTCTAGCACCAGTACCAGGAATGTCTTGTAGGAAATGACGGGAAATGAAGTCCCAGGCCAAAAGGCGGTCTGGCATGCCAGCTGTAGGATGACGGCCAGGTACTGCTGAGGTCAGAGTTCTGTAAGAGGAAAAAATTTGCTCATTGTCTTGCTAAACAGCCTCAGTGACATGTGGTTGTGCATTTTGGCCAGGTACAAATTATATGCATTTAGGATGGAGATGTCAGTGAGGTGTAAGAACATTTTCTTATACCACTTCACACACATACACAGTCCACAGCCCCTATCTGCATATCACTTTTGTCCACTAGGTGCATGTTGTATGTATAGTCCACTACAGCATCAGGCTTCATGATAGATTGCCTTGTTTCTCTATCTACTTTGCCAGCATCTACCATGCGACCTCTGTGCACTGTCGTAAGCATGTTCACATCACGCTTATCATGCCGCCTTATTGCTAACATGTTCAGTGTTTTTTTCAACTTCATGTCTCAGACATCGCTCAAATTTTGGCCAATTTTTCCTGTTGGCGCGCACTGTGCCACATGAGCCTGTATCGTGCTGTAGCAGATACTGAGTCAGTGCTGGAGATGTGTAATAATTGTCTGTGCACAACACATGATTTGCATTCAGATACTGATCCATCAGTTTCTTCACAAGCGCACCTGAGAATCCATGTGGGTCATTTCTTGGAATGTCTGTATCACTCCCAGTATACACTATCATGTCCAATACATACCCAGTTTTGTAGTCACATAGCACAAAGAATTTCATGCCAAAGCGATGTCTTTCTGAGGGGATGTACTGTCTGAACAGAACGGCCACAAAACAGCACCAGAGAATTACCTAACAATTTTCCGGAATGGTCTAAAGAATTTTATAAATCTTTCTTTCAGCGTTGTGAAAAAATTTCGGATATTCCACAGGCGGTCACGTGGTTCTGGGTGGTCATTATCAGCAAAATGTATCTCAGCAAAACAAGGAAGTGATCTCTGGACATGTACTTGCCAAATTCTGGAGTAGCTGTGTCATCCTGTATCCAATAATCATGAAGAACATGTTTCTCTACCTGTGCCATCAACATCAATAATGAAAGGAAGACATTCAGCTCTCCAACATCAGGCACAGTCCAGCGTCGCAACTTTACTGCAGAGGGGGGGCCAATACTGTTCCTACTACTATCTATCTATTGCCAGACGCAACAATCCCGTAAGGGGTGGCAATTTGACTTTGAGTTATTTGTTTTATGGGGAGGGGCACTAATCCTCCACCAACCCACTTGTTGATATGTAGGGAGCACGTATGGTTTGATATATATATATATATATATATAGAATGACCTCTCTACAATGGATTTCACTAGACCGGAGTTCGGTTTTTTCGGAGTCATGGAGCCTACCGAAATTTTTTCTTATTTAACAGGAAAACTTCAAACAAACTAGAAGCAGCCTGGACTGCCTAACCTCAGGTCAGGGCAGCGATACTGTCTGCACGGTTTGTGTGATTGTGCGTCAGATGGTGGTGGGCTAGCGGCGTCACGATCGTTCCCCCATGCTCTGGCCTCAGTCTGACCCACATCATTTTCCTGGAAGTCCCTGATATGCTGCTCGAGGGTGACGAGTGATAAGTGAAATATACAAATTGAACATGTTTAGTTTGTAAGATCGTAAATAATAAGGTGTATAAAGTGAACAGTACAGTATTTTAAGTGTTTAAAATCGTTATATCAATAAAGGACTTTTTAAATGCCAAAAAATTAGGAAAGGGGTTTGCATTAATATTGATACACATTCAAGACACCAAATATTAATCACACAGCGAGAGGTTTGTGTGTCGGTTGGTGGCGGGCTGCTGTTCCCTAGTGCTCTGCCTCGGTCAACCCATATCATCTCCCCCCACATCATTTCCCCGGAAGTCCCTGATACACTGCTCGAGGGTGACAAGTGATAAGTGAAATATGCAAAGTGAACATCTTTAATTTGTAAGATCATAAAAAATTAGGCGTATAAAGTGTGCAGTACAGTATTTGAATAATGCTTAACACTGAGTACACCACACGGCATGCAAGGTACAAGCCACACCTCCAATTCCCACCCATGATTCATCTCCTGCCAGTGAAGACAATCAGGAGGATAATTCACTGATCCTTGACGATGACCCTGAAGATAATGGGTATTGATTTTAAAGGATTTGCTCTGAAGGATCTTCTTCATCTTCATCTTCTTCTTCTTGTGGTTAGGGTCATGGCCAAAACAATGCCCCAGTGCCCTTCCAATGCTAACTGTTTAAGGGGGCATCACACGGTACCTGAAATCATGGTTTGCCGATGGAACGCATTCCTGGTTTGCTAGAACCAGGCACAAACTGTATCACACACGTTCCTCGAACGCTGCCGACGGTCAGCAAAAATCTAAACAAAGCACACAGTAGTCTGTCCCACCGTTTCACACGAGTCACACGTATCAGATGCAACATGGCTTTTCTTGAACTTGCTGAGGGGAGAGTGATTGCTGCATTGGCTCTTGCAGTGGTCACACTTGAGAAGAAAAGTGGCGGCAGTCAAAACCACGAGAAGGCGGCTCCGCAGCCGTCTTCTTATGACGAGGGAATTACCTTATTTTTTCAATGAGGGTGATTTCAGCAGCCCTTTTCCATACTATCTGCCCAGAAGCCATCATATCTGCAGTGTTGAATGAACGGTGAGATACATACAATTCTCCTCACCCAGCGTGGTGTGCTGTATCCACTCCCCATTGTAAACAACAATTATCGACATCGTTATTTCATCCGTGAACGATATAAAAGGTTATTTAAGCTTTCATAATTAATAGTATATATAATGGAAAGTAACAGACACTCCAGGAGGGAATTATAACTTTAAAAAAATAACAAAATACTGCAGTATAGCCTCCAAGTTCTTCATTCAGCTCGCTCTGGTATCAGAGAAAATGTTTTGTGCCAGAAATCCTCGGCAGGAATGGATATGAACCGAATCCAGTTTTGCCCCCGAAATCTTCCATGGTTTCGTGAGCGGTTACCAAGATTTCTTCGGCAAATCATGATACTACTACAATAATCATAAAAACCTGACTTTGATCACAGAGGAACTGCACCATTTCGTTATCAAAAAAGAACTGGAAATAATCCAGCTCTGTTGCATCATCACCTAGAGTAAATTCATCAGTGAATCCTGCATTATTTTCAATAAAATCTGGCACATTTGGCACAAAATCACTGCCTTCACTCCATGATATTACATCAATATCTGCTTCAGGTGGAGTTTCCTCCTCTTCCTCCACCTCCACACCACTGCACTCCTCCTCTTCCGCCGCAACCTCAGCCTCCATTGTGCGCACTTCCTCCTCATAATCATAATCAGGTCACTATCATCACTGCTGGTCTCGCTAGCTGATCAAAATATCTTCCCACTCAGGTTTGCCAACTCCTGAAGGTACTCCTCCTCACTCAGACCCCTGGGGTATCTCTTTGCAGGGATGGAATGCACGGGGGGAAGCGAGTCCTGGATGGTCCTGGGTGTCCTTCCATTGTCACAGTACACAGTGAACTGGCGTGAAATGGCGGGGTCAAGGACAGGGTAATGCGTGGAAGGCTGGCTAGGGTCAGTACAGGTGTACTCAAGCACCCATATCTCTCCCCCACACCCCCTCTGGGCCCCCTAGTAGCCCTCCCCACCCCCCACCCCACCCCCCTCAACCCCTACCCCTATCCCGAACCAGTATCAGCTGGTTCAAGCCACTCTCCCTATGCCGGCCTCCCACAACCCCCCACCACAGCCATCCTCACTGCTGGGCTGCCCTCCCACCCCCAATCCCCTCCCCCGGCCAGCCAGCATGACTCCGCATACCAGCCATGCTGGGACAATACTCTGAGTCCATATGGCATGCTACGAAGTTCAAACATCTATCTATCTATCTATATACCTAGGCTGCTTCCCCCAAGGAAAGGGAGGTAGTTCAAACATGCCCGCGAAAAATCAAAACGTCATATGATGTGGACCGTTTGCCTCTACCAACACGTCATGTGACGTGGACCAGCACCTGGGGGTTATGGAGAGGGCATGTGAGGCGTTACCCGTAGAAAGGGTCCAACACGCCACAAGTAAAGTTTGCCAGAAAATGCACTCAGAGTTCGACAATATTCACATGAGTATAACTCAGCTAATTGATGGGCTAGTGCCTTCATTTTTTTTTTTTAATTGAAATTTGATATGTCTACTTTTTGACTATGACAATGCTTTAGTGGTTATTAGTTTAGAAATTTTTGTTTATTATTATTAATGATAATAATGCAATCAGAAAATTAAATCCCGGTGTTTTTTTTCTGCTATTACTGAACTATGAGTGCATTTTCTGGCACAGTATTAGTTCAAGAATGGTGGTACATGTTAATATGCATATTAATGATAGTGTAAATAACAATGATAATAATAATAATAATAATATTAATAATAATAATAATAATAATAATAATGATAATTATGGTTATTATTGACAATGAAGATGCTAAAATCGAACCTTGAGTGCATTTTCTGGTACAATATTGGATGAAGAATGGTGGTACATGTTGATAACCATGCTAACACTGGTGTAAAACATAGTAATATTATTATTAATAATAATAATGATAATAATGGTATTATTATCGAAGATGAAGATGCTGTTATGGAACCTTCAGTGTTGATGATGATGGAGCTGTATGATCTGTCTGTATGTTACTGTCAATCCAGTCATTATTACTGTTTTTTTGCTTTGACAGCCACTCTGTTTAATGAATAATAATAATAACTGTAATATAGTTAATAATAATAAAGATATTTTTATTGAAGATGAAGATGATGATGATGATGATGAACTTTTATAACCCGTCTTACCCCCCTCTGGAAGTGACGTAACCTCCTCACCACCTCCTACTCAACCCATCCCACCACACGTCTCACACACTTGACGGAGGAGGCTAGTGTACCCTTCCTACATGCAGGCTGCCTGGGCCGATGGTGGTGGCGGTTGATATGGCTCATTCGTAGTTTTTTTTCACCGGACTATAACCCTTACTTCCAGTATAGAAACTGGCTTTAAACCACTAACAGTGCATAAAGGAAGAGTTGTACTGTAGTTTTATGCAATAAAACGGTTTTGAACATAGGCGGCACGTTGGATCCTTTCTACAGGTAACCCCTCATGTGTCAGAGCAGATCCAGGTGCAGTTTCAAGCATTCAGATGCAGGAACAGATGTAGATGCAGGTACATGACATGACCTGCGGATGAATGTTTCATTAGAATGAGTCAACATCCAGGCAATGACCAGTGCAAGCACTGTTCTGGTCTTCTTCAGTCATCCTCAGTTTGTATTCCTTCTCCAGATTGTTTCGTTGGTTTTCATCCTTACAAAATGTCAAACAGATCATTAATAACCTTCATAAACTCTGCTTCATTCATCAAAAACGTTCTGGTTCGTTTCATCTTGGGTCATCTGTCGAGTGAACTGAATGACGATACTAGTTTCTGGATCTTCTTCAATATTGTCAACTGATGAAGAGGGTAGACTTTACACCATTCTCGTCTATTGTGAAGCTTGTTTTGGGACACTATCAGCGACATTGACCGCCCTGAAGTTCTTGGAGTGCAAAATTCTCTGTGACTTGCCTCCTAGTTGGGAGGATGCCTGATGGGAAACTTTCGATGCTGCTGAATGTGTGACTACTGTGCAGTATCTTGGCATTTGTTTCTTTCTTCCTAGTCTCCATTACTGCATACCTATACAGATAACATTGGCATATACGAGAGTTTGAACAATAACACAAATCTCACCAATACCTGCAAGACAAAGCAACACAGTATTTATGATGAGGCCCAATATATTATGCAATTGATTTCATTTGTGCATAAATTTAGCTGAAAATCACAATCCCAAAGCGGTTAATCCTGATTAACATTACTTTTAAAAACTTCCCAGAGTCAATAACTCTTGTGGAGGAAGAAAGTGAGGGTTGCTGCCATGCAGAAGATGGCAACACCCCCAAAATGGCTTTTTCTATACTTTTGACATGTTTGTCAATGCTAAAGCTGAAAGTTAATGTAAACAAAAGTAATGGTGTTTGAGAGGAATGAAGTCACAGAGTGTGCAGTGAGGTTGGATGGTGAGGATATGGAGAATGTGAGTGCATTCAAGTACTTGGGTAGTGTGATGAGTAAGGATGGATTTTGGGGGGATGAAGTGTTTGAAAGGGTAAAACAGGGAAAGAAGGTTGTGGGTTCACTGAAAGCAGTGATGAGAAATAGGGAGGTGAGTAAGGAAGTTAAGAAGTCACTGCATGACGGCATTGTGATCCCTACCCTGACGTATGGAAGCGAGGCGTGGACCTTGCAAGAGGGGAACAAGTCAAGAGTGAGAGCAGTGGAAATGAGCTACTTGAGAGGAGCATGTGGAGTGACGTGGAGGGACATGTTGACGAATGAAGAAGTGAAGGAACGTTGTGGGGTAGATGTGGATGTGGTCGAGAAGATTAGGAGAAATACACTGAGGTGGTTTGGACATGTGGAGAGAATGGAGAATGAAAGATTGACTAAGAGGGTGTATGTAGGTGAGGTGGAGGGAAGGAGAGGGAGGGGTAGACCGAGGATGAGGTGGAGGGATGGAGTTGAGAGGTATATGAGGGAGGGGGGGGTGAGTTGGGGGAAGGGTAGTCAAATGGTGGGTGACAGAGTGACTTGGAGGCGTTTTGTCTGCGGCCACTCTTTGCGGGATCAGGGCGTCGGGCTATAGATAGATAGATAAATAGTCAATGCTAAGTATCTACAGTACACTTTTTTAAAATTGAAGATTTTTTTTTTTTCACTCAACCCCAATATATATATATATATATATATATATATATATATATATATATATATATATATATATATATATATATATATATATATTGTTACGAAACAGAGAAAGATAATGTACACTTTAAGTGAGAATACTGAAAATCACTACTGTCCCGTAAAGTTCCAGGTTCAAAACAAAAGAGTTAGGTAAAATTACAAGTTAAAGTTTAATGCTCAAACTAACAACAAAACATTCAGGACTGATAAGGATAATGTAATGGCAAAAAACAGGTTAAATATATGGTTAACTGCAATAGCCTCTATTAACACGAAATTAGCAAGAGTAAATTTATCTAAGTCAGCCCTGATAAAATGAAAATACACCGGGTAATGCTCAGTTAATGCAAGATAAATTATTACAGATACAAACTATTATCAAAAATGACTGACATAAAACCCTACATTAATCACAAAAACCTCACTAGGCCTAAGAATTAACCTTATGCTACACAGTACAAGAAAAAAATGCAACAACACTTATACTCAAATTACACAGCTCCTAGATGGTTGGAGACTTCCTGAGCACTCAGTAATAACTGTACAGGGGAGGACAGAGATGTGAACAAAATGAGGAGCAGATCTAAGTGGCAATGATGCAGAGACTGAGCTCATTATATAGGGGCCAGCAGAGCTTGATACAACTTGTAAGAAGGACGCGCAAATGAAGCCATGGGGACAAATAGTTGACAATCCCGCACTGAACACCAGAAAGGACGACTTACTCTACAATAACTGTAGAAGGGGGGGACTGAGGCAGAACACGCTCGTGATCAAACAGGCAGCACACTGTACGTTAGAATTACACAAAGGATGATGAAATCATAGGCTATGTAACACCTCCCCACAAATAAAAAAGAAATTTACAAAGGAAATTTCTTGTTACTCCAAAACAATCTGTATATGGCATTACAGAACATGCAAAAGTCTTTCCTAGTGTTACAAAACATGAGATCTCCCTAGCACGTTCAGTCATAGGTACTTGCCAGTATCCCTTTAACAAATCAAACTTACTTATGTACCTAGCCTTTCCGATCTTGTCTATGCAATCTTCCACGCGAGGGAGAGGGTGTCTGTTTTGGTTATCTGATTAACACGTCTGTAGTCGATGCAAAGCCGCTGTGACCCACCCGGCTTAGGGACCAGAGTGACAGGAGAACTCCACTCGCTCTGACAGGGCTCAATCATCTTGTGGTCCAACAGGTAGCCAAGCTCCTTCTGGATGAGAGGAACTTTCACTGGGTTCACACGGTAAGGAGGCAATTTAATTGGCTTTGCGTCTCCAACATCGACATCATGCATCAACACAGTGGTTCTTCCTGGAGCGGCACGGAACACTTGCGGGTACTCCTGCAGTAATGCCGAAAACTCCTGCCTTTCCTCGGGAGCTAGATGAGAAAGCTTAGTCTGGAGATCATTCATGATATCAGGATTCTTCCCCAAACTATCACTCAGGCTCATACTGCATGGGAGAGCTTCACTTGCAGACTCGGGTGGAACAGCTACAGTGCAGACTGGATTATTTTCGTCCCGCCTGTGATATAACTTTAGCATGTTGATGTGACACAGTTGCTTGCTCTTTCTACGATCTGGTGTGGCGATGACATAGTTGACATCACTGAGTTTCTTCTCCACGAAATAAGGACCACTAAACTTGGCTTGAAGAGGTTGCCCGTGTACTGGTAGCAGAATCAAAACCTGATCTCCTGGCTGAAAGTGGCGTAACCTAGACTTCTTATCATACCAAGTCTTCATCTTCTCCTGAGCAGCTCCTAAATTCTCTCTCGCCAGTTGTAAAGCAGTGGACAGCCGTTCTTTGAACATCATCACATACTCCAGCAGGTTGACGTCATCTTCCTCCGACAGCCAGCATTCCTTGAGTAGCTTAAGGGGTCCTCTTACTTCATGGCCAAACAGTAGTTCAAAAGGTGAGAAGCCCAGTGATTCATTTGGAGATTCTCTTGCAGCAAACACAACGAATGGAAGACCTTTATCCCAGTCTTTCTGATGTTCCAAACAGTATTTCTTGAGCATTGATTTGAGTGTTTGATGATATCTCTCCAACGCTCCTTGGGTCTGGGGACGGTAAGCTGAAGACGTGATCTGGGTGATGCCCAACTCTTTCAGAGACTGCTTGAAAACGTTTGACATGAAATTACTTCCCCGGTCTGACTGTACCTCCTTGGGCAGACCAAACTTTGTGAAGAACCCTAGCATTTCCTTAACCACGTTCTTTGCTGAGATATTTCTAAGTGGAATGGCTTCAAGATAACGAGTAGTCATATCAATCAGGGTCAACACATAAGAAAATCCTGAAGAAGTCTTAGGAAGAGGGCCCACAATATCCACCAACACAAGGGTGAAAGGCGCTTCAAAAGGAGGAATGGGAACTAGACGTGCAACCTTTTCGGTCTGATTACACTTCCCCACAACTTGACAGGTGTAACAAGACTTACAATACCAGGAAACATCCCTGAAGATACCTGGCCAGTAGAAGTGTTTCAAAATGCGTGCCACAGTCTTCCTCACTCCAAGGTGTCCTGCCAAACTGGAATCATGAGCCACTCTAAAGATATCCTGCCTACAAACACGAGGGATGACAACTTGATGTACAACCTCCCATTCACAGTCGGCTGATGCTGTTGGGGGTCTCCACTTCCTCATAAGTACTCCTGACTTTACATAATAACAAGTAGAAGCACCGGCTGATTCTTCTTCACTGTAAGCAGAGTTAGCTAGACCTTTCAACTCAGAGTCAGCAACCTGCAACTCGACCAACTCTTGACGAGACAAATTATCAACACTACGGGGTACTGCCTCATCTGGTGAGTGGTCCAAATTAGCAAGAAAAGTGTCAGCTAGGATAACATCATCATCATCATTATCCTCTAAATCACCAGTAACTTTAGACAGCCCTAGTGACACCACATGCAGGGAACACATCAGGGACATCACAATCCTGGGTCGCAGCCACTGGCTTACTAGACAACTGAGGAGCTGGACACGCTTGACTTCCACCAATATCATTTCCAAGTAAGAAAGTTACACCTGACATTGGGAGTGTCTCAACCAACCCAACCATAACGGAACCATTAACAAAACCAGACTCTAAATTCACTCTGCACAGAGGGACAGAAGTAATTATTCCCTACGCCTTGTAAGATTACAGTTTCCTCAGAGGAATTAACATTAGAGCCTAGAACACTAGTCAGCATAAGGGATTGGCAAGCACCTGTATCACGATATATTTTAACTGATTTCCTGTCATTACTGTCCAGAGGACTGACAAAACCATCAGACAGGAAATTAGCACATGAACTCTTGAGAGTGTCACCCACGTTACTGCTCAAAAGAGGAGCTCCATCATGAGAATTTAAGTTACCCCTCAAAGCAGGTTCAGTTAACTCAGTTAAAGAATTCTGGGAACTCTCAAGAGTGGACACTAGACCAATTGACTGAATATTTAAAGACTCCTTTTTGTTCACATCACGCTGTCTCCTGAAACATTTCTCCGTAGTATGACCAAGCTTACTGCAATAAGTACATTTACTTTTCTGAAATCTAGAGGAAAAGCTGGTATTTACTTCTTGAGAAACATCATCTTTATTCTCTTTCCTGTTACCTGTACTCTGAGTAGAGGCAACGTACTTACTCTCAGCTTTCCCTTTTTCTCTAGAATATCTCTTGTGAGTGAGAACATATTCATCAGCTAAAACTACAGCATCAGACAAATTATCTATTCTTCTCTCATCAAGATATAGGCTTGCATCTTTATAAATACACCTCTTGAAGTCCTCCAGCAAAATCATCTGCTTAAATTTACCAAAATCAGAATCCACATTCTTAGAATTTAACCACTGCTCTAACAGATCTTCTTTGATTTTTGCATACTCAACATGGGATTGCTTATCTTGCTTGTAAGTTGTCCTAAATTTTACTCTATAAGCTTCAGGAACAAGCTCATAGGCCTTAAGAATCAAGCTCTTAACTACATCATAATCATCAGATTGATCCTGAGGCAAAGATGCATAAGTTACTTGAGCTTTACCGGTGAGAACAGTTTGAAGGAGTACTGGCCAATACTTTTTGGGCCAATTAAAACCTGTAGCTACCCCCTCAAACAACTGAAAATACTTTGTTAAATCAGATTCATTAAAAGCAGGGACAAGTTTAACATTTTTAGCCACATCAAAATCATCAGAGTTAGATGATCCAGTTCCACCTTTTTTCATGCAATACTCATGGTCTGCCTGAATCCTAGCAATTTCAACTTGTGCCTCAGCCTCCTTAGAACGGGCCTGAAATTCAGCCTCCTTAGCACTTCCCTGAAATTCAGCCTCCTGAATACGAGCCTGAGACTCAGCCTCCTTAGCACGTGCTTGAAATTCAGCCTCCTTAACACGAGACTCCGCCTCCTTAGCCTGAGCCTCCTGCAGGGCTAGCTGTAACTTAGCTAATTCAATCTGCGTTTGCTCATTTGGAGGAGTTACATTAAACAAGCTTTCATTAATCATGTCAACAATTTGATCTTTAGAATGATGAGAGCGAACAGCAATTCCCAATTGTTGAGCAACAAGCTTAAGTTCATTCCTTGTTCTGTTTTCTACATCACACACTGTTTGCACATTTGACAAAAAATCTTTGGCTTCATCAAGTGTACTAAAAGTAGACATCATGAATAAGTAAGTCATAAAATATCAAGCAATATCCTTATGATAATATCCTGAATATCCTGACATGAGGTCGCCAAATTTATGTTACGGAACAGAGAAAGATAATGTACACTTTAAGTGAGAATACTGAAAATCACTACTGTCCCGTAAAGTTCCAGGTTCAAAACAAAAGAGTTAGGTAAAATTACAAGTTAAAGTTTAATGCTCAAACTAACAACAAAACATTCAGGACTGATAAGGATAATGTAATGGCAAAAAACAGGTTAAATATATGGTTAACTGCAATAGCCTCTATTAACACGAAATTAGCAAGAGTAAATTTATCTAAGTCAGCCCTGATAAAATGAAAATACACCGGGTAATGCTCAGTTAATGCAAGATAAATTATTACAGATACAAACTATTATCAAAAATGACTGACATAAAACCCTACATTAATCACAAAAACCTCACTAGGCCTAAGAATTAACCATATGCTACACAGTACAAGAAAAAAATGCAACAACACTTATACTCAAATTACACAGCTCCTAGATGGTTGGAGACTTCCTGAGCACTCAATAATAACTGTACCGGGGAGGACAGAGATGTGAACAAAATGAGGAGCAGATCTAAGTGGCAATGATGCAGAGACTGAGCTCATTATATAGGGGCCAGCAGAGCTTGATACAACTTGTAAGAAGGACGCGCAAATGAAGCCATGGGGACAAATAGTTGACAATCCCGCACTGAACAACAGAAAGGACGACTTACTCTACTATAACTGTAGAAGGGGGGGACTGAGGCAGAACACGCTCGTGATCAAACAGGCAGCACACTGTACGTTAGAATTACAAAAAGGATGATGAAATCATAGGCTATGTAACAATATATATATATATATATATATATATATATATATATATATATATATATATATATATATATATATATATATATATATATATTATGTGTGTGTGTGTGTTGGAAAAGTTTCAAGAGAAGAGAAAGAAGTTGTATGTTGCCTTCATGTATATACTGTATATGGAGAAAACATACGGCAGGTGAATACAAAAAGGAATGTAGAAAATATTTAATATATATGGAGTAAATGAAAAGCTGCTGAATGCCAAGAAGGGTTTGTACGAAGGCGTTAAGGCAGCACTGAGTGTGAATGGGAAACTGAGTGAATATTTCTATTTGGATGTTGGATTGCATTAGGGTTGTGTCAAGCTTCCATGGTTGTTCAATTTGCATATGGATGGAGTTTTAAAAGAGATGTGAGGTAGGGCAGAGGATGGTGAAGAGGCCTATGTGAGAGAACGCGGCATTTGGAAACTTCCTGTTCTTATGGTTGCCGATGATACTGTATTGTTAAGTGAAGACGAATGGGAACTGCAAGTCTTGGTGAATAAGTTTGAGGGAGTATGTGTGGAACAAAATCTAAAGGTGAACAGTAAAGCTATGGTCTTCGAGAGAAATGATGCCACTGAATGCAAAGTGAAGCTGGATAGTGAGGAAATAGAAAATGAGGATACGTTTAGGTACTTGCTTGGTGTGATGAGAAAGGGTAGAAGTTTGTAGGATGAAATGCTTGAAAGGGTTGCTGGCTCACTGAAAGCAGTAATAAAAAATAGGGAAATGACCATGCAATTAAAAAGTAACTGCATGATTGTATCATAATCCCCACTCTAACATATGGAAGCAAAGCAAGGACATTGTTGGATGGACTCAAGCCCTACCCCCTAGGGGTAGGAGGGTTCCGAAAATACTCCCCCAGTATCCCTGTTTGTCGTATGAGACGACTAAGAGGGTTGGTGGTGGGTTAGTGCACCACCCAGTAAAAAGAACTAAGCAAGCGAATAAAGCGCCTCGGATCAGGACGGACCATATGTTGATGAATAAGGAACGGACAAAGGACATTCAAAGGGTGGGGATATGGAATGTGGGAGGAGTGAATGATGAAGTGAGAGAGACTGATCAGGTGCTTGAGGATGCACGAGTGGATGTACGTGGATTGACTGAAACTAAGTGAAAAGGTGAAAGGGTGAGAGAATGGGAATACGGTTTAGGAATATGTGTGGGAGTTAATGAGAATGAGAGGGCAAGAAAGGGAGTAGGTCTGATGATAAGCAAGAAGTGGAAGGAGAATATAAGGAAGTATGGAACAGTGGGTGCAAGGATTATATGGGTGAAGATGAAAGTAGGTATACAAGATTGGGCGATTGTATATGTGTATGCCCCGACAGAGGACCGAGTAGCAAGAGTGAAAGATGAGTTTTGGGCAAGTGTAGAAGCATGTATGGACAAGTCTGAGAGGAGTGAGAGAGTGTTTTTGATTGGAAACATGAATGGCAAAGCTGGGAATGTATGAGTGGATGGAGTAGTTGGTCAGTGGGGTGTGCCAGCTGAAGTAGATGGGAATGGTAGTGCTTTGGTGGACATCTGTGCTCGTAAGGGGTTGGCAATAGCCAACAACTTTTTTTTTGGCATAAGATGATCTACAGGTGTACATGGAGAGTCATGAGGAGGATGGACGGTGAACTTGTTGAATGAAAGGCAATGATAGATTACGTGTGTGTGTGGATGAGCGAATAAGAGAAGTGTGTGGAGAGGGTGGGGGAAAGGAATCTCAGACGATCACTTAGTGATGGCCAAGGTAAGATTGCAAAGTAAATGGGTGAAGAGACGAAGGGGAAGACAGGAGGAAACAGCTCCTGTGAGAAGAGTGAAGTTGCAAGATAATGAGAAAATGGCAGAGTATAAGAGCATAGTGGAATAAAGATTGGGAAGGTATGAGTTAGAGCAGATGGAAAGGGTGGAAGATGTATTTAAGATATTCGTGGAAGAGATACGCGCAGCGTGTGAGATGGTTTGTGGAATGAGAAGGAGATGCAGGGGTGTGCAAGGGACAGCATGATGGAATGATAAGGTGAAACGAGCTGTGGAACAAAAGAAGAAGGCATGTAAAGAATGGCTAGCGAGTAGAGGTAGGGGAGAAGATGAGAAAGAGAAGAGAGACGTATATGTGAGCAGGAGAAGGGAGGTGACGAGATTGGTGAAGGAGAATAAGAAGAAAGTGGATGAAGAGTTTGGGAGGAATCTGACGGTAAAATGGAGGGAGGGTAAGAAATTGTTTTGGAAGGAGGTAAAGAAAGTACGACAATGTGAAAGGGGAAATAGTAGGGGGGTGAAAGATGCGAATAACAGACTGCTGGTGGAGAAGAGAGAAATTGACAAGATGGAGGGAGCACTTTGAGGATTTGCTGAATGTAGAGAGTGAGAGCAGTGCAAGTAAAAATGGCTGGGGATTGGCTGGGATAAGAAGAGATGAGAGGAGGGAGGAAGAGATCAGTAGGGCAGAAGTAGTGGAAGCAATAAAGAAGATCAAGATGGGAAAGGCCCCAGGAATTGATGGAGTGTGTGGTGAAATGCTGAAGTATTGGGGTGAGATTGTTGTGGAGTGGATATGGAAGTTGTGTAGACTGGTTTGGGAAGAGGGAAGGGTTCCAGAGGAGTGGAAATCAGGTATAATTGTTCCTTTATACAAAGGAAAAGGGGAGAGAGAAGTATGTGGTAACCATAAGGGTATTTGCCTTCTTAGTGTGACTGAAAAAATATATGGTGGAATACTCATTGATAGGGTTAGCCATGTAACAGAGGAGCTAGTTGGAGGAGAACAAGAAAGGGAAAAGGGTGTGTAGATCAGATATTTGTTCTAAGATGTTTAGTGAAGAAGTATTTAGAGAATGGAAAGAAAGTGTATGCTGCCTTCATGGACTTGGAGAAAGCTTATTACAGAATAGATAGCCAAGGTATGTGGAAGGTACTAAAGAATATATGGAGTGCAGGGGAAATTGTTGAGTGCTGTGAAGAGTATGTACGAAGGGGCTAGGGCTACGGTGCGAGTGGATGGTAAGCTGAGTTCTTGATCTAAATCTGGGACTGAAATAGGAATGTGTGATGTCTCCATGGCTGTTTAATATATACATGGATGGGGTGGTAAAGGAGGTGTAAGGTAGGGCAGTGGATGCGGGGGTGGTTCTAATGAGTTAGGGTGAGATGTGGAAGATACCAGAGTTGCTGTTTGCTGATGATACGGTTTTGTTGAGTGAAGATGAATGGGAGTTGCAAGGTTTGGTGAATGAATTTGGGACAGTGTGTAGGGAGAGGAATCTGAAAGTTAATGTAAACAAGAGTAAAGTTATTGTGTGTGAGAGGATTGAAGTCACAGAATGCACAGTGAGGTTGGATGGTGACGATATGGAGAATGTGAGTGCGTTCAACTACTTGGGTAGTGTGATAAGTAAGGATGGATTTTGGGGGGATGAAGTGCTTGAAAGGGTAAAACAGGGAAAGAAGGTTGTGGGTTCACTGAAAGCAGTGATGAGAAATAGGGAGGTGAGTATGGAAGTTAAGAAGTTACTGCATGAGAGTATTGTGATCCCTACCCTGATGTATGGAAGTGAGGCCTGGACCTTGCCAAAGGGGAACAAGTCAAGAGTGAGAGCAACGGAAATGAGTTACTTGAGAGGAGCATTTGGAGTGACATGGAGGGACAGGTTGACGAATGAAGAAGTGAAGGAACGTTGTGGGGTGGATGTGGATGTTGTTAAGAAAATTAGGGGAAATACACTGAAGTGGTTTGGACATGTGGAGAGAATGGAGAATGAAAAACTGACTAAGAGGGTGTATGTAGGTGAAGTGGAGGGAGGGAGAGGAAGACCGAGGATGAGGTGGAGGGATGGAGTTGAGAGGTATATGAGGGAAGGGGGAGTGAGTTGGGGGGAGGGTTGTCAAATGATGGGTGACAGACCGACTTGGAGGCGTTTTGTCTGCGGCCACCCTTTGCGAGATTAGGGGGTCGGGCTATAGGTAGATAGATAGAGCATTTGGAGTTACATGGAAAGACCGACTCACAAAAGAGTACGTGTAGGAGCGTTGTGATGGGATGCGGATGTGATAGAGTAACAGTAAGAGAAATGCACTAATGGTTTGACAATGTGGAGAGGATGGAGGGTGGCATACTAAGTGGGTCGCTGTATGTAAGCCCGGTGGAGGGAGGGGGGGAGAGGGAAAGGAAGACCGAGAATGAGATGAAAGGTGGAAAAGAGAGGTATATGGGAGACGGGGGTGTGAACTGTGGGGAGGGCCGCGAAATAGATGGGGACAGAGTGACATGGAGGCGAATTGTGTGTGGCCATCTCTTACGAGATTAAGGCGTATATATATATATATATATATATATATATATATATATATATATATATATATATATATATATATATATATATATATATATATATATATATATATATAAACAAACAAAATAACAATGCAGTATGCAGATTCCAGGATATGTTTACACAAAAGTTGGTGCCTATATGTGCAAAATGTCACAGAGGGATGTTGTAAGATCAAACATTTGTGATGATTTGTAATGCATCTATAAATAAAGGTAATTGTATCCAAATACAGTACACCAATCTCTAAATGATAATGGTAAAATAGATTCATAATTCACAGGTTCAGGTAATTCAAAATTTCATATTTACATGCTTTTATAAAATACATATTCTAGCACGAAACGACGCTATCACTCATTAGAAAATGGTTAGTGAACACTGAAAAGAATTTTAGATTAGAAATGGAAAGAAGCTCACACCTGTGGACAAGGAATGATTACAATGTAGCTTTACTGACACATGACGCCTACATATTTTGTGGAGCCATCCCTGTTTCTCCAGGAAGGACACCAGTAGCTGCTCGCAGTTCGCGTAGCCTAGCTTCCATCTTTCTAGCGCAGCACTAAAAAACAGTATCACATATCACAAAACCAGGAAAAAAGAGGATAGCAGAAGGAAAGACAAAGTGAGGACGGACAAAGGAGCAACTAAAAGAATGGGACAATGAACCATCCACAAAATCCAGCACCCTCAACCCCTCAGAAGAGAGAGATAAACTGCCATCTGAGAAATCCAAAGACACATGGCCAGTCAAATAAAAAAATGGCAGGTATGGGGCCGGATGGCATACTAATAACGTGTAGGATATGTTAAAGCTATCTCCAGAAAGGACCATATATCGCCACAGGTTGCATGGGGCGAAACATGAGACCTGTGAAAAGGGCATTAAGAGTGCTACTGTAGGTACTATTGCAGCGAGCAGTAGTGATCCACCCACCTCCAACCAACCTGAGAATGTGGGAACCACAGTTGTTTGATGCACATTTATGCTGTTTATAGCCCTAAATCTCAAGAACTGCATTCATTGGTATGACTAAAGTAATAACGGTGCAGGGGCATATCTCTAATGACAAGTCTAAGAAATATGAATTAAATATTTGTATTGTTTTCTTTCTATTACACAGACAACGAACTGACAAAGCAATAGTATGGCTTTACTCTCCGATTTTCACAAACTTTAACCTCCCCCCCCCCACATGACCAGCGAGCTGATTAGAAGGATTAATTTGTTACCAGGAAGGAAAACGAGAGAGAAAGCATTGAGTGGCGGGGTGCCTGTGTATGTTGGAGAAAGAGAAGGGTTGAGATGAGGAAAGATGGAGGGTTCTGCAAGGAGGTTGGAGTAAAGTCTTGTAATGGGGAGTGCTGGATAAACACACGCTCTCACGCACGTATTTCATGTAAAAGCAAGAGAATATCATAATATTAGTTCACAACGGCCAGATACAAAACACACACACACACACACACACACACACACACACACACACACAAACTTGTGTATAATATCCTTCAAACATTACCATTGGAACTAAGCGATATCTTATATATGAGTTTCTGTTTGTGGATCAATGAATTGAGAAGAAACTATTTATATTGGGGGGAAAAAATAGTAATGGTCGTAAAGTTAATTGTGACCAGGTTTCCCCCAAAGATATCTATGTTAAATGTATAATAAATGTAATCAAATTCGTCTGGTGTTACATAAAGAAAAATCCAATAATACTGAAAACGGGTATTTTACAGTTGCTTAAAATGAACGGTCATGGGCTTCTATCCGCAGAACATAAAATGTCACTTTTTGGCAGAATAATTGTATTACTAAGGTGTCGGGCGAGGCATTCCCCTAGAACAAATCAAATTGTTGTTAGCGCAAGAAAACTTGGTAGCTCTTATTTAACTTCGGGTTAGGTTTTCCCGTGTAACAAGAGTGGCGTTAGGCAAAACCGGTTTCTCTGTAAGGACCGTTATCGTCTGGGCGTTAAACAGAACAAAACCTTTCTGACATAGCTGAAATACTGTATGTGTTAACGTCTTCATAACAATGAAATCTGAATACCTCATATTTGCACCTAGTGCATACGGGAAACCTCATGCATTCCTATGATTCAATAAGCTTCTGCAAGCAGAATAAAATGACTAAGTTATAGAAAACATAAAATAGAAACTTTGTCGTTGTAATGAATGTAGGAAAGGTTAAGATTATGAACGTTCAATTGCATATAAAGCTTAACACATGCCGAATAGGTATACTGTAACGAGTACAATTACCTGTTTATTATAGTCAGAACAAAGTTTGCTCATAACCCTTTCCAGGAAAAGAAGTTTCCCAACAATAGCATAACATTAATGAGACCAAAATATAAACAATATGTATAAGTTACCACAGTTGAACATTTCTCGGGTGTGGGGCTATTATTGCGGTTATTGTTGTTGTACGTACATTCATTTGAAAATTAAGCCCGGTGAACTATAGACTGAAGTTGCTCTTCTCCTGCAGCTCACTATTGTGCGACTGAGGGATAAGAAGGGAGTAGTGGGACGGTTTTACAACCTGCCACTGGAACCAACACCATGTATTTGTGCCAAGAGACGTCCCTCTCGTCATAACTCCCTGTTTAAAAGAAAACCTTACCTCCAACATAAATTCATGCCCTTACTGTATGCTCATATGAAGGAATGATATCGAAATATGGCAAATGATATAGTGTCTGGAGTGGGGTGCAGACTCTTACCTTAAGTGATTTATCTTAATTATCTACAGTATTACGAACACTCGATATCCAATATACTTAATAGTTTCATCATAACTAATGATTAACAACTTTCAAAAGTGAAACAGACGTCTTCACTAGAGAACGCTGTAACCAAGTGACGTGGCCGCAAAGTTTTTGCAATCGACCCATCACCTAACAATCAGGCAACTCTTTTCTATGAATATTAAACAAGTAAAATGATAAATTCTAAAATACCAACCAAGAAATCGAAAAAGAGATATAATAATTAAGTGAAGGAAGAAAAGTAATGCAGCCTCAATCCTCTAGAACTGCGAGTTCCCCCAGCACTCTCTCTCCACACACACACACACACACACACATATATATATATATATATATATATATATATATATATCATCATCATCAGCCGTTGAGGTCCACTGCAGGACCGGCCTATCCCTACCGAAGCAGGGACGATACAAGCCAATGTATCTCTACCCAGTGGCTTGGGCTGTCTGGTAGAGACTGTATGTAGGGTGAGAAGTGCCTGTAAGTGTAATTGTAGTGTTGTAGTGGCTTTGGATGTGTGTGTAGTCTATGAACCAAGAGTAATCGGCCCGCCTTAAGCCTATTGGGTGCAAGCATACTAGTATGCGACACTGGTTCAACCACAGCACCCCTTATGTCCGCCAAAGTAGCAAGTGGCTCGGTGAACGATTCCCAAAGTTTTTACAACTCTGGCGGGAGGCGAACCCTCGTCCACCAGCGGGCGAAACGCACATTCTACCACTGTACCACAGAATCTCATATATATATATATATATATATATATATATATATATATATATATATATATATATATATATATATATATATATATATATATATATATACCCATATGATCAGTACCGAATGTCCTTCGAGGGGGGATGTAGGCTGGTGCCATGCAATTTGTTAAACTGTTAAGTATCGATGGAAACCATCATCATGAGTCATGTAGGCTTTGCATGTAGGAAGGCTTGACAGCCTACAGATACAGTACTTTTTTCTCATATATAACCCTTTAAATCCTATAATGTCTTTTCAAGTCACTCTTAGTGGAAGGTGGTGGCGACCATCATCCACTTACTTGAAGTAGTGCTGCCTACTTCTTCCTTAGCCTTTATCATTCTTTTTCTGTGCCTGCCCTCCTCTCTTCCTATTTCTCCCATCTTTCCTGTCACTTCTTATTGCTTTTCTTTCATTTACAAGTGGCTTTACATTGAGTGACAAGCCAAATGGTTTCCTGTAAGCCAAGAAACCGTTTACAACGCTGGGTGGTAACCATACAACCAAACCATACGTGCTCCCTACGTGTCAAGTCGGTTGGTGGAGGGTTAGTTCCCCTCCCCGTAAAACAAATAACTCAAAGTCAAATGGTCACCCCTAAAGAGATTATGGCGTTTGGCAATAGATAGATAGATAGAATTCACTCTCGCTACATCGAGACGAATTTGTTCAACTTGAGAAAGGTCTCTAGTAATGGGAGTCAGAGAAACCCATATATAATTCCTTCATTACAAGCGTCTCTCCAAATATAAATAAAAGAGTAAGCACGTAATCGAAGTGAAGGAGTTAACGTCTTAAGGTGGGGATGTACGAGTATACCGAAGACACTGACAATTCCAGCTTTGAAATAATAAGGTATGACAAAAGATTTTGCATTCCACAGTGGAGGAAGTAAGAGAGTTAGTATATGATGCGCCACAGACTATCCTTTTTCCTTTTTCTGACAGGTGACAGAAAACACTAGCATTCGTCGATTCCGTGACGTGCTTCGCGCCATGAAATTTGTGGAATGGGCCAGAACTATGATGCGATGTGAGGCTGGGGGAGTAAAAAGTACCCTGGGAAGGTTTGTGTTATAGGATGCGCTTCTTGAGTGCAGTGAAGGATTGTTTCAAACCATTTTCAGAGAAGAGAGGAGTCTGGGGACACAAAAACTGGGGTGAGACACGAAGAAGTGGATGAGATTGGCCGGATCTGTGGTTTTGGCGAGGATGGGCCATTTGGAAGTAAGTGATGTAGGATTGATGTTTGAGAACAGTAATCTCAAGATGAGCTCTCATTGCTTTGATTTACATGACCATGCGACATATACAGGTATATAAAAAAAAATCTAATTTCCAAGACAACTAGCATCTTGAGCTTTACATGCTCAAATGCCTTAGTTCGTGTGTGTGTGTGTGTGTGTGTGTGTGTGTGTGTGTGTGTGTGTGTGTGTGTGTGTGTGTGTGTGTGTGTGTGTGTGTGTGTGTGTGTGTGTGTGTGTGTGTGTGTGTGTGTGTGTGTGTGTGTGTGTGTGTGTGTGTGTGTGTGTGTGTGTGTGTGTGTGTGTGTGTGTGTGTGTGTGTGTGTGTGTGTGTGTGTGTGTGTGTGTGTGTGTGTGTGTGTGTGTGTGTGTGTGTGTGTGTGTGTGTGTGTGTGTGTGTGTGTGTGTGTGTGTGTGTGTGTGTGTGTGTGTGTGTGTGTGTGTGTGTGTGTGTGTGTGTGTGTGTGTGTGTGTGTGTGTGTGTGTGTGTGTGTGTGTGTGTGTGTGTGTGTGTGTGTGTGTGTGTGTGTGTGTGTGTGTGTGTGTGTGTGTGTGTGTGTGTGTGTGTGTGTGTGTGTGTGTGTGTGTGTGTGTGTGTGTGTGTGTGTGTGTGTGTGTGTGTGTGTGTGTGTGTGTGTGTGTGTGTGTGTGTGTGTGTGTGTGTGTGTGTGTGTGTGTGTGTGTGTGTGTGTGTGTGTGTGTGTGTGTGTGTGTGTGTGTGTGTGTGTGTGTGTGTGTGTGTGTGTGTGTGTGTGTGTGTGTGTGTGTGTGTGTGTGTGTGTGTGTGTGTGTGTGTGTGTGTGTGTGTGTGTGTGTGTGTGTGTGTGTGTGTGTGTGTGTGTGTGTGTGTGTGTGTGTGTGTGTGTGTGTGTGTGTGTGTGTGTGTGTGTGTGTGTGTGTGTGTGTGTGTGTGTGTGTGTGTGTGTGTGTGTGTGTGTGTGTGTGTGTGTGTGTTTAATAAAAAGAAAGAACTAATGGCTGGAAGTTCATAGAGCAGTTGCTGTCTTCAGGAAGACCTGAATTGAATATAACTAAACTCAAGATCCGCTCAGTTTGAGTAGCGTGGACATACTGGGTTTAAAAGATGGGAAGTCATTGGCAGAGGGAAATACATAGTGAGGAAGACACTTCTAAAATTGTCCTGATGCATACATGAAGAACTGAGACTAACTGATACATCATGACGTGTATTGGGGAGTTGTATATAAAACTAGATGAGAGTGTGTTCCCAAACAGTTGCTGCTCACTAATCGCAATGGAGGGAGGATTCAAGCAGACTTTTCAGATAGATAGTGATCATTGAAATAAAGTAGGGGGATAATGATGCAAATTTTTTATTTCTATATTAGTGCAAATTTTATTTTATTTATTCATATAAAATGTCTTTTTAAGTTCTGGTTCAGCTATTTAAATGTAAATAGTTCTAGCCATATAAAAGATTTACCACATAAATTCGCTAGTGCTTGTCATTGTGTTTCCATGCTAATCTGGAAGAAAGCTTGATGGACTGCAGGCTAATTATGTCCGTCTACTGCAGGCCTCTATCCTCCTTTCTGGGGTCAAGGAAGGAGTGAAGCAAAGCATCAGTATAATGTCCGTTGCTTAGTAATATAGGAATCACTGTGTGAAGGTATCCCTCTCAAGAATCAAATTTATTTTTAAAGTTTATAGCGATATATTATTCGACAAACAACAAACGATTTTTCTAGTTCCAGAGAAGCCCCACGGCCGGCAGTTTTTTTACACTACAACTAACATATAATATTTGCATAAAATAGGTACTGCAGAGGTAAGCATGCGCGTGGTAACACTGATGTAACCTAGTGGCCCCTTTGCCTCGTTATGTAAAATTCCTATGCCCTTCTTATCCTTCAAATGCATAATGGTGAAATGTATAAGAGCAATGCCAATCTCTTAGTCCATCAGGTTACTTTACGGGTGAACCTGGAACAACAACGACAACAACAACAACAACAACAACAACAACAACAACAACAACAGCCCTACAACAGAAAAATGTTCTACTATGATAGTTTTGTTATTTTTTTTTTACCGTAGTTAACGTCAGACAGTAACTGGCAAACCTCTTATCCCAGAAAGGATTATGAGGAAATTTTGTTCAGGCTATGGACAGCTGATAAAACTCGTTACAGCTTAACGATTCACCATTCATAAAATATAATAAACAATTTCACTCTCATTCTTAATCTTTCCTGTTTTCATTACGACGACAAAGTTTCTATTTTATTCTTTTTATTACTACGTAATATTTTTCAGCTTTTCGTTCGTCCGTTCACTCATTCGTTTATAACGGCCCCAACACGCTTGGATGTCTCTCTTGGTCGCTTGTTGACGGTTATCCATGGTACTCTATCTCTTGCAACCTTTCTATTCAGTTCTTTATCCCTGAAGTCACAAGCCATGACTTCCTCCTATTATTTTCCTGGTCTGCCTTTCGCTGCAATACACAAAACGCCCACACCTCTTACCCTCCGGACTCAGTTGTCATCGTCCGTCCACTCCACATGCCCTAACCATCTCAGTCTACCCCTTCTCATCACAGCACTACAACATTCATGTCCCACCCTTCTTCTTAAATTCAGAATCCTCCTCCCGCCCCCACGCCTGTCATTCAAGCACGCACAACACATTCATCTAATCATTACCGTCTCTACGTTTGAGCCTACGAATAAGTTCTTCTTTTACTGCCCATGTCTCACTACCATACAGCATTATACTCTCAACATATGCTGCATACAGGAATCGCTTAGCATATAGTGACAGCCCCCTTAGTGTCAGCAGAGGCAACAGCTCCCTCACGTCTCCACACACTCAGAGACTCGAGCAAGGCCAGTCCTTTCCTGGTTTTCTGTCTCTGTGTGCTCTGTTTACCCGTATGACTGAAATAGTGCTTTTATTAAACCTAATCACCGTAAAAGGTTTTCCAGTAAGCTAATGCAGCGGTGGCAAGATTGAAATACATTACTCCCCCGCCAACCAGGGGGGTTAGGTTCCTGAAAACCACTTGGATGGGAAAACCGAGGTTTGTGGTGTTAACTTTATAGGAGAAAAACAGAATTAGGGAAACCATGGTCGAAAGTAAAAGAAGTATAATCTGAAAAAATGTACGATTTTCCTGGTCATTATTGCACAATATTGCTATGTACCAAATATCACCATAAACAATTAACAAAAGTATGGTAGAGAGTGATTTACAGAACAACTTTATAATTACGAAGCTGATCAGCTGGCTAGAGCGCCATGTTAGTAAGACTGTTGGTCATGAGTACCCATTTGCTAAGGTCTGCAAGAGTCATTTTCGATAAAAGAACGCTTTACTATACGCAGCAGAAAGACCTTACCAATTTAATTCATATTCCTCGAGTTTTTCTCTATTTTTCTTACTATTTTCAAGGTGATTAATTACCTTTCCGTGCTGAAAAATTAGTCCCTAGTTATTATTATCACGTTCAGTAAGCCGTACGCAAGATTGTTGATATCAGGCGTCATAGAAGAAACATAAAGTACTCAAAGGTGGAATTCATTTTCTATTTTCCCAGCTAAAGGTTAGGTTAGGTTTGGTTAGGCTAGGTTGAATTATTAGGTACAGTTAAGCTTTTTTTTTTTTTTATGCAACGAAGAGGAACGAAAGTCCAGGAGCCCGCAAACTGTTTCTTCCAAGAATAAAACAAAAACAATACAACAGAGAGCCAGATTCAAGATCAGTTCATTTCGAGATGTCAGGACACACTGCTTTTGAAAGACTGTAGATCATAGGAAGTAGGAAATACTGACAGAGGGAGACAGCTCCAGAGCTGACCTGTTGCATAAATGAAAGACTGGAAGTAATGGTTAATTCGTGCATTAGAGAGCTGGACGGAAAAGGGATGATAGTTTGTTGCTAGACTGGTGCTATGCGCCCGTCGTAATGGTGGAGGGATGCAAGCAGACAGTTCAGAGGAGCAGTGACTATTGAAGTCAATCAGTCATTTCCTGTGGCACCCCACGGGATGCATAGGGCCTCATTGAACTCTCTCCACCAATATTTGTCTCTTGCCATCTGCTTCAGGTCCCACCAACACTCCTCTCCTGCTTCTTTTTTCATTGTCCTCAGCCAGGTTTCCCCCGGCCTACCTCTACCTCTTCTTCCTCTAGCAGTCCACTCTGGCACATCCTGTATTAAACTACCTTCTTTTCTGTATGTGTGCCCCAGCCACTTCCAGCGAGACAGTCTCACATATACATTAACTGGATCCACTCTCGTAATATCCCTTATTCTTGCATTTGTAACTCTGTCTTGCCACTTAACCCCAAGAATCCTTCTCAGTATTTTATTCTCAAATCCTTTCTGATCTGTTGCAGTTGTACTGTACCATGACTCATGCCCATAAATTAAAATTGGCCTAACCATGGACTTGTAAATTTTCACTTTAGTATGTACCGAAAGCATATTATTATTCCAAACAGCTTTCAACATTCCAACAGCTCGCCAAGCCTGTCTAATCCTCTCCTCAATTTCATTATTTAATGATCCATTAGATGATACAATCGTTCCCAGATATTTAAAGTTTTGTACATTCTTCACCACATTATTCCCAATTACACAATCGATTTGGTTCTCCACGTTAATATTAATAATTTGTCTCCACAATTTACTACCAACCCCACTTTTTCTCCTTCCTCCACCAGACAATCAAGCACCCTTTGCATCTCGTAAATACTTCCGCAAATCAGTACAATATCATCAGCATAGTCCAAATCCATCAGCTTCTTATTTTCTTTCCAGTTAATTCCTGCACCTGTTCTCCTTACAACCTTACTCATCACATAATCCATAACCAAAACAAACAACAATGGCGAAAGAACTCCTCCTTGAATCACTCGACCTAACTTGAAATTACCTTACAAAAAGTACCTTCATGCAGGCTTCTAATAATATTTACAAACTTTTCTGGTATACCATAGAATCTCATAATTTTCAACATAGCTCCACGTGAAACACTATCAAACGCCTTTTCAAAATCCACAAAACACATACTAAGTGGCATTTTCATCTCATTAGTTTGTTGCATTAGATGCCTTACAATAAAAATCTGATCATTACTATTGAAGTAGCGATATAAAATAGATTAAGATGCAAGAGTGCAGCGAAGAAACACAGGTTGAAGGGAGCCAGTAAGAGAAGAAGTGTTAATGAGACGAAAGGTCTTTGACCCCACCTTCTTGAGAATAGCTGTAGGTGGGGAACCTCCCCACGCATGAGAGGTTTACTCTACACAGAGGCGAATAAAACCCGTGTATAAAATAAACAACTGTTCAGGGAAGAAGAAGATACGGAGTCGGATTAGTACACCGAATCTCTTGGACGCAGATTTTTAATCCCGAGTGAATGAAACCCTAAGCATGTTCAAGGATGATACAAGATTGATCTGGATATTATTCAACATTAGTGTGTACTCCTGTGGAAGATATTGTCGGGTTGGAACACATTCTATCCATTTCTCCTTTCTCTGAAATTTCCATTCTAGGAGATTTCAATGTTCACCACCACCTTTGGCTCTCCTCTCCTTTCACTGATTCACCTGGTGAACAAGCCTACATCTTTTCTATCCTTAATGACCTAGAGCAGCTTGTACAGCACCCTACCCGTATCCCTGACCGTCTCGGAGAGAGCTCCAACATACTTGACCTCTTTCTCACAACTAATCCTTCTGCTTACTCTGTTAATCTTTTCTCTCCGTTGGGCTCCTCCGATCACAACCTTATCACCTTAACCTATCCTATCACCCCGGTACAGCCTGTGGACCCTCCAGGGAAACGTCGTCTGTGGCATTTTGGAGCCGCGGACTGGGAGGCCCTCAGGCAGTACTTCTTTGATTTTCCCTGGAATGATTATTGCGTCCATGGCCGTGAGCCATCTGAGTGTGCCTTGCGCATTACGGAAGTTATTCTCTCGGGCATGGAAGCATACATTCCTTTCTCATATCCTTTGACTAATGCAAGAAAGCCTTGGTTTAATCACGCTTGTTCTAATGCTGTCCGCAACAAGGAGAGGGCCTACAAATGGTGCTGGAGCCAACCCACCCCTGAATCACATCATCTTTACGTTTCTGCCCGGAATCGTGCTAAGTCTGTTCTTCGCTCTGCTAAAAATAATTTCATCCGTACTAAATGCTCTCAACTCTCCAACTCGAATTCTTCCTGCTCCTTTTGGCACCTTGCCAAAAACCTTTCTAACAACTTTACCTTATCATCCTTCCCTCCTCTTTTCTACTCTGATGGTTATGTAGCTATTTCTTCCACTGATAAAGCAGATCTCTTCGCACAGACTTTCTCCTCCAATTCCACCTTAGACGATTCCGGTGCTGTTCCTCCATCACTTCCCCCCTCTGACTTCTGCATGGCTGACATTAAAATTTCTTCAGCTGATGTATTTTCTGCCATCACTGGCCTCAGTACTAACAAGGCATATGGGCCTGATGGGTTCCCTCCTGTTGTTCTCAAGAACTGTGCTTCTGTGCTTACACCCTGCCTAGGCAAACTCTTTCTCCTTTGTCTGTCAACTTGTACCTTTCCTTCTTGCTGGAAGTTTGCTCTCATTCAGCCAGTCCCAAAGAAGGGTGACCACTCCCAACCCTCCAACTATCGTCCAATTGCTTTAACGTCCTGTATTTCAAAAGTTTTCGAGTCAGTTCTCAATAGAAAAATTTTAAGGCATCTTTCCTATCACAACCTTCTTTCCGATCGTCAGTACGGGTTCCGTCAGGGACGCTCCACTGGCGATCTTCTCACCTACCTTTCAGACTCCTGGCCATCCTCCTTTCGGGACTTTGGCGAAAGCTTTGCTATTGCACTTGACATCTCAAAGGCTTTCGATCGAGTCTGGCATAAATCTTTAATTTCCAAACTGCCCTCCTACGGTTTCTATCCTTCTATCTGTGCCTTCATCACTAGCTTCCTTTCTGGTCGTTCTATAGCCGCTGTTGTAGACGGCCATCGTTCTTCTACATCTATCAACAGTGGTGTTCCTCAGGGCTCTGTCCTATCACCAACTCTCTTCCTTTTACTCATCAATGATCTAAGCTGTACATCTAACTCTATCCACTCATACGCTGATGACTCCACCCTTCTCCTTTCCATTCGGTTCCCGCAATGCCCATCGCAACAGTTACTTCAACAAACAAGAGATGAGGCTATGGCACACCTAATGTCTGACTTGGCTCGTATCTCTGACTGGGGTAAAAATATGGTTATTTTTAATGCATCCAAGACTCAGTTCTTACACCTATCAACCCAACAAAATCTTCCACACGTATACCCACTAATGTTTAATAATATTCAGCTTAATCCTGCATCATCCTTGAACATGCTTGGGGTTTCATTTACTCGGGGCTTATCTTGGAAAGATCATATTACATCTCTTGTAAAATCTGCTTCCAAGAGATTGGGTGTGCTAAGCCGACTCCACTCTTTCTTTACCCGTTCACAATTGTTGACTCTATACAGGGGTTTTATCCGCCCCTGTGTGGAGTACAACTCTCATGTATGGGGGGGCTCCCCACATACATCTCTTCTCAATAAGGTGGAGGCAAAGGCTTTTCGTCTCATTAACTCTCCTCCTCTTACTGAGTCCCTTCAACCTTTGTCTCTCTGCCGCACTGTTGCATCTTTATCTCTTTTCTATCGCTACTTTAATGCTCACTGCTCCTCTGAACTGTCTGCTTGCATTCCTCCACCTCTACGACGGGCGCATATCACCCGTCTGGCAGCAAACTCTCATCTCTTTTCTGTCCAACTCTCTAATGCAAGAGTTAACCGTTACTCCCAGTCTTTCATTTATGCAACAGGTCAACTCTGGAACTGTCTCCCTCTGTCTGTATTTCCTGCTGCCTATGATCTCTATTCTTTCAAACGCAGTGTGTCCAGGCATCTCAAAATGATCGGATCTTAAATTTGGCTCTCTATTGTATTTTGTTTTTCTCTTGGAGGGAACTGTTACTGCGGGCTCATGGCCTTTGGTTCCTTCTTCTTCGCATAAAAAAAAAAAAAAAAGAACTGAGTCTTTGATGCATTAAAAACAACAAGATTACTTTTACTCAGAGACGTGAGCCATAGTCTCATCCTTGCTTGTTGAAGTAACTGATGAGATGGACACAGCAGGAATCAAATAGACAAGTGAAGGGTGGCATCATTAGCGTATGAGTGGATAGTGTTAGTTGTACAGTTTAGAAGGTCATTGATGAATAAAATGAATAGAGTTGGTGATAAGACAGAGCCCTGACGAGCACCACAGTTGATAGATCTAGAAGAACGCTGGCCGTCTACAACAGCAGCTATAGAACGACCAGATATGAAACAATAAATGAAGACAGGATAGAAACCGTAAGAGAGCAGTTTGGAAATTAAAGCTTTATGCCATACTCAATCGAAATCCTTTGACATGTCAAGTGCGATAGAAAACTTTCACCAAAGTCCCGAAAGTCCCGAGAGGAGGATGACCAGGAATCTGAAAGGTAGGTGAGAAGATTGCCAGTGGAGCATCCCTGAAGGAACCGACACTGAGGATCGGAATGAAGGTTGTGATAGGAAAGATGGTTTAAAATTTTTCTGTTAAGAATTGACTCGAAAACTTCTGAGACAGGATGTTAGAGCAAATGGGTGACAGTTATAGAGTTGGTAAGGGTCACCTTCTTTGGGAATGGCTGAATAACTGTAAACTTCCAGCAGGAAGGATGGGACAAGTTGATAGACAAAGGAGAAAGAGTTTACCTAGGCAGGGTGTAAGCACAGAAGCACAGTTCTTGAGGACAACAGGAGGGACTCCATCAGGCCCATATGCCTTGTTAGCATTGAGGCCAGTTATGGCAGAAAATACATCAATTGAAGATATTTTAATGTCAGTCATGAGGAAGTCAGAGGGGGGAATTGATGGAGGAACAGCATCGGAATCTCTAAGGTGGAATTGGAGGAGAAAGTCATAACAAAGAGATCTGCTTTATCAGTAGAAGAAATAGCTACAGAGCCATCAGAGTAGAAAAGAGGAGGGAAGAAAGATCAGATAATTAGGCAAAGTTGTTAGAAAGGTTTTTGGCAAGGTGCCCGAAGGAGCGGGAAGAATTCGAGTTGGAGGTTTGAGAGCTTCTAGAATGGATGAAATTATTTTTACCACAGCGAAGAACACAGTACGACTCCCGGCAGAAACATAAAAAAGATGTGATTCAGGGGTGGGTTGGCACTGGTACCTTTTATATGACCTCTCCTTGTTGTGGACAACATTAGAACAAGCATTATTAAACTAAGGTTTTCTTGCATTAGTCAAAGGATATGAGGAAGGAATGTATGCTTCTATGCCTGAGAGAATAACCTCCGTAATGCGCATGGCACACTCAGATGGCTCTCGGCCATGGAAGTAATAATCATTCCAGGAAAAATCAAAGAAGTACTGCCTGAGGGCCTCCCAATCCGCAGCTCCAAAGAGCCATAGTCGACGTTTCTTTGGAGGGTCCACAGGCCGTACTAGAGCGATAGGACAGGTTAAAGTAATATGGTTGTGACTGGAGGAGCCCAACGGAGAGGAAAGATTAACAGTATAAGGAGAAGGATTAGTAGCAAGGAAGAGATCAAGTATGTTGGAACTCTCTCCAAGGCAATCAAGGATACAGAGAGTGCTGTACAAGCTGCACTAGGTCATTAAGGATAGAAATGATGTAGGCTTGTTCATCAGGTGGATCAGTTAAAAGAAGAGAAAAGCCAAAGGTGGTGGTGAACATTGAAATCTATAATGGAGATTTCAGAGAAAGGAGAAATGGATAAGATGTGTTCCATCATAGAAGTAAGATAGTCGAAGAATTTTTCATAGTCAGTAGAATTAAGGGAAAAGTAGACAGCACAGATAGATTTAGTCAGAGAATAACAGGAAAGCCGAAGCCTGAGTGTAGAGAATTCAGAAGAATCAAGTTCAGGAACATGAGAGCAAGATAAGTCGTTGTGTACATATACACAACTGCCACCTTTGGCTTTGAAATGAGTATAGAGAAAGTAGGAGGATACAGAGAAGGGTTTACTATCATCTGCCTAAGACAGCTGTCTCAGTTAAGAAAAGAGGGTAAGTTTTATAGGACAGGTGGTGCTCAACAGAGAGAAAGTTAGAGGAAAGGCTGCAAATGTTGCATAAATGAAGATATGAGTCAGACAGTGGTTCCAGGCAACTTGTTAAGTCGTCACCGGGAGAGGGACGGATGATGGGGGCATTTATGGTCCCTTCCCCCCCCCCCCGGGGACTCCGAGGCTTGGTTATTAAATGTCATTATGGTTTAAATTTTGAATAGAAAGTGTAGTGTGCAATTGCCATGTAATTTGATGTTGGCAGTTAGAGAAATGTGGATTGGAAAGCATGCTGGCCTACCCTATGTGTTACTGAAACAATGAAAAAGTACAGCAAAGGGGGATGGTCAGGAACTAGCCCCAAGGGCTGATGAAACGGGAGCTCCAGTTATCCCTGTAATCAGCTTTCCATCCACCTTGGGAGTACTGCCCTGCTTGACTGGTGCTATTGTCTTTTCCCATTAGGTTAGGTTTAGTTAAATACTTAGGTTAGGACAATTCCTTCCTGCATTACACTGACGAATCAAACAAGTTGTCATCGCAGAACAGCTAAAAGCAACGGGGTAAAAGATTTAACAAGAAACTTTTATTAACCATCCCATATATAATCAGACAGATGAAACAGAACAAGCAGTGAAAGCGAACATGAAATCTTTTCGGAAGTATATGAAAACAATACTACAAGAAGACGGGATTAACTATGCAGAACTAAGAAATCAGGCTGAAAATATAGAGTGAAAAAGTAGAAGTCTGGCAACGTATAGGGGAAGACCTGAGTAGAGATATGGAAGGGACAAGGAAATATTATACAGCACAGCAAGGAACTATAGAAAAGGAAATACCGAAGTTACATATGCAGTGAAACATGAACAAGGAACTAACCTATTAACAAGATTAGAAGATATATCGGAGAAATGGAGATGTTATTCTCAAGAATTGCTAAATGGAAGGCATTTTATTGATTATAATGAAGATATACAGGAAATACAAGAGCAAAACCTTGAGGAGTATGTAGATGGCATAAGTGTTGAGGAGGTACGAAGTGCCATTGATAAAATGAAAAATGGTAAAACGCCGGGAGAGGATGGATTGCCGGTGGAAATTATTAAGGTTCTTGGAGAAACAGGAATACTTTGGTTGAGAAAAAATATAAATGATGCTTGGAACGCGGGAGTAGTACCGTAGAATTGGGGAAAAACCATTGTTTGCCCTGTTTACAGAAAGGGAGATAGAACAGTGTGCAACAACTACAGAGAAAATTCATTGTTGTCATATGCAGGTAAAATATATTAACATATCTTGGAGAGAAGGTTGAGAATGCAAGTAAAAGATAAACTTGGAGAAAGGCAATATAGCTTTTGGCCAAACCGTGGTAAAATGGATTTGGTTTTCTCGCTAATAATGATATTAGGAAAGAGTTGGGAATGTTCATTAATATGGACAAGGCCTTCGATCGAGTACCAAGGGAAAGATTGTGGAATATATTGAACCAAGAAGAGTATATAGAGACACCAAATTTAGAAAATCAATCAAAACTATATATAGTAAATGTGAAAATAATGTTAAACTCAGAGATGGAGATACAAATTGGTTTGAAATCAAGACAAGAGTTAGACAAGGAGAAGTTATTTCTCCACTCCTGATTGTCATATTCATGGATAAATGTATTAAGGAAACAGGAAGAAATAACGACGATGTGATATTAGCTTATGCAGTTGATGTAGCAGTTGTGTATGACTCTGAAAGGAACTTACAGGTTTTGGCAGAAAGTTGGAATTAAGTAATGATGAAGAATGGGATGAAGATAAATACCAAGAAAAGAGAAGTAATGGAGATTGGTCGAGGTAATGCAGAAATGAATGTAACAATGAGAAGAAAACAAATAAAGCAGGTGAACAATTTCCAGTACCTGTGTGTGAAGTTCAATAGAGAAAACAAACAGGAAGAAGAAATAAATAGCATAATAAAAATATAATAATAATAATAATTAATTATTATTATTATTATTATAATTATAATAATAATAATAATAATATAAAACTCTTGTACCCAATACTAGAAGTTAACCATGTACCAAGGAGCTGTAAGGTTACATACCACTATTCTCTGTGTAATATTACTGTACTACTCGTATACGAGTATGCCTCAGAGGCCTGGTCATTGACACAAAAGACCAAGTCTAAAATACAGGCAGCTGAAATGAGAGTATTACGGCTGATTAAAGGAGTTACCAGAAGAGTTCTGTTAAGTGTGGACATAAGAGAACTAAGAGTAATCAGTATTATAGAGGTGGTTGAAGGAATAGACTGACATGGTATATACCCGTGCAGAGAATGGATGATGAAGAGTTACCAAAGCCAGCACTTTCGTGGATACCGCATGGAAGAAGACCAACAGGAAGACCAAGGAAAAGATGAATGGAGGGAGTGGAAAAGCTGTTGAGAGAAGAGGACAGTGACTGGAGAACGTGTTACGACGGGAGGTGTATATGGACAGGGGTTGCTGGAAAGGCTTCGTGGGCAGAGCCTCGGTGACTGAAAGGCTTTGACCTAACAGGCACTGCGTGAGAATGGTGAGAATGTGCATAATTATTCACGTTGTTTATTATAGCCACACACATCTCAGTGTACAATGACAGCATGGAATGCCCAGAAAAAATGGATGCAATCATGAGCTAAGGCACTAAGGTGATGAGCCGTGACCCAGGACTGCAGCAAGAGGAGCAGGTAGTCTTGAGAAGGACCAAGGTTTTGAACATGGCGGGCAAGGAGCAGCGCATGGGCTAGTTCGGCTCACTCACTGGCACACCCATCTGAAAACAGACCCGCTGTGAGCCAAAAATTCCCCCCATTCAACTTGTCCTCACTCAAAACACCACAACCTACCGACCTGGGGACACCTTCATTGCAAAGAATTGTTGAGCAACATGAGGATTATTTGAACTCTGTTCACTGTATGGTGGCTGAGCTATGAGTGTGTGAAATAGAGCTATTTTGTGAAATTTGCCTGTAAGCTGTGAGAGAAAAGTGTGAAAAATGCCCGGAGCCTAAGGTTTAATGAAGGTTTGTTGCTTCACCCTTTCAGTTCAAGAAGTCTCACTAAGGGTCAGTAAAATACCTTAAACTTAGCAGGACTAAAAATTTATATGAAGAGAATACAAGCTGGGAGCGAAGTGCTTGAAGTAGTTAGTTCTATTTTGTTTTTCCCCAGCTGATGCTAGAGAGGGACTACTTCACGTGGCGGCACCAATATAACTCTGCTGTTCCACTGCCAACTTAAACAAACGTCCCTTACCTCTCTCCCCATCCCCTAGAATGAAGATTGTGGACAGCAGGAGGAGGATAAATTCAGCCTGCAGTCCACCGGGTTTGTCATTTCAGATTGACCTTGGGATACAACAATTAATATTGTGCTGCTCTTGATGTCTCCAGACGATTTTATTAAGCTTCATAGTGTAGCAAGGGGATTGTCTGTACCCCCTTCAAGTAGAAAAGCCTTTCCTAAACTGAATGAAAACGTTTGGTGGTGAAATGAGCCGTTATTGTTCTTTTCTGCTATTGAGCTATGGGAATTAGATGGTGAGACAGTATCACATAGAAACGCTGAGGCAGCATGCATTTCTACTGTGACTGCTATGTTCTTAAATTTTACCAGTATGATTTGTCTTTTATGTAGTTAGACATTTATCCATTAACCCTTTAACTTAAACGGGTATATTTTTTTCGGCTGGAAGTCACACACGGGGGTTTTGAGATATATAAAGATAAATGTTTTGATATAATATTCTACACCAAAAAACAGACCATAATTTCCTGAGCAAAATGATGTCTAACATGATGTAAAAAAAATAATTACCTGTGTGGTGAGCTGTCAAAACCTGTGGTACTGGAGCTTCTCCACTGCCAGACATATACCATTCGGCATAATGATAAATTCAAAGCTGTTTATATATATATATATATATATATATATATATATATATATATATATATATATATATAGTTGCACTCATTTTCACTCTCATTTTTGTCTGACGAGATAATCTGAGTCATCAAACATCACTTCCATCAGATCCAAGTAACCTGTCACAGCAGCAGAACATCTCATACCGCATACCTCGACATAGTTCTCATACGTGACAAAAATAAAATACAAAAGAAACAGTCCTTCCGTGATGGTACCTCTTCAGTCTTGCCACCTCCTGATACTGAACCACTATTGGACCCCCAGTTCTGGCGTGCAAATATAAAAAGCCCCCAAAACGTATATGTGCCGCCTGATGGCTACAGACATTTCCCTGCTGACACACTGATGTGCCACCCGATGTGAAAGGGTTAACAGGTGGTGTCAGGCACAACAAACCTCACCCGACAGCAATTATTTTATTGCTGTTAAATACTTAATTGTTGCTGCCATTTATTCAGTACACATTTAAAGTCTAAGGTAATGGTACAAATGATTTCAAGTTATATCCTCTGAAAATCTGTAATCTTGGGTTTGACCTTTCAAGGTCACTCAAGGCCAAAGGTCATGTGGTCAAATGAAAGGCTATGCGAGACTTTCTATTTCTTGATAAAAGTAAACTGCTCCGGACTCCTACGCTCCTCATGGGGCAATGTAGGATTGGATGATGGATGGATGGATGGATGGATCTCTTCAACGAGCTTCGAGTTACTGACCCTTGAATATCCGTGACCTTGACTTTGACCTTTCAAGGTCACTTAGTCAAAGGTCATGGTACCATTTAAAAACCCATATGGGACTTCCTATATGTTGATAATAGTATATACCTCTCTATCTTCAACGAGTTTTGGTTTATGGCCCCCGAACATCTGTGACCTTGAGTTTGATCTTTCAGGGTCACTCAAGGTCAAAGGTCTTGTTGCCAAATGAAAGCCCATATTACGAGTTCCCGTATGTTCTTAATAGTAAATATCTTTACCTTCAACCGGTTTTAAGTTATAGCCCTTTGAAATCCGTGACCTTGTTATTGACCTTTCAGTCACTCGATTACCTCCAAAATTTTATCACTTTCTTTTGGGACAAGTACCCACGTATCCTGAAAGTTCCATGTAATTTCATTCAGCCATTTATCCGTAATGTTGCTAACAAACAAACAAAGAAACTGTACCAAGAACAATATCTCACCAGACGCCGTCCGGCCGAGGTAATTAGAGGTCCCCCACAAGCTTGGGGTAAGAGGTATCAAACGATGTATTATGAACAAAACACCTAAACATTCTTTGGTATGCTGTTTATGTCGTATTTATATTGACAAATAGCTTGCACCCATAGCATGCTAAGATGTAATGTGCAATATCAGTGAAAATCAGCGAGGAAGGGATCTTACAAAACTTTATATGCCACTTTGAAGACGACCAGAATGAAGACAAAATGGGAAACCTCACCATCAGAAGCAGCGTTGTATGAAACCCTAGTCACGAAAACGAGGGGTTCTTACTTGCAGAAAGAAACTTTACCTTTAGCCAGAGGTGAATATTGAATTTGCCATCACAGCAGCAGCAACACCACCCACCCTCAAACCTGGGGGTAGTTTGAGCTGGCTGGCTTAGGTAAGCTGTCATTGAGGACACACATACCTCAACATCAGGGATAAACACAGTTTCTGGGACAAACACAGCATCAGGTATTTACTCAGCAGGTATATCCCAGTCCTGGTGTCTGGGATGGCTTCAGTGTTGGAGGAATCGTCGTCCTTGTCGTTCACAGACATGTCGTCATTGTTGGTTGCATCATCATCATCATCAGACGCATTGCCTTTGCCCTTGTTGAATATTTCATCGTCAGACATGTTTTGATAGATGTCGTCATTGTCGTAGGACAATATTTTGTCATCATAGGCCGCGGCTTTTCCACCTTAAGATCCATTCATTGAGCTTTGAGGTGAGGGACTGAGAGATGAAAGAGAGACAGGATTTAGGGACAGGGTATTTGGGTCGCCTGCAGAACCTAGTAAGGAGATAGGGTAGGAGACTGAGCCATAGCTGGGACAGGCTCACACATTATTTTTTAGTATCTGGTTTGATCCAAAAGTGCCCTCTCCTCACCATGGCTTCCTGTGGCACAGTTTGCTGCACTAACTGCTCTAGGGCATTATCAGCCAGTTTAAGTTCAAATGGGAAAGAACCCTCATGCCCGTGTACCTTGAGATGAGACCCCTCATGATCGTGTACCTTGAGATGAGGACCCTTCTCATGGGCTGCCTAGTTGTTACGACCCTCTTCATGGCCTGTCTTCTGGCGACAATCCTCCTTGTGCCCTTACCAAAGGTGAGGGCCAACACCATGACCTTTCTCAAAGCAAGTGCCATTCCCAGTAGCCCCCATGTCATCCCTTATGACCCCCGGACAGGGATATGGAGTTAGCACCTCCTCTTTGTTCATCTACTGCTCTGATATCTGGCAATAGCAGGCTGATCACCTGCATGGCTTGTCCTGGCATACGGATGTCACCACTATACTTTCTTATATATGGTCGAGTTGAAGAGATTCGGTTTGATGCACGAATTCAGGAGATAACATTTTTAGTCGCCGTAGCACAGTTCGTTACTTTGACTTGAGTCAACATCCCCATTGGTGGTCTTGTTTTTGCGTGAAAATTACTCTGTACTCTTAGTAAAATCCCCAAGAGCATAAAATCTGATTTTCTTACACTGTCTGGGAGGATCTAAATGATACTGCAGAAGACACCTTGTAGTGTACATTAAAAATAATCTCCCCGAAATAGAACATTTTACCTTTCTCAACAAAACTAAAAGAACTGCTAAAGAACTGTCATATTTGGTGTAAAACCCACCTCACTCGGATCAAAGTGTTGAACGGTCGTTTCAAAATAATTATTTCATCAAAGCAAGATTTTTTTTTTTAATCTTCATGTTTTGCTTGTTTGCAAATATTCTCCAGTTTTCGTAGCATTTGGGTATATTTCTACCCAAATTTGGAGCTCGTCTGCCTGAACTGTATAGCTTTCTCTTTTAGGGCAATTACTGTACCCTCGATAATGAAAAAGTTTCGGCACCCTTCCAGTGTGAGACATTATGATACACGGACTATGATTTACGGGAAATGACACGGGTCTGACGGTACTGTGGTTGTGACAGTTGTCAGTTAGTAATATCTAACCCCACACTTACATACGGTATTGCATTATAATTTTTGTGATTTAAACAGGCATACCGAGTTACCAGCACTACCAATTGAACCAGAGACGAAGTATTTCACATCCTATCGGACCCCAGGGTACCAATATATATATTTTTTTCATCGAAGGTACGTTCAGATTGTGACTTACAAAGCTCGATCGGGTGTTTAGATGTGATCCGTGTGTGTGTGTATGTGTGTGTGTTCTTACCTGATTGTTCTTACATAATTGTAGCCTAACAGGAATGAGTCAAGTGCGTATTGTCCCGTGTATTAATCCATTTTTATCGTACATATCTTTAAATTTACGAATAGTTTTGGCACACATTATTTAATTCGGTAGTGCATTCCACTGATCAGTTGCCCTATTTGAGAGACTGTATTTCATTATGTTTTTATTGTCTTTATTATATAGTTTTTTACAGTGTCCTCTTGCTGATGCTTCCCCTTAGGTTATATATTCATTTATGTCTATTTTCTCTTTCCCCGAGATGCATTTATATAACATAATCATGTCTCATCTTTTCCTTCTCTCCTATAGTGTTGAAACTTGATAGATTCAGTTTTTCTAGTCTTTCTTCGTAGCTTAGATCCCATCTTGTTGCTGCCCTTTGTACTTTTTCAATCTTATCTGTGTTTTTAGAATAAGGATTCCAGACTACTGATGCATACTCCAGGGTTGGTATGATGAATGATGTTATGATCTTTCTCACATGTCTTCATTTATGTATGTGAATGCCACTCTTATATTAGAAAGCAGTGTATACATGTTAAGTACCTTCTCACTGCTGTGGTCAACTGGAGATAGTCTGTTATTGATAATCACTCCTAGGTCCTTCTCTCTTTCTGATATGTGTAGGGCTGCACCCTCCTAACTTAAAATTTTGGTCTTTTCTCACTTTTACCCAACTTAATAACATGACGTCCACATTAAATTTCATTTGGCATTTATTGCTTCATTCATGAGGTTTAATTCTTCCTGTAGCTCTCTGCAAGAATTTGCGTTATTAATTTTCCCTTTATATTTCTGCATCATCCACAAACACATTTAGATAGCTTCCATTTCCAGTGTTACTATCTAAGTCATTTATATATACTAAAAACATAACTGGTGCCAGCACTGAGGCCTGTAGAACTCCGCTAATCACTTCCCTCCATGATGAGTAATTTCCCCTTAGTACTGTTCTCATTTCCCTTTCTCTGAGAAAATCCTGCATCCAACAGTACAAGTTGCCTTGGATACCTCCTTGATCGTACAGTTTCCATAATAGACTTTGGTGTGGCATTTTGTCAAATGCTTTCTTGAAATCTAAATAGATACTGTCCACCCATCCTTTTCTTTTCTGTAATGTTTCTGTAACTCTGTCATAGCAGATTAATAGATTAGTAACATATGATTTCCCCTTTCTAAAACCAAACTGCCTTTCTGTTATCATACTGTATTCTTCTAAATGGTTTACCCAGACTTCTTATCAGCTTTTCCAGTATCTTACTTACAACACTGGTCAATGATACTGATCGGTAGTTGAGTGAATTCTGTCCATTCCCTTTCCTGAATAGCGGAACAATGTATTCTTTCTTCCAAACATCAGGTAGTTTACCTTGACCTGAGGATTCCTTGAATATTAAATAAAATGGTCTGCTCAACTCTTTTGCACATTCATGTAACACCCAACCTGAAATTTTGTCAGGACCATAAGCTTTTCCTTTGTCTGATTTACCTAACTGTTCTTGTACTTTTTTCTGATATTTGTATATCTGTAATACGTGTCGGCATGCATGTTCCATATCATCTCTTTCCAAAATATTTTCTTTTGTAAAAATTAATTGAAAGTTTAAATTTTGTGCCTCACACATATACTTTTCTCTTGTGTACAGGTGACCCCCTCGTCTTTAATGGACTGCATTTTATATTTATCTTTGGATTTGCTTCGGATGTAGCCGTAAAATAGCTTAGGATGATCAATACTTATATTCATAAAGCCTTCCTCAAACTGTCTTTGAGCCTTCTTCCTTATCTGTGTATATTCCTTTTTTGCCTGTTTATAGTTGTTATATGCCCTCTCAATATTGTGTCTTCTGTATCAGTTCCACAGCAAATCTTTTTCTTTTCATTTTATACATTCTGTATTAAACCATTCTTTATTTTCATTTTCGTTTCTTTGTGCTGAGGGATGTAATTTTGGACTCCTATTTCATAAAAATCACGGAATTTTCTATATATATCATTTAAATCTTGTCCTCCAACCACCTTTTCCAAATCTATTTCTAATAAATACTCCGTCAGGTCATAATAGGCTAGTATGTAACTTTCATTATTGGTAAGCATATCATATGCACTCCTGATGTTGCAGTTTAATACTGCATGGTCGCTTTTGCCGAATGGAGGGTGATACATTGTATTGTCAGTATCATTTTCTTGTTTAGTAAATATAAGATCTAGTACTGATGAGTCATCAAGTCCTCTTTTCTAGTGTTTCCCTTTACATGTTCCATCCATCCATCCATCATCCAATCCTTCGTTGCCCCACGAGGAGCGGAGCCTGGGGCTAGGCAGTTGGTCCTGACATTTAAGATGAGTGACCAACATCGCTCATCCCTGAGTGGCATCACGTGAGCAATAAACCCCAATTATCCCTTGGATATAAACCTTCATCGGTTCAATCCGATTGGAGCACAATAATTACCCACTAAACTACCAGGCGCCAAAATTTGGTTATATGGTTACCACCCAGCGTAGTAAATGGTTTCCTGGTGTACAGGAAACCATTTTGCTAGTCACTCATTGTAAAGTTACCCACAGGCAGAAGGAAGAGGAAAGAATGAAGGAAAGAAAGATTGAAGAGGGAGTGTAAAGTTACCCGTAGGCAGAGAGACGAGGAAAGACTGAAGTACAAAAGACAGAAGAAGATGGAAGGAAAGAAGGATGAAGGAGAGGAAAGGGCAGACACCTGAGAGCAGCACTACATTGAGTGAGTGGATGGTGAGTGCCCCTACCTACCCCTTTACATGTGTTAGAAAAAAACTCGTGCACAACGTCCAGGAGCTTTTGATCAAAACAGCTTTCATGGCTTCTTACATCTAGAGTATTCCAATTTACAGTATATCTGTATTGAATTCTCCAGTTAATATAGCTAATTCTTTCAGATTTCTCCTCCGTTCTACAAAGTAATTTCTTAAACTCTGAATTGTACCTTCTGCCAGATCTTCATATTCACCCCTTTCCCAGGTGTTTGTTTTGGGTGGCATATATAAATATGCCACAAGTAATTTCCCTTCAAATGTGTTAATCTTCAATGCAGTCAGTTCTACATGTAAGGGTATATTTATTTTTATTTCTCTGGCTTGCAGATTTTTCTTTGTAAAAATTATAATTCATTCTCCTTTTATTACATTTCTGTCTCTCCTCCATATAATGTATTCCTCTAAGTTTAGGATATCGGTTGATATCTTCTGGGTCAATTTTGTTTTGAGTTTGGCAAGTAATATGTGGTTTCTTTGCTTTGGTATAGTCATTCATCTCTAATAATTTAGACATCATTCTATCTACATTAGCGTATATAAACCTAATCATCTTGTTTACATACTTGGCATAGCTTGAGTCTACTACCTTGCTTCTTTTTATTCCCTATTGGTTATGTACCGCTTTCGCACCTTCAGTCCAAATACTTTTTAGAAAAATTTACTCTTCCTCTCATCTTTCCTCATTCTTTGTTTTTGTCTATTCCCTCTTCTTCTTCAGTATTCCCAAATCCTCGAGTTAGGCATCTTTTTATCCATACGTTTTTAAATTTCTCCTTTTGCATTAGTTTGTTTGCATTTTTTTTTTTTTTTTTTTTTTGTATTACCCCTATGACGTTCACATTCTGGAAGTTTAATTTCAGAGGCCTTGACTTATTTCTCTCATACTTCCCTAACCTTCTGTGTTCCACTATGTCTTTATCACAGATTTACTCTGACACTTCCTTTACTATGCTTATTATATTTGCCTTCTTTTTGTCTCGATTTTTTTTTTCTTATTCATCTACACCAGTGATTACTATAGATTTGTTGAAATCTGCTGAATCTTTGACCAATTTTGGGTTGTTTGATTATTTCTTTCACTTCTTTTCTAATGTTTTTTTCTTTGACTTGTTTTTGTCATTCCACACTCACCATTTCCGCATTCGTAGTTTCCACATCATCTTTGTAACTATGCATCACCACGTTCACCTGGATTATCTTCTCTTCAGTTTCACTACGTTGGTCTATCAGACTGTTTGCTTGCCTAATTGTCTGTATCTAGTGCACTGAAGAGGTGAAACAGGCTGTAGCACAAAAGAAGAAAGCATACAATGAATGGATGAGAAATAGGGGCGTGGAAGAAGTTGAGAGGGGGAAGAGAGAGTTATATGTGGAAAGGAAGAGAAGTGAAAAGATTAGTAAGAGAGTAAGAAGAGAGTGGATGAGGAATTTGGAAGGAATTTGAGTGTAAAGTGGAAGGACTGTAAGAAAATGTTCTGGAGAGAAGTGAAAAGAGTAAGACAGGGTGGAAGTGAAGTTAGCAGGGGAGTGAAAGATAAAAATGGTAGATTACTAGTGGAGAAAAGAGAAAAAGTGAGCAGATGGAGAGAACACTTTAAGGAATTGTTGAACGTAGAGGATGGAAGTAATGCGAGTATAAGTGGCTGGGGAATGGCTGGGAGTAGGAGGGAGGTGAGAAGACAGGAAGAAATCAGTAGGATAGAAGTTGTGGAAGCAATGAAGAAAGTTAAATCGGGGAAAGCCCCAGGAATTGATGGAGTGTGTGGTGAAATGCTGAAGCATGGGGGAGAGATAGTAGTGGAATGGGTGTGGAAGATGTGCAGATTGGCCTGGGAGGAAGGTAGAGTTCCGGAGGATTGGAAGTCAGGTATAATTATTCCCTTGTACAAAGGAAAAGGGGAAAAAGTAGTGTGTGGTAATCATAGGGGCATTTGTCTTCTTAGTATAATAGGAAAAGTGTATGGTAGGATACTTTTAGACAGAGTTAGAGAAAGAACAGAGAAATTAGTTGGAGAAGAACAGGGAGGCTTTAGGAAGGGAAGAGGTTGTGTAGATCAGATATTCATTCTTAGACCTTTAGTGGAAAAGTTTCTAGAGAAGGGAAAGAAGTTGTATGCGGCTTTCATGGATTTGGAGAAAGCATATGACAGGGTGGATAGACAAGGATTGTGGAAAGTGTTAAGAATATATGGAGTAGATGGGAAGTTGTTGAATGCTGTGAAGAGTATGTACGATGGTGCGAAGGCTGCAGTGCGTGTGGATGGTGAACTAAGTGAAGTTTTTCTCTTTGAAAGTTGGTTTGAAACAGGGATGTGTCATGTGTCAATGGTTGTTCAATCTGTACATGGATGGGGTAATAAAAGAGGTACAAGGTAGGGTAGTGAATGTTGGAGTGGCCCTGGTGAGAGAGGATAGTGTTTGGAAACTTCCTGTACTGTTGTTTGCAGATGATACTGTGTTGTTGAGTGAAGACGAAGGGGAGCTGCAAGGCTTGGTGGATGAGTTTGAGAAAGTGTGTAAGAAACGGAATCTAAAGGTGAATGTAGGGAAGAGTAAAGTGATGGTCTTTGAGAGAGGTGAAGTTAGTGAATGTACAGCGAGGTTGGATGGTGAGGAATTGGAAAATGTGAGTACGTTTAAGTATTTGGGTAGTGTGATGAGTAAGGATGGAGGTTTGGAGGGTGAAGTGCTTGAAAGGGTACAGCAGGGAAGAAAGGTTGCTGGTTCCTTGAAAGCAGTGATAAGAAACAGGGAAGTGAGCATGGAAGTGAAAAAGTTACTACATGACAGTATTGTGATACCAACTCTAACGTACGGAAGTGAAGCTTGGACATTGTTGGAAGGACACAAGTCAAGAGTGAGAGCAGTGGAAATGAGTTATTTAAGAGGAGCCTGTGGAGTCACGTGGAGAGACAGGCTGACGAATGAGGATATAAAGGAGCGTTGTGGTGTGGATGTGGATGTGATAGGAAGCGTTATGAGGAACACACTGAGGTGGTTTGGCCATGTGGAGAGGATGGAGGGTGAAAGACTGACGAAGAGAGTGTATGTGAGTGAGGTGGAGGGGGGAAGAGGGAGGGGGAGGCCGAGGATGAGATGGAGGGATGGGGTGGAGAGGTATATGAGAGAGGGGGGTGTGAGTTGGGAGCAGGGCAGTGAAATGGCGGGGGACAGGGCGACTTGGAGGCGATTTGTTTGTGGCCACCCCAAACGGGATTGAGGTGTCTGGCAATAGATAGATAGATAGACAGACTTCTAAACTCCATAATACGCTCATGGTTGACGACTGTACTTGCCAGTTCACTGATCTTCCTTCTAAGTGAACCCACCTCAACTCTCAGCTCATCTATTGTTGTGTCTTTTTTGTTTAATTCCTTTAATAATTTTTCCCATCGCAAATGTCAGGACCAACTTGCCTTGCTCCGGGCTCCTACACTCCTCGTGGGGCAACATAGGATTGGATAATGGATAGATGGATGGGATAATTTTTCATTTTTTTCCCTCCTGCATACACAGTTGCTTCTTAATTTCATCTGTTTCACTTCGAAAAGTTACTAGTTTGTTATGTTTCCATTTCAACCAGTTCTTGGTAGAAATCATCATCCTGTTATCTACCTGTATCCTTTTTCTTAACTCCTTCCATATTCACTTTGTTAAACATGGCGCTCATCTTGTGGTATTATTTAGAAACTAAGAGAGTGTGTGTGTGTGTGTGTGTGTGTGTGTGTGTGTGTGTGTGTGTGTGTGTGTGTGTGTGTGTGTGTGTGTGTGTGTGTGTGTGTGTGTGTGTGTGTGTGTGTGTGTGTGTGTGTGTGTGTGTGTGTGTGTGTGTGTGTGTGTGTGTGTGTGTGTGTGTGTGTGTGTGTGTGTGTGTGTGTGTGTGTGTGTGTGTGTGTGTGTGTGTGTGTGTGTGTGTGTGTGTGTGTGTGTGTGTGTGTGTGTGTGTGTGTGTGTGTGTGTGTGTGTGTGTGTGTGTGTGTGTGTGTGTGTGTGTGTGTGTGTGTGTGTGTGTGTGTGTGTGTGTGTGTGTGTGTGTGTGTGTGTGTGTGTGTGTGTGTGTGTGTGTGTGTGTGTGTGTGTGTGTGTGTGTGTGTGTGTGTGTGTGTGTGTGTGTGTGTGTGTGTGTGTGTGTGTGTGTGTGTGTGTGTGTGTGTGTGTGTGTGTGTGTGAACAAAACAACTCAAAAGGTTTTAAATCAATTACTGTCCAGAGATCTAGTTATCACACACTTGGTTATAATTTTTTTCCCATTATCACTGCAAAATTAAAATCTGCACTCCTGCAATATTGCACGTTTTTGGCTAAAAAATATCGTTGCACCTGAGCTGGTTTCTGCTAAGCAATGATGGTGCAAAATCTGTGGTTTCTGATGGGTTTAAGGGATTGAAAAATAATACCCTACTCGAGGAGCTCATTCCAGTGGGAGAGACCGCTGTCTATCCACCCCCAGCCTCAGTACCCCTTGCCTCAAACCCTTCTCAGGTTTCTCTGTGAAACATGTTTCTTCCTTATTGTGCCTTTTTCGTCACTTTCCATTAGCATAACCATGCTTGTGTGTGTTTCTGATACTTACCAAAGTTGTATAAATTTAGTGGCTATAAATTGTTGTAAAAAGCAACATTTCAGTTAAAGAGTAGGGTGCTCGTTACCAGATAGGATAATGTCCACAAGCTTTTGTCATCGCAAAATTTCATTATCACACACTAGGTCTGGTACCAATTATTCGTGATAACCAGTTGATCTCTGTATAACCAAACTTAGTAGAGGGATTGAGGTCAGCTCTAGAGTACATCTTTTGGTTTGAGAACACTAGGCCAAAGGTCAAGATCACAGGGCTAGCTCAAACATTTACATAATAAAATGAGCATAGAATTTTATCCAATTCATATCAAACTTCCGAAAATGATAAAAGACAAGGCAAGACTTAAATGATTCGATTACGACAACAAGCAGTCAGAGGCCAAGGTCAAATGGCAAGATTAAATTTTGATCCATGTGTGTTCGTTCACAAAATAACTAAAGCAGTTTTGATCAAATTTTAACCAACCTTTATGTTAATGTTGAGGATGAGCCAAAAAGTCTAAATATTGCTTCCGAGAGCCAGTCGAAGGTCATAGTCACTGGGAAAGGTCAACTTAACCAGTTTTCATCCAGTTTTAACGAGACATTCAAAGAATTGACGATATGGCAGGGTTAAAAAGATTCAATCTTTGAGACCAATCACTCAGATGTAAACGTCTCAGGGGAAGGTTAAAATGCAATTCGTGTTGCTGCTTATGAAGAATATCTTATAAAGTTTTATATATATATATATATATATATATATATATATATATATATATATATATATATATATATATATATATATATATATATAAATATATATATATATAAATATATATATATATATATATATAAATATATATATATATATATATATATATATATATATATATATAAATATATATATATATATATATATATATATATATATATATATATATATATATATATATATATATATATATATATATATATATATATATATATATAAATATATAAATATATATATATATATATATATAAATATATATATAAATATATAAATATATATATATATATATATATAAATATATAAATATATATACAAATATATATTTATATCAATATTTAAATATATATATATATCTATATAAATATATATATATATATAAATATATTTATATATATATAAATATAAATATATATATATATATAAATATATATATATATATATATATATAAATATATATATATATATATATATATAAATATATATATAAATATATATATAAATATATATATAAATATATATATAAATATATATATATATATATATATATATATATATATATATATATATATATATATATATATATATATATATATATATATATATATATATATATATATATATATATATATATATATATAACAGCAACGCGTCAAAGGTCACTGTGTCAGTGCAAGGGCAACTTGAACACTGATGTAAACTTTTTTTATGCATTCAGCTCTGAGCATAGACTCCAATAGCCAGTTCTCTGAGGCCCATCAGTTTTCCTGAAGATCACGTGTCACCGCCTCAGCGCCAACACCCACCAACCATATATAATGAATACGTGCTAGGGCTGTCTCGTACAGAACTCGTGGATTGGTAATAGCAGGGGTGTTTTTACATCTGGCGGTTCTTATGGCAGATCAATAAAGTTTATTTTATCAAAACTCAGATCTTTTAAACTGTTCCCTGCCCGAGGAGGGATTCGGACCTGCATCCATTGGGAAACCAGGCCGCTATTCAACCGAGTCGGGTTCAAGTGAAAACAAAGAAAAGTTTTGATTTTGAAAAAAAGAAAAAGATAATCAGTTTGAGGTAAAAGTTTCAGGGAATGGACAAATGTCAAGGTTATCGGGCAAAGTTAACGTAAACAGGTGTGATCTAAATTGAACCAACGATGTTGGAGGGACTGAGGGTTTGTGAAGAATAAAGTAATTCGAATCTGAGAGTAATTTGTTGAAGGTCATGGAGCTCTTGGCAAAGCCAAGTATTCACTCTCTAGTGCAGTTAGTGGTCACGATTGTTGCAAACTACGAATGTTCCTTCTTTTCCTTTTTTCTTTTCTTTTTTTAATTATTTTGGCCTTTTACAGAATTGTATGACCAAATCATAAAAGTATTAGTTTGGGGATCCAGTGTTTGTTTGTGTTTCACAGTCATCATGAGAATTTGCAAACAAGTATGGTAGTGTACTGTGGCTGTATGAAGCTCGTTCTGTATTCCATTAGTATTATTAACTATTGTTAACGTCTTATTTCATTTGCTCCTGTCAATTTCAACCTGCCTATTTTGTCTTTTACACCAACGCACCAAAGTTTCTGTACCCCCCTCGGTGGAAGGAAGTGGAAGTCAGGGTTAGAGAGAGGGCGGGCGAACGGACAACCGTGAGTGGTAGTTTGGAACTGAGCTACGAGGCGAATAGTGAGAAACCTAATGAAAGTGGATTCGAAACATTTCCATGCTCTTCACCCGCAAAATATTATGCGTTCGTAACATACATAGCATATACAGTATTATAATATAGAATACTATGTTGTCATGGTGTCCTGTGAACCTGACCCATCTGTTTCGGATCCTCATGATACAAATAAAGCACCGAGCCAGTTGTATATCAGCTACACCTGGTCGTTATCACTGCAGTGATAATGTTTCTGACTGTTATTCCTGAATTGTCTATAGGTTTACTATAGAACGATTGCGAATTTAATGCTGATTCCCACAGTAGCTGTGCGGATGATTATATAATTTGTTGTAGTTATTTTATATGGACGAATAATCCACATTGTGATGGGCATCGGAGAGCATTCGCAAATAATTTACTATAACCAGATGAAATTAGATGCAAACAACACAAAATATTATGAGACAACGAAGATATAGCTGTGATATCCTGCTCCGCCTTGTTATCCAGGCCTTAACTGTTGCTTCACTTCATGCATGCATTATTTTCCTTCAGTCTCTGCCTCTTTTATTACTTTTACTTCCCGGTATTCTCGTACTGCGAGCCGTCACATTCCTTAGGGGGTTTCTAGTCGTCCGGTCCTATAACGCCTGCTGTATTACATTATTCCTCGCATCATCACTCCCACACAAACAACATTAGCACAAGACTGCTGAATCAGCTATTACCAGTATTGGCGCTGCCACTACTAATGCCCCTTTTTCCATTGTGTCTAATTTCCCTCAATACTACTACTGCTACTCCACTATAAATCTGTGTAATAATACATGACTGTCCTTATGGCTGTGTATCTGCTAACCATACTGTTCCTGTCCCACCGTCAACAACTCGTCACTTACCCCGCACCGTTATCCCAGTTGCACCCCCCTCTCCCACCCACCATGGACTCTACTCCGACACCACATTACCCTTCACCTCATTCTTGGGCCAACAGGCCTGTTGTTCACCATTTACCAGTGAATATGCGTGGTATGCATTAATAATGATAATAAAATAAGGAATTTGGGAGCCGAATGCTAATCGTCAGCCAGAATATGCTGATTGCCAAGTCCAAAATTTTGGCCATCTTTTGATACCATGAAGGTTTTATGTTGATAGCTCAAGCCGTTCATGAGCTATAATGGTGCTAAAGGCAGGCGATAAAAACCAGTTGACCTTAGGCAGTTATTTTGATGATCTTGACCCTGACTCCGAGTGGCCATTTTCGAACTCGTCCAAGATTTTGGCCATATTTTGATACGCTGAAGGTTTCATGTTGATAGCTCAAGCCGTTCATGAGATATTAAAGGAACACACACACACACACAGAAGCAGGCAAAAAAATTATCTTTCCGTCTTCTAAAGGTGGGGAATAATAGAATAATAGTAATAACAACAAGAACATAGATGTGTAATGTTGTGTTCCTAACATTACACATAAAAACTGTAGACCCAAAGGTGCCTATATTACGGAGCACTGATATATTATATAACCACAGAACTGACCACAGACCGTTCTTATCATTACCACTGGACCTTCCCTATAGCACTTCACCATGGTAATACATCCCATTGTAGTCCTTTGTGCGATCACTAAACATGTTAGGGAAAAAATAACTGTGCACAACATGCCTACTACCCACTAAAATACGCATGTGACGTTTCAAAGACATCCATCATAATTAATAGCGTGGGAGAAGTTAGCGGACAAACAAACGACGACTGGACATAGACTGAGGCCGAATGTCTCGCATCTGTATATGACATCCTGACAAAACTGTTACCATCCTGCTTTGCGGGTGTCATCATAGTTATGATAATAATAATAATAATAATAATAACAATAATCGTAGTAGTAGTAGTAGTAGTAGCAGCAGCAGCAGCAGCAGCAGTAGTAGTAGTAGTAGTAGTAGTAATCACACGTTAATATCCATGATACAGAGGAGGACAAACACCATAATCTCCCTGATAAAACAAGTGAAAACAGCTGTGACATATGAAACCAACCAGTGCCATAATATGCTGTAATGTTAGAGTTATAGTAATACTAAAATAATGTTTGACAGCAGCGCAACCTTCTGTCATGGCAGACATTCTGCATTGCATCGACACATGCTATTGCAGTGTTTGTTATTAATGACTAATAACATGTGACGATGATGATGATGAGGATGATTCATATAACTATGACGACACCTGCAAAGCAGAATGATAAGAGTTTTGCCAGGTCGTCACATACTGATGCGAGACATACGGCCTCAGTCTATGTCCAGTCGTACTTTTGTTTGTCCGCTAACTTGATGGATGTCCTTGAAACGTCACATGCGTATTTTAGTGGGTAGTAGGCATGTTGTGCAGTTATTTTTTTCCCTAACATGTTTAGTGATCGCACAAAGGACTACAATGGGATGTATTACCATGGTGAAGTGCTATAGGGAAGGTCCAGTGGTAATGATAAGAACGGTCTGTGGTCGGTTCTGTGGTTAATATATCAGTGCTCCGTAATATAGGCACGTTTGGGTCTACAGTTTTTATGTGTAATGTTAGGAACACAACATTACACATCTATGTTCTTGTTGTTATTACTATTAATCTATTATTCCCCACCTTTAGAAGACGGAAAGATAATTTTTTTGCCTGCTTCTGTGTGTGTGTGTGTGTGTGTGTGTGTGTGTGTGTGTGTGTGTGTGTGTGTGTGTGTGTGTGTTCCTTTAATATCTCATGAACGGCTTGAGCTATCAACATGAAACCTTCAGCGTATCAAAATATGGCCAAAATCTTGGACGAGTTCGAAAATGGCCACTCGGAGTCAGGGTCAAGATCACCAAAATAACTGCCTAAGGTCAACTGGTTTTTATCGCCTGCCTTTAGCACCATTATGGCTCATGAACGGCTTGAGCTATCAACATAAAACCTTCATGGTATCAAAAGATGGCCAAAATTTTGGACTTGGCAATCAGCTATTCTGGCTGGCGATTAGCATTCGGCTCCCAAATTCCTTTTTTTATTATCATTATTAATGCATACCACGCATATTCACTGGTAAATGGTGAACAACAGGCCTGTTGGCCCAAGAATGAGTGAAGGGTAATGTGGTGTCGGAGTGGGGGAGGAGTAGAGTCCATGGTGGGTGGGAGAGGGGGGTGCAACGGGGATAGCGGTGCGGGGTAAGTGACGAGTTGTTGACGGTGGGACGGGAACAGTATGGTTAGCAGATACACAGCCATAAGGACAGTCATGTATTATTACACAGATTTATAGTGGAGTAGCAGTAGTAGTATTGAGGGAAATTAGACACAATGGAAAAAGGGGCATTAGTAGTGGCAGCGCCAATACTGGTAATAGCTGATTCAGCAGTCTTGTGCTAATGTTGTTTGTGTGGGAGTGATGATGCGAGGAATAATGTAATACAGCAGGCGTTATAGGACCGGACGACTAGAAACCCCCTAAGGAATGTGACGGCTCGCAGTACGAGAATACCGGGAAGTAAAAGTAATAAAAGAGGCAGAGACTGAAGGAAAATAATGCATGCATGAAGTGAAGCAACAGTTAAGGCCTGGATAACAAGGCGGAGCAGGATATCACAGCTATATCTTCGTTGTCTCATAATATTTTGTGTTGTTTGCATCTAATTTCATCTGGTTATAGTAAATTATTTGCGAATGCTCTCCGATGCCCATCACAATGTGGATTATTCGTCCATATAAAATAACTACAACAAATTATATAATCATCCGCACAGCTACTGTGGGAATCAGCATTAAATTCGCAATCATTCTATAGTAAACCTATAGACAATTCAGGAATAACAGTCAGAAACATTATCACTGCAGTGATAACGACCAGGTGTAGCTGATATACAACTGGCTCGGTGCTTTATTTGTATCATGAGGATCCGAAACAGATGGGTCAGGTTCACAGGACACCATGACAACATAGTATTCTATATTATAATACTGTATATGCTATGTATGTTACGAACGCATAATATTTTGCGGGTGAAGAGCATGGAAATGTTTCGAATCCACTTTCATTAGGTTTCTCACTATTCGCCTCGTAGCTCAGTTCCAAACTACCACTCACGGTTGTCCGTTCGCCCGCCCTCTCTCTAACCCTGACTTCCACTTCCTTCCACCGAGGGGGGTACAGAAACTTTGGTGCGTGGGTGTACTTATTCATTTTATGGTAGGCGTTACTCCCATATTTTTCTTTGTTCTTTCATAATCGTTCTAGTTTCTTTCGTGTCTCCTTTAATATTTTCATTGCTTACTTCTTACTTCTCTCGTTTTCATCCTTTTCTCCCTATTACTTTCCTTTGTTTCCTAGGAGAGTGTCGAGCAGAGGGACAGAAAAATAAATATGTTTCCATAAAAGTCGGTGAGGTGAACGTAGTTTCTGAGTGCCTGTGAGCCCCTGATACTGTTACACACACACACACACACACACACACACACACACACACACACACACACACACACACACACACACGCACGCACGCACGCACGCACGCACACACACACACACACACACACACACACACACACACACACACACACACACACACACACACACACACACACACACACACACACACACACACACACACACACACACACACACACACACACACACACACACACACACACACACACACACACACACACACACACACACACACACACCGCTCGCTGGTGCAGTGGTAACGTTCCCGCTTGCCAACTGGTGGATGGGAGTTCGCGCCTCGCTCAGGTTGCGAAAAGTTTCACTGACGAAGTGGGTGGTTACTGTCCCCCTCGAGCAAGGGGATGGGTGTGTGCGTGTGTGAAGGTCACAGCCTTGCCCTTAGATCGGACTACATGAGCTTTCAGCTCCCTTCCGGGAGGGTAAAAGCTGACGATCACGACCATCAAGTGATCCTGACCGACCCGGTGAATTACACACACAAACACACACACATACACAAGTAGAGAGAGAGAGAGAGAGAAGGGGGGGTAGGGGGGTTTCAAGAATACTCACCCAGTATCCCTGCTTGTCGTATGAGGCTACTAAAACGGTTGATGGAGAATTAGTGCCCCACACCGGAAAAAGAAATAACTAAAGCGAATCAAGCGCCTCGGACCAGGAATTAACAAAGGACTTTCTAAGGGTGAGGATATGGAATGTGAGAGAATGAATGATGAAGTGAATGAGAGATTGTTCAGGTGCTTGAGGATGCAAGAGTGGATGTATGTGGATTGACTGAAACTAAATGAAAAGGTGAAAGGGTGAGAGAATGGGAATACGGTTTAGGAATATGTGCGGGAGTTAATGAGAATGACAGGGCAGGAGAGGTAGTATGTCTGATGATAAGCAAGAAGTGGAAGGAGAATATAAGAGAGTATGGAACAGTGGGTGCAAGGATTGCATGAGTGAGGATGAATGTAGGTATACAAGCTTGGGCGATTGTATTTGCGTATACGCCGACAAAGGACCGAGTGGCAAGAGTGAGACATGAGCTTTGGGCAAGTGTAGAAGCATGAATGGAAGTTTGAGAGGAGCGAGAGTGTGTTTTTGATTGGAGACATGAATGGCAAAGTTGGGAATGTATGAGTGGATAGAGTAGTTGGTCAGTGGGGTGTGCCAGCTGAAGTAGATGGGAATGGTAGTGCTTTGGTGGACATCTGTGCTGGTAAGGGGTTGGCAATATCCAACAGCTTCTTTCGGCAGAAGATGATCCACAAGTATACATGGAGAGTCATGAGGAGGATGGACGGTGAACTTGTCGAACGAAAGGCAGCGATAGATTATGTGTGTATGGATGAGCGAATAAGACAATTATTGGATGCAAGAGTGTGGAGAGAGTGGGGAAATGGAATCTTGAACCATCACTTAGTGATGGCCGAGGTAAGGCTGCAAAGTAAATGGGTGAAGAGACGAAGGAGAAGACAGGAGGAAACAACTCCTGTGAGAAGAGTGGAGAAGTTGCAAGATAGTGAGAAAATGGCAAAGTATAAGAGCATAGTGGAAGAAAGATTGGGAAGGTATGAGTTAGAGCAGATAGGAGGGGTGAAAGATGTAAGATATTCACGGAAAAGATAAGCGCAGCGTGTGAGGTGGTTTGTGGAATGAGGAGGAGATGCAGGGGTGTGCAAGGGACAACATGGTGGAATGATGAGGTGAAACTAATTATGGAACAGAAGGCATATAGAGAATGGCTAGCGAGTAGAGGTATGGGAGAAGATGAGAGAGAGAAGAGAGAGGTAAATGTGATCAGGAGAAGGGTGGAAAAGAGATTGGTGAGGGAGAGTAAGACGAAAGTGGATGAAGAGTTTGGGACGAATCTAAGTGTAAAATGGAGGGAGAGTAGGAAATTGTTTTGGAAGGAGATGAAGAAGACAGTGTGAAAGGGGAAATAGTAGGGGAGTGAAAGATGGGAATAATAGGCTTGTTTTGTTGTGAAGAGAGAGAAATTGAGGCGATGGAAGGAGCACTTTGAGGATTTGTTGAATGTAGAGAGCGAAAGCAGTGTGAGTACAAGTGGTTGGGGAATGGCTGGGAGAAGAAGAGATGAGAGGAGGGAGGAAGAGATCAGCAGGGCGGAAGTAGTGGAAGCAAAGAAGATAAAGATGGGAAAGGCCACAGGAATTGATGGAATGTGTGGTGAAATGCTCAAGTATGGGGGTGAGAGTGTTGTGGAGTGGATATGAAAGTTATGTAGATTGGTCTGGGAAGAGGAAAGGTTCCAGGGGACTGGAAATCAAGTATAACTGTTCCTTTATGCAAGGAAAAAGTGGAGAGAGAAGTATGTGGTAACCATAGGGGTATTTGCCTTCTTAATGTGACTAGAAATATATATGGTAGAATACTCATTGATAGGGTTAGGCATATGACAGAGGAGCTAGTTGGAGAAGAACAAGGAGGATTTAGGAAGGGAAAAAGAGTGTGTAGATCAGATATTTTTTTTAAGATGTTTAGTGGAGAAGTATCTAGAGAAGGGAATTTCTTTCCCTTCTCTAGATACTTCTCCACTAAACATCTTTAAAAAAATATGCTGCCTTCATGGACTTGGAGAAAGTTTATGACAATAGATAGGCAAGTTATGTGGAAGGTACTAAGTATATATATGGAGTGGAGAGGAAATTGTTGAGTGCTGTGAAGAGTATGTACGAAGGAGCTAAGGCTACGGTCCGAGTGGATGGTGAGCTGAGTGAGTTCTTTTATCTAAATGTGGTACTGAAACAGGGATGTGTGATGTCTCCATGGCTGTTTAATATATACATGGATGGAGTTGTAAAGGAGGTGCAAGGTAGTCCAGTGGATGTGGGAGTGGCTCTAATGAATGAGGGTGAGATGTGTAAGATTCCGGTGTTGCTGCTTGCAGATGATACAGTATTGTTGAGTGAAGATGAACGGGAGTTGGAAGGTTGCAAGTGTGTAGGAAGAGGAATCTGAAAGTTAATGTAAATAAGAGTAAAGTTATGGTGTGTGAGAGGAATGAAGTCACAGAGTGCACAGTGAGGTTGGATGGTGAGGATATGGAGAATGTGAGTGCATTCAAGTACTTGGATAGTGTGATGAGTAAGGATGGAACTTTTGAGGATGAAGTGCTTGAAAGGGTACAGCAGGGAAGAAAGGTTGTGGGTTCACTGAAAGCAGTGATGAGAAATGGAGAGGTGAGTATGGAAGTTAAGAAGTCACTGCATGATAGTATTGTGATCCCTACCCTGACGTATGGAAGCGAGGCATGGACCTTGTTAGAGGGGAGCAAGTCAAGAGTGAGAACAGTGGAAATGAGCTATTTGACAGGAGCATGTGGAGTGACATGGAGGGACAGGTTGACGAATGAAGAAGTGAAGGAACGTTGTGGGGTGGATGTGGATGTGGCTGAGAAAATTAGGAGAAATACACTGAGGTGGTTTGGACATGTGGAGATAATGGAGAATGAAAGACTAAGAGGGTGTATGTAGGTGACGTGGAGGGAGGGAAAGGGAGGGGAAGACCGAGGATGAGGTGAAGGGATGGTGTTGAGAGGTATATGAGGGAGGGGGGAGTGAGCTGGGGGAAGAGCAGTCAAATGGTGGGTGACAGAGCGACTTGGAGGCGTTTTGTCTGCAGCCACCCTTTGTGGGATTAGGGCTTCGGGCTATAGATAGATAGATTATTATTATTATTATTATTACCAGTATTATTCCTACTCCTACTACTACTACTACTACTACAACTTTTACTTTCCATATCCTTATAGGAAGTTTTCTTGTTTTTTGTCAATATATCTATGATTCTTTCCGCTTAAAAAGGAAATGGGCAATGCTCAAAGGCTCTTTGGCATACAGTCTTCAATCTTTGTCAGGTTAGTCGCCCAGCTGTATGGCCTTCAGGCCTGATATTATGGCAATCCATCAACCAGATCAGATATTAATCAGAATATAAAGAAGCGGATTACGGAACGCCATCTCAAAGAACGCTAGTAAGCTGATATTTTACTGCAATATGGCTTAAAGGCGGCCTCATTGCGGAAAGGAGTACGATTCCAATTGGTTGATAATTTTCTGAGATCGTCTGTGGGAAAAAAAAAAAAAAAAAAAAAAAAGAGCCTTTTCCGGATATTCCAGATGTTAACTAATTTTGCATCAAAGCTTGAAGGTAGATCCAACAAGTTTGCTGGACCTGCAGACTGTGATGATCTAAGGTGACATGCACAAAATCAGTGCCTTGTCCTTAATTCTCCTTTACAGCTCGGCTTCTAGTACGCAGTGGCTTTGAAAAGTTTTCGTCAAAACTGTTCTTGGAAAAATTTTCGGTGTTCTGGTTATTCTTGCTCTCTTTCTTATTCTTATTATTGTTATTATTATTATTATTATTATTATTATTATTATTATTATTATTATTATTATTATTATTGTTATTATTATTATTATTATTATTATTATTAATTTATTATTATTATTATTTATGTTGTTGTTGTTGCTGTTGCTGCGCTCTTGCTATTATTATTATTATTATTATTTATTATTATTTGTGGTAGGTGGGGGCGCTCACAATCCACTTAGTGTAGTGCTGCTCTCGGGTGTCTGCCCTTTCCACTCCTCCCTCCTTTCCGTCCTTCCTTTTCTGTCTTTCTTTACTTCATTCTTTCCTCGTCCTTCTGCCTACGGGTGACTTTACACTCTCTCTTCTGTCTGTCTTTCCTTCATTCTTTCCTGTTTCATCTCCCTATGGGTGACTCTACACTGAGTGCCAAGCCGAATGGTTTCCTGTACACTGTGCTGGGTGGTAACCATAGAACCAGATTATGGCGCCTAGTGGTTTAGTGGGTAATTGCAGCTCTCCATTCGGATTGAGCCGGTGAAGGTTTATATCCAAGGGATGGTTGGGGTTTATTGCGCACATAATGCCACTCAGGGATGAGTGAGGTTGGTCACTTTCATCTTAAATGTCAGGACCAACTTTTCATGGGTGGAGGGAACGTAGGATTGGATGGATGGATGGATGGATGGATTCTTGTTATTAATATTATTATTATTACTATTATTATTATTATTATTATTATTATTATTATTGATTACTCTGTGCCTGCAGAAATAGACGAGAATGGCAATGCTCTAGGGAACATTTGTGCAGGGAGGGTGTTGGTGATAGCCATTACCCTTTATGGACACAAAATGATCCACAGGTATACAGTATGTGGCGAGTGATGAGAAGGGTGGGGAGTTATCTGAATGAACGGAAGGCAATGATTGATTATGTGTTTATGGATGATAGAGTAAGAAGGTGTGTAGTGGATACAAGAACACATAGAGGTTGAGGGAGTGGACTTTCTGACCACCACGTAGTGGTGTTGAAAGTCAAAGTTCATATAAAATAGAGGAATAGGAGAAGGGAAGGAGATGAACTAGTTCATACAAGGAGAGTAGAAAGGTTGCAAGAGGATGGAAAAGAGACAGAATAAAAGACGGAAATGAGGAGCGGTTGGGTAAATATGATTTGGAGCAGATGGAAGGTGTGTGCAAGATATTCACAGAAGAAATCTGTGCAGCATGTGAGGTGGTGTGTGGGGCGAACAGAAGACGACAGGGGGTGCAAGGAACAGCATGGTGAAATGAAGAGGTGAAACAGGCTGGGTCACAAAAGAAGAAAGCATATAGTGATGGGATGAGAAGCTGGGGTGTGGAAGAAGTTGAGACGGAAGAGAGAGTTATATGTAGAGAGGAAGGGAGATGTGAAAAGATAAGAGAGTGTAAGAAGAGAGTGGACGAGGAATTTGGAAGAAATTTAAGTGTAAGGTGGAGGGAATGTAAGAAAATGTTCTGGAAAGAGGAAAAGAGAGTTAGACAGGGTGATGAAGTTAATCGGGGAGTGAAAGATAAAAATGGAAGATTGCTAGTGGAGAAGGGAGAAAAACTGATCACATGGAGAGAACATTTTAAGGGAATTGTTGAACACAGAGAATGAAAGTAATGCGAGTGTAAGTGGCTGGGGAATGGCTGGGAGAAAGAGGGATGTGAGAAGAGAGGAAGAAAACAGTAGCAGGGAAAGTGTGGAAACAACAAAGAAAGTCAATATGGGGAAAGCCTCAGGAGTTGAAGTGTGTGGTGAAATGCTGAAGCATGGGGAAGAGACAGTAGTGGAATGGATGTGGAAGATGTCCAGATTGATTTGGGAGGAAGGTAGAGTTTCAGAGGATTGGAAGTCTGTCAGTCTATTGGCAGGAAGTCAGTTATCATTATTCCCTTGTATAATGGAAAAGAGGAAAAAGAAATGTGTGGTGCACACAGGGGCATTTGCCTTAGTGTAATAGGAAAAGTATTTAGTAGGATAGAGAATTAGGGAAAAAAACGGAGGAATTTGTTGGAGAAGAACAGGGAGGTTTTAGGAAGGGAAGAGGATGTGAAGATCAGATATTCATTCTTAGGTATTAAGTGGAAAAGTTCCTAGAAAAGTAAAAGAAGCTGTATGCAGCCTTCGTGCATCTGGAAAAAGCACATGACAGGGTGGATAGACAAGGAACGTGGAAAGTATTAAGAATGTATGGAGTAAATGGGAAGTTGCTGAATACTGCAAAGAATATGCATGAGGGTGCTAAGGCTGCAGTGCTTGTTGACAGTGAACTGAGTGAAATTTTCTATTTGAAGGTTGGATTGAAACAGGGATGTGTCATGTCGCCATGGTTGTTCAATTTGTATATGGATTGGGTTATAAAAGAGATGTTGGAGCGGCCCTAATGAAAAAGGGCAGTGTTTAGAAGCTATGTATACTGTTGTTTGCAGATTATACTGTTTTGTTAGACGAAGGGGAGCTGCAAGGCTTGGTGAATGGTTTTGGGAGAGTGTGTAAGAAACGGAATCTAAAGGTGATTGTAGGGAAGAGTAAAGTAATGGTCTTCGAGAGAAATGAAACCACTGAATCTAGAGTAAGGCTGGATGAGGAGGAAATGGAAAATGTGAATACGTTCATGCACTTGGGTAGTGTGATGAGTAAGGTTGGAATTTTAGAGGGTGAAGTGCTTGAAAGTGTACAACAAGGAAGAAAAGTTGCTGGTTCTTTGAAAGCAGTGATAAGAAATAGGGATGTGAGCACGGAAGTAATATAGTCACTGCATGCCAGTATTGTAATACCAACTCTAATGTGTGGACGCCAAGTTTCGACCTTGTTAGGGGGACAAAAGTCAAGAGTGGTAGCAGTGGAAGTGAGTGATTTTAGACGAGCATGTGGTCACAAGGAGAGACAGACTGGCAAATGAGGAATTGAAGGAGCGTTGTTGTGTCGATGTGGAAGTGATAGGAAGCGTTAGGAGAAACACACTGATGTGGAGAGAATGGAGAGTGAGAGACTGACGAGGAGAGTGTATGTGAGTTAGGTGGAGAGGAGGGAGAAAGGGAGAGGGAGGCCGAGGATGAGATGGAGGAATGGAGTGGAGAGGTATATGAGAGAAGGAGGTGTGCGCTGAGAGCTGGGCAGTGAAATGGCGGGGGACAGGGCGACATAGAGACGATTTGTTTGTGGCCACCCCTTACGGGATTTAAGCGTCTGGCAGTAGATATTGTTATTTTTATTGTTTCTGTTATTATAATTTTAATAAAAATAAAAATAATAATAATGATGATGATGATGATGATGATTATTATTATTATTATTATTATTATTATTACATAATAAACTTGCTATATATTTTGATTAGTTAGTTATTGCATGTTTTTACTTAAAGTGGGTAGGCGGTTACACAGTGGAATGATACCTCGCTCTTGATTTCAATATGGAGAAGAAGAGCAATATTGTGATAAAAATAATGTTGATTTATGTCCGAGTGACGAGAGGAAATACTACCTGCACAGGATAAGCAATGTCAGTGTTGCAACAAACATTTTTATTACCGTATGTCCAGAAATTTCGACATATTGAACTATGCCATCTTCATTGGATCTAAAAAGGTATAAATTGACCTGTAAGATGATCATAATCCTCTTGCAGGTAATTCTATATCTTTCTACATCCATTAAAGGTGACATAGTTCAGTATGTCGAAACGTCTGGACATAATAAAGATATTTGTTGCAACACCGATTTTGCTTTTCCTGTACAAGTTGCTGTTCCCTCACAACAAGCCGGTCTCAATAACTGGCTTGAGTTATAGGTTAGAGTATAATTACAAATCCAACCTCTATTTGATGCTTCCAGTTTTGTGTCATTCTTTCACAGTAGATATCCTGTAAAAGAAATGAATTAGGTAATGTTTCTTTCAGTGATGAATTCACAGTTGAGTTCGAATTACAGTCCACAACAGGTGATATGCTTTCATCAGTTCAACCATTGGACTTTCAAAAATTCATATCGATTATATTACATACCATAAAAAAACATTTTGCCTACTTGATCAGCCAAACGTGTTTCAGATGCCAGCTATGTATGGGCATGCAGCTGACTCTATTTGCAAAACAGTCAAGTGTGGCGCTTTTGAGTTTTTTTTCTGCAGTTTGAGAAACGTGCCGCGGTGTGAGCCCTACTCAAGAAGTCTGGACTGGTATGCATATAACTTTCTAAGTTTCCTAAAAATATAGCTGTCTTAAATTTCGTAAAAAGATATTGCAGTTGCTGTGAAAATGAGGAATCCTTCATATGACTATTGTTTATTTGCCTCTGTACTTTAATGCAAAGTATTTAAAATGAGACAATAAAAGTAATGTGTGTGTGATAACATGGAAAATCAATGACTATTTTAAATTAGGTTTTCTGTCTCCAGACGAATTTATTTTGTATCGGAAGAGAATTAAGATGTTTTATCTTAACTGGTGAGAATACTATATTGTTTTCAGTAATTATATGTTAGTGTGTTCGCATATGGTTTGTTCTCAGAGAGGTCAAGAAAAGCAAAGTTTCTTTAACCGATAAAAAATCCTCCATTTGAAACGTTGTGTTAACGGAAGTAGATACTAGGCACATACTGGTCTTCCATTTATCATAATGTAAATTCACTGGTGCAATTTTATTTTTGCCAGCAGCAAAAATGTTAGTGAGGGTCATGGCTCAAATATCACTAAAGTCCTTCAGCCATGAGAGAGTGGGATGCCCACAATGCATTCACTCGATGTTATACCATCTTCACATGTCTATACATTGAGTCACTAGCCAAATGATTGCCTGTAACCCACGAAACAGTTTGCCGTGTTGTGTTAATTCTGTAATCATCAGTAGGTGCCTGATGGTCTAGGTTAAGACCATGCAATGTGGATTACAAGGGTTTAAATCCAAAGATTGCATGGGACTTATTGGTACTGATTACATACGGCCAAACAGGAGTGTGTGGGTGACTGGTAATTTTTCCTTTAAATGTCTGACTGGCCTGATGAGTCATGGAGGAAAGTCACGTACATATGAAGTAGATGAAGTGGAACCATAAACGAACAGCCGTCCCTGACTGTACATTATATATTACTCCTCATAAAATATCCATAATCTATAACCGTCATGAAAACGCTTTCACAATCGTTGCAGGGGAAAAAATAAGTAAAATTTGAGCAGTGGCAACATGGATTTTAGATAACCTTAATTCCTTCGCAAAAAATATTTTTCCCGAGTTAAATAAAATCGTCTGGTGATGTCAGAACTACAAAAGAAGTCGACGGCACCATACTAAAAGAGTTAACGGATAGCACCTCTGAAATCTTGTATAAAATAAGGCCTATTTAATTCTGACATCATTAGGAGCAGGCAAGATGTAAAATGAAACGTTTGGGATGTTTGTGATATAAAAGAAAAAAGAGCAAAAAAAAAAAAACTATAATTCATTATAATACAAATTTCTTGCAACCATTACTTAATTATCATTACCTCCACCAATGGAGTTGGAGATTATGAATTCATCCCTTTTTGTCTGGTTTTCACAGTATATCTGAAAGCTAATGATGGATTTCAACGAAATACTTGGATATGTGAGTCATGGGCCAAGGAATGATTGATTAAATATTGGTGATGATAGGAGTGCAAGCCCCGTTTCATGACGGTTTTTATGCCTTCGCCCACCTATGGTGAAGGAGGCATTAAGTGATCCATGTGTCTGTGCTTCTGTAACACTTTCCTGAGAGTGATATCTAAACCCATCCCCGGATTTCCACAAAATTTTAATCGGTGATGCAGTATGAGGGGACGATGAAATGATTAGGTCAGCTAAATAAAGGGTCAAAGGTCAAGATCATATGGAGTCGAGTTAGTTTATCCTAGTGGGCGCAGTATCTCCTGAACCTCTTGACGGATTTCGACCAAACTTTTGTCTGTGATAGAGTATGAAGGGAAGAATAACTGATTAGGTCAGCAAGGTCAAGGGGTCAAAGATCAAGTTCATTCGACTTTGTTTATCTTTGTGGGCGCATTATATCCAGAACTCCTGAACGGATTTAGACCAAACGTTTGTCAGTGATAAAGTATGAGGGGATAATGAACTGAATAGGTCAGTGAAGTCAAGGGGTCAAAGGTCGAGGTCATATGGTTGTGGATGTGATATCTCCTTAACCCTCGATGGATTTCAACCAGACTTTTGTCAGAGATTCAGTATGAGGGGACGATAAACTGACTAGGTCAGCATGGGCAAGAGGCCAGAGGTATGGGCGCAATATCTCCTGAACCCCTCGAGGGATTTCGAATAAAATTTTGTCAGCGATACAGAGGTATGAAGGGAGGATGAACTGATGGGTCAGCAAGGTCAAAAGGTCAAAAGTCAAGGTCTTGGCAAATTTCGACCTTTTTTTTTATTTTATTCAGCAAAGGCAAGAAGTCCAAGGTCAAGGTCATATGGGGTCGACTTACCTGTTCATAAATCATTCCCTGGCCCTACGCCACCAATGGATGGTAGCCGACAAATTTTAGAAATTTTACTCAGAGTCTATGCCTCCCCCCAACTATGGTGCAGGAGGCATTATATGACTGGCCTGACTGTGTGTGCTTGGGTATGTAACACTTTTGTTGGCAAGATATGGAACCCTCTGATGGATTTCCACTCAGTTTTTGTCAGTGATGCTGTATGAAGTGATGATGAACTGATTAGGTCAGCTAGGTCAAGGGGTCAAAGGTCAAAGTCATACGGGGTCGACCTCGTTTATCCTTGCGGGAGTGGTATCTCCTTAACCTCTCAATAGATTCCGACCAAACTTTTGTCTGACACAGTATGGAGGGACAGTGAACTGATTAGGTCAGCAACATCAAAGGGTCAAAAGTCAAAGTCATTCTATTTAGTTTATCCTTGCTGGCGTGATACCTCCCGACTCTCTTAACAGACTTTTATCAGCCATACAGTATGAAGGGACAATCAACTGATTAGATCAAGAAAGTCAAGGGGTCTAAGGTCAAGGTCATATGGGATCAACTTAATTTATCATTTTGGGTGCCATATCTCCTAAACCCCTCGACAGAATTCGAACAGTCATTTGCCAGTGATACATTATGATTAGGTCAGGAAGGCCAAGGTGACAAAGGTCAAGATCATTCGGCTTAGGTTATCCTTGTGGATGCGATTCCTCCTGAACTCTTTGACGATCTTTGACCAAACTATTGTCAGTGCTAATGTACGAAGGAAGGATGAGCTGATTAGGTCAGCAAGGTCACTGGCTCAAAGTCAAGGTCATATGGGTGTGAGAGCGATATCTCTTGAACCCCTCGACTGATTTCAACCAGACGTTTGTCAGTGATACAGTATGAAGTATTTCAACCAGACGTTTGTCAGTGATACAGTATGAAGTATTTCAACCAGACGTTTGTCAGTGATACAGTATGAAGTATTTCAACCAGACGTTTGTCAGTGATACAGTATGAAGTATTTCAACCAGACGTTTGTCAGTGATACAGTATGAAGTATTTCAACCAGACGTTTGTCAGTGATACAGTATGAAGGGACGGTGAACTGAATAGGTCAGCAAGGTCAAGGTCACATGGGTATGGACGTAATATTTCCTAAACCCCTCTATGGATTTCTACCATACTTTTCTCGGTGATACACTGTGAAGAAACGAAGACCTGATTAGGTCAGCAAGGTTTAAATATCAAGGCCATAACGGGTCGACTTAGATTATCTTTAGTGTCATTTCAACACACAATGAACCGTGTCATGGAGGTTGTAAGGCGAATCCATGTGCAAGGCTTGGAGGACGCATACTGAACGACACTATGCGTTGGCAGCTCAGAGCCGGTGTTCTTGAAGTTTCTTTTGTAATAAGGTGATGTCTTTCTGTACTACATTGTAACTGTTAACTCAGTGTTTCTCATAATTTATATAGCGTCCGTTGTCACTGAAGGACTTAATGAAAGATATATTTAACCTCATCAGTATATTAAGTCTATTGTAATTTAAAGAAAATCGTCCAAAAAAAATAAAGAAAAGGACAACAGATGTCATCGGATGAATGAGCTTAAGAAATTTTCTTTTACATTTCACACCTCATAAAATTGTTTGCATGCTGTTTGCAAATGCTTACCAAACACACACACACACACACACACACACACACAAGCACAGAAACACACTCATATAGGCTAAATGAGGTGGCAGTAGTTATAGCAGGCATGGCCATCCTTTCTATATCGGTGGGCCGAATTGTGGTTGTGGTATCGATCCACGCGTCATTTACCTTTGAAATGATGCTAAGAATATTTTAGTTATATAGATCAATGGTAATATGAATAAACTTCCTTGTATTTTAGTAAACAAATAAATAATCTCTATCTATCTATCTATCTATATACCTAGGCTGCTTCCTCCAAGGAAAGGGAGGTAGCTGAGACAGGATGACACACTCCCAGTTCACGCATCCACTCAAACACATTTTTTCGCATCTTAGCCCCAAAGGAGAGAAGGGACAGATCCTCACCGCACCACACCGCACGAGGGTCAACTGCGCAGTGCAATCAGTGACATCCGCAGCAGGGCCCGACAGCAGAGCTGGTTTACCCCCTGCCACATCATAATAGACCCATTCCCTTAAACGCACCTGACCTGACTACCTGATCAGACAAAATGCAGGAGAATAACCCCTCAGGATTGCTTCATCATTTATTTATTCACAATTTCTCCCATTCATTTCTGTCACAGCCACTCTTCCTTGCTCAACAGGCATCCAATGCTCTCTTCACACTGTCCATCCACCCTATTCGTGGTCTTCCTCTTAGCCTTACACCTCACATCAGATCTAGTTGTTTTTCACCAATCACTCATTATCCATTCTCTCCATATACCTAAACCATCGCAACACCCTCTGCTCAGTTCGATCAGCCATCTTCCAAACAACTCTAGTTCTCCTTTTGTACTCCATCATTTCTCACTCGACCCATACGCGTCACTCCACATACACCTCAGACACCTCATCTCCATTACATTCAAACTTTTCCTCTTTGCTACCTCTATTACACCTATAATCCGTGTTTCAGCCCCATATAATGCAGTTGGTACCACAGCACCCTCATACAGCCTTCTCTAAGCAAACGACATTTAAACGCTTTTTTCATTCCTCCCAGCACCTTTCCTACTTCATTCATTCTAAACTTCACATCTGCATCTATTCTTCCATCCACAGCAACTTGTGACCCTAAATACTTAAAACACTCTACCTCCTCAAGCAACTCGCCATTCAACACTATATTCATCCTCCTACCATCTACCAACCTCGTACAGTACATCACTTTACTCTTAATCTCGTTTACTTTCAATGTCCTCATTTCACACACCCTTCAAAATTCCTCTACCAACTGTCTCAATCTCTCCTCTGAATCAGCTACCATTGCAGTATCATCCGCAAACAGCAGCTGCTTCAGATTCCACTCTCTACCATCAACATTCACCAGACACGGACCTCCACCTAGCACTATTGCATTCACCTCCCTTACAACACCATCCACATAAATATTAAACAACCGAGGCGACATCACACATCCCTGCCGCAGCCCCACTCTCACACGAAACCAATTACTCAGTATTTCTCACTCTTACACACGCTGTACTATTTACGTAAAAACTTTTCACTCCTTTTAGTAACCTACCATCAAGTCCATACAATTTCAAAACATTCCACAAAGCCCCCCTATCAGTTCTAACATACACTTTCTCTAAATCCATGAATGCCTAAAACACATCCTTACCTTTCACTAAATACTTATCACACACCTGTCTCACAGCAAACACCTGATCCACGCATCCCTTTCCTCTCCTAAAGCCACACTGCTCATCACCAATCACTCCCTCTGTACCTCTCTCTCTTAATTAACGCTCTACCATACACCTTATCTACAAGTCAGACTTATACCCCTAAAGCTAGTACATTCATACTTATCACCCTTACCTTTATACGACGGGACCACACAAGCACTTGCCCAGTCAGTTGGCACCATACCTTTAACAAAGCACACATTCAACAATCTTACCAGTCAACAATAGTTGCTCCACCACCTTTCAGGCATTCCACAGCACTCATCCATACCTGCAGCTTTCCCTGTTTTCATCTCCTTTACTGCCTCCTGCACTTCCTCCATTGTTATCAAAGAATCATTCCACGCTCCCAACATATTTATTTCTTGCACTCTTTCATCTGCCACAGTCCCAGCCTCCCTTTCCTCTACATTTAACAGTCTTTCAAAATACTCTGCCCATCTCTTCCTTACTGCATCCATCTCAGCTAATATCCTTTCATTCTCTGCTTTTACTCGCTCTTCCTTCCCAGACTCTCCCTTTTGCACCCTTTTCACCTCCTTCCAAAACATTTTCTTTTTCTTTAGAAAATTCTCAGTCAACCTACTACCCCACGTCTCATCTGCTGCCACTTTACCATCACATACAGCCCTTCTCTCTCTACTCTTTATAACACCTCATCCTTCCTCTGCAGCTACACCATAACCATATGCACATCTCTTCTCAGCCACAGCCATACTTCCTCGCACCACCATTCACTTCCTTTTCTTACACCACCACCCACTCGTCTCACACGACACACCTCTTCCGCATGCCCCACCACACCACTCTTAAACAACTGCCATTCCTTCTCCACACCGCTATTCTCCTGATCTTTCACTGCATTCCAATCATCTTTCAATTTCTCCTAATAATCTATCATTTTCTCTCTTTTATCCAACTCACACACTTTCAAAAAACCCCTGCCACACCAAAGTCTCCTAGCCCTCACCCATCTCATACCTACTCTCAATTTTCCCTCCACCAGGTAGTGGTCAGACATACCTCCACTCTCTCAAAACTCTCACATCCAACAATCATCCTATTACATTCCTGGACACAACCACATAGTCCATCAATGCTCTATCAACAACCCTTCAACCCTCGTGTCTCTCCCAGGTATACGTATAAATATCTTTCTTCTCAAAGAAGATATTTCCAATCACCATATCTCGCTCAACATACATCCCTATCATTCGTTCCCCATTTTCGTATCTTCCAGGCACACCATGAATACCAACTACACCTTCAACTGCTACATTTCCCACTTGCTCCAAAACTCTGCAGACACTCATCATTCCAGAAAGACTCCCTCTCTTCTTCATCCCTTTCACTACCTGGCCCATATTCACTTACAAATACCCACAACTCACATTCAGATTTCGCTTTCACCCAGATCAGTCTCGATGACACCTCCTTCCATTCAATCACACACTTCCGGGCTCACTAACAAGGCCACACCCTCTCTTGCCCTTCCTCTGTCAACACCTGACGATCTTATATTCACAATTCCAAACTAAGACTCGCTTTTCCCTTTCATCTTTATTTCACTCAAAGCTATCGCATCCAACTTTCTTCTCACAAACATTCTCCCAATCTCCTCCCTTTTAGCCTCAATTGTACTACATCCACGCACATAAATGATGGTCAGTAATAAGTTTTGTATACTGAACATCTTTCCTTGCACAATGATGCACTGCAAACAAAAGCCTATCTTTGGATCACTGAGCGAATAACCTCGCAACATTATCAATTGCTGCAGGAAAAAGTAAGATGTATTCCACTAAATTCATTATTTTTTTTATGACATTTGGATTTGAATATCTTTGACAAACCAGTCAAAACCTGGCGGAATATTTAATATTACAACTCTGAGATAATTGCATCCATTAACGTAGTTGGAGGAGCTTATGTATTCACCCCTGTTTGTCTGTTTATGGACTTCAGTCATATTTTGTGGATATATGGGCCATGGGTCAAAGAATTGTTTTAGTTTTGGTGGTGATATGAATTCAGATTCTTGTCCAGGGCGGTTTTTTGTTTGTTTATCCCTAAGATATCTAAAAAAAAAAATTATTGGATCAAAATTCTATTTTATGGATATGTGGGTGATGAGCCAAGGAAGTGTTGATTGAATTTTGGTGGTAATCTAAGTTGTCTGGTATTGTTGTTGGTGGAGGTTTGCGCTATCTTTGTGCTGTCAGTTTTAATTGAATAAACACGAAGTATCACGGAGTTCGGTAGCATTCCGCAAGTAGGAATGGCGCAGGTTCAAAATGACGTCCTGTTCTATGGGGTATGGTAAAATTTGCGCGAAAACGGACATAAATCCCAATTCTAAGCTTCTGAACTAAGACCTTCGCTATCCAAGTGTAAAACTACTCGCAAAGTCTTGCTAACCTTCGTAAGAGTCGCATATCAATTTTTATTTTTTCATTTTTTCTTCTTCACGTAATAACTCCAAAAGAAAAAGGCGTACGCTCTTGTAAGGTCAGTCTGCTCAGACGTGCTAGAGACCTGTGATAGTGTTGTGCAAGTGTGTTTTAGTGATCTGTGTTAGTGGCTGTGCTAGTGTGTTGTAGTGTTCAGCAATAGTGCTGTGCTAGTGATCCGTGAAAGTGTTGTGTTAGTGTGTTGTGGTGACCCGTAGTGACCCGTGATAGTGTTGTGCTACCTTGTGTGAATTTGTGTGTAATGGCTTCCTCGGCAGAGAGCTGTGCCCCTACTGCAGATATTGAAAAGGACTACCTTGAATTAAAGGAGAAACTTCTCGAACTGAAGCGGGAAGTACAAATTCTCAGGCAGGAGAGGTCACAAATGAGGGAATTGTTGATGTTGGAGGAGAAAGAGAAAAAGGCTGAAGGTTTGACACTAGTTAACAAGGGTGCAACGAAGTTCCCTCTTAAGAAGCAAACGGAAGTCCACTAACGCCTTCGACGCACTACGGGACGAATGTGAGGGGAAGGCAGAGAGGGAAGTAGAGGAGAAGGACGGTGAGAGAACTTCCAGTACAGGTAAGTATAATCAGAACAAGAAAAGTAAGAAAAATGTTGCTGTTGTTGGAGACTCCCAGGTGAGATATCTGAACAGGGCCATGTATACTCCACTCGCTGAACATGTGTGTCTTCCAGGGGCCAGGGTGGCTAATGTGATAGAAAAAATTTCAAATATCGTAAAGGACAATGGTGACAAACCCACTGTGTGCCTCAGTGTAGGAGGCAATGATATTAGTAGCCGTAAGAGTGAGGTACTGTGGCAAAGGTACAAGTTGATGTTAGAAAAGGTTAGGGAGAGGGGAGGAACCCCTGTAGTGCTTGGTGTTTTACCCAGATGGCGGGTGGGAAGAGAGTGGTTGAGCAGGGCAATAGGGTTTAATTGTCGCCTTGAAAGGTATTACAAAGATAATTCAATACCTTTCATAGACAGCTGGGACCGGTTTTATGGACGGAGTGCCTTGTATAGTTGGGATGGGACTCAGCAGGCAGGGAGTTACTGTTTTAACTGGAATGATAGATAGGGAGATGGAGGGATTTTTTCGAGGTTGAGAAGGTGTACAGGAAGTTGCAGCAACTACACTCAGAAATCATTAGTACCATGTTTGGATTGATGCATCAAGACTTGCAAAATTAAGAACAAACGTTCAACCATTAGTGTAGATACATCCAGTGAGGCACCTCAAATTGAGCAGGCGATAATAGATGATAGAACAAGCGATGATAGAAGGGCGATAAGAGATAGTACAAAAAATTGTTATACTAGTAAAGAGTTTCCCACTTAGTAATAAAATAAAAAACAGTAAATGCCAAGGTAGAGGCATAACTACTAGTAATAATCTGAAATTGTACTACACAAACAGCCGGAGTTTACGTAATAAAATGGATGAATTGAGAGCTTTGATTTGTACAGAGAAAATAGACTGCCGTTATTAGTGAAACTTGGATGAATACAGACACTCAATTTTTTGCAGAATACCAGATAAAAAAGGCTATAATATTTTTGTGTCAAACCGTCAGGGAAGAAAGGGGGGAGGGATAGCTGTTTATGTAAAGGATTCATTAAACTGTTACAATAAAGCAGACATTAAATTAAACAGGGACACAGAAAGTGTCTGGGTCGAAATTAGTAACAATAGGGAGAAATTAGTCTTAGGAGCAATTTACAGATCTCCTAAATTAAGTAGAGCTGATAGTAAATACCTTTGGGAGGAAATTAGGAAAGCATCACAATCCAGCTTAGTAATAATTGTAGGGGACCTTAATCTGCCAAGGATAGAGTGGAGAAATCAGACAGGAGATGCAGAGTCAGAGAAATTTCTAGAGGTAGTACAGGATAATTTCCTTTATCAGTATATCAGGGAGCCCACCAGAGGTAGTAATATACTAGATTTGGTTTTAGCTAATAAAGAAAATATCATTAGTGATATAGAGGTTGGTGGATGACTTGGTAATAGCGATCATGAAGAAATTAAGTTCAAATATATTTGGGATGTCTGTTCCACTGAAAATACATCCACCGTTCCTAATTTTCGTCTATGAAATTTCGACGGCTTAAGAGCTTATTTTCGAACGGTATTCCACAGGGAGATTAACTATTTGAGGGAATGCCACGTCAGTGAGGAACCCAAGGTCAAAGGTGTGGGGCAGGAAACACGTGGGAATGTCCGTCAGGTGTCTGTGAGGGGGGAGATGGTAGATAGGAATGTAGTCCAGGTGACGGGAATTAACTCAGCTCCAGTACCAAGCAGACGGTCGACCAGTGAGAGGTATAACGAGTTAATAAATATAATACACGGAGGCCAAGATAGATATATCCCTTCAAAACCGTTTAGAACGAATAATTCAGAACCAAGATGGTTAAACAACAGATTAAAATCTCTCATAGGCCAAAGGAAAGGAATATATAGAAAAATAAAACGTGGAGAGGAACACTTACGTAACCGGTACACGAGTTTAAATAGAGAAGTAAAGAAGAAGATAAGAAAAGCAAAGAACAGTTATAAAATTAAGGTTGCTAGTGAATCAAACAAAAACCCCAAGGGTTTTTATCAAATGTACCGTACGAAAAATAAAGATAGGATAGGACCACTCAGAACAGAATCAAGTGACATTACCAGTGAAGATAAAGAAATGTGCTCCATCCTAAATAATTATTTCATATCAGTATTCACAAAGGAAAATCTAGACCTGGTCCCTCAAGCAGCAAATATTTACGATGAGAATACGGAAAATATTCTTAGTAAAATAACCATTAGTAAGGAGGACGTATTGAGAGAAATTAATAAAACCTCAAAAATCGCCAGGTCCGGACGATATATATGCAAAAATTATAAAAGAAATCAAAGAAGAATTATGTCAGCCACTTTTAACATTATTTAATGACTTTAAGTTCAGGAGAAGTTCCCGAGGCGTGGAAGACCGCAAACGTAGTGCCCATCTTTAAAAAGGGTGATAAATCAGCTGCGTCGAATTATCGTCCGATAAGTCTAACGTCAATAGTAGGAAAAATGTTGGAGTCAATTTTGGCAAATAAGATTAGAGAACACTTAGAAAGATTTAATCTTATAAACGAAAGTCAGCACGGATTCAGGCAAGGACGATCCTGCCTCACAAACTTGTTGTCATTCTACTCGGAGGTCTATGAGGCAGTAGATAGCGATAAAGCTTACGATGTTATTTATCTGGACTTTAGTAAAGTTTTTGATAGGGTCCCACACGAAAGGTTAGTTAGAAAGGTTCGAGCACACGGTATAGACGGCGATATCTTAAAATGGATAGAATCCTGGCTGAAAGGACGAAAGCAGAGAGTATTAATAAGTGGAACTAAGGCGAACTGGGGATTAGTAACTAGCGGTGTACCACAGGGTTCAGTACTCGGTCCCTTATTCTTTATTATATATATATAAATGATCTAGACTTAGGAGTTAATAGCAGCATCAACAAATTTGCCGACGATACAAAAATAGGGCGTATCATTAACTCGACTGACGATTGCCATAACTTACAAAAATGACCTCGATACATTGTCCAAATGTAAAGTACTTAACGTAGGCAAGACCATTGGAGACACTAAATACAGCTTAGATAACAAAGAAATTAGCAAATCGGAATGCGAGAGGGATCTGGGAGTTATGGTTAGTAACGACCTTAAACCAAGGCAACAGTTTATTAATGCGAGAAATAAAGCAAATAGAGTCCTAGGATTTATTTCGAGAAGCGTGAGCAATAGATCATCAAAAGTAATACTGAATCTTTATTTAGCATTAATAAGGCCATATTTAGACTACGCAGTACAATTTTGGTGTCCTTACCATAGAATGGATATTAACTCATTAGAAAATGTACAGAGAAGAATGACAAAAATGATACATGACGTCCGGAACCTGTCATATGAAGACAGACTGAAAAGACTGTCTGCATTCGCTAGATAGGCGTAGAGTAAGGGGAGACTTGAGGTGTTTAAGTGGATGCAGGATATAAATAAGGGAGATATTAGCAAGGTACTTAAAGTGAGCATACAGGATAGAACTAGAAATAATGGTTTCAAACTAGAAAAATTCCGTTTCAATAAGGAAATAGGTAGAAATTGGTTTGGTAATAGAGTAGTAGACGAATGGAATAAGCTACCTAGTAAAGTAGTTGCTGCCTCTTCCATTGAGAGTTTCATGCATGGGCTAGATAAGCATATGACTAATAAGGGGTGGATATAGAAAAAAGAAAATTTCTGACTTTTTCCTGCCGGCTTCAGCTGGAGGGTTTGGAGGGGGGGGAGAGCTTTCTTCTTTGCTATCCTTATCTCATTCTAGTAGTTCAGTTACTCTTCTAGGAGCTGTCTAGCATGGGCCAACCGGCTTACTGCAGTTATCCTCTCCTTACGTTCTTATGTTCTTGTACTATACATAAAAACGATGCTTGTCATGTGTAGATGTTTCTTTTCATGTTTCGAAAGGAATAGGGTTACGGTTAGCAAGTTACGGCCTAAAAACCGCATCGCGGTCACCCGTAAGTACACACACACCACAAAGCCAGTCAGGAGACAGGACGTGTGTGCTGGGCAATCCCCATGTCCTGTTCTCCCCATTTACTGTTTTTTAATCAGCCCATACACCACTGACCGGGCTAATGTATGGCCCGGCCTGCACTATAGGTGCAGGGAATCTTTGAACGAACGAACGAACGAACCCGTAAGTACGCCATTTTGCGCAATATTAGTTAGCTACAGCTACAGTTAAAGAACGGACCAAAACACTTTTTTCTCACTCCTTTTAGTCTTTCAGTATGCTATACGTGTAACAATCCAAATCTAAAACTTGCTTTATACCTAATTATACTTCTACATCATAATATAGAAAACAAAAAATTTCTTCTAAAATGATTATTAAGTAGGAATGGCGAAAGTGCACAGATAAGAGATAAAACAAACAAACAACAGTGCATGAGGATGGGAGGAGATTTGGAGACATATCCATTACTACATTCCACATCCACACTTCAGCCACAAACTTCTGGTGAAATGCAGGACTCTTTATTGGTCTCCAAATCTCCTCCCATCCTGACTGCTCTCTTGTTTCTGTGTGTGTGTGTGTGTGTGTGTGTGTGTGTGTGTGTGTGTGTGTGTGTGTGTGTGTGTGTGTGTGTGTTCATCTCTTATCCGCTCACTTTTGTCATCCCTACTTCTTAACAATCATTTTAGGAGAAAATTTTTGTTTTCTAATACAGCTTTGGTGCCACATACATAGGCTAAAATGAATCACTGACGTTCGGTGACTTCGGCACCGAATCCCACCATAACCTAGTTAAAGTTTCCATGTATGTAATATAAATGGTAAAGTAAAATTTTAGCACTTTTTTTTTCTCAACTTAATAGGGTTTTTTCATTCTGATATTTTGTATGTAGTATGTTGATGCCAAGACTATTCGATTCGAATCAATTCAAGCCGAGTTAACCCAGTTCGAGCGAATCGAACCATATCACACTCATTAGTCGTTATTTCATTGAAACTGAAGAAACAACTTTCGTGACCAAGACTAATTAAATTTAGTCAGTTCGCGCAAATCTGGGTCAATTCGAGCTACAGTATATTAAAACCTATCTTTACTGATACATGACTGAAATGAATGAAAAGGGTTATGTTCTTTAAGCAACGTACTGTATTTTACGAGCAGCGCTGAATCCCACGTACCGCCATCCAGGGCAAACATCTTTAATCCATGCACTTCACAATGATGACAAGCTTTGTGTCTTCAAATGTCTAACAGTTTTAAGTAGTTTGAGACACCTGGAGTAATGGAACTAGAAACTGACATTATTAACAGCCAGGCTCTTGCGAAACACTCTCAGCCAAATAAAATAATCTGAGTTTTTTTGGAACAGAATAGCGAAATTGTTTCCACTACGGGAAAGGTAATCCCTTCCCATGACGAGGTGTCTCCAAAACTGAATATGGAGTGCTCTAAGTTTTCTGTATGCATTTTAGCCTCCCAGCCGGGCTTTGACCAACCACGTTCAAGACAGCAAAAACCAAACAGTTTCGACATTTGGGAGTTGCATTAGTCAGGTATTCTTCAGTGACCTGCTCCCTAAATCTTGGGTTAGTGCCATTCGCTAAATCACAGTCACTCAGTTAGTGCATAAAGAAGTGACTAAAATGAACAGGAGAGTATTCATAAGGGTAAGTGAACTGCGGGACTGAAAACAACCGGTGAATTAAAGTGTGAAGGAACTAGTGTAACTAAAGTGAAACTTGGAGCATAGATATAAACATGAAAGGAGTTTTTAGGAGTGGGTAAGTTTGAGTGCGGGTAAAGAGTGTGAGTTTATGTATGAATGATATGAAAGGAAATGAAGTGAGTGAGAGTGATGAATCTGAACGTACGAATATCTGTTTGAAAGAAGTTTCAGTGAGTCAGTGTGAGAGGATGTACGAGACTGATGAACTGAGCGGGTTAATATTAGCAGAGAGAGAGAGAGAGAGAGAGAGAGACTCACTGACATAGGTTAAAACTAGTGAAAGTGATGGAAAGTGACTGTGTGCAAATGACAGTACCAAATTCCAGAAAGAGGGAGAGAGAAGAACGCATATTCATTAGCAAGAAATAAGACAGGAAGTCAGGGACAAAGTTAACCTACTATTTCAGTGCTTGTATTTCAATCTTTCGTCATGCCAGTCATTGTTTTTCCCAAAAGCATCACCTCAAAGAGAGCCATCTGTAGATAATGACTCCTTCAGCTTAGGATTAATCGCAAAAAGAGGCAAGTGATAAGTTAATAAGATGAAATAAGAGGCGAACTCTTGTTCCCAATTGTACATAATTCTTCTCATTTTTCCTCCGCGTTTTCCCACTTTTAAATGGGGGTGATATGGTTGGTTTTGGTTTAGCCGGAATTTACGGCCGGGTACCCTTCGTGACGCCAACTCTATTTTTCCGAGCTTTGGAACGACACTTAGGCTGTCATTCCCCTTTCAGTGGCTGGGAGGGAGCGCATTTAGTATTACTGCGTCTAATGGACCTTCACTAAGGCCCCTTTTAGTCGATGCAATACTCAAGCCTGCCAAGCATTTTATGGTAGCACTTCACGAGCAGACTCGTCACCACCCATGAAGAGCCACCACCACTTTTTACGTCGGGGGGTTGTAGCTTAAGAGGGTCCCAGGAGAGGTGGAGAAGTGAGGTGACCCGACTGATGTCGTTGCTAGGGTTGCCATACGTCCGGATTTTCCCGGAGATGTCCTGCACTTACGTGTCAAAATCTTCGTCCGGGGGGAATTTTAAAAATTCTCAAAAAGTCCGGAATTTCAGCTTCCATTGCTTTTTTCTCAAAAAATTTAATATACTATTAAACTCTGTAATGACGAGAGAGAGAGAGAGAGAGAGAGAGACCTTAGTTGTTTTCGTCAGTTGGTAAGTGTTGCCAACTTGCTTGGTTTAGCGCTAGCAGCTAGCTGAAATGCCCTGTCTTTTCCTCTAGTTCAGCCGCGATTTTTTTTTTTTTTTTGTACGTACTGCTGTTATAGCCGTAAAACAATGGTAACTGCACTCAGTTATTGGCTTAGTTTTCATTTTTACACTGCAGCATTTATTCTTATGAACTTATCCTGCATCTAAGGCGATTTATCAGTTTTCAGTCATAAACCTGCTAGTTTTGTGCTTCCCCTGTTGCCCATTATACTGTAAAATGATTAAAAATTGTGGTACAGTTCAGTATTACTTAATGTGAGGAAGAAGGAACCAAAGGCCACGAGCCTGCAATAACTGTTCCCTCCTGCAGAGAAACAAAATACAAGAGAGCCAAATTCAAGATCCAATTTTTCGAGATTCCTGGACACAGCATTAGAAAGACTGGAGATCATAGGAAGCAGGAAATAGACACTGTTCCAGAATTGATCTGTTGCATAAATGAAGGACTGGGAGTAACGGTTAACTTTTGCATTAGAGAGCTGGACAGAAAAGGGATGAGAGTTTGCTGCTAGACGGGTGCTACTACTGCTACGCGCCTGTCGTAGAGGTGGAGGAATACATGCAGACAGTTCAGAGGAGCAGTGACCATTAAAGTAGCGATAGAAAAAATATAAAGATGCAACCGTGCGACGAAGAGACAGAGGTTGAAGGGAGTCAGTAAAAGGAGGAGAGTTAATGAGACGAAAAGCCTTTGACTCCACGCTATTGAGAAGAGCTCTATGTGGGGAGCCTCCCCACACATGAGAGTTGTACTCCACACAGGGGCAGATAAAACACGTGTATAAAGTCTATAACTGTGCAGGGGTAAAGAAGGAATGGAGTTGGCTTAGCACACCTAATCTCTTAAAAGCAGATTTTACAAGAGATGTAATATGATCTTTCCAGACAAGTCCCGAGTATATGAAACCCCAAGCAAGTTCAAAGATGATGCAGGAAAAAGCTGAATATTATTAAACATTAATGGTACACCTGTGGAAGATTTTGTCGGGTTGATAGGTGTAAGACCTGAGTCTTTAATGCATTAAAAACAAGATTATTTTTACACCAGAGATACGAACCAAGTCAGACAATAGGTGTGCCATAGCCTCATCCCTTGTTTGTTGAAGTAGCTGCTGAGATGGACGTTGCGGGAACCGAATGGAATGGTGAAGGGTGGAGTCATCAGCGTATGGGTGGATAGGGTTAGATGTACAGCTTAGAAGGTCATTGATGAATAAAAGGAAGAGAGATGATGATAGGACAGAGCCCTGAGAAACACCACTGTTGATAGATCTATGAGAAGAACGATGGCCGTCTACAATACGGCTATAGAACGAGCAGAAAGGAAGCTAGAGATGAAGGCACAGATAGAAGGATAGAAACCGTAAGAGGGCAGTTCGGAAATTAAAGATTTATGCCAAACTCGATTGAAAGCCTTTGAGATGTCGAGTGCAATAGCAAAGCTTTCGCCAAAGTCCCGAAAGGAGGATGACCAGGAGTCTGAAAGGTAGAGAAGATCGCCAGTGGAGCGTCCCTGACGGAACCCATACTGATGATCAGAAAGAAGGTTGTGATAGGAAAGATGCTTTAAAATTTTTCTGTTAAGAATTGACTCGAAAACTGTTGAGATATAGGATGTTAAAGCAATTGGACGATAGTTAGAGGGTTGGGAATGGTCACCCTTCTTTGGGACTGGCTGAATGAGAGCAAACTTTCAGCAAGAAGATGTACAAGTTGATAGACAAAAGGGAAAGAGTTTGCCTAGACCGGGTGTAAGCACAGAAGCACAGTTCTTGAGAATAACAGGAGGGACTCCATCAGGCCCATATGCCTTGTTAGTATTGAGGCCAGTGATGGCAGAAAATACATCAGCTGAAGAAATTTTAATGTCAGACATGAGGAAGTCACAGAGGGGGAAATGATGGAGAAACAGCACCGGAATCGTCTAAGGTGGAATTGGAGGAGAAAGTCTGACCAAAGAGATCTGCTTTATCAGTAGAAAAAATTGCTACAGAGCCATCAGAGTAGAAAAGAGGAGGGAAGGATGACTAGGTAAAGTTGTCGGAAAGGTTTTTGGCAAGGTGCCATAAGGAGCAAGAAGAATTCGAGTTGGAGAGTTGAGAGCATTTAGTACGGATGAAATTATTTTTAGCGGAGCGAAGAACAGCCTTAGCACGATTCCAGGCAGAAACGTATAAAAGATGTGATCCAGGGGCGGGTTGCCTCTGATACCTCTTATAGGTTCTCTCCTTGTTGCGGACAGCATTAGAACAAGCGTGATTAAACCAAGGTTTTCTTGCATTAGTCAAAGGATATGAGAAAGGAATGTATGCTTCCATGCCCGAGAGAATAACCTCCGTAATGCGCAAGGCACACTCTGATGGCTCACAGCCATGGAAGCAATAATCATTCCAGGGAAAATCAAAGAAGTACTGCCTGAGAACCTCCCAGTCCGCATCTCCAAAGTGCCACAGATGACGTTTCTTTGGAGGGTCCAAAGGCCATACCGGAGCGACAGGACAGGTTAAGGTGATAAGGTTGTGATCGGAGGAGCCCAACGGAGAGAAAAGATTAACAGTGTAAGCAGAATGATTAGTTGTAAGGAAGAGGTCAAGTATGTTGGAGCTCTCTCCAAGGCGGTCAGGGATACGGGTCGTGTGATGTACAAGCTGCTCTAGGTCATTAAGGATAGAAAAGATGTAAGCTTGTTCACCAGGTGGATCAGTGAAAGGAGAGGAGAGCCAATGGTGGTGGTGAACAGTGAAATCTCCTAGAATGGAGATTTCAGAGAAAGGAGAAATGGATAGAATGTGTTCCATCCTAGAAGTAAGATAGACGAAGAATTTTTGATAGTAGAATTAGGAGATAAGTAAACCGCGCAGATATATTTAGTCAGAGAGTGATAGGAAAGCCGAAGCCAGAGTGAAGAGAATTCAGAAGAATCGAGTTCAGGAACACGAGCAAGATAAGTCGTTGCGTATGTATACACAAGAGCCACCTTTGGCTTTTGAAACGAGTATAAAGTAGGAGGATACAGAAAAGGGTTTGCTGTCAGTTGCCTCAGACATATGTTTCATATATATATATATATATATATATATATATATATATATATATATATATATATATATATATATATATATGTTTCATAAATCCAAAGGCCCAAAGTGTGTGTTGGGTGTGGGTGGGGGGGATGGGTTTCAGCGGAGGCGTCCTATATTTTGACTCCTTAGATATGGCAACCCTAGTCCTTGCCATCCTCGTCCCTACACTCGAAAGGCGACAACCATCTTTTCTGACTGGGGTTCAGGCTCAAGATGGTCGTGGGAGAAGTGGGGGAGAATGTGGCCTTGCCATCCTCCTCTGCGATCTCCTCCTCACTACCCCCGGAGAACCAGCATCTTTTCCGGCTGGAGCTCTGACTCATGGGAGTATTAAAAGATGTAGGCGAGTTCTGTTAGGCCGGTATTCTCGTCGGTTGAGGAAGCTCCGTGACATCTTTTCGTAAGTGATGTATTTTGATTATTACACCTTGCTGTCCTCTATGTTACATAAATCCTTCCAGTATTGCAACACTGTATTGTGCATATATAAAGTACAGGTGGATATAAACCAGCCATATCCAATAATAAACAGGTAAGGAAGGGAGCATCGACAATGGGACCTTAGTCTGCCTGCTGCTAATAGGACCTTCTAGTATGGTTGCATCTATCCAGTTTGGCCCATCTAGGTCAAAGCAGTATTACGTAGCCTGACCACCACTGCATTGCACCCCTCAGGGTACCGACTGTACATCAGTAAAAGTAAACATAGATACAATTACCCATACGTATTGTTGTTTATTTGACTGATCTCTTCAGTCCGAGGAAAAAAATTCCTTTTAGTTTTGCTAACACCAAATAACGTATATGAGAATTTATTGTCAGATGTTCCTAAATTTGCACCAGTAGGTAATTTAGCACGGTGAAGTTTTCTTTTTTCCTTACCGGAACCAAATGAATTTATTCAGCGTAGCTGAACCGCTGTAGATAGGATTCTCCCATGCATAAATCAAACTGGCCAAAGGAAAATAAAATTCTTCTCAGCTTTAAAAAAAAAAAATCTTTATATTCTTTTACATCTAGAGAGTATTACTTAGCGCATGTACAAGGCGACATAGCGAAATGGGTTCAGTGTTCCCCAGGTATCGTAAAAAAAAAAAAAAAAAAAAAAAAAACTTGTCCAGCATCTGAAATTCTCCTGCTGGTTAATTCAGGATTTTTGCAAGCGACGAAACAGGGTATCGGATTATTATTATTTTTTTATTTTACTTTTATTTCCTTTTAGGTCAACAAGAATTAATTTTGCCTTGCTTAGACGGAACGTACATTTGTGCATTGGCCAATGAATGTGTTTCATTTGGGCAGCGAGCGTTGTTCCTGTAACTTGCAGCCGTTGGATTTCGTGCGTGTGAAGCTTATATTGACGTTTTTCTTGGTTTGTACTTTTGGCTTTATGTATGAGAGAGAGAGAGAGAGAGAGAGAGAAAAGCAAAATAGAACATCATACCTTGTCCGTGTGTGTGTGCGAGGGGGGAGGGGTAGAAATGCAAAAGAGCGTGTTTTGAACATGTGTGTTGGAGCGAGGGGAGAAATGCAAATGAGAATGTTTTGACTGTGTGTGTGTGTGAAAGAATCTATACGTCTTTGTAATTGTGTAATGATTAGCTCTGGTTTTGTGTTTCTGAACAGCCCCGTCTGTATTTTTGTTCTGAACCCTGTCCATCATATGTAGAAAATTGGAAATGATGATGATTATGGTGATGAAAATTACTTCTCGGCGACACACACACACACACACACACACACACACACACACACACACACACACACACACACACACACTCGTATCAAAATACAACACCCACTCTCATTTCGAGCGAGGGTGTAATAAAGTAGATGTGCGGTTTCTTCCTATGCATTCAGCGATAACATGGAAACGGCGTACCCAGTCCTGAGATATGTGTGGCGGTTTCGTTGAAATCCATTTAATCACTTTTCCCTATTTCTGATCGATTTTATTTTTAGGAGGGGCCTGGCCCTGGTCCATTGTACAACACATACCAAGGTATCAAAGCAATATCTCCCATCGTGTCACAGTTTTTGAGAAAATTGATGTGCTGAAGAGGGCTGACCGTCCTAAAAAAGTGGTAGGAAAACTGTATATAGCGGAAAACATTCCCAATAACAAAACGAACTCACCTGGGACGTTTCATTCAAAATTTTCTCCTATTTCTATTCTTGTTTTATTTTTGGTACGGGGCTGACCATCCCAATAATCATGAGGGTATGGAATCATGCTCTCCAAATGTCGATGTACAGGTTCTTCCCGTACATTCAGTGAATACATAGAAAATGCATACCTAATCCTGGGATATGTATGCCGATATCGTCGAACTCTATCGGTATGTGCTCACATTCTCCTTTATAATTTCCGGTTATATTTTTAGAAGAAAGCTTAGCCCCTCACCCCCCCACCACCCCACCTCATGAATTATTGGGGTTTCACACACTCCGAATATCGCATTGCGGATGACAGTCCGTTGTACAACATGTACTAAGATATCAAAGCCATATATGCCCTCCTTTCACTATCTGAAAAATGTTAGCTGGGCTATGGAGGCTGACCCTCCCCCTCCCCTAAATATCATGGCTGAAAATTTATACTGTATATAGTGGAAAACCTTCCCAAAAAACCGACAAACTCATCTGGGAAGTTTCATTCAAATCCATCAAATGGTGTATGAGGAGTTAAAGCACACACACACACACACACACACACACACACACACACACACACACACACACACACACACACACACACACACACACACACACACACACACACACACACACACACACACACACACACACACACACAAACACACAAACACACACACACACACACACACACACACACACACACACACACACACACACACACACACACACACACACACACACACACACACACACACACACACACACACACACACACACACACACACACACACACACACACACACACACACACACACACACACACACACACACACACACTCACACACACACACACACACACACACACACACACACACACACACACACACACACACACACACACACACACACACACACACACACACACACACACACACACACACACACACACACACACACACACACACACACACACACACACACACACACACACACACACACACACACACACACACACACACACACACACACACACACACACACACACACACACACACACACACACACACACACACACACACACACACACACACACACACACACACACACACACACACACACACACACACACACACACACACACACACACACACACACACACACACACACACACACACACACACACACACACACACACACACACACACACACACACACACACACACACACACACACACACACACACACACACACACACACACACACACACACACACACACACACACACACACACACACACACACACACACACACACACACACACACACACACACACACACACACACACACACACACACACACACACACACACACAGCCTGAGCCTAGCGCACTGGAATAGTGCGCACTGCCGAAAATGATACCATCCTGCCTCACTTGAATGATAAAAAGGTGTGGTGAAAATAACAAAAAAGTTATAGGCGTGTGGGTGGTAGCATTATCCCTATGTATGGTTGTTGCTCATTTTCTGTTTAAGCATCTCAAAACTATGACACGTTTAATATCGTATTCGTCAGAGGATATTACGTACCCAGTTTAGGTTACACTTCCTCAGTGATGTGATGTGAATTGCAGAAGATGGGTTCCAACAGTTATCTCGGGCCAGTTGCCAGAAATTACTTGGAACTTAAGGAATACCACAGTTCCGTGATAATAACCTTAATGGACGTTGTCTTCTGTACTCCGGATGCGTCAGCTTTAATCTTGAGAAAACCCAACCATAACCTTACCCACCCTTACCTACGCCACATGGACCTATCCACCATTCTTGTCACTACGTAGTTTATCGTCCTTGCCTATGTTTACTTCCCAGCCTTCTATGTTATCTGCCTTTACCAACTTAATCTACTAAATCTAGCATATCTGAAAACGATAGTTGGCTCAGCTGACTGGAATCGGATTTGTCGGACGTAAAGTGGGATCTGCCTTCCTTGTCCCATCTTGCCTAACGTGTACCCCTGGATACCTAATATGGACTTATTTCCCCTTACCTACGTTACATACAGTATCTACCTATATCAACGTTAAATATTTACCTGTGTTACCTGAAATTTTTCTAGCATTGATGGCTGCACCTACGCCACAATGCCCTTACTGCTGTTATGTTACATTGCCTACTTTACCTGACTTACTTTAATGAACGCTTTTGTGTCCTGGGTTTGTTAACCTTCACATGGGAGTTTCCATGCCTGTCCTAGCTACCTCTACCTTCCTTACTATGCCTACCTTGAAGAGGTAATTAAAGTTATTTTTTTCTTCAGCTGATGGGCTAGTGCCCCACCCCGGAAAAAGAACTAACTAAACAAGCAAATAAAGCGCCTCGGACCAGGACGGACCATACGTTGACGACTTAAGAACGGACAAAGGACATTCTGAGGGTGGGGACATGGAATGCAAAAGGAGTGAATGATGAGATGAGAGAGAGATTGTTCAGGTGCTTGAGGATGCAAGAGTGGGTATATGTGGATTGACTGAAACTAAATGGGAAGGTGAAAGGGTGAGAGAGTGGGAATATGGTTTAGGTATATGTGCGGGAGTTAATGAGAATGAGAGGGCAAGAGAGGGAGTATGTCTGATGATATGCAAGAAGTAGAAGGAGAATACAAAAGAGTATGGAACAGTGGGTGCAAGGATTGTATGGGTGAGGATGAAAGTAGGTATACAAGTGTATGTGTGTATGCTCCGACAGAGGACCGAGTGGCAAGAGTGAAAGATGAGTTTTGGGCGAGTAAAGAAGCATGTATGGACAAATTTGAGAGGAGCGAGAGAGTGCTTTTGATTGGAGACATGAATGGCAATGTTGGGAATGTATGAGTGAATGGAGTGGTTGGTCAGTGGGGTATGCCAGCTGAAGTAGATGGGAATGGTAGTGCTTTGGTGGAGATCTGTGCTGGTAGTGGATGGCAATAGCTAACACCTACTTTCGGCATAAGATGATCCACAGGTATACATGGAGAGTAATGAGGAGGATGGATGGTGAACTTGTTCAACGAAAGACAATGATTGACTAAGTGTGTGTGGATGAGCGAATGAGAAGACAAGTGTTGGATGCAAGGGTGTGGAGAGGGTGGGGGAATGGAGTCTCGGACCATCACTTAGTGATGGCCAAGGTAAAGGTGCTAAGTAAATGGGTGAAGAGACGAACGGGAAGACAGGAGGAAACAGCTCCTGTGAGAAGAGTGGCGAAGTTGCAAGATAGTGAGAAAATGGCAGAGTATAAGAGCATAGTGGAAGAAAGATTGGGAAGGTATGAATTAGAGCAGACGGAAGGGATGGAAGATGTAAGATATCTACAGAAAAGATAGGCGCAGTGTGTCAGGTGGTTTGTGGAGTAAGGAGGAGATGCAGGGGTGTGCAAGGGAACAGCATGGTGGAATGATGAGGTGAAACGAGTTGTGGAACAAAAGAAGAAGGCATATAGTGAATGGCTAGGGAATAGAGGTAGGGGAGAAGATGAGAAAGAGAAGAGAGAGTTATATGTGAGCAGGAGAAGGGAGGTTAAGAGACTGGTGAAGAAGAGTAAGAAGAAAGTGGATGAAAAGTTGGGGAGGAATCCGAGTGTGAAATGGAGGAAGAGTAAGAAATTGTTTTGGAAGGAGGTAAAGAAAGTAAGGCAGTGTGAAAGGGGAAAAAGTAGTTGAGTGAAAGATAGGAATAATAGATTGTTGAAGAAGAGAGAGAAATTGAGGAGATGGAAGGAGCACTTTGAGGATTTGTTGAATGTAGAGAGTGAGAGCAGTGCGAGTATAAGTGGCTGGGGAATGACTGGGAGAAGAAGAGATGAGAGGAGGGAGGAAGAGATCAGTAGGGCGGAAGTAGTGGAAGCAATGAAGATAAAGATGCAAAAGGCCCCAGGAATTGATGGTGTGTGGTGAAACGCTGCGGTATAGTGGTGAGATTGTTGTGGAGTGGATAAGGAAGTTGTGTAGATTGGCTTGGGAAGAGGGAAGGGTTCCAGAGAACTGGAAATCAGGTATAATTGTTCCTATACAAAGGAAATGGGGAGAGAGAAGTATGTGGTAACCATAGGGGTATTTGCCTTCTTAGTGTGACTGGAAAAATATATGATAGGGTTAGGCATATGACAGAGGAGCTAGGTGAAGAACAATGGGGATTGAGAAAGGGAAAAGGATGTGTAGATCAGATATTTGTTCTAAGATGTTTAGTGAAGAAGTATCTAGAGAAGGGAAAGAAAGTATATGCTGCTTTCATGGACTTGGAGAAAGCTTATGACAGAATAGACAGGCAAGATATGTGGAAGGTATTAAGAATATATGGAGTGCAGGGGAAATTGTTGAGTGCTGTGAAGAGTATGTACGAAGGAGCTTGGGCTACGGTGCGAGTGGATGGTGAGCTGAGTGAGTTCTTTGATTTCAATGTGGGACTGAATCAGGGTTGTGTGATGTCTCCATGGCTGTTTATTATATACATGGATGAGGTTGTAAAGGAGGTGCAACGTAGGGCAGTGGATGTGGGGGTGGCTCTAATGAATGAGGGTGAGATTTGGAAGATTCCGGTGTTGCTGTTTGCTGATGATACAGTATTGTTGAGTGAAGATGAATGGGAGTTGCAAGTTTTGGTGAATGAATTTGGGGTAGTGTGTAGGAAGTGGAATCTGAAAGTTAATGTAAACAAGCGTAAAGTTACGGTTTGTGAGAGGAATGAAGTCACAGAATGCTCTGTGAGGTTGGATGGTGAGGATACGGAGAATGTGAGTGCATTCAAGTACTTGGGTAGTGTGATGAGTAAGGATCGAACTTTTGGGGATGAAGTGCGTGAAAGGGTACTGGAGGGAAGGAAGGTTGTTGGTTCACTGAAAGCAGTGATGAGAAATAGGGTGAGTATGGAAGGTAAGAAGTCTCTGCATGATAGTATTGTGATCCCTACCCTGATGTATGGAAGTGAGGCGTGGACCTTGCAAGAGGGGAACAAGTCAAGGGTGAGAGCAGTGGAAATGAGTTACTTGAGTGGAGCATGTGGAGTGACATGGAGGGACAGGTTGACGAATGAAGAAGTGAAGGAACGTTGTGGGGTGGATGTGGATGTGGTTGAGAAGATTAGGAAAAATACACTGAGGTGGTTTGGACATGTGGAGAGAATGGAGAGTGAAAGACTGACTAAGAGGGTGTACGTAGGTGAGGTGGAGGGAGAGTGAAGGAGGGGTAGACCGAGGATGAGGTGGAGGGAGAGTGAAGGAGGGGTTGACCGAGGATGAGGTGGAGGGATGGAGTTGAGAGGTATATAAGGGAGGGGGGAGTGAGTTGGGGGAATGTTAGTCAAATGGTGGGTGACAGAGCGACATGGAGGCGTTTTGTCTGCGGCCACCCTTTGCGGGATTAGGGCGTCGGGCTATAGATAGGTAGTCAAATAGATGGTGAGCAGTCTGGGGGTCAAAAATTTTATGGAAGGATAAAATACTTGATAAAAAATGAAATAGTGAATTCTTGAGCTATTCATCTAAGTCTGACTATTTCTTTCACTCGTGAGACATTCCCACAAAGAGTGTTAAGAAATCGATTTACTAGTAAAGGAGGATACACTTGTAGTGAAATGTGTGTCGTACAGAGATGTTTTTTTTTTCATAAAGCTATTGACTCAACAGTACACTCAAACGATTTTGTTAAGCGCAGAATCATTTTAGGAGATAGGGTTGAAGGAAAAAAAAGGGGGAGGAGGAGAGCAGGTCTTATTAGAAGCTAAGAGATAATTCTTGAGTATGTGTCTGAAGCAAGATTATTTTCTTGGAGTTATAAAAATTAAGTAAAATCAGGAACAGAGGAAAAAAAAAAAAAAGGAATAATGGAAAGCAATGAGGTTCTGGTATTGAAACTGTCATACGAGGTGATAAATTCTGTAACAGAGCAAAACAATTTTATGGAAGGGAAACAGTGGAAAGGAAGCAAAGGATGAGAAGCCGTCATACTAGAAGGCAAGTAAGGCCATGAAGTGAAATATTTGGGGTGGAGGGTGATAAATTCTGGAGCAATATAAGCTTTCCAGCAGTGTCCATTTATCTCAAAACACCAGAGCCAACTCATTTTCCAGAATTTATATGTCTTGCAACTGAGGCAAAATTGCTTCAGCTCTTGAGTGAGGCGTCTCTTGCTTTGGACTCATGGTTCTTTGTACCAACTTAACAAGGTCAAAGTGTCTGAAGTACTATGAATATTGTGTGTTGAAATATGAGATGCTGTTGTATTAATGAATGATACAATGAGTGACAGTCGGCGTTGCCTCCTTCTCATGTTGGACATGTACGAATCAGGAATGGGTGTATGTAATGTGTGCAGCAGATATGTAAGACGAAATTTGGAAAACGTTTTTGTATGGAAATCTGGAGACCGTAGCGTAGTCTCTCTCTCTCTCTCTCTCTCTCTCTCTCTCTCTCTCTCTCTCTCTCTCTCTCTCTCTCTCTCTCAATTTATGGTCGACCTCTTGTGGCGAAAGAATTGGTTAAAGCTAATCTAACACCTCTCATTCAATAGGTCTCTCCCAAGCCCCTTAATAGGTCTCCCCTAAGTCCTGCATCTCGTCTGGAAATAGCAAGAACAAGTATTAGAGTACATTACTGGATAAAACTGGGTAAGAGACTTTTCGAGAAATGTCTTTCTTACAAGGGATTCGTGGTTAACTGTGCATGCTACACGCGTTCGGAGGAACTAGAAATCTTGAGACGGGCTAAGAAACACTACTTTAAGCATGAATGGAACAGTTTGATTGTTCTCGCCATCTGGATCCTTATCTCTTCATCTTATCTCTACTGCAGGACCTGAATTTTTCCCAAGCGACAATGATAGCCATTATTATACCATCTTCTTTACAGTAAATGATAGGATATAATATCAATTCCAGTGTAAATGAGACATCGTCGGTACCCTATTTTAGCCAGATCAAAAGTATAACTTCATAGCAAGATCTGTTTAATGGACGTAATTACATAAAACAGCAAAGCCCTGATGACAGGGATGAGAGTGTGAGTAAAATGGTCATCAGGGATCTCTGATAGGGCAGATTACACTGCTGTGATTGGTATAGCACTCACCGAGCCTTTAGAAACACTGTCGATGCTTCTTATGTGAATGACTGGTTGTCACGAATTCGCGCGAGAGTATTTTTATAATTTCGTGACATTGTACTCTGATGAGAAAACCACGAACTCTAGTGGAATTCCCACTGGGCATCACTCAGTTCAACCATCCTCTTATTCACTTCGATCGGGATGGTTTTCAGAACATTTGTCACTGTTTCACAAGTGACCATTCTTATCCACGACATTAGTGCTTTCACTGATTGATTTATTGTGAGCCTATATCATTCACCTTGTTTCCGTTGACCGATGAAGTTAGGCCACGCACACTTCCAGCGAACATACCAAGTTCTCACGCCTCTATGCCAAGCGTGGCAGTTGGAGAGGGACCTTCGTAAAGGATAGGTGTGCACCGCAGCGAGGATTCCCGGATTCGACTACTCTCGAGCTGTGGGCTTTTTAGCTGGGTGACGCCACTCCCGTCCACTCACTAGAGTTAGCAGTTACTGATGGTCGGCCGAGGGTGAGAAGGATAGTGCGTGTCGTCTGTGATTCCCGGAGATCGTCCATCTCTCCATCGGCAGCCCAGGGAGTGTGGTCATAGCTGCTGAGGAGCAGACAGGAAGATCGTCTTGCAGTGCCTTAGTGACGACTCCAGTCTGCAGCCCCGGGACTCCGCATCTCCAGTTAAGTATTTTTTTTTTTTACTGTTTTCTAGGCTTAAGATCATTAGCTAGCATGACTGATTGAGTGAGTGAATTTGCTTTGAGATTCGTTACATAAATTTATTCTATTGTAATTAATAAATTTACATTTCTCTTCGAGTTCAATTAAATGTAACAATCTTGTTTGATTTCTCCACATTGAGCTTACTTTAGTTTGCTACTCCCAGTTAGCACAAACTCTTTATATTAATCACGACTGGTAATTAAGCCAATTCTTTCATATCAATTTTTAAATCCGTTGTGGCAGCCAGGAGTTTGCACCAGCAAGAACCTATGTCTTAATTATTATTAATGATTGTCAGGGGGTAAGGACACTTTCACAGAGGCCAAACCAATACTAACAGTACAGCATTCGTGAGTGATTAGTCTCCGCTGTGTACTGTTAAAGTTTATAAAAATCTCGTCTTTAGAGAATCGGCGAAATAAGCGCGATAAAGTAAAACTTACTTTATCCATGTAAGTCGATAGCCCTCGTGTCAGTGGCGATCCACAGACACACACACACATATATATATATATATATATATATATATATATATATATATATATATATATATATATATATATATATATATATATATATATATATAGATATTGTATGTAAGTCATTTATAATCATATAATCTAGGTTATTTATTTATAATCCTTGAAACCCTCCGTGCCACTGGTTGACCAAACTGTTACTAAGACATCATTTGCTTAAACCTGCGATACAAATAACAAGAGTTTAAGTGTAATAATGGTTGATCGATTGCACTAATAGAACACCAGTTTTCATTATACTACTCACACTAATCAAAAGAAGTTAGTGCTTACAACGATTGAGTTCGAGGTTTTCTAGGACACTTAGGAGCGTTGAACCGGCTGTATACATCACAGGAGTTAAGAGTGGTTGATCCTAAGCAATTATTCTCAACCTTAGAGGCATGAGAACCTAGAAGAAAAACAGAATGGCCTGAATAAGTTTGTGTGTGTGTGTGTGTGTGTGTGTGTGTGTGTGTGTGTGTGTGTGTGTGTGTGTGTGTGTGTGTGTGTGTGTGTGTGTGTGTGTGTGTGTGTGTGTGTGTGTGTGTGTGTGTCATTACAAACCATTATTATTTATTCTTATGTTTTGTCCATACTCCAGCCATGAAAGGACCTTCTTCTTTATATACCTCATAAGTTGGTTTCTTTCCCCCCCTCTGTCACCTATCCATCTTCCAGCTCTTTCTGGTGTGGCCGTCTGGAGAGAAAGATCCCAGGAAGCTTTATATCTGAGGATGGACCACAGCTCTGTAACTCAACCTCTGAACATCAAAAAATTGCTGTAACTGAGTTTATGACTCCAACAATATAATGATGTTTATGATCATCTGACTGTGCTAATAAACATAATTATGGGATTCTCTACGACCATAATTTATGATCGTGTGTCTGGCCTTCAGAACGAGATGGCTTGCATATCCATGACAATGTGGTGGCATCTATGACCATGTGGTGGTATTTATGGCCAGATGCTGTATCTTGTGGTCATATGGCGATGTTTATAATCATGGCCATGTGATAGTTCATATGACGATGATTATGATTATACAGTAGCATTCATGACCATGGCTATGTTATGAGGTGTGCGACCATGTAGTGGAGTTAATAGCTATATTGTGGTGTTCACAATCATGCAGCTTTGTTTATGGGCTTCTGGTGGAGTTCATGATCATGCAGTGCAGTTTATGATCATGTAATTAGTAGTAGGAGGAGACTACTGTTATCGCTGGTAATATTATTATTCTTGCCTCAGAGTCTCGTAACGATTCCAGGAGAACCAGAGGGTGCGCAAGAAATCTGAAGGTCCCAAGTAATGTGTCCTGGGATGGACCGTTGATGATGGAAAAAAAATCCAAATCTCCCCAGTGGGGTCAAGGTCGCTGTAAGAAACAGTAGCAGACACATGCATTCTTTGATATCTTCGTCAGAACCCTTGTTGATGTTAGAAAGTTACCTAAGGGTCTCCAGATCTTGTTTATATTACACATACTTTACCACAAGGCAAAGCTTCCTTATTGTGGCTACTTAGTAAAGTACGTACGGTAACTAATTAATAGTGTCCACCTACTGCATAGGTGGAAACTATTGTTTTCGCTGGTGTTCATATTATTATTCTCGTCTCAGAGTCTCGCTACGATTCCAGGAAAACCAGAGACTTCACAATGAATCTGAAGGTCCAAGGTTATGTGCCCTGGCATGGGACAATGCAGATTTAATTTTTAAAATCCAAATCTCACCAGTGGGGTCATCGACATAGTAAAGGTGGGATTTCACCAGGGCAACACAATGCAACATGTAGCATGCGACCTGCCTGGCTTCAACACACATGTTGAATGCAGCTTTCAACAAGGAGACATTAAGCCTGAACACAATCCGTCTCTCTCCCGGTGACGATTCAATGAGCTGCATGGAACCACTGTCTGACTCACTTCTTCATTTCTGCAACATTTGTAGCCTTTCCTTTAACTTTCTTTCTGTTGAGCATGACCTCTCCTCCTCTAAACCTCACCTTTTCTTCATGACTGAGACTCAGCTGTCTGAGGCTACTGATAGCAAACCCTTCTCCGTATCATCCTACTTTCTCTTTACTCATTTCAAAGCCATAGGTGGTTGTTGTGTATATGTATGCAACGACTTATCTTGCTCGTGTTTCTGAACTTCATTCTTCTGAATTCTCTACTCTCTGGCTTTGACTTTCCTGTCATTCTCTGATTAATTATATATGTAATGTTTCCTTATCTGCTAACTCCACTGACTATGAAAAATTCTTCGACTATCTTACTTCTACTATGGAACGCATCCAATCCTTTTCTTCTTTCTCTGAAATCTCCATTCTATGAGATTTCATTGTTCATCACCACATTTGGCTCTCCTTTCCTTTACTGATCCATCTGGTGAACAAGCCTACATTTTTTCTATCCTTAATGACCTAGAGCAGCTTCTACAGCACCGTACTTGTATCCCTGACTGCCTTGGAAACAGTTCCAACATACATGACCTCTTCCTTACAACTGATCCTTCTGCTTATACTGTTAATCTGTCCTCTCCATTGGGGCCCTCTGATCACAACCGTATTAGCTCAACCTGTCCTATCATTCCAATATGGCCTGTGGACCCTTCAAAGAAACGTTGGTTGTGACACCTTGGAGCTTCTGATTGGGAGGCCTTCAGGTAGTACTCCTTTGATTTTCCCTGGAATGATTATTGCTCCCATGGCTAGGAGCCATCTGAGTGAGCCTTGCCCATTATCAAGGTTGTTCTCGGGCATTGAAGCATACATTCATTTCTCCTGTCTTTGAACCCTGAGAGTGCCAGTGCCGTTTTAAAACGGTTAAAAAAAAAAAAAAAAAAAAATTCAAGATTCGCAGGTAATAATTGGCAGGCATGTAAGATGGAGTAGACTGTAGCACCAGTCGAGCAGGGCAGTACTCCCAAGGTGGATGGAAAGCTGATGACAGGGAGTGCTGGAGCTCCCGTTTCATCAGCCCTCAGAACTAGTTCCTGACCATCCCCCTTTGCTGAACTTTTTCAGTGTCTCAGTTACACAGAGAGTAGGCCAGCATGCTCTCCAGTACAAATTTCTCTATCTTCACCAAACTACATGCACAGTACACACTACACTTCCTATTCAAAATTACCAAAAATGGCGTCGATTAATCAAGCCTCGGAGTCCCCAGGGGGGGGGGGACCATAAATGCCCCCGCCATCTGCCCCTCTCCCGGTGACGACTCGAGGTGCCTGGAACCACTGTCTGACTCTCTTCTTCTTCATTTCTGCAACATTCGCGGCCTTTCGTCTAACTTTCGCTCTGTTGAGCACCACCTCTCCTCCTCTAAACCTCACCTTTTTCTAACAGAGACTCAGCTATCTGAGGCAACCGACAGCAACCCCTTTTCTGTATCCTCCTACTTTCTCTATACTCATTTCAAAGCCAAAGGTGGCTGTTGTGTATATATACGCAATGACTTATCTTGCTCTCATGTTCCTGAACTTTATTCTTCTGAATTCTCCACACTCTGGCTTCGGCTTTCTTGTCATTCTCTAACTAAATATATCTGTGCTGTTTACTTATCCCCTAATTCTACTAACTATCAAAAATTCTTCGACTATCCTACTTCTACGATGGAACACATTCTGTCCATTTCTCCTTTCTCTGAAATCTCCATTCTTGGAGATTTCAGTGTTCACCACCACCTTTAGCTCTCCTCTCCTTTCACGGATCCACCTGGTGAACAAGCCTACATCTTTTCTATCCTTAATGACCTAGAGCAGCTTGTACAGCACCCTACCCGTATCCCTGACCGCCATGGAGAGAGCTCCAACATACTTGACCTCTTCCTCACAACTAATCCTTCTGCTTACTCTGTTAATCTTTTCTCTCCGTTGGGCTCCTCCGATCACAACCTTATTACCTTAACCTGTCCTATCACTCCGGTACGGCCTGTGGACCCTCCAGGGAAACGTCGTCTGTGGCATTTTGGAGCCGCGGACTGGGAGGCCCTCAGGCTGTACTTCTTTGATTTTCCCTGGAATGATTATTGCTTCCATGGCCGTGAGCCATCTGAGTGTGCCTTGCGCATTACGGAGGTTATTCTCTCGGGCATGGAAGCATACATTCCTTTCTCATATCCTTTGACTAACGCAAGAAAGCCTTGGTTTAATCACGCTTGTTCTAATGCTGTCCGCAACAAGGAGAAGGCCTACAAAAGGTACCGGAACCAACCCACCCCTGAATCACATGATCTTTACGTTTCTGCCCGGAATCGTGCTAAATCTGTTCTTCGCTCTACTAAGAATAATTTCATCCATACTAAATGCTCTCAACTCTCCAACTCGAATTCTTCCCGCTCCTTCTGGCACCTTTGCCAAAAATCTTTCTAACAACTTTACCTCATCATCCTTCCCTCCTCTTTTCTACTCTGATGGTTCTGTAGCTATTTCTTCTAATGATAAAGCAGATCTCTTTGCACAGACTTTCTCCTCCAACTCCACCTTAGACGATTCCGGTGCTGTTCCTCCATTACTTCCCCCCTCTGACTTCCTCATGGCTGACATTAAAATTTCTTCAGTTGATGTATTTTCTGCCATCACTGGCCTCAGTACTAACAAGGCATATGGGCCTGATGGAGTCCCTCCTGTTGTTCTCAAGAACTGTGCTTCTGTGCTTACACCCTGCCTAGGCAAACTCTTTCGCCTTTGTCAACTTGTACCTTTCCTTCATGCTGGAAGTTTGCTCTCATTCAGCCTGTCCCAAAGAAGGGTGACCATTCCCAACCCTCCAGCTATCGTCCAATTGCTTTAATGTCCTGTATTTCAAAAGTTTTCGAGTCAATTCTTAATAGAAAAATTTTAAGGCATCTTTCCTATCACAACCTTCTTTCCGATCATTAGTATGGGTTCCGTCAGGGACGCTCCACTGGCGATCATCTCACCTACCTTTCAGACTCCTGGTCATCCTCCTTTCGGGACTTTGGCAAAAGCTTTGCCATTGCACTTGACATCTCAAAGGCTTTCGATCGAGTCTGGCATAAATCTTTAATTTCCAAACTGCCCTCCTACGGTTTCTATCCTTCTATCTGTGCCTTCATCGCTAGCTTCCTTTCTGGTCGTTCTATAGCCGCTGTTGTAGACGGCCATCATTCTTCTCCTAGATCTATCAACAGTGGTGTTCCTCAGGGCTCTGTCCTGTCATCAACTCTCTTCCTTTTATTCATCAATGATCTTCTAAGCTGTACATCTAACCTTATCCACTCATACGCTGATGACTCCACCCTTCACCTTTCCATTCGGTTCCCGCAACGCCCATCTCAACAGTTACTTCAAGAAACAAGGGATGAGGCTATGGCACACCTAATGTCTGACTTGGCTCGTATCTCTGACTGGGGTAAAAATAATATGGTTATCTTTAATGCATCTAAGACTCAGTTCTTACACCTATCAACCCGACAAAATCTTCCACAGGTATACCCAGTAATGTTTAATAATATTCATCTTAATCCTGCATCATCCTTGAACATGCTTGGGGTTTCATTTACTCGGGACTTATCTTGGAAAGATCATATTACATCTCTTGTAAAATCTGCTTCCAAGAGATTGGGTGTGCTAAGCCGACTCCGCTCTTTCTTTACCCCTGCACAATTGTTGACTCTATACAGGGGTTTTATCCGCCCCTGTGTGGAGTACAACTCATGTGTGGGGAGGCTCCCCACATACAGCTCTTCTCAATAGGGTGGAGTCAAAGGCTTTTCGTCTCATTAACTCTCCTCCTCTTACTGACTCCCTTCAACCTCTGTCTCTTCGCCGCACTGTTGCATCTTTATCTCTTTTCTATCGCTACTTTAATGGTCACTGCTCCTCTGAACTGTCTGCTTGCATTCCTCCACCTCTACGACGGGCGCGTAGCACCCGTCTGGCAGCAAACTTTTCTGTCCAACTCTCTAATGCAAGAGTTAACCGTTACTCCCAGTCTTTCATTTATGCAACAGGTCAGCTCTGGAACTGTCTCCCTCTATCTGTATTTCCTGCTGCCTATGATCTCCAGTCTTTCAAACGCAGTGTGTCCAGGCATCTCAAAATGATCGGATCTTGAATTTGGCTCTATTGTATTTTGTTTTTCTCTTGGAGGGAACTGTTACTGCGGGCTCATGGCCTTTGGTTCCTTCTTCCTCGCATTTAAAAAAAAAAAAAAACTTCGTCTACCATTCCCCAGGCTGTCAAGGCCATACACTCACTTGCTTCCCCCCTCACGCTCGCTCTGCCTCACCCAGTGCTGTACCTAGTGGAGGCATTTTGTAAATATATTCATGTAAGTTGTAAATATTATAAGGACTATATAGTGAAGTCAAGTTGTAAATAACTTCTTGAAAGTGCCAGGACTGTACGTAATGAAGTAAGGTTGTACCTATCTTCAAGTAAGTGTAAGGTAATGCATTCACGGTGAGAAGGACACGCAAATTGTGATAGATACTTAAGTAATAAGTAATCAGAAAAGTGTACTGAACATTTCTATACCTTCCCGGCATAAATACCTGAGTATACCTTACGTAGAAAACGGTTTTCTGTCACATACGTAGTGAGCATGAGATAGTGGCTATACCTGTACACGAGTATGCACAACTCAATAAAACTCATTTCCGAGCCTCGGTGAGCATTATCATGGCGAAATTCGTTGTTTCCACATCAAAATCTATCATTTTAGCAACAACAACAACAAAAAAAAAAAAAAGGCCGGCACTGAGGTGACCCATATGGCTAAAAATAGCTGGCAAGGGGCGGGTTAAGTCTTGGTTAAATCACACTTGTCTTAATTCTGTCCACAACAAGGATAGTGCCTATAAAAATTACCGGAGCCAACCCACCTCTGAATCACATCTTTTTTTATGTTTCTGCCCGGAATCATGCTAAGTCTGTTCTTTGCTTTCCTAATAATTTTACTAAACGCTCTCAAGTCTTAAACTCAAATTCTTCCCACTCCTTTTAGCACCTTGCCAAAAATCTTAACTTTTTCTCATCATCCTTCCCTCTTCTTTTCTACCCTGATGGTACTGTAGCTATATCTTCTACTGATAAAACAGATCTCTTCGCTCAGTCTTTCTCCTCCAATTCCACCTTAGACGATTCCGGCGCTGTTCCTTCATCACTTCCCTAGTGTCTCCCTCATGGCTGATTTTAAAGTTTCTTCAGCTGATGTATTTTCTGCCATCACTGGCCTCAGTACTAACAAGGCATATGGGCCTGATGGGGTCCCTCCTGCTGTGCTTCTGTGCCTACAGCCTGTCTAGGTAAACTCTATTGTCTTTGTCTATCAACTTGTACATCTTCTTACTGAAAGTTTGATCTCATTCAGCAAGTCCCAAAGAAGGGTGATCATTCCCAACCCTCTAACTATTGCCCAAATGCTTTAACATCCTGTGTCTCCAAAGTTTTTGACTCCATTCTTGACAGAAAAAATATAGAACATCTTTCCTATTACAACCTTCTTTCTAATCGTCAGTGTGGGATCAGCCAGGTACGCTCCACTGGTGATCTTCTCACCCACCATTCAGACTCCTGGTTATCCTCCTACCAGGACTTCGGCGGAAGCTTTGCCATTGCATTTGACATCTCAAAAGCTTTCGATTGAGTCTGGCATAAATCCTAAATTTCCAAACTGCCCTCTTATGGTTTCTATCCTTCTATTTGTGCCTTCATCTACAGCATCATTTCTGCTCGCTCTATAGCTGCTGTTGTAGACGGCCACCGTTCTCCTCCTAGATCTATCAACAGTGGTGTTCCTTAGGGCTCCCTGCTATCACCATCTCTCTTCCTTTTATTCATCAGTGACCTAAGTTATACATCTAACCCTATCCAGTCATACACTGATGACCCACCCTTCACGTTTCCACTCGGTTTCCGCAAAGTCCATCTCAGCAGTTACTTCAACAAACAAGGGATGAAGCTATGGCACACCCAATGTCTGACTTGGCTCGTAAAAATAATCTTGTTTTTAATGCATCAAAGACTCAACCCTTACATTTATCAACCCAACATGATCTTCCAAAGTAGTACCCACTAATGTTTAATAATATCCAGCTCAATCCCGCATTATCCTTGAACATGCTTTGTGTTTCTCTCAGGATTTATCTTGGAAAGATCATATTACATCTCTTGTAAAATCTGCTTCCAAGAGATTAGGTGTGCTAAGCTGACAAAGTACCTTCTTTACCCCTGCACAGTTGTTGACTTTATACACGGGTTCTATTCGCCCCTGTATAGAGTACAACTCGTGTGTGGGGAGACACCCCACATACAGCTCTTCTCAATAGGGTGGAGTCAAAGGTGTTACATCTCATTAACTCTCCTCTTATTGACTCCCTTCAACCTCCGTCTCTTTGCTGCACTGTTGCATCATTATCTCTTTTCTTTCGCTACTTCAGTGGTCACTGCTCCTCTGAATTCTCTGCTTGAATCCCTCCACCTCTACGACGGGCACGTAACTTCGGTCTAGCAACAAACTTAAGGTGACCAGAGTCCCGCTTATAGGCGCGACAGTCCCGCTTTTTGGACGTCCGTCCCGCTTTTTTAATTGTGGCTAGAATGTCCCGCTTGAGCAAATTATCTTAATTGTCCCGATTTTAGAAACTTACTATTGCATTAGGTATAATATGATCTTCTTTTATGAAATCAGGATGGACTAGAAAAATTATGGATAATCCTAATCAAATGAAATACCGAATTATTAACATAAAATCTGTAATGCTCACTAGCTGGTAACTTTGGTCGACCTATTCGGAGTTCGTAAGAGTTAGTGTTTGATTAGCAGCCTCAGGTTGAGGTGTAGCACAGCAGCGGTCGCTATCAAATTAGTCAATATATATCTGTCTGTCTCTATGTACACACAGACACTCACTCACGTACTATTGCGGACAGGAGTTCTTAACCACCCTCGTCCAGCCAACCTGTGTAAGTGGCAGCGTCGCATTCACGAGCACAGAAGTTGCCTTCGATGCATTTGTCGAAAAATATTCCTTCAGCTTTGGGCTTGTACTAATGGATAAATCAATAGTAGTATTTACTTTGAAGGTTTGACTCTGATAACACGAATATATCATACTGATTATTTAATAACTTGTTTCTCGTACAGAGCCAAGCAACTGATAAATATGTAGATTTGGTTCCACTCCACGACTTCCTGTAGGTCTGAACCAGAGAACACAGAGTGAACAAGTTCGAAGCATTCATTTGTTAACAGGAGAGAGAGAGAGAGAGAGAGAGAGAGAGAGAGCGTGTATGGTGGGTGCCTGTGGCTGTGAATTTTGGAATAATGAGGTGGAGGCAGACTGGCGCAGGGAAATGCAAGGGATGAGAAACCCTGGATTCCTGTGATCCATTGAAAACAGGCCACAGTGTGAATATTTCTTCCATCGGTCACTAAAACTTGCCTTGCTTTGTGAGATATATATATATATATATATATATATATATATATATATATATATATATATATATATATATATATATATATATATATATATATATATATTCAGGACTGCTTTCGTTGGAAAAATGAATTAGGAGATAAATGCTGTTGATTTAACAAAAAACTGTGCTTAAGAAAGTAATTTGCCTCTCTGTCCAGAGAGAAATATCCAGTTAATGAGAAAAATACTTATGAGTTCGCCAAAAATCTCCAGGTGCCAACCACCAGAGAGAGAAAAAAATGCGAACATAAGGCATCTAACAGAAGTTACGCGGCCTGCCAAGTTATTTGACAAAGTCAACTGGCGTTACCCAGAATAAAACCTATCTTTCATTTTGTTCGACGAGACATTATCCTGGGATAAATAAACTCCTTCGTCATCAGCGAAAGGAAAAATTCCCTACTTAACGAGCACCATATTTACTCATATCGCATAAAATCATGTGTATGTACCCGGAAAATAGCCCCTTATATTTGGCCTGGCAAACTCCCTGTAAAGAGTACCCGGTACTATTTTTCTATCAACAGACTGAGTTAAGCGGTGAGACATCTTTCGTGTAAGGGAATCCACCCCGCCTCTGTGTGTGTGTGTGTTGAATTGAGTCATCTGACTTGTGGAGCATGATATGCGGATTGGTAGTTTGGTAACTGGGTGGGTGGATTGGTTAGTGTAGGCTGGTTGTTTCACAGGCGGACTAGGTGGAATGAGTGGGCGAGAGGGAGGGAAAGGGTTGTTGGGCTGGTTAAGTGGGGTAGAGTGGGGTTCGTGCATTGTTTAAGTGAGGTGGGTGGTGGGGCTACCTGTAGGACAAGGCAAGAGACGGGTTTGTGTCGCCCTACTTTTGAGACATACTGTATTGAGTAAGGTTGTGGGTATGTGCGTTGATGGTGGGTGTATAGATGGATGAACGGATTGTGGGAAAACATGCCACTGGGATTAAGTGAAATGAGTTAATGTCCGAGTTGGGAAAATCGGTCCACAGGGGATATTATCCTGGAATCATGCTGAAGTAGGTATATATATCCAGTGAGTTACAACAGGTCCATCGTGCAATACGTCTGTTGGTTAAGAGGTCTGTGTTTCAACTGCACGCATCAGTGGGTGATATAACCACGTCGGATAACAGGTTTATGGGGAAAATAGGTGCATTGTGAAAAATACATCCATGGGTATACGACCATGAAGGAAACCTGCATTCATAGAGAGATTCAAGGTCGACGGAAAAATTGGTCCGTGGGGAGAAAATACATCAATGGGGAAAATTAGTTCCGGGAAAAATAGGTTACGTAGGGAAGTAGGCGTCTTTGAAAAAAAAAAATGAAAATAGGTCCATAGGGGCATACACGTACTGTAAACATACATGGAAATATTTAAAATAAATGGGACCTAAAACATCCAACTTTTAACAGCCACCGTTGCCTGGAATTAGGCTTACCACTGCACACTGCACACCTTGCACCAAACAACCATTAGCCAGACCCTATTACCACTTCGTCATCCAGTTATTACATTTCATAATTTACCCTCATTTAGCCATGTAAGCATAGAAAGCCAACCGAAACGAAAGGAAAAATCCCTGTTTAACTGTGTTGAGCACCTCATTTCTCCACCTCATTCCTCTAAAATTCACGGGCACCCACTACTCTCTCTCTCTCTCTCTCTCTCTCTCTCTCTCTCTCTCTCTCTCTCTCTCTCTCTCTCTCTCTCTCTCTCTCTCTCTCTCTCTCCTGTTAACAAATGAATGCTTCGAACTCGTTCACTGTGTTCGCTGGTTCAGAACTACAGGAAGTCGTGGAGTGGAGCCAAATATACATATTTATCACTTGCTTAGCTCTATACGAGAAACAAGTTATTAAATAATCAGTATCGGAGTCAAACCTTCAAAGTAAATATTACTATTGCTTTATCCATTAGTACAAGCCCAAAGCTGAAGGAATATTTTTCGACAAATTCATCGAAGGCAACTTCTATGCTCGTGAATGCGACTCTGCCACATACACAGGTTGGCTGGACGAGGGTGGTTAAGAACTCCTGACCGCAATAGTACGTACGTACGCGCGCGCGTCCCACTTTTAGCTCCAATAAATCTGGTCACCTTAAACAAACTGTCACCCCTTTTCTATCCAACTCTCTAATGCAAGAGTTAATCGTTACTTCCAGTCCTTCATTTATGCAACAGGTCATTTCTGGAACTGTCTCCCTCCGTCTGTATTTCCTACTTCTTATGATCTCCAATCTTTCAAACGCAGTGTGTCCTGGCATCTCGACTTTAACAGATCTTGAAATTGAATTTGATTATCTTTTGTATTTTTTTTTCTTGAAAGGAACGGTTTGTGGGCTCTTAGCCTTTTTTTCTTCTTTCTTACATTCAAAAATGTACAAAAATCTATAGAATGATTTGTAAATTAAGATTGGATGGCTCCAGTATTTCTATTCTTGGCTGAAAAAGAATATAAAATTACATCTAAAAAAAAATTTAAGAATGTTTATTTCTTTTTCAAAAGAAGCTTAATTTTGATTGAGAGAGGCCCAATATCTACGTTATATATTCAAATTATTATCTCTGCTGGAAGATATTATAATCTACAATTATATTCAAATTATTATTTTTGGAGGAAGATAAGTTGTAGGCCTAGTCTTCTACTAAACAAAAGAAACCACGTTATTTGTTGTTGCTAAATACCGGCATATATAAAAACTGCCAACTAGCATAGTAACATTTTCATCCTGAGCCATAGGGTATTGAAGGGAAATTAAGGGTAATTTCAGTGTCTGTCTTGGGAGGAGTCTTTGGGGGTTGGCAACACTGCCACATGGCGAAACTTCCTTACTGTGGCTACACAAATAAAGTATGTATCAGTATTATTCCAGCCTTAGAGTCTCCCAGTGATTCCAGGAGAACCAGAGACTGCACAAGGAATCTGAAGGGCCTAGGTTATGTATCCTGACATCGACCATTGCTGATTGAAAAAAAAAATCAAAATCTTCCTGATGGGGTCTAGGTCACTAACAAACAGCAAATGGAGTCTAGTGACTGTCCGTAGGACAGTTACAGTGTTCTAGTTCTGTTAATGGCCATCCAGAAATGTTTATGACTGATTATGTGTTGGTGTTTATAACCATGAGATGGTGTTTGTGATCACATGGTGGTGCTTATGACCATGTTATAGTGTTTATTGCTATGTGACTGTGTTCATGACCATCTAGTTGTTTATTTGACCATGACCATGAAGTACTCTTCATGATTGTGTGATGGCGTTCATAATGATTTATTTCAGTTTATGGTCTCTGACGTGGTATTTATAATCATATGATAATTATATTATCTGACGGGTTCGGGGATTCATGTGCCGGGTATCAGTTTGGGGCAGAATCAACCGCTCAGACACAGTAGCCAGTTGGCACCCTAGGAAACCCTGCAATGCACCAGCCAATTAGGATGCGTGGTGGGAACGGTCCAGCCTGTGCACTGAGCCTACCAGTGCTCTCTCATTCTCTCCCCTGGACCTCGCATTGTGAAGACATCTGTGCAATGTGTGTTTGCGACCACACGGTGGCAAAACCCTCCTGCAGTGACAATCTGTGGTCTCCTATTCCTTGCTCACTGTTGCTGCAAAGCTAATGGTCCTTCAGTTCTTCGTGTCATACTGTTCTATTGTTCTGAACTTACAACTGTGCACGTGGTGCCAACCCCCAGTGCTATGACGGGTTGTGGTCCCATGTGCCTCACTTGCCGATCAGTGCTCTGTGGCGTAGTGGTTTCACTACTGTCCTCGACCCTTGTTCTGTGTGATGGCTGAGTTTGAGGCTTGTGGTGGCGCCTTGGTTTGCTGCAGGTCCTGCTGGCCTTGTGTATGGTCCTGGTTGTTGTTTCCATTGCTCTTCCAGCACCTGCTAAGAGGCATCGTATCGTTATCTCCATAGAGAAGATGGAAGTAATCGAGATGGAGCAAGGCTGGACCATCGCAAGGCTGATCAAGCAGTATGACATGCCCCAGACCATAATGCAGGATCTGCAGAAGAAGAAGCACTCAAGATATTCTTTCAGGGTGAACTTGGCACGACTGTGTGACGGACTGAGAGCAAAATGATGGCCAAGCCACGGTTTGGCGAACTCAACCAGGCCTACCTGAAGTGGTTCCTACAACAGCTTGCCAGTGACTTGATTGTGCGTCCCGTCGAGCTGAAGACTGCAGCCACAAAGTTCGTTGACCAACTGGGGATCGCGGATTTCAAGGATTCTGAATGTTGGCTGACTCGGTTGAAGCTTCGACATGGGCTATCTAACAAGATTACTTATGATGAATGTATGGACGAAGAAAAACAAAAACTATATTTCATACCAAGCTTAAAATCCTGATTGGAAAAGAAGGGTCATGTTTCAATCAGGTATATAACGCTGATGAAACTTTTCTGTTCTTCAGGTCTGTCCCGACTAATAACTTGACTGAAGAGAACTCATTACTTGTTTCGAAGGCAATCAAACAGTTCATACATATGTTTTGTGTTGTGCAAATGCAACGCGTTCCCAGAGTCTGAAACCTATTGTATTGGGGCTTTCAAAACAACCACGTTGTCTCCCGGGGTTAACAGCGAAGATCTTCAAAGAGTGGTTCTGCAATCATGCTGTGAAGGAGATTATCCGTTATCAAAGGGAGGGTCTTATATATATATATATATATATATATATATATATATATATATATATATATATATATATATATATATATATATATATATATATATATATATATATATTGTTACGGAACAGAGAGAGAATGAACACTTCAAGTGAGAATACTAAAATCACTACTGTCCCTCAAAGTTCCAGGTTCAAAACAAAAGACAGGTAAAATTACAAGCTAAAGTTTAACGCTCAAAGTAACAAAATATTCAAGACTCATAAGGATAATGTAATGGCAAAACAGGTTACATATATGGTTAACTGCAATAGCCTCTATTAACACGAAATTAGCAAGAGCAAATTTATCTGTCAGCCCTGATGAAATGAGAAAACCGGATAATGCTGAGTTAAAGCAAGATATAATACTATTACAGATACAAAATATTACTAATACTGGCTGACAGTATGGAACCAATATGAATCATAAAAACTTTACCAGGCTTACGAATTAACGCCTTAAGCTATACAGTACAAGAAAAATGGTAATAACACTTATACTCAAATTATACAGCAGCTAGATGGCTGAAGACTTCCTGAGCACTCACAAAAATAATAATATACTGTACAGGGGAGGACAGAGATGTGAACAGAATGAAGAGTAGATCTAAGTGGCAACTAATGCAGAGACTGAGTTCATTATATAAGGGGCCGGCAGAGCTTGATTCAACTTGTAAGGACGCGCAAATGAAAGCATAGGGGACGAAGAATTGACAATCCTGCTCTGAACAACAGAAAGAACGACTTACTCTACTATAAGGGGGAGAAGGAGGGAGTGAGGTAGAACAAGCAAGCCTGGTCACTATGGAAGCCACGTGGCGAATCGTGAACAAACATGCAGCATACTGTACATTAGGATCATACAAAGGATGATGCAATCATGAACAAAACTGTATCATAAGTTAGAATTATACAAGGGATGATGAAATCATAGGCTATGTAACACCTCCCCACAAAGAAAAAGAAATTTACAAAGGAAATTTCTTATTACTCTAAAACAATCTGTCTAAAGTCTAGATAAGCAATCTGCAATAACATTTTCTTTCCCCTTGACATGTTGTTTGTCTAATGAATACTCCTGAAGAAGTAGACTCCATCTTGTCAATCTCTGATTTTTATCTTTAAACTTACTAAGGAATTTCAGTGGGTTATGATCGGTATAAATGACTATGGGGTCAAAACCAGAACACAAATAAAATGAAAAATGCTGTAAACCCAAAATCAAGGCCAGAAGCTCTTTCTCAATAGTTGAGGTGGAGTGAACTTACTGTAATACGATACAGGGTGTTCAATACCCTGATCATCCTCTTGCAGCAAAACAGCCCCAGCTCCTGTATCACTTGCCTCAACAGCCATCTGAAAAGGCTTAGCAAAATTTGGAGTAGCGAGCACTGGCTGACAATAGGATAGCTTTAAGTTTACTGGAAGAGGATTCACAGTTATTGGTCCAGACAAATTTAACTCCCTTTTTCAGTAGGTCTGTAAGTGGTGATACAAGAATTGAAAAGTTAAGAATAAATCTCCTGTAATAACCTACCATTCCCAAAAATCTTTGTAGCTCTTTCCTACTTTTAGGTCTGGGAAGATCACTTATAACCTGAACCTTAGCTCCTGGTGGTGCAACATATCCATCACCAATTACGTACCCAAGTTACTGAACTTTAGCTTGACCAAACTCACACTTTGATAAATTAGCTACAAGATTAGCCTGAACCAAACGCTCAAGAAATTTACTGACATGACACAGGTGATCTTTCCAGTTGTCACTGAAGATTAATACATCAATATAAACAACACACCCTGCCAAACCCTCTGTTACAACATTCATGAGCCTCTGGAAAGTGGCTGGTGCATTCTTCATACCATATGGCATTACAGAATATGCAAAAGTCTTTCCTTGTGTTACAAAACATGAGATCTCGCCAGGTGTAAAGCAGTGGACAGCCGTTCTTTGAACTTCATCACATACTCCAGCAGGTTGACGTCATCTTCCTCCGACAGCCAGCATTCCTTGAGTAGCTTAAGGGGTCCTCTTACTTCATGGCCAAACAAAGGGTGAGAAGCCCAGTGATTCATTTGGAGATTCTCTTGCGGCAAGTACAACGAATGGAAGACCTTTATCCCAATCTTTCTGACGTTTCAAACAGTATTTCCTGAGCATCGATTTGAGTGTTTGATGATATCTCTCCAACGCTCTTTGGGTCTGGGGATGGTAAGCTGAAGACGTGATCTGGGTGATGCCCAACTCTTTCAGAGACTCCTTGAAAACATTTGACAAAATTACTTCCCTGGTCGTCTGACTGTACTTCCTTGGGCAGACCAAACTTGGTGACGAACCCTAGCATTTCCTTAACCACGTTCTTTGCTGAGATATTTCTAAGTGGAATGGCTTCAGGATAACGAGTAGCCATATCAATCAGGGTCAACACATAAGAAAATCCTGAAGAAGTCTTAGGAAGAGGGCCCACAATATCCACCAACACACGGGTGAATGGAGCCTCAAAAGGAGGAATGGGAACTAGAGGTGCAACCTTTTCGGTCTGATTACACTTCCCCACAACTTGACAGGTGTGACAAGACTTACAATACCAGGAAACATCTCTGAAGATACCTGGCCAGTAGAAGTGTTTCAAAATGCGTGCCACAGTCTTCCTCATTCCAAGGTGTCCTGCCAAACTGGAATCATGAGCCACTCTAATGATATCCTGCCTACAAACACGAGGGATGACAACTTGATGTACACCCGCGAACCAAAGTTTCGGTACCCCCCTCGATGGAAGAAAGTGGAAGTCAGGGTTAGAGAGAGGGCAGGTGAACGGACAACCGTGAGTGGTACTTTGGAACTGAGCTACGAGGCGAATAGTGAGGAACCTAATGACACTGGATTCGAAACATTTCCATGCTATTCACCTGCAAAACATTATGCGTTCGTAACATACATACTGTAACATATAACATAGACTACTGTGTTATCATGGTGTCCTGTGATACTGACCCATCTGTTTCGGATCTTCATCACACAAATAAAGCACCGAGCCAGTTGCATATAAGTTGCAACTTGTCATTATAACTGCAGTCATAATTTTTGTGAATGTTATCACTGGTTTGTCTATAGCTATAATATAGAATGATTGTGAATTTAATGTTGATTCTCACAGTAGTTGTGCGGATGGTTATATATGTGGCAATTATTTTATGTGGACGACTAAACCACATTGTGATGGACAGCGGAAAGCATTCGCCAATAATTTACTATAACAAGATGAAATTAGATGCAAACAACACAAAATATTATGAGACAACGAAGACACAGCTGTGGTATCCTGCTCCGCCTTGTTATCAAGGCCTTAACTGTGGCTTCACCTCATACGTGCATTATTTTCCTTCAGCCTCTGCCTCTTTTATTACTCTTACTTCCCGGTATCCTCTTACTGCGAGTCGTCATATTCCTTGGAGGGTTTCTTGTCGTCCGGTCCTATAACCCGTACTGTATTACAATATTTCTCGCATTATCACTCCCAACCAAACAACGTTAGCCCAAGACTGCCGAATCTGTTAATACCATTATTGCCACTACCACTACTATTCCCCCTTTCCCCATTGTGTCTACTGCAATTCCCCTCACAGTACTAGTACTGCTACCCCTATTACTACTCCACTATAAATCTGTATAATAATACATATGATTGTCCTTATGTCTGTGTATCTGTTCATCATATTGTCCCTGTCCCACCGTCGACAGCTCGTCACTGACGCGGCACCGCTACTCCACCATGGATTCTACTCCTCCCCCACTTCGACACCACATTACCCTTCACCTCATCCTTGGGCCAGAAGGCCTGTTGTTCACCCTTTACCGGTGAATATACGTGGCATGCATTAATAATAAAAAAAGAAGGCATTTGAGAGCTAAACGGTAATCGCCCTTTAAAATATTCTGTTTGCCAAGTCCAAACTTTAGGCCATATTTTAATACCATGAAGGTTTTATGTTGATAGCTCAAGCCATTCATGAGATTTAATGGTGCTAAAGGCAGGCAATAAAAACTAGTTGACCTTTAGCAGTTAGTTTGGTGACCTTGACTCTGACCCCGAGTTGCCATTTTCGAAGTCCTCCAAGATTTTGACCATATCTTGATACGCTGAAGGCTTCATGTTGATAGCTCAAGCCGTTCATGAGATATAATAGGAACACACACACACACACACACACACACACACACACACACACACACACAGATGCAGTTAAAAACATGATTGCTCCGCCTTCTAAAGGTAGGCGATAATAATATAATAATAACAACATCGTAGATGTGTACTGTAGTGTTCCTAACATTACACTTAATAACTGCAGACCCAAACGTGCTTATATTACGGAGCACTGATATATTAACCACAAAACCGACCACAGACCGTTCTTATCATTACCACTGCGCCTTCCCTATAGCACTTCACCATGGTAACAACCCACTGTAGTCCTCTGTGAGATCGCTACACATGTTTTGGAAAAATAACAGTGCACAACATGCCTACAAACCACTAAAATAAGCATATGATGTTTCACTGACATCCATCAAATAGCGTAGGGGAAGTTAGTGGACAAACAAACAAACGACTGGACACAGACAGACAGAAGAAGAATGTCTCGCATCGGCATGCAACGACCTGACAAAACTCTTGTGATCCTGCATTGCAGGTGTCATCACAGTAATAATAATAATAATAATAATAATAAAAATAATAATAATAATTATAATGATAATAATAATAATAACAATAATAAAAATAATAATAATAATAATAATAAATCACATGTTATTAGGCACGATACTGAGAAGGACACACACTGGAATAGCATGTGTCGACGCAATGCAGAATCTGTTTGCCATGACAGAAGGTTGGGTTTCGGTCAAACAGTAATTTAGTATTACTATAACCCTACCATTACAGCATATTATGGCACTGTTTGGTTTTATATGTCACAGCTGTTTTCACTTGTTTTATCAGGGAGATTATGGTGTTTGTCCTCCTCTGTATCATGGATATTAACATGTGATTACTACTACTACTACTACTACGATTATTATTATTATTATTATTATTATTATTATTATTATTATAACTATGATGACACCTACAAAGCAGGATCGTAATAGTTTTGTCAGGTTGTCATATACCGATGCGAGACATTTGGCCTCAGTCTATGTCCAGCCGTGTGTTTGTTTGTCCGCTAACTTCTAGGCATTTTAATGGATGTCAGTGAAACGTCACAGGTGTATTTTAATGGGTTGTAGGCATGTTGTGCGCTGTTATTTTTCCCAAACATGTGTAGTGATCCCACAAAGGACTTCAGTGGGTTGTATTACTATGGTGAAGTGCTACAGGTAAGGTCCAGTGGCAATGATAGCAACGGTCTGTGTTCGGTTCTGTGGTTAATATATCAGAGCTCCGTAATATAGGCACGTTTGGGTCTGCGACTTTTATAATTATGTAATGTTCGGAATACTGCAGATGTATGTTTTTGCTGTCAATTTTATAATTATCCTTATTAATGCATGCCACGTATAATCACCGGTAAAAGGTGAACAACAGGCCTGGTGGCCCAAGAAGGAGGTGAGGGGTAAAATGGTTCGGAGTGGGGGAGGAATAGAGCTCATGGCTGGTGGGAGAGAGGGGGGTGGGGTGCAACTGGGGTAACGGTGCGGGGTAAGTGACGAGTTGTCGACGGTGGGACAGGGGCAATATGATTAACAGATACACAGACATAAGGACAATCATATTTATTATTATACAGATTTATAGTGAGTAGTAATAGGAGCAGCAGTAGTAGTACTGTGAGGGAAATTAGACACAATAGGAAAAGGGGGATTACAGTAGTAGTGGCAGTGGCAATAATAGTATTAACAGATTCAGCAGTCTTGTGCTAACGTTGTTTGTCTGGGAGTGATGATGCGAGGAATAATGTAATACAGTACGGGTTATAGGACCGGACGACAAGAAACCCTCCAAGGAATATGACGACTTGCAGTAAGAGGATACCGGGAAGTAAGAGTAATAAAAGAGGCAGAGGCTGAAGGAAAATAATGCACGTATGAGGTGAAGCCACAGTTAAGGCCTTGATAACAAGGCGGAGCAGGATACCACAGCTGTGTCTTCGTTGTCTCATAATATTTTGTGTTGTTTGCATCTAATTTCATCTGGTTATAGTAAATTATTGGCGAATGCTCTCCGCTGTCCATCACAATGTGGTTTAGTCGTCCATATAAAATAATTACCACATATATAACCATCCGCACAACTACTGTGAGAATCAACATTAAATTCACAATCATTCTATATTATAGCTGTAGACAATCCAGTGATAACATTCACAAAAATTATGACTGCAGTTATGACAAGTTGCAACTTATATGCAACTGGCTCGGTGCTTTATTTGTGTGATGAGGATCCGAAACAGATGGGTCAGTATCACAGGACACCATGATAACACAGTAGTCTATGTTATATGTTACAGTATGTATGTTACGAACGCATAATGTTTTGCAGGTGAATAGCATGGAAATGTTTCGAATCCAGTGTCATTAGGTTCCTCACTATTCGCCTCGTAGCTCAGTTCCAAAGTACCACTCACGGTTGTCCGTTCACCTGCCCTCTCTCCAACCCTAACTTCCACTTCCTTCCATCGAGGGGGGTACCGAAACTTTGGTTCGCGGGTGTACACTCGTCAGCATAAATTCGCTGCAAGTCTACTGGTGTGATGCGAGTCCTTTTGTCTGGCAACAGTGTAAAGGGATGAGTTGCCACATACACTTTTATACACTTTAACGATGTGTTTTTCAAAAGTGGTATCAGAGACTGCCTAGAGTACAATGTATACCGTAATTCATTAGCGTAAAAAACTGCAAGAGTTGACAATGTTATGGAACGACGTATGGGCGTAATACTCTGGTATTCTTCATTATAACAGTGTGTAAGCTCCCTTCCCGTCTCTCTCCCTTACTCCTCATGATGTCCCCCCAACCCCCCCCTCTCCCTACTAACCCCCCACTTACTTTCATGCCTCTCCACTGTCTCCTCTCCCCACCCTCTCTACCTTCATTCATTTATCCACGGCACTAACCCGATTGGCGCATCGCAATTCTCTTTTGACTGTTTTCTAAACCCAGTCTGCCTTATTCTCAGCTGCTTGCAGTACTACCAACTATATCCAAGGTTTATTATCAATATTCCTTCCTGTTCTAGTCCCATTCTTACCCTCCTCGTCTTCTTCCCACTCCTCTCCAGCTGTCGTTCTGTTCTCCACCCTTTGTCACTACCAACAGCCGGGAGATACAGGAACATTAAGGTCTCGTTCTTGTGATGTATTCCTTGCTAGTGTTTGAGTGAGCCTGGAAATCTGTGCCTATTATATAAGTAGGCGAAATTAAACAAACATTTGTGCCCACTCCTACTTCTCGCCCTCTCTCTTTTCCCTAGGAAAATGTTCCCATTCTCCTCATACTGTTCACTGAATCACGAAGCAGTATCAGAAACACTAAAGTTTCGAACTGGTGCATCATGTGTGGAGTAACGAGTGGGAGAAAGAGACTGTTGCATGGCATGAAACTCTCGAATGTTGAGGAGCAAAAAGGTTACAGGAATAGACAAGGAATAGAGAAGAGTGCGGTTTATTACGTAGATTAGCGCTGTGGGTGATATAAGGTAGACAGGGCGGAGAGAGACAGGAGTGGAGACGAAGGATAGCGAGAGAGGGAAGGAGGAGGGGAGGCTGGGGACGGACAAGGGATGGATACGAGGGAATGAACAGGAGTTTCCCCATTCGACAACATTCATCTGTCGTCTTTTGCACATTTTTACGCCAATCAGATATAAAGAATATTGTATTCTGGCTGATTTATAATACTAATTCTTACAAACACGTCTTTAATAAAGCGTATAAAAGCCTGTGTGGCAACTAGTTCCCATACACCGTTGCCAGACCAAACGACCCACATCATACGAGCAAGTTTGCAGCGAATTTCTGCTGACGACTGTACAACCTCCCATTCACAGTTGGCTGATGCTGTTGGGGGGTCTTCACTTCCTCATAAGTACTCCTGACTTTATAACAAGTAGAAGCACCAGCTGACTCTTCCTCACTGCAAGCAGAGTTAGCTAGACCTTTCAACTCAGGGTCAGCAACCTGCAACTCAACCAACTCTTGACGAGACAAATTATCAACACTACGGGGTACTGCCTCATCTGGTGAGTGGTCCAAATTAGCAAGAAAAGTGTCAGCTAGGATAACATCATCATCATTATCCTCTGTCACCTGTAACTTTAGACTTAGACCTAGTGACCGCACATGCAGAGAACACATCAGGGACATCACAATCCTGGGTCGCAGTCACTGGTTCACTAGACAACTGAGGAGCTGGACACACTTGACTTCCACCAATATCATTTCCAAGTAAGAAAGTTACACATGACATTGGGAGTGTCTCAACCAACCCAACCATAACGGAACCATTAACAAAACCAGACTCTAAATTCACTCTGCACAGAGGGACAGAGAAGTAATTATTCCCTACACCTTGTAAGATTACAGTTTCATCAGAGGAATTAACATAGCCTAGAACACTGGTCAGCATAAGGGATTGGCAAGCACCTGTATCACGATATATTTTAACTGATTTCCTGTCACTACTGTCCAGAGGACTGACAAAACCATCAGACAGGAAATTAGCACGAACTCTTGAGAATGTCACCCACGTTACTGCTCAAAAGAGGAGCTTCATTATGAGAATTTAATTTACCCCTCAAGACAGGTTCAGTTAACTCGGTTAAAGAATTCTGGGAACTCTCCAGGGTGGACACTAGACCAATTGACTGAATATTTAAAGGCTCCTTTTTGTTTACATCACGCTGTCTCCTCAAACATTTCTCCGTAGTATGACCAAGCTTACTACAATAAGTATATTAACTTTTCTGAAATCTAGAGGGGGAGCTGGTATTCACTTCCTGAGAAACATCATCTTTATTCTCTTTCCTGTTATCTATACTCTGAGTAGAGGCAAAGTACTTACTCTCAGCTTTCCTTTTTTCTTTAGAATATCTCTTGTGAGTGAGAACATATTTATCAGCTATAACTGCAGCATCCGACAAATTATCTATTCTTTTCTCATCAAGATATAGGCTTACATCTTTATTAATACACCTTTTGAAGTCCTCCAGCAAAATCATCTGCTTACATTTATCAAAATCAGAATTTACATTCTTAGAATTTAACCACTGCTCTAACAGATCTTCTTTGATTTTTGCATACTCAACATGGGATTGCTTATCTTGCTTATAAGTTGTCCTAAATTTTACTCTATAGGCTTCGGGAACAAGCTCATAGGCCTTAAGAATCACGCTCTTAAATACATCATAATTATCAGATTGATCCTGAGGCAAAGATGCATACGTTACTTGAGCTTTACTGGTGAGAACACTCTGAAGGAGTACTGGCCAATACTTTTTGAGCCAATCAAAACCTGTAGCTATCCTCTCAAACAACTGAAAGTACTTTGTTAAATCAGATTCATTAAAAGGAGGGACAAGTTTAACATTTTTAGCCACATCAAAATCATCAGAGCTAGATGATCAAGTTCCACCTTGTTTCATGCAATACTCATGGTCTGCCTGAATCCTAGCAAGTTCAATTTGTGCCTGAGCTTGTTCCTGTGCCTCCTGAATACGAGCCTGAGACTCAGCCTCCTTAGCACGTGCCTGAAACTCAGCCTTCTTAGCACGAGCCTCCTGCAGGGCTAGCTGAAACTTAGCTATTTCAATCTGCGTTTGCTCATCTGGAGGAGTTACATTAAACAATCTTTTATTAATCATGACAACAATTTGATCTTTAGAATGATGAGAGAGAGCAGCAATTCCCAATTGCTGAGCAACAAGCTTAAGTTCATTCTTTGTTCTGTTTTCTACATCACACACTGTTTGCACATTTGACAAAAAATCTTTGGCTTCATCAAGAGTAGTAATAGTAGACATCATGAATAAATCACAGTCACAAAATATCAAGCAATATCCTTATGATAATATCCTGAATATCCTGGCAAGGTCGCCAAATTAATGTTACGGAACAGAGAGAGATAATGAACACTTCAAGTGAGAATACTAAAATCACTACTGTCCCGCAAAGTTCCAGGTTCAAATCAAAAGACTTAGGTAAAATTACAAGTTAAAGTTTAATGTTCAAACTAACAACTAAATATTCAGGACTCATAAGGATAATGTAATGGCAAAACAGGTTACATACATGGTTAACTGCAATAGCCTCAACACGAAATTAGCAAGAGCAAATTTATCTAAGTCAGCCCTGATAAAATGAGAAAACCGGATAATGCTGAGTTAAAGCAAGATACAATATTATTACAGATACAAAATATTACTAATACTGGCTGACAGTATGGAACCAATATGAATCATAAAAACTTTACCAGGCTTACGAATTAACGCCTTAGGCTATACAGTACAAGAAAAATGATAATAACACTTATACTCAAATTATACAGCAGCTAGATGGCTGAAGACTTCCTGAGCACTTACAAAAATAATAATATACTGTACAGGGGAGGACAGAGATGTGAACAGAATGAGGAGTAGATCTAAGTGGCAACTAATGCAGAGACTGAGCTCATTATATAGGGTGCCGGCAGAGCTTGATTCAACTTGTAAGAAGGACGCGCAAATGAAAGCATAGGGGACGAAGTGTTGACAGTCCTGCTCTGAACAACAGAAAGAACGACTTACACTACCATAAGGGGAAGAAGGAGGGAGTGAGGTAGAACACGCAAGCCTGGTCACTATGGAAGCCACGTGGCGAATCGTGAACAAACATGCAGCATACTGTACATTAGGATCATACATAGGATAATGCAATCATGAACAAAACTGTATCATGTTAGAATTATACAAGGGATGATGAAATCATAGGCTAACGCCACCGACTTCCATACCTCTCTTCCTCACACACTCATTCACCATATACCTCCACCTTCTAATTGGCTTACCTCGCCTCCTCCCTCCTTCAAATTACCTCAAATATACCTTTTTTACCACTCTATTGATATCCATTCTCTGCACATGACCATACTATCTCAGTATACTTTCTTCGCATCTGGTCTCCACTGACTTCCTCACTCCACATCTTTCACGAATCTAGTATCCTATTCACGCTCTGTACTCCACATACATTCCTCAACAGTCCCATCTCCACTGCTCTCACTCTTGACTTTTCATTTCCATGCCACAGCATAGTCTCACATCCATATGTTAAAGCTGGCAATAACACTCCTTTATGTAAGCCTCGTGCAGCTGCAACACCCTAGTCTCTTTTTCTTATGAAGGCCTTCATAGCACTGGCTGCTTTCCTTCCTTGTGTCACTGTACTTTCCACATCTTTGGCACAAAATCGTCACTTTTCTATCACTGAACCCAGATATTTGAACTCTCTCACCAATTCCAATCTCTCCATTCACCGTAACATTACAGTGGGAGTCACATTCTCTCTCATTTTCTCAGTAACCATCACTTTACTCTTTTCTACGTTTATACACAGACACACACACACACACACACACATATATATATATATATATATATATATATATATATATATATATATATATATATATATATATATATATATATATATATATTGTTATATATTGTTACATATATATATATATATATATATATATATATCTATATATATATATCTATATATATATATATATATATATATTGTTACAGTCGTCCTTTCTGTTGTTCAGAGCAGGATTGTCAGCTCTTTGTCCCCTATGGCTTCATTTGCGCGTCCTTCTTACAAGTTGTATCAAGCTCTGCTGGCCCCTATATAATGAGCTCAGTCTCTGCATTATTGCCACTTAGATCTACTCCTCATTTTGCTCACATCTCTGTCCTCCCCTGTACAGTTATTATTATTGTGAGTGCTCAGGAAGTCTCCAACCATCTAGCAGCTGTGTGTAATTTGAGTATAACTGTTGCTGCATTTTTTCTTGTACTGTGTAGCATAAGGTTAATTCTTAGGCCTAGTAAGGTTTTTGTAATTTATGTAAAAGTTCTTGTTATCAGCCATCATTAATAATATTTTGTATCTGTAATAATATATCTGGCATTCACTGAGTATTATCTGGTATCTCATTTTAACAGGGCTGACTTAGATAAATTTATTCAAGCTAATTTCGTGTTAATAGAGGCTATTGCAGTTAACCATATATTTAACCTGTTTTTTGCCATTACATTATCCTTATGAGTCCTGAATGTTATGTTGTTAGTTTGAGCATTAAACTTTATCTTGTAATTTTACCTAACTCTTTTATTTTGAACCTGGACCTTTACGGGACAGTAGTGATTATTAGTATTCTCACTTAAAGTGTACATTATCTTTCTCTGTTCCGTAACAATATATATATATATATATATATATATATATATATATATATATATATATATATATATATATATATATATATATATATATATATATATATATATATATATATATATATATATATTCTACTAGATTCTACCCAAAACTTTTTGAACGGAAACTCTTTGTCGTACAGTGAGTGGATGATAGGTGGCAATGAACACACCCGATCTTTGTTAGTGTGTATAGTGGCGTTGTGCACGATGGATTCGTTTGCTTCATGTGTGTGTATTTTTATCGTTGTGTTTGAGTCAGTGTGCAAGTTTTGTGGTCTAAAAACTTGAGGATGAGGAAGAGGAATGTGTGTGGATTAGGTTTTGTGTGACCTCAGGTAGAACGTGGCAGAAGCTCATGAAATGCTAAAACAAGTGTTTGTTGACAATGAATTGGGAGTTACACAAACCTATGACTGGTTTAAGCGTTTTAAAAACTGACGAACGTCAACAGATGGTGATGCACGTTATGGTCGCCCTTCTACAGTGCACCCGAGCACACAGCCCTTGTTGTTCGCAATTAATGGCATAAATTAAATGAAGATTATCACCCACCCCTCTGTGATTTCATCTTCTTGCTGGAAATGAAAATCATTTTGAAAGGACTAAGATCTGACACCAATGAGGAGATCCAAGAGGAATCGCAGAAGGTGGTGATAAAGTAGATGCTCATGGACTTCCTGAACGCATTCCCCTGTTGAGAGGAGCGCTGGGATCTATGTCTGCACGCCCGAGGAGATGACTTTGAACTGATCGGCGGTGATTATAACGACGTATTTCTCTTTCTTTAGTCAAATTTCGGGGAATTTTGGGTAACACATCGCATATACTATATATATATATATATATATATATATATATATATATTTAGAGAGAGAGAGAGAGACAAAGAGAATCGATACATAATATATATTCAAACATATATATATATATATATATATATATATATATATATATATATATATATATATATATATATATCATCAGCCGTTTGCATGTCCACTGCAGGACCGGCCTATCCCGACCGAAGTCGGGACGATGCAGCCAATGTATCTCTACCAAGTGGCTTAGGCTGTCTGGTAGAGATTGTATGTAGGGTGAGAAGTGCTTGTAAGTGTAATTGTAGTGTTGGAGTAGCTTTAGATGTGTGTGTAGTCTGTGAACCAAGTGTAATCGGCCCGCGCAAGCCGACTGGGTGCAAGCTTACACTGGTTCAACCACAGCACCCCTGGTGTCCGCCAATGCAGTACGCGGCCGGGTGAACACTCCTAAAGTTTATTACCCTGGCGGGGCGCGAACCCTGGCTCACCCGTGTACGAAACGCACTCTACCACTGTACCACAGAGGCTCCATATATATATATATATATATATATATATAGATAGATAGATAGATATATATATATATATATATATATATATATATATAGATAGATAGATAGATAGATAGATACAGCTATATATATGTGGTAGGTGGGGGCGCTCACCATCCACTCACTCGATGTAGTGCTGCTCTCGTGTGTCTGTCCTTTCCTCTCCTCCATCCTTCTTTCCTTCCATCCTCTTCCTTCCTTCTTTACTTCATTCTTTCCTCGTCCTTCTGCCTACGGGTGACTTTACACTCCCTCTTCTTTCTTTCTTTCATTGTTTCCCCTTCCTTCTGCCTGTGGGTGACCCTACACTGAGTGACAAGCCAAATGGTTTCTTGTACACCAGGAAACCATTTACTACGTTGGGTGGCAACCATATAACCAGATTCTGGCGCCTGGTGGTTTAGTGAGTAATTACGGCGCTCCAAATCGGATTGAGCCGATGAAGGTGGTTGGGTTTTAGTGGTCACGTAATGCTACCCATGGATGAGTGAGGATGGTCACTCTCATCTTAAATGTCAGTACCAACTGGCCTAGCCCTGGGCTCCTACGCTCCTCAAGAGGCAGTGTAGGATTGGATGATTATGAAAAAATAAGAAATAAAATATAAATGTATGTGTAAGGATAGATAGATAGATAGATATATATAGATAGATAGAGAAATAGACATATATATAGAATGATAGATAAATAGATAGACATATAGATAGATAAGTAACAGGGGCAGGATCCCACTCCTCCCTACCGAATCCCCGGGTGGTGGATAGGGAAGACCTTGTAGTTATACAAGTTACCGTCTGAGACGGCGAGGACCATGGGACCCCCTATAGATAGACACGGCTCCACCGAATACAATGAATAATGTGGCACAAGGTTACATCTCACCAGAAACTATGTAGCAGGGAGGTAACTCTTTGCAACAACTCCCCCATCCAAACGTGAATTCTGTTGTTAACGATTTTACTGGAATCCTGCTGTAACATTTATTCTAGTAAAGGTTCACTCGTACAGTCGCCTGCGCTTACGGGCAGTGTGCTACCGAAAGTGAGTAGACACGGTCTTGGCAAATCAGAGACCATGACACTAAACAAACTGAAATCCATGAAGATCTGCACACGCAGTCCAATAGAAGATGCCTTGCAGAAGATTACAAACTTGATACCATAATGACTGAATTAGAAAACTTTGGTTGGGATGTATTATTGGTCTGAGTGAGATCCACAAACAAGAAGGAATATTAATTCAGTTCCAAGACAGTAACCACATTTTCTACTATAGAGGAAAGAATAATGAAGGAGTTAGTCGTGCAGGATTTCTTATTAACCAATATCTTGTTTATTTCAGCAGAGTATTTGACAGTGTACCATGGACTGGAATTAGACAAGACAAAAGGTACACCCTGAAAGTAATACTAGCCTATGCACTGAGTCCTAGGAGCTCAAGTGAAGAAATAGAAACAATCTACAGTATGATGACATCTCTCAGATCATGGAAGAAGAAAAAAACAGATATACAACTGATGGGAGACTTCACTGCAAATATTGGCAAATCGAAAAACGGGAAAGCATGTATGAAAAAATTCAGAGGGGGAGAAAGGAATGCCAGAGGTGAAATGAGGGTAAATTTTGCTTAAACTTGTAACATTAGAATAATGAACACATTGCTTCACAAAAGAACTTGGAGAAAATGCACGTGGAGAAGTCCAAATGGAGAAACAAAGAATAAAATCGACTTCATTATAGCAGATAAGAATATCACGATCACAAATGTCACAGGTATCAACAAAGTAAATATAGGAAGTGACCATAGAATGGTGGGCTGCACAAAAAGATTCAGTTTCAGAACTGAAAGAAAGAAACCGATTAAAATTATAAAGATATGTCCGATAAAGCTTAGTGAAAATAAACCAGCCTTTCAATTAGAAATAACGAACAAATTTCAGGCTGTGTGACATCGATGAGTTGAATTAAAGACTAATAAGAAGTGCTCAGAGAATTAGAGGAGGCAGTAGGGAAAGATAACACAAGCAAAATCAAACCAACATTAAAAAAGGAAAAAAAATGACCCTCAAGCTTAAGAAAAGAGATGAAAGTGGAAACAAATAGATAAATAGAACGCGCGAAATTACTGTAAATAAGCCTATCAAGAAGAGGCAGTGGGAAGAAAAAGAAATAAGAAACAAGGATCAGATCAAAGAAGCCATCAAACACGGAGAAAGTCTGAAACAGGTGCGAAATAAATGGCACTCGGAAAGCAACAAAATATATTACCGTAAGACAAACATGGTGAAGTCATTGAATGTAGATACAATGGTGAAAAGAATCGGAGAATTTTACAAAGAACTATGTATCAGTGACAATAATACCAGTAGCTAACTTGTCAGTTGACACAAGTGAAAAACCACAGGTGACATCAGATGCCTACCTCTCCTTTCATTATGTTTTGGTTGTTTTAGCTGTCTAGCTATGAGATGTTTAGTGAAAGTGACCTTTTTCTTCCCACTGTCGCTTGATAAGTGTCATGACTATATTCTGCTTTCTCCTGTTACTTTTTTCAACATGCCTTGAAACATTTTAGATTCATGAGCTGGTCACATGCATGAAGTATTCCTGTTTACTAAAACTATTTTAAGTGTACTTTAAAGATGCGTGACTTTCTGTCTACCTTGAACTCTATTCGTGTATCAATGAATTTTCATAAAATTGTATTAAAAAAAAAAAAAAAAAGCTTCAGCATGTGAAAATAATTTTTCTACTATTTCTGATACATTTTCTTTACGGTTGACCTCGGATACTCCTTACGAAATACTTTGAGCACAGTATCGAATTTGTTCTTTAGCTAATAAGTAAACAAAACAGCACACAACATCTCTTACGTTATTGCTCAGCCAAGGGCGGAGGAATCTGGGACTAGGATACTGTGACGAGAACTTTCAGGTAAGTGAAATGTCTCTTAGTTGCGCGGCATTATTATTATTATTATTATTTTATGTGTCCGACACTGGGCATAGGCTTCATAGCCTGCTCTTAAGGCCCAGTAGTCCTCCTACATACAATCCACCTCTACATATCACCACTTCGGCGCTCACACCCACCGTCCATATTGAATACATGCTAGGGCTGTCTCATACAGGACTGGTGTATTGGTATTAGCGGTGGTATTTTTATGACATGGCTTGTCTTTTGGTAGATCAGTAAAGTCTGCTCTTATTAATTTCAAATCCTGAAACTGTTCCCTGCCCCAGCGAGGATTTGGACCTGGGTCCGGCAGAACTACAGACCACCTCTCTACCGATTGAACCACCGCCTTTGAACAATATATTCCAACAGTTCTAAAGAAATAAGCCCTAACCACACTAGACGCTAAGCCGTTCATTTGTTGCTGGTATATTTTCGACCCAACTTAGTAAATAATATGCTGGGATGCAGGAAAACATTTGTCTTGTCATTAGATGGGAAATCACCTGAATTCAGCTCTACATTAGATAAGTGGGTGGTGATGACCCCTACCTAACAGTAACAAATAGAAGCGCTCAGGGTGCGCATACCTCCGCAAATGCCATTGCCATTATAAACGATGCGGATCCGAATTCATGGATATAGGATCTGGATCAGGATCAGGATATTCCTCAAAATTTAATCAGTTCTTTCTTAATCCATGACCCGCCTTTCCACAAAGTTTAATTGAAATTCATTGAAAATTTAGGAGACTGTGCGGGATATTTCGGATTCGGGTCCGATTCTACCCCCCAAATTTAATTTCTTCCTTGGCCCATGGCACATTTTCCACAAAATTTCATCATAATCCGTTCATAATTGTTTGAGTAATCCCTGATCCAGATCCGAGGATGTAGGATCCGGATCCACCCGAAAGTTTATGAAATTCTTTCTTGGTATATGGCCCACCTTTCCACAAAATTTCATTGACATTCATTGAGAACTTTTGGAGATTTTTGTGCGGGATATTCCGGACCCAGATGTGGACCAAAATTTAATAATTCCTTCATTGGCCCATGGCCCATCTTTTCACAAACTTTCATGGAAATTAGGTCATAACTTTTTGAGTAATCCTGCTAACAAACAGACCAACCTCTTAGCGGAGGTAACAAAATGACAAACGTGAAGTCAAAGTGTCCCAAAGTTAAAAAAAAATAAAAAAATAAAAATCATAACTTTTTTCAGTTCTCAAGATGAAAAAATAAATAAAAGCAACTATCTGAATTTAAGGTGGACGGTTGTAATTAAAAAAGAAAATAGATATTTTTTTGCTTGGGGGTAATGGATGTCCAAGTCCATGACGAACGCTGAGTGCGTTGTGCTAAGAGTGGAGGGCATAAAGGGGTTGTTACATATACCGGTACACAATATTTGATACGATTATTTATGCAATGGTAGGTGGTGGCGACCATCATCCACTCACTTCAAGCAGTGCTGCCTACTGCCTAATTCACCATTATCATCCTGCCCTTCCCTTTCCTTCCTATCACTTTTCAGTACTTCTTTCCTCCACACTTGGCACTGCACTGAAAATAATGGTTTCTTGTAACCCATGAAACCATTTACCAGTACATCGCTGGATGGTCACCATATAACCAGATAACGGAGGTGAAGAGCAGCGTACTATGGTCTCCCTGTTAACGGGATAGAAAGACGCAAATGTGGCATCCACCCAGGAACCAAACCTTTACGCTTTTCCTCTTGCCTAGCTGTGGCGAAGAGTTGTCAACCAAGAAAAGGTTATTTGCCTGTGATTTATGGGTCTGTTCTGCCAAAATGGGTCTGATCTACAACAACAACCACAACAGACAACAACATCTACAACAACAATAAAACATCAAGTTTATATTATATATAGCTGTGCAAACACACACCCACACCCACCAACCCACCTACCCCCCCACACACACTGAGAGAGAGCGAGAGGGGGGGGGGAGCAAGCAGATAGAAATATTGGTAGACAGATGGGTAAGTAGAAGGATAAATATTGATAGATGGATTGACAGCTAAATGCTTAGACGTAGAGACAGACAAGCAAACAGAATGATGAATAAGTTAATATATAAACAGATAAATGAATAAATAAATGGATGAATAGATGATGACTGATGGAGACTTATGTTCATAGAAATATCCCAGCATGTTTCAAGTCTACTCTCTTGAATTCTACCTTCAGTCTGCTCTTGTGATTGAGTGAAAAATATACTTATTGCTCTTATAAGCTGTACTTCATATACGGTACATAGGAAGATTTTTTCAGTGAAATGTGATCTTGTGTACATTAAAGTCTTTAAGTTACTCTCATTACCTGTAGAGCAGTGACACCATCCCTTCGGTACGCCCCCTTTTACTTGTATACCTGTGTTTTATTGTTGCACTTAATGCCTCGGGACGCATTCATGTGGAACCACTAATATTCGGGCTGCTCAAGTGCCTGGGTCTATATATAGCCCCCGGGAAGTGTCTTAGATCTTGAAAGGAGGATGGTGAATTGCAAGAGGCCAACGTAAGTTGCAGTCCACCTCGTTCACGTTTCAACTGGGCGTGCGTGCACAACAACAGCACAACGTTCTTGCTGCCTCTTGATCATTAGTACCTAAATTGTTCCTTTATTTGCCCCCACAGACAAAATGCCTTAATATTCTGGATACCCATCAACATATTCCCCTGAAAAAGCAAGGAAAGCAACGTCGCTTCAATGACTATATTGGATATTAAATTTTTACAAGCCGTGGATATAGAAATCATCCCTTTCACTCCATAAAAGTATCAGACATTAAATAGAAAAGTACAGTTTGTAAATTAACATACCATAAAAAATCCAAGCTTATACTGCCCATCAGGAGTGTAAGGGCTAGGAGTTAGGCTTCTCATTTCCTGCATTTAAGACGAAGATGACCAGTCTCACTTTTCCCCGAGTATCACTGTGTGAGCAACAAGCCACTTCGAGGATGAATGAACTCTCGGGCCCCACCCAGTTGGAGTGTCTTAACCTACTTAGCAACCAGGCATTATTTGACTATATGGTTATTATCCAGCGTAAGCCACATCTTCGCCACCCTGTCTGGTTTCTCAGCACTTGCTCATGCGGAGAAGCATGAAAATTCAGAGATAATTCCCGACGCATTTCGCATGATGTAAAACCAATTAACTCAAACGGACCGATCCATGGCCCAGTTACATCCATCCTGCCAAGTTTCATCGAAATCCTATTTTCCAGCTTTGGGCACGCTACACACACACACACACACACACACACACACACACACACACACACGACCAGAATTAAGGAGTATTAGATATGGCTTATCAAAGAAGGCAGAGTTACCTGAAGGCAGCACAAAATATAATAAGTGGATGGTGGGCACCCCTGTTACTGAAGATGTTAAATCTGTTACGGCATTTCTCAACATGGAAGCCTTATCACTTTCGCTCTCGTCCTATGTCGATATATTTAGCAAGATAAACCAGCTGAAATATTCGCAACTATGCTCACTTCTCTGTATAACAAGGTACCCATATTTGTTATTAGATTTTGCTGTTATATACACCAAGCTCTGTACTATTTCCTTTCCCTCTCTTTTTACATCCAGAGCTACCCTTCACTTCTTGTCATCTTTCATTTTAATTTTTTATTTATTCTTTTAGCAAGGTATCGTTAATCCGGCAATAAGTTTCAGTGATATGCACGTTCCTCTCTCCTTCTTTCTCCCTTTTCTTTCCTATCTGTCTTCCTCTTCATCCTTTTGCTTTCCCCCTCTTGCCTCCTCTTCATCTCTTTCCCCTTCCCCCCTTCTATCACGTTCAGAACCGGTTCTTTCTACTGTATATCTATGTTTTTTAGTATCATATTTAAAGTAATGTTTTAGTAGTGAACGATCCCTCATCACTCAACTCAGCTGCACTATCGCTTTGTTTTCTAATTTTCTTTTTTTAAATTATCCACTATATTGTATTAAACCTACCGTTCTCTAATTTCAGTAATGCTTTAATCTTTTTTCTCCTAACGCCTCCACTCCACCTCGCTGTCCCCCCCCCCCTCCACATACACACACGCATGAGCTGTTTCATTTTCTCTGCCTTCCAGTTGTCTTTCTGTCTGTCTGTCTAGCTGTTTATCTGTTCCTGTTTATCTTTCAATGTCTGTCTAGCTAGCTGTCCGGCTATCTATATTAGAATCTATTGATCACTTTCAACTTGTTAATTATTTTCACACCCTGCTGCCATTTCACCCTCTGTTTTTTCTCCTCTCATCCTCGTCCACTTCTTTTATTTTGTTTTGACAAGTTTTCTTTTATTTGATCTACCCTCATTGCTTTCCTCAGTAACCTCCTTTTTCACCTTCTCCTCCGCACTTACTCTATACTTAAAGTTATCCATTCGTCTCCCCAGCCACTTTCATCTCATCATTACATCTCTTTGCACCTTCTTTCCCTCCTGTTTATCCCTATGCTTAACCAATTTCTTTCTCCTTCTTGCTTTTCAGACTATTGTCTTTCCTCTCATTTTGCTTGGTGCCATTGAACATCATCTTCATCCATTCTTTTCCTTTTTCTTTTCATTTAATCTCCGTTCACCTAATTCTCTTCTCTCATACCCCTATTTTCTTGCTTCCTTCAGCTCCCTCGCATTTTACATCCTTTATTATTTCGGTCAGAGCAATCTTTCTTTTCATACGCTCCCTCCTCAAATTGTTTCCTATACAACGCTCATCTTCAGTCTCCCATTTCACCTCATTATTCTGTTTGTCTCCCCTTGTCTCCGTCTCTCCTACTATGTTTTCTCCGCTCAGTAACTCTCTGGCAAGAAGTGGATTTTCTGCATGAATTTTTCTTACTCATTATTCATCCACCTGCTTTTCCCCAATTTGTCTTCCATTTTCATATCTTTCTCACGTCTATCATTCCTATGTTTATCATCAGCAATCGTTTCTTCCATATCTCATCCTTTTCATTCCCGAACATCCTTTTCACCTCCACTCAGATTCAGCCACCTTCCTCCCGTCTATTCTGTTTCCACATAATCAATACTTTTCTCTATTTTCCTCATAACACAATATTTTTCTTTAAGCGGTAACTATTTTCACTCCTTTCTCGATTTTTTCACAGTTTTTTACCTCCTCTCATCGCTTCTACCCTTCTCCCTTCTCCTCATTCCTCCACTTCCCAAACAGTCATCTCCTCCTCTGCCGACTTCCCTTTGCAAACTTTGTCGTCCCGCTCCCCAAACTTAAATTCTTTAGGTGGAATTTTCACAGAATGGCTCAAGGCAGATCTCTTCAATATTTAAACACTTCGCTGCATCATTACGTGGCTATTAATATCCACCTCACTGTGATTCGTGCTATGGTCAGACGGTTTTATTCGGCTTAGAAGAGTTCCCTTGTAATGGTAAATATATCGAGCCGTTGAGAACAGAAAGTTTCCTTACTGAATAAAACCATCTGGCAAAGGATCAAATATTTTCCGTCTCCGCTTCGTCTTACTCCATATTTACCCTTCCTATATTTTTTCGTATACTTTCCCTCTTTTCCCTTTGTTTAGATTATCTTCATTATTTTTAACTCTTGGTTCCATCATGACCTACCTGACTATGACGCCACGCCTTTTTCTTGTTACCCCCTTCAATCAGTTGATGTACAGTCAGCTTTTCTATCTGAAGATACGATTTCAAATGAAGAAAGTCATAAATGAGCCTATTCGTAACGTAAAAAATCCAAACAATCTCCATTATCAGTGTTTCTGGAAAGTGAACTTATTGTAGCTGTCATGCTCTATTCTTCTACGGAGATCTGGAAGAAATTTATCAATAGTAATTCCTAGTATATATCGGGTTTGAAGTGGTAAATATTTTCTCGAATAAATTCTTGGGAGAGTCAAAACCTCATTAATATTCCTTCCCAAGTGGAATAACAGTTCAGACAGATTATATTTTAATAAATGTTGTTTATCATGTAACACAGGCTTTCACAATGTGAAAAAAATTTTTTTTTTTTACATTCACTTAGAAAGCCTGATGTATTATTAAAGTGCTTCTGCAACAAATAAAAAGGATTTTCTCATTCGAAGTTTATCGGTGTTCCGGTGACCACTATATCAATTCAAACGTAGTGTTGTTAAACAACTCAGATGCCAACTTTACGTGTTAATTAATTTTTTGTCATATATTGCAGATATGTAAATTTCTCACACTAATAAATGTCTTGAGTTTTGGAAATAACAGTCTATATCAAGTTTGAGTACATTTGGGAAAGATATTTAGCGATTTCTACCAAATTATGATTAAACAGCCATCACTCCAATAGAGTATTAGCAGTAACTAATTCACAGTTGGAACTACTTTCCATTTGTGAAGTAACAGGTATTATGAGTAAAAAGAAAAGCCAGCACTCATCAGAAATTAAACCTCAAGCTAACGTCAACACGGCCGACTAAACAGATCACATTGTCGCTACTTCAACATGATATTTTTTAGATCTATCAGAAACAATAAATCATTGTACATGACGAGCCAAGTATTGTTTATAAATTGAACGACCACGTGTGTATTTTTCGTAATATTGTTAGTAATAATAAATATCTGATAACCAATACCTAAAGAACGTGCACTTGATGGATTTATTGACTTTCGAAGTGATTTTAAATTGTAAATACTAATAATGATCTCACATGAATAGTCATACTGCGTGAACAATCCATTTTAAAATTTGATCAAGAGGCTCAAAATGCCACTTTAAAGGCCTAGTTATGCAGATGAAAATAATATCTTTATCTCTAGATTTCCAAGTTTTGAACAAGTCTCCACTCAAGTGATTATCAGTGAGTCGATTTCATCCTTCATGTTGCCTCATTCATACTTGTTACTCATTTTTCTTATACGGAATTCTCTATAACTCAGAAATGTTTTCTGAATTGTAGATACTATAAGGATTGTATCCCTGATAATTTAGAGTACATTTGTGGAAGTCGAATATTTGATGTTTTTGCCATCAATTGTATAAAGCCAATGCTGTTACCGTAACAAACAGCATGACAATGTTTTTCTATCTGAAGATACGACTTTAAATGAAGAAAGTCAGAAATGAGTCTTTTCGTAACGTAAAAAAATCCAAACAAACCTTATTATCAATGTTTCTTGAACCTGCACTTATTGTAGCTGTCATGCCCTATACTTCTACGGAGATGAGGAAAAAATAAATCAGTAAAAGATGGAAGAAGAGCATAAGACAGTATGGATCAAGGATTGTGTGGGTAAAGTTGAAAGTTGAAATACAAATGTGGGCGATTGTGTGTGTATGCGCCAATGCAAGATCGTGAGAGAAGAGTTCTGGACAAATGTAGAAGTGTGCATGGAAAAGTTTGGAAGGAATGAGAGTGTTTTTGATTGGTGATATGAATGGTTAAGTTGGGAATGTGAAGGTGGATGGAAGAGTTTGTGAGTGAGGTGTGCCTGTTGAGATAGATGAGAATGGGAGTGCATTAGTGGACATTTGTGCTGGGAGGGGGTTGTTGATAGCCAATACCCTCTTCAGGCATAAAATGATCCACATGGCGAGTGATAAGAAGGGTGGGTGGTGAACTGAATGAAAGGAAGGCAATGATTGATTATATGTGTGTGGATGAAAGGATGCGATGTGTAATGGATGCAAGAGTTTATAGAGGTTGGGGTAGTGGACTTTCTGACCACTAATTGGTGGTGGCCAGAATTAGAATTCAAGTAAGATGGAGGAATAAAAGGGAAAGACGAGAGGAAGGAGTAGTTGCAAGGAGAGTGGAAAGTTACAAGAGGATGAGAAAAAGGCAGAATATAAGAGAGAAGTGGAGGAACGATTGGGCAAATATGAATTGGAGCAGATGGGAGATGTGGAAGGTGTATGTAGGATATTTACAGAAGAAATATGTGCAGCATGTGATGTGGTGTGTGGAAGGAAGAGAAGACGGAGGGGGTGCAAGGAACAGCGTGGTGGACTGAAGAGGTGAAACAGTCTGTGGCACAAAAGAAGAAAGCACACAATGAATGGATGAGAAATAGGGGCGTGGAAGAAGTTGAGATGCGGAAGAGAGAGTTGTATGTAGAAAGAAAGAGGTGAAAAGATTAGTAAGAGAGAGTAAAAAGAGAGTGGATGAGGAATTTGGAAGGAATTTGAGTGTAAAGTGGAAGGACTGTAAGAAAATGTACTGGAAGTGGTTAGCAGCGGAGTGAAAGATAAAAATCGTAGATTACTAGTGGAGAAGGGAGAAAAAGTGAGCAGACGGAGAGAACACTTTAAGGAATTGTTGAACGTAGAGGATGGAAGTAATGCAAGTATAAGTGGCTGGGAAATGGGTATGAGAAGGAGGGAGGTGAGAAGACAGGAAGAAATCAGTAGGATACAAATTGTGGAAGCAACGAAGAAAGTTAAATCGGGGAAAGCCCCAGGAATCGATGGAGTGTGTGGTGAAATGCTGAAGCATGGGGGAGAGATAGTAGTAGAATGGATGTGGAAGATGTGCAGATTGGCCTGGGAGGACGGTAGAGTCCCGGAGGATTGGAAGTCAGGTATAATTATTCCCTTGTACAAAGGAAAAGGGGAAAAAGAAGTGTGGTAATCATAGGGGCATTTGTCTTCTTAGTATAATAGGAAAAGTGTATGGTGAAATTAGTTGGAGAAGAAGAGGGAGGCTTTAGGAAGGGAAGAGGTTGTGTAGATCAGATATTCATTCTTAGATCTTTATTGGAAAAGTCTAGAAAAGGGAAAGAAGTTGTATGCGGCTTTCATGGATTTGGAGAAAGCATATGACATGGTGGATAGACAAGGATTGTGGAAAGTGTTAAGAATATGTGGAGTAGATGGGAAGTTGTTGAATGCTGTGAAGAGTATGTACGATGGTGAGAAGGCTGCAGTGCGTGTGGATGGTGAACTGAGTGAATTTTTCTCTTTGAAAGTTGGGTTGAAACAGGGATGTGTCATGTCTCCATGGTTGTTCAATCTGTACATGGATGGGGTAATAAAAGAGGTACAAGGTAGGGTAGTGGATGTTGGAGTGGCCCTGGTGAGAGAGGATAGTGTTTGGAAACTCCCTGTACTGTTGTTTGCAGATGATACTGTGTTGTTGAGTGAAGAGGAAGGGGAGCTGCAAGGCTTGGTGGATGAGTTTGGGAGAGTGTGTAAGAAACGGAATCTAAAGGTGAATGTAGGGAAGAGTAAAGTGATGGTGTTTGAGAGAAGTGGTCAGTAAATGTACAGCGAGGTTGGATGGTGAGGAATTGGAAAATGTGAGTACGTTTAAGTACTTGGGTAGTGTGATGAGTAAGGATGGAGGTTTGGAGGGTGAAGTGCTTGAAAAGGTACAGCAGGGAAGAAAGGTTGCTGATTCTTTGAAAGCAGTGATAAGAAACAGGGAAGTGAGCATGGAAGTGAAAAAGTTACTACATGACAGTATTGTGATACCAACTCTAACGTACGGAAGTGAAGCTTGGACGTTGTTGGAAGGACATGTCAAAAGTGAGAGCAGTGGAAATGAGTTATTTAAGAGGAGCCTGTGGAGTCACATGGAGAGACAGGCTGACGAATGAGGAAATAAAGGAGCGATGTGGTGTTGATGTGGATGTGATAGGAAGCGTTATGAGGAACACACTGAGGTGGTTTGGCTATGTGGAGGGGATGAAGGGTGAAAGACTGACGAAGAGAGTGTATGTGAGTGAGGTGGAGGGGGGGAGGGAGGGGGAGGCCTAGGATTAGATGGAGGGATGGGGTGGAGAGGTATATGAGAGAGGGGGGTGTGAGTTGGGAGCAGGGGAGCGAAATGGCGGGGGACAGGGCGACTTGGAGGCGATTTGTTTGTGGCCACCCCAATCGGGATTGAGGCGTCTGGCAATAGATAGATAGAGAGATAGTAGTTCATTGGTTTTCTCGGTTTTGAAGTCATTTATAATTCCTCAAAAAAATTCTTAGGAGCGAGTCAAAAGCTCATTAATATTCTTTCTCACATGAAATGACAGTTCTGACATTATATCTTAAGAAATTTGGTTTATCGTGTAACTCGGGCTTTCACAATGTGAAGATATTCGTTTTTTTTTTTTATTCAAATATTAAGCATGATGTAATTTTAAAATGCTTCTTTAGCAAATAAAAAATTCTCATTCGAAGTTTGTCGATGTTTCGGTGGCCACTACATCAATTCACACCTGATGTTGTTAAAAACTTCATATGCAAACTCTCTTTACGTGTTAATTTATTTTATGTTATACTTTTCACGTTTGACTTTACCCTAATAATATCTTCTGAGTTTTGGTAATAACTCGGTGTGTCTTGCAATCAATGTTGATTATATTTGCCCAAGTCGTATATTTAGCGATTTCTATCAAATTAAGAATAAACACCCGTCACTCCAGTAGAGTTTCAGCCGTAAGTAATTCATAGTTGTAACTACTTTCTCTTCCTGAAGCCACAGGTATTATTTGTAAAAAGAAAAGCCAACACTCATGGGAAATTAAAACTCAAGCTAATGTCACCAGAGCCGACTCAACAGTTCACATTTCGCTACCTACACATTATATTTATTAGAAAAATCAGGAACAATAAATCTGCGCACATGAGGAACCAAGTAGTGTTTATAAAATGTACGACTATGAGTTTATTTTTCGTAATATTATTCGTAATAATATATACCTTATAAGCAATAGCCAATCAATTTTCCTATGTAGTGATTTTAACTTGTAAATACGGATAACGAGATCTCACATGAAATGTCATACTGCGAGAACAATCAATTTTTAAAATTTCATCAGGAGTCTCAAAATGCCACTTTAAAGCCCTAGTTATGAAGATAAAAATAATATCCGTTTACCTCTAGATTTCCAAGTTTTGAAAACGTCTCTAGTCAAGTGATTATAAATGAGTCGATTTCATCGTTCATGTTGCCTCATTCAGACTTGTTAATCATTTTTCTTATACGGATTTCTCTATCACTCAGAAATGTTTTTTGAATTGTAGATATTATAGGGTTTGATTCCCATCTAGTTTAGAATACATTTGTGAAAGTTGAATATCTAATGTTTTTGTTATTAACTGTGTGTTTTTTTGGATCACAATTATATCGTTGTGAATTAATCTTAAAGCGAATGCTATTACCGTAACAAACATGACAATGTTTTTCTATCTGAAGATAAGGCTTTAAATGAAGAAAGTCATAAATGAGCCTATTCGTAACGTAAAAAATCCAAATAATCTCCATTATCATTGTTCCTTCAACCTGCACTTATTGTAGCTCTCATGCCCTCTACATATACGGAGATAAGGAAAAAAATTATAAATAGTAATTCATTGTATATCTCGGGTTTGAAATATTTTCTCGAATAAATTCTTAGGAGAGAGTAAAAAGCTCATCAATATTCCTTTCAACTGTAATCACAGTTCTGACAGATTATACCTAAGGAAATGTTGCTTACCGTGCATCACGGACTTTCGCAATGTGAAGATATTCTTTTTTTTTTTTTTTTTTTTTTTCAATTTGGAAGTTGGCCGTATTTTAAAGTGCTTCTGCAGCAGATAAAAAAAATAATTCATTCGAAGTTTGTCGCTGTTTCGGTGACCCCTACTTCAATTCAAATCTATTTTTGTTAAAAATTTCTGTTGCCAAGTCTCTTTACGTTTTAATTGATTTTTTTGTTAAACATTTCAAAAATGTGATTTTCTCTCTCTAATATATGTCTTCAGAGTTTTGGAAATAACTGGGGGTTTCTTGCAATCAATGTTGAGTACATTTCCGCGTCGTACATTTACCCATATCTTCCAAATTAAGATTAAAAAGGACTTCACTCCAATAGAGTATCAGCCGTAACTAATTCACGGTTGGAACTTCTTTCTATTCGTGAAATCACAGGTATTATAAGTAAAATGAAAAACCAACACTCATCGGAAATTAAAACTCAAGCTAACCCCAACACGGCCGACACAAATTTCAGTTCGACGATACTTTAACATGATTTTTTTTAGATCTATCAGAAACAAATCATCGTACATGAGGGATCAAGTATTGTTTATAAATTGTACGACTGTGTTTATTTTTCGTAATATTATTGGTAATAATATATATCTGATAACCAATACCTAAACAATTTGCACTTGTAGGATTTATTGACTTTCGTAGTGATTTTAAATTGCAAATACGGGTAACGATCTCACATGAATCGTCATACTGCTTGAACAATACATTTTAAAATTTGATCAGGAGGCTCAAAATGCCACTTTAAAGACCTACTTATGCAGATTAAAATAATGTGTGTTTATTTCTTGATTTCCAAGTTTTGAACAAGTCTCTAGTCAAGTGATTATCAGTGAGTCGATTTCATCCTTCATGGTGCCTCATTCAGACTTGATACTCATTTTTCTTGTACGGATTTCTCTGTCACTCAGAAATGTTTTCTGAATTGTAGATACTATAGGGATTGTTTCCCATCTAGTTTAGAGTACATTTGTGGAAGTTGAATGTTTGGTGTTTGATCCTAGAAACCTCACAATTTATGGCAAACTCAGTTATATAATTGTCAATTAATCTTAAAGCTGTCATGTTATTTCTTACGGTTACGTAACAAAAAACATGACAATGTTTTTCTATCTGAAGATACGATTTTAAAAAAAGAAAGTCATAAATGAGCCTATCCGTAACGTAAAAAATCAAAACAATCTCCATCATCAGTGTTTCTTGAACCTGCACTTATTGGCGCTGTCATGCCCTATACTTCTACGGAGATGAGGAAAAAAATTTATCAATAGTAATTCACTGTTTCTCTCGGTTTTGAAGTGATTTCTCGAAAAAATTCTTAGGAGAGAGTCAAAAGCTCATTAATATTCTTTCTCACGTGTAATAACAGTTCTGTCATTATATCTTAAGAAATGTGGTTTATCGTGTAACACGGGGTTTCACCATGTGAAAAAAATATATATATTTTTTTTTAGTTAGGAAGCTTGATGTATTTTTAAATTGCTTCTGCAGCAGATAAAAAGGATTTCTCATTCGAAGTTTATTGTTGATTCGGTGACCGTTATATCAATTTAAACGTATTGTTGTTAAACAAATCAGATGCCAACTTTCTTTACGTGTTAATTGATTTTTTGTTATACATTTTAGATATGTGAATTTCTCACGCTAATAAATGTCTTATGAGTTCTGGAAATAAATGAGTGTCGGTATAACTTTAGAAGTAACCAACGTTACCAATTTTCATTATATTACGTCCCTGAACTATTCTAACTAAGACATCTTTTAAGCCTAGTTTGAGTTGGGGGAACAAATTTTGTAGGGATAGTCATATAGTAACATAAGTTTGGCCATCGCTCAGTAGCGGATGAATGTCGCGCCATATTGGCTGGTGCGGCGTGTGCACTCGGTCTTATGTCAGGCCTTAGGTTAGGCCTAGGTTAAGTTAGGTTAGGTTAGGTTGTTAGTTTGGGTTCGTTTAATGCAAAATAGGGTGTTTTTAATTAATTTTGATCTTGATTTTGGGGGATAAATCCACTTGGAAATCCTAATCAAAATTCCAAAAGGGGGATTTACCCCCCAAAATGAAGGTCAAAACTAATTAGAACATTATTTTGCATTGGAAAACATAAAAATAATAATAAAAGAAAACGTTGGTTACTTCTTAAAATTTACCACAGTGTCTTCTTATCAAGGTTGAGTACATTTGGGGAAGTCACATATTTGGCGAGTTCGACCTAATTATGAATAACCAGCCATCACTCCAATAGAGTATCAGAAGTAACTAATTCACAAAACTACTTTCCATTTGTGAAGACAAGTATTATGAGTAAAAAGAAAAAACAACATCGGAAATTAAAACTGAAGCAAACGTCTACACGGTCTACAAAACAGATCACATTGACAATACTTTAACATGATAATTTTTAGATATATCTAACAATAAAACATTATACATGAGGATCCAAGTATTGTTTATAAATTGTACGACTGTGTTTATTTTTCGTAATATTATTAGTAATAATATATATCTGATAAGTAATACCTAAACAATTTGCACTTGGTAGATTTATTGACTTTCGTAGTGATTTTAAATTGTAAATACGGATAACGATCTCATGAATCGTCATACTGGTTGAACAATCCATTTTAAAATTTGATCGGAGGCTCAAAATGCAACTTTATATGCCTAGTTATGCAGATTAAAATTATCTCTAGATTTCCAAGTTTTGAAAATGTCTCTAGTCGAGTGATTATCCGTGATTTGATTTCATCGTTCATGTTGCCTCATTCAGACTTGTTAATAATTTTTCTTATACGGATTTCTATATCACTCAGTAATGATTTCTGAATTCTAGATACTATGGGGATTGTTTCCCAGCTGATTTAGAGTTCATTTGTGGAAGTTGAATATTTGATGTTTTTGTCATCAATTGTCTGGTTTTCAGGATAATTCACGTATATAGTTCTGAATTAATCTTATAGGGAATGCTATTACCGTAACAAACATCATGACAATGTTTTTCTATCTGAAGATACGACTTTAAATGAAAAAATTCATAAATGAGCCTATTCGTAACGCAAAAAAGCCAAACAATTTCCATTATCAGTGTTCCTTGAACCTGCACTTATTGTAGCTGTCATGCCCTATACGTCTACGGAGATGAAAAAATTTATAAAAAGTAATTCATTGTATTTCTCGGTTTTGAAGTGATTTGAAGTGATTTATAATTTCTCGAAAAAAATCTTAGGAGAAAGTCAAAAGCTCATTAATATTCTTTCTTAAGTGGAATATCAGTTCTGACAGTCTATATCTTAAGAAATGTTTATCGGGTAATAAGGGATTTCACAATGTGATTTTTTTTTTTTTTTATGAACATTCATTTAGGAAGCTTGATGTGAATTTCTCACGCTAATAAAAGTCTTGAGTTTTGAAAATAACTGAGAGTGTCTTCTTACCAAGGTTGAGTACATTTGGGGAAGTCACATATTTAGCGATTTCTACCAAATTATGATTAATCAGCCTTCACTCCAATAGAGTGTCAGCCGTAACTAATTCACAGTTGGAATTTCTTTCTAATCGTAAAATCACACGTATTATAAGCAAAAAGAAAAACCAACACATCGGAAATTAAAACTCAAGCTAACGTCAACGCGGCCGACAAAACAGTTCACATTGACGATACTTCAACATGATATCTTTTAATCTATCAGAAACAATAAATCATCGTACATGAGGAACCAAGTATTGTTTATTTTTCGACTTTATTTTTCGTAATCTTATTAGCAATAATAAATATCTGATAACCAATACCTAAAGAATTTGCACTTGAAGGATTTATTGACTTTCGTAGTGATTTTAAATTGTAAATACGGATAACGATCTCTAATGAATCGTCATGCTGCGTGAACCATCCATTTCAAAATTTGATCGGAGGCTCAAAATGCAACTTTAAAGGCCTAGTTATGCAGATTAAAATAATCTGTTTATCTCTAGTTTACCAAGTTTTGAACACGTCTCTAGTCAAGTGATTATCAGGGAGTCGATTTCACCCTTCGTGTTGCCTCATTCAGACTTGTTACTCAGACTTGTCATTCAGACTTGTTATAGAGAATGCTATTACCGTAACAAACAACATGACTGTTTTTCAATCTCACGATACGATTTTAAATGTAGAAAGTCATAAATGAGCCTATTCGTAACGGAAAAAATGCAAACAATCACCAATATCGGTGTTTCTTGAACCTTGTAGCTGTCATACTCTATACTTCTACGGAGATCGGGAAAAAATTTATAAATAGTTATTCATTGTATATCTCGGGTTTGAAGTGGTTTTTATTTTGTCGAATAAATTCTTGGGAGTTCATTAATATTCTTTCTCAAGTGGAATAACAGTTCAGACTATATCAAGAAATGTTTATCATGTAGAACGGGCTTTCACAATGTGAAGATTTTTTTTTTTTTTTTTTACATTGTTAGGAAGCTTGATGTATTTTTGAAGTGCTTCTGCAACAGATAAAAAAAAAAATCTCATTCGAAGTTTATCGGTGTTTCGGTGACCACTACATCAATTCAAACGTATTGTTGTTAAACAACACAAATGCCAACTTTCTTTACGTGTTAATTGCTTTTTTGTTGTTTCAGATGTGTGAATTTCTCACAATAAATGTCTTTTGAGTTTTGGAAATAACTGAGAATATCTTCTTACCAAGGTTGAGAACATTTGGGGAAGTCAGATACTTAGCAATTTCTACCAAATTAAGATTAAACAGCCATCACTCCAATAGAGTGTCAGCCGTAACTAATTCACAGTTGGAATTTCTTTCTAATCGTGAAATCACATGTATTATAAGTAAAAAGAAAAACCAACACATCGGAAATTAAAACTCAAGCCGACACAACAATTCAGATCGACGATACTTTGACATGATATTTTTTAGATCTATCAGAAATAATAAATCATCGTACACCCGCGAACCAAAGTTTCGGTACCCTCCTCGATGGAAGGAAGTGGAAGTCAGGGTTAGAGAGAGGGCAGGTGAACGGACAACCGTGAGTGGTACTTTGGAACTGAGCTACGAGGCGAATAGTGAGTAACCTAATGACACTGGATTCGAAACATTTCCATGCTATTCACCTGCAAAACATTATGCGTTCGTAACATACATACTGTAACATATAACATAGACTACTGTGTTATCATGGTGTGCTGTGATACTGACCCATCTGTTTTGGATCCTCATCACACAAATAAAGCACCGAGCCAGTTGTATATAAGTTGCAACTTGTCATTATAACTGCAGTTATAATTTTTGTGAATGTTATCCCTGGATTGTCTATAGCTATAATAAAGAATGGTTGTGAATTTAATGTTGATTCTCACAGTAGTTGTGCTGATGATTATAAATGTGGCAATTATTTTATGTGGACGAGTAAACCACATTGTGATGGACAGCGGAGAGCATTCGCCAATAATTTACTATAACCAGATGGAATTAGATGCAAACAACACAAAACCTTATGAGACAGCGAAGACAAAGCTGTGGTATCCTGCTCCGCCTTGTTATCAAAGCCTTAACTGGGGCTTCACCTCATACGTGCATTATTTTCCTTCAGTATCTGCCTCTTTTATTACTCTTACTTCCCGGTATCCTCTTACTGCGAGTCGTCATATTCCTTGGAGGGTTTCTTGTCGTCCGGTCCTATAACCCGTACTGTATTACATTATTCCTTGCATCATCACTCCCAAGCAAACAACGTTAGCACAAGACTGTGTTGGTATCATAATTGCCACTGCCACTACTATTCCTCCTTTCCCCATTGTGTCTACTGCAATTCCCCTCACTGCTGCTCCTATTACTACTCCACTATAAATCTGTATAATAATAAATATGATTGTCCTTATGTCTGTATGTCAATCATATTGTCCCTGTCCCACCGTCGACAACTCGTCACTTATCCCGCACCGCTACCCCAGTTGCACCCCACTCCCCTCTCTCCCACCCGCCATGAGCTCTATTTCTCCCCCACTCCTCACCTTCTTGGGCCACCAGGCCTGTTGTTTACCTTTTACCGGTGAATATACGTGGCATGCATTAATAAGAATAATTATAAAATTGGTAGCAACAACATACATCTGCAGTATTCAGAACATTACATAATTATAAAAGTCGCAGACCCAAACGTGCCTATATTACGGAGCTCTGATATATTAACCACAGAACCGACCACAGACCGTTCCTATCATTGCCACTGGACCTTACCTGTAGCACTTCACTATAGTAATACAACCCACTGAAGTCCTATGTGGGATCACTACACATGTTTGGAAAAAAATAACAGCACAACATGCCTACAACCCATTAAAATACACCTGTGATGTTTCACTGACATCCATTAAATTGCATAGAAGTTAGCGGACAAACAAACACACGGCTGGACATAGACTGAGGCCGAATGTCTCGCATCGGTATATGACAACCTGACAAAACTATTACGATCCTGCTTTGTAGGTGTCATCATTGTTATAATAATAATAATAATAATAATAATAATAATAATAATAATCGTAATAGTAGTAGTAGAAGTAGAAGTAGTAGTAGTAGTAGTATTAATCATGTTAATATCCATGATACAGAGGAGGACAAACACCATAATCTCCCTGATAAAACAAGTGAAAACAGCTGTGACATAAAACCAAACAGTGCCATAATATGCTGTAATGGTAGGGTTATAGTAATACTAAATTAATGTTTGACCGCAACCCAACCTTCTGTCATGGCAAACAGATTCTGCATTGCGTCGACACATGCTATTCCAGTGTGTGTCCTTCTCAGTATCGTGCCTAATAACATGTCTATCTATCTATCTATTGCAAGACGCCTCAATCCCGTTTGGGGTGGCCACAAACAAATCGCCTCCAAGTCGCCCTGTCCCCCGCCATTTCACTGCCCTGCTCCCAACTCACACCCCCCTCTCTCATATACCTCTCCACCCCATCCCTCCATCTCATCCTCGGCCTAATAACGTGATTAATTATTATTATTATATTATTATTATTATTATTATTATTATTATTATTACTGTGCTGACACCTGCAATGCAGGATCACAATAGTTTTGTCAGGTCGTTACATACCGATGCGAGACATTCTGCTTCTGTCTGTCTGTATCCAGTCGTTTGTTTGTTTGTCCACTAACTTCTCCTAGGCTATTTGATGGATGTCAGTGAAACATCATATGCTTATTTTAGTGGTTTGTAGGCATGTTGTGCACTGTTATTTTTCCCAAACACCTGTAGCGATCTCTCAGAGGACTACAGTGGCTTGTATTACCATGGTGAAGTGCTATAGGGAAGGTGCAGTGGTAATGATAAGAACGGTCTGTGGTCGGTTTTGTGGTTAATATATCAGTGCTCCGTAATATAAGCACGTTTGGGTGGGCAGTTATTAAGTGTAATGTTAGGAACACTACAGTTCACATCTAGGATGTTGTTGTTATTATTATAATATTATCGCCTACCTTTAGAAGGCGGAGCGATCATGTTTTTAACTGCATCTGTGTGTGTGTGTGTGTGTGTGTGTGTGTGTGTGTGTGTGTGTGTGTGTGTGTGTGTGTGTGTTCCTAATATATCTCATGAACGGCTTGAGCTATCAACATGAAGCTTGGAGGAGTTCGAAAATGGCAACTCGGGGTCAGAGTCACAACATAAAACCTTCATGGTATCAAAATATGGCCTAAAGTTTGGACTTGGCAAACAGAATATTTCAGAGGGCGATTACCGTTTAGCTCTCAAATGCCTTCTTTTTTTATTATTAATGCATGCCACGTATATTCACCGGTAAAGGGTGAACAACAGGCCTTCTGGCCCAAGGATGAGGTGAAGGGTAATGTGGTGTCGAGAGTGGGGGAGGAGTAGAATCCATGGTGGGTGGGAACTGGAGTAGCTGTACCGGGTCAGTGACGAGTTGTCGACGGTGGGACAGGGACAATAATTATGATTAACAGATACACAGACATAAGGACAATCATATTTATTATTATACAGATTTATAGTGGAGTAGTAATAGGAGCAGCAGTAGTAGTACTGAGGGAAATTAGACACAATAGGAAAATGTGGATTACAGTAGTAGTGGAAGTGGCAATAATGGTATTAACAGATTCAGCAGTCTTGTGCTAACGTTGTTTGTCTGTGAGTGATGATGCAAGGAATAATGTAATACAGTACGGGTTATAGGACCGGACGACAAGAAACCCACCAAGGAATATGACGACTCGCAGTAAGAGGATACCGGGAAGTAAGAGTAATAAAAGAGGCAGAGACTAAAGGAAAATAATGCACGTATGAGGTGAAGCCCCAGTTAAGGCTTTGATAACAAGGCGGAGCAGGATACCACAGCTTTGTCTTCGCTGTCTCATATTTTATGTTGCTTGCATCTAATTTCATCTGGTTATAGTAAATTATTGGCGAATGCTCTCCGCTGTCCATCACAATGTGGTTTACTCGTCCACATAAAATAATTGCCACATTTATAATCATCAGAACAACTGCTGTGAAAATCAACATTAAATTCACAACCAATCTTTATTATAGCTATAGACAATCCAGGGATATTCACAAAAATTATAACTAGTTATAATGACAAGTTGCAACTTATATACAACTGGCTCGGTGCTTTATTTGTGTGATGAGGATCCGAAACAGATGGGTCAGTATCACAGGACACCATGATAACACAGTAGTCTATTCTATATGTTACAGTATGTATGTTACGAACGCATAATGTTTTGCAGGTGAATAGCATAGAAATGTTTCGAATCCAGTGTCATTAGGTTCCTTCCATCGAGGGGGGTACCGAAACTTTGGTTCGCGGGTGTACATGAGGAACCAAGTAATGTTTATAAATTGAACGACCACGTGTTTATTTTTCGTAATATTATTAGTAATAATATATATCTCCCTACCTGTCAACAAGTGTGTTGGTGGAGGGTTAGTGCCCCTCCCTGTAAAACAAATAACTCAGTCAAATGGCCACACCTTACGGGATTATGGCGTCTGGCAATAGATAGATAGATAGATAGTTATATCTGATAAACCAATACCTACTGTATACAATTTGCACTTGAAGGATTTATTGACTTTCGTAGCGATTTTAAATTGTTAATACGGATGACGATCTCACATGAATCGCCATACTGGGTGAAGAATCCATTTTAAAATTTGATCGAGGCTCAAAATGCCACCTTAAAGGCCTAGTTATGCATATTAAAATTATATCTGTATCGCTAGATTTCCAAGTTTTGAACACATCTCTAGTCAAGTGATTATCCGTGAGTCAATTTCATCCTGCATGTTGCCTCATTCAGACTTGTTGATCATTTTTCTTATACGGATTTCTATATCACTCAGAAATGTTTTCTGAATTGTTAATACTATAGGGATTGTTTCCCAGCTAATTTAGAATACATTTGTGGAAGTTGAATATTTGATGTTTTTGCCATAAATTGTGAGGTTTTTAGGATCACTCAATTATATAATTGTGAATTATCTTAAAGTGAATGACATTGTTACGGTAACGTAACAAACATGACTGTTTTTCTATCTGAAGATACGACTTTAAATGAAGAAAGTCCAAAATGATCCTATTAGTAACTTAAAAAATCCAATGTCCATTATCAGTGTTCCTTGAACCTGCACTTATTGTAGGTGTCTACCTCTGTACATCTATGGAGATGAAAAAATTTACAAATAGTAATTCATTGTATTTCTCGGTTTTCAAGTGATTTATTTCTCGAAAAAATTCTTGGGAGAGTCAAAAGCTCATTAATATTATTTCTCAAGTGGAATAATAGTTCAGACAGTTTATATCTTAAGAAATGTGTTTTTTCGTGTATCACAAAATAATGATATTTTTTTTTATGCAGTTTGGAAGTTAGCAATATTTTTGAAGTGCTTCTGCAGCAAATAAAAAATTGTCATTCGAAGTTTGTCGCTGTTTCGGTGACCCCTACTTCAATTCAAGCCTGTTGTTGTTAAAAACTTCTCGCCAATCTCTACGTGTTAATTGATTTTTTGTTATACATTTCAGAAATGTGATTCTCTCCCAAATATGTTGTCTGAATTTTGCAAATAACTGGGAGTTTCCTGCAATCAATGTTGAGTACATTTGGGGAAGTCACATATTTAACGATTTCTTCCAAATTAATATTATAAAGGACTTCATCTCAATAGAGTATCAGCCGTAACTAATTCACAGTTGGAACATTTCTATTCGTGAAATCACAGGTATTATGAGTAAAAAGAAAAGCCAGCACTCACCGGAAATTAAACCTCAAGCTAACGTCAACCCGGCCGACAAAACAGTTCACATTGACGCTAATTCATGATATTTTTTATATCTATCAGAAACTAAATCTGCGTACATGAGGAACCAATTATTGTTTATAAAGTGAACGACCACGTGTGTATTTTTCGCAATATTATTAGTAATAAACCAATACGTAAACAATTTGCATTTGACGGATTTATTGATTTTCGTAGTGATTTTTAATTGTAAATACTGATAAAGATCTCACATGAATCGTCATACTGCGTGAACACTCAATTTTAAAATTTGATCAAGAGGCTCAAAATGCCACTTTAAAGGCCTAGTCATGCAGATTAAAATAATATTTGTTTATCTGTAGATTTCCAAGTTTTGAACACGTCTCTAGTCAAGTGATTATCAGTGAGTCGATTTCATCCTTCATGTTGCCTCATTCAGACTTATTACTCATTTTCTTACACGGAATTCTATATAACTCAGAAATGTTTTCTGAATTGTAGATACTCTATGGTGTTTCCCAGCTAATTTAGAGTACATTTGTGGAAGTTGAATATTTGATGTTTTTGCCATCAATTGTGTGGGTTTTAGGATCACTCAATTATATAGTTCTGAATTATTCTTAAAGCGAATGCTATTACCGTAACAAACAACATGACAATGTTTTTCTATCTGAAGATACGACTTTAAATTGGTATAAATGAACCTCATGGTAACATAAAATATCCAACCAATCTCCATTATTCAGTGTTTTTTCTACCTGCACTGATAAAAAATTATAAATGGTAATTCATTGTGTATCTCGGTTTTAAAGTGGTTTATATGTTCTCGAATAAATTCTTCGAACAGAGTCAATATTCTTTCCAATGTGGAATCACAGCTCTGACAGTTTATATCTAAGGAAACGTGGCTTCTCGTGTATGACGGACTTTAACAATGTGAAGATATTCGTTTTTTTTTTTTCGTTTTTTTTTTTCAATCAGTTAAGAAGCTTAATCATGAAGGGATTGAGACTGCTCAAGGTAGTGGCATCTAGAGCATGGACGAAAACGAATTCAGCATTATTTACATTTATATCACGGGGCAGACGAGTCTGGGGCCGTTCTGTCAGTCCGTGGTTCATTCGGGGGTCGGTCAGGACCACCTCCCTCCCTTAAGGGGGAGGGGCAGTAGGGGCGTCCGCCATAGTACCACTCCGCCCTAACGGGGGAAGTGTGAAGGAGGAGAGAAAACAAGCAAGGGCCAATCAACCTGGGACCAAACACCTATGAGGTTGCCCTCTCAAACCACTCCAGGGAGGCCCGACCGTGTCAATTCATGCCCCAGAGCGATCAGTGGTGGGGACCCTCCGTGGGCAATAAGCAAAGGTAAAAGTATAGTATAACAGACACCTACTGTTCTAACAAAAAGGAAGGGGAGGAAAATAAGTACTAACTATCCTATCGATCACGAGAAGGGTGAAAAAAAAAAAAGAACAAGCCAGTGAGGCAACCCTACAAGCTAGAGAAGAGCTCAGCACACGTCCGCTCTCTTCACAACCATGCATGTTTTTTTTTTTTTCCATCACCCTGAAGGGGCATTAGGCCAGCAAGAATCGATAATCATGAAAGCCAAAATAATATGAAATATTTGCATCTATTTCATACCAATATTGTTAGTATTCATGATTATGAAACATAATAAGTAATAAAGACAACATCAGTATACATGGATAGTACCAGGACAAATACTTCCATCTATACATCATATGTAGACTCATTACTATTCTACTACAAAATAATCACTTATCAAATATATATATATATATATATATATATATATATATATATAAAGAACAATTTCAAATTTACTGGTCCTGAACAAAAGAAAAAAAAATCAAGTATTGACGTATTTACATATGTACAAAAACCATATCCCTATATACCAAAAAAAAAAAAAAAAAAAGGAAACCACAACCAAGTTCATAAAATAAATCACAACTCTGAGTAATCTGGTCTCATTCAGGAAAGTCATCAATTTATGTCACACCAACGTCCCCATCACCCAATACAGAATCAAGTGTGAAAGGGAGCGCATTTGTCCTACAGTAGGCAGCCAGAGAAGTACGTTTCCCAGCTTACCTACTGCAGTACAAAAGGATGTGACTAATAGATAACACCGCTTCACAGGTGGTACGTGGTGGAAATTGTTAATATATGGTAACATATGTGTTATTAGGGTGGAATTCATGTGCAGGGAGGCTAAAGCGACCTCCTCCCGTCTGTTTCCTCGGGAGGAACTGGACCAGTCACATATGGTCCATTTGACAGATGGAATTGCCAGGTCGGTCCACTGACTTTGCCACAGAAGATTAATTGATTTCTTTCCGAAAGCAAGACTAGACTGTAGCTCACGAGGAACGTCCCAAGTCTCCTCGAGTTCTACAGCCGATTTAGCTAGGATATCAGGCTGCTCATTGCCGTAAATACCACAATGACCAGGCACCCAGATCAGAGAGAAGGATTTAGCACATGTGTGCAGCTTATTGATAATGCGGCCCAGGACCTCATGTGAATCAGTCCTACATGAATGAATTGACGAGTCCGAAAAAATGACAAAACTGTCATGATCTGAACGCAAAGTCTATAGCTTTGTCTATGGCAAATAATTCAGCAGTGAATACGGACGTGTGGCGGGGCAAGCGAAAATGGATGCGGCACTCTGTAGACGACACATTCGCACCCACACATTCATCCATCTTAGAACCATCGGTGTACAAGTGAAATGACGCTAGGTGTCTAATGAGGATCATCCGGAATAATTATCGTACCTCCACCTCCGGCGCCCTGTACTTTGCGATGGAGAGCCAGTCAGTGTTGAATGTGGTGGCAAGAGACTCCCAGGGCGATATTTTTAATGTTAAAACCTGATACCCAGTAGAAAAGTCGTACCCTAACGCCTCACAGAGGAAGTGAAGCCTCACAGCCACCGGCTTGAGGGCCGCATACAGCAGGTATTCCCATTGTAGGAGGATCCGACAAGTCGGAAGGCCAAGTGAGGGTTTACGGTGGGTGGTGATACCGTAAGAAAATAGCAGGTGGTCACGTCGTAGACGGAGGGGAGGCATATTAGCCTCCACTTCCAACCGCTCCACACGAGTACATCGAAGGGCTCCGAGACATATGCGCAAGCACACGTTCTGAAACACATCCAGTCTACAGAGGACAGCATCCGATGCTGATCCATACACCTGTGAGCCATAGTCAAGCTTAGAACGGAAAAGGGACTTATACACCATCAATAAAGACGTCCTGTCTGCTCCCCACGATTTACCGGAAAGAATCTTAAGGACTAACTTTTTTACTACAAGAAGCAAGCAAATGTGTGTTCTCCAACTGAGCCTACTGTCAAAATGTAGACCTAGGAATCTTACTGAATTTTGAAAAGGTATCGGCTGATTATCTAAAGTTAAATGGAAAGGAGGTATGTTAAGTTTACTAGTAAAAACAACACCGGTACACTTAGGGACGGAAAATTTAAATCCCCACTCCAGGGCCCAATGCGGAACAGATTCAAGTGCCAGTTGAATCTGCTGTGCCGAGGATTGTGCATTGCGGGAAGAGTGCCACACTGCACAATCATCAGCATAGAGTGAGTATCTAAGCATCCTGGGGACGGAAGCGGACGACAGAATGTTATTAAGGGCAACGCTGAACAAAGTAGGGCTAAGCACACTTCCTTGTGGTACCTCGTTCTCTTGGACAAATATGTCCGAAGTTACGTTACAGGGTAACCTGACAGAAAATGTTGTCAGTAAGGAATTTCTGAAGGAAAATGGGCAAATTACCTCTTAAACCAGAAGCGTAGAGTTTACGTAGTATTCCGTTTCGCCAGGTCATATCATAAGCCTTATGAATATCCAGAAAAATTCCTATCATGAATTCGCGATTGGCAAAAGCCTCAGCTATGCAATGCTCCAGGTGCACTAAATTATCCAGAGTGGACCTGTATTTACGGAATCCACTCTGTTGATCATTTAACACACCCTTCGACTCTAAAACAAAAAGAAACCTTTTATTAACCATACGTTCAAAGACCTAGTCAGTCAGCGCAATAGGTCGAAACGAGCTGGGACTCGCAAGGCGACCGTCCCGGCGAGGTATCGGTATGACGCGCGTAGTGCCATGAGTTTGGGAACGTGCGAGATGCCCAAATCTCATTGTACACCGCTAACAGCTTACTCAGGTTGTCCACAGTAAGATGCTGAATCATACCGTATGTAATGGTGGATGGACTGGGCCTGGAACCTTTACAGGATTTAAGGGGAAGAAGTTCATCTAATGTAAATTCGGAGTTGCAGCTGGTATCTCCGTCTTCCGTGGCAAAGTCTGTTTTGCAGCTCAGCCGTACTCTGATGGTGGAGAAAGCAAGGATCATAGTTGGCTGAGCTGCTTACCTGGTCGGCAATAGTATTGGCAATGTCCACGGGATCGTCAATGACATTCCCGGCCACCTCAAGTGTGGTGATTGGTGACCGGGTGTACTTGTTTAATACATTTATGGTGGACCAGACCTGACAGTCGGGTGGTGCGATTCACCGTGGATGCAAAACTACGCCAGTTATTCCGTTTTGCCGCTTTAATTGTCCTCCTTGCCTCAGCCTAAGCTGCTTTATAGGCAATAAAGTTTGATTCTATTGGCTGTTTCTCAAAAATCCTGTATCTCCTATTGCGCTTAGTAAGTGCTTGTCGGCAATCTCGTGTCCACCACGAAACTCTACGCTTGTTTGGAATTGTAGATGTTTCGGGAATAGCAGCCTCAGCTGCGTGTATTATGGAAGTCTGTAGGTGTGCAACTTTCTCATCAATGTTATCTCCTGATATATCTAGATTGGCGACCCATGAGTAGTACCCCCAATTTAGGTGGTGGAGGAGGCCGAGAATCGTCGCGTGTATAAGAAAGAAGGATTGGAAAATGATCGCTACCCATCGAGTCGTCATGCGGGTCCCAAGAGATGTTAGTGTGTATATCAGGAGATGACAAGGACAAATCTATGACGTGTTGCCAGTGCAGTCATCTACACGAGTCGCTCTACCATTGTTTAGAAGACAGAGGTTTGTAATATTAGGTTGGCTACTTGCTCCCCCCTACCATCACTCCTCAAGCTTCCCCACTGACAGTGATGGGCGTTAAAATCGCCTAAAATTAATTTTCGACCCGAAAGTTGATGGGAACTTGCGCAGCAGGACGTAATAGATACCCGTTTCATCACTCGTTTCACGGAAGGCATAAGAACGAAGACAGCTACGATCATCTTGACTTTTGGAAAAGCGTCTCTTCCCAGTAATATCAAAGTGGGATACGAAATTATCAATGTTCGTCCATATATTCCCAATCCCCTTCGCTGCTCCAAATGCCGGATTTATGGGCATCTTGAAAAGACTTGTCATGCTTCCCAATCAGTCTGTCAAGTGTGCAACGCAAGGTCATGATGCTGAACATTGCACATCAGAGACTGTCAGCTGTTATCACTGCAAGGGTGCTCACTCCACTTCCTCTAGGGACTGCCCCAAGTGGAAGGAGGAGAAAGAGGTCTGTGCGGTGAAGGCAACTGAGGGCATCTCTTACTACGAAGCAAGGAAAAAGATGGAGTTGCATGCAACTCCCACACCGAATAGGTCCTATGCTTCGGCGTGGTGTCCCGTCCTGTGATGTGCACTGTGGAGACGCAGACTGATTTTGTGCTTGTTACTCAGGCCACTCACTCTACCTCAGCCTCCACTTCTCAGCCTCCTGTACGATCCAACTCTCTGACCTCCCAAAAGCTTCTTCATACTCACAGGCTGCTGCTGCTTCTCAGTCAAGCCTAAACCGAAATATGACAAAACTGTTAAGCATAACTTCACCACCCTTTCAAAGACACGTCATGTCCTTCCTGCTCCTGGTCCAGCAAGGGACAGAAGAGTTAGCTCTTCCTCGGGGGTCTCTGGGAGCCTAGTTATTGACGAGCAACATATGGAGGTTTCCGTTAGTAAGCACCGGGATAGGTCCCCCGGTAGCCACTCGCCTGGCGGAAGGAGGTATAAAAAAGCTAAGCACACTGGCCCCTCTCGTAAATCTTAAACAGCAACATTCACTGTGTTACAATGGAATTGTAGGACTCTTGGGAATAAAGTCCACAATATAGCAATTTTGCTATCTATACACAGGTCGGACGTTGTTTACAGGAGACGCGCTTGGTTCATCACCCTGATTCTCCACAGTTCAAACACTACCATTCGTATAGAAGATATGATGGTCACGGAGTTGCCATATACATACACAAATCACACCCACAAAGAGAAGTGGTACTAAATTCTACTCTGGAAGCTGTTGCGTGCAGAGTAAAATTTAATAACACGTATCTATTTGTTCTATTTGCTGTCCTCCCCGTGGTCCCATTGATGGTGATGCTTTCATTTCACTAACCCATCAACTTTCGGGTCGAAAATTAATTTTAGGCGATTTTAATGCCCATCACTGTCAGTGGGGAAGCTTGAGGAGTGATGGTAGGGGGGAGCAAGTAGCCAACCTAATATTACAAACCTCTGTCTTCTAAACAATGGTAGAGCGACTCGTGTAGATGACTGCACTGGCAACATGTCATAGATTTGTCCTTGTCATCTCCTGATATACACACTAACATCTCTTGGGACCCGCATGACGACTCGATGGGTAGCGATCATTTTCCAATCCTTTCTTATACACGCGACGATTCTCGGCCTCCTCCACCACCTAAATTGGGGGTACTACTCATGGGTCGCCAATCTAGATATATCAGGAGATAACATTGATGAGAAAGTTGCACACCTACAGACTTCCATAATACACACAGCTGAGGCTGCTATTCCCGAAACATCTACAATTCCAAACAAGCGTAGAGTTTCGTGGTGGACACGAGATTGCCGACAAGCACTTACTAAGCGCAATAGGAGATACAGGATTTTTGAGAAACAGCCAATAGAATCAAACTTTATTGCCTATAAAGCAGCTTAGGCTGAGGCAAGGAGGACAATTAAAGCGGCAAAACGGAATAACTGGCGTAGTTTTGCATCCACGGTGAATCGCACCACCCGACTGTCAGGTCTGGTCCACCATAAATGTATTAAACAAGTACACCCGGTCACCAATCACCACACTTGAGGTGGCCGGGAATGTCATTGACGATCCCGTGGACATTGCCAATACTATTGCCGACCAGGTAAGCAGCTCAGCCAACTATGATCCTTGCTTTCTCCACCATCAGAGTACGGCTGAGCTGCAAAACAGACTTTGCCACGGAAGACGGAGATACCAGCTGCAACTCCGAATTTACATTAGATGAACTTCTCCTTCCCCTTAAATCCTGTAAAGGTTCCAGGCCCAGTCCATCCACCATTACATACGGTATGATTCAGCATCTTACTGTGGACAACCTGAGTAAGCTGTTAGCGGTGTACAATGAGATTTGGGCATCTCGCACGTTCCCAAACTCATGGCACTACGCGCGTCATACCGATACCTCGCCGGGACGGTCGCCTTGCGAGTCCCAGCTCGTTTCGACCTATTGCGCTGACTGACTAGGTCTTTGAACGTATGGTTAATAAAAGGTTTCTTTTTGTTTTAGAGTCGAAGGGTGTGTTAAATGATCAACAGAGTGGATTCCGTAAATACAGGTCCACTCTGGATAATTTAGTGCACCTGGAGCATTGCATAGCCGAGGCTTTTGCCAATCGCGAATTCATGATAGGAATTTTTCTGGATATTCATAAGGCTTATGATATGACCTGGCGAAACGGAATACTACGTAAACTCTACGCTTCTGGTTTAAGAGGTAATTTGCCCATTTTCCTTCAGAAATTCCTTACTGACAACATTTTCTGTCAGGTTACCCTGTAACGTAACTTCGGACATAATTGTCCAAGAGAACGGGGTACCACAAGGAAGTGTGCTTAGCCCTACTTTGTTCAGCGTTGCCATTAATGACATTCTGTCCCTCTTCCGTCCCCAGGATGCTTAGATACTCACTCTATGCTGATGATTGTGCAGTGTGGCACTCTTCCCGCAATGCACAATCCTCGGCACAGCAGATTCAACTGGCACTTGAATCTGTTCCGCATTGGGCCCTGGAGTGGGGATTTAAATTTTCCGTCCCTAAGTGTATCGGTGTTGTTTTTACTCGTAAACTTAACGTACCTCCTTTCCATTTAACTTTAGATAATCAGCCGATACCTTTTCAAAATTCAGTAAGATTCCTAGGTCTACATTTTGACAGTAGGCTCAGTTGGAGAACACACATTTGCTTGCTTCTTGTAGTAAAAAAGTTAGTCCTTAAGATTCTTTCCGGTAGATCGTGGGGAGCACACAGGACGTCTTTATTGATGGTGTATAAGTCCCTTATCCGTTCTAAGCTTGACTATGGCTCACAGGTGTATGTATCAGCATCGGATGCTGTCCTCTGTAGACTGGATGTGTTTCAGAACGTGTGCTTGCACATATGTCTCGAAGCCCTTCGATGTACTCGTGTGGAGCGGTTGGAAGTGGAGGCTAATGTGCGGTCACCGAAACACCTATAAACTTCGAATGAGAATCCTTTTTTATCTGCTGCAGAAGCAATTTAAAAATACATCAAGCTTCCTAACTAAAAAAAAATATATATATTTTTTTCACATTGTGAAACCCCGTGTTACACGATAAGCCACATTTCCTTACATATAATATGTCAGAGCTGTGATTCCACTTTGGAAAGAATATTAATGAGCTTTTGACTGTTCTAAGAATTTATTCGACAACATAAACCACTTCAAAACCGAGATATACAAAGAATTACTTTATTGATAATTTTTCCTCATCTCCATAGAAGTATAGAGCATGATAGCTACAATAAGTGCAGGGTGAAGGAACACTGAATAATGGAGATTGGTTGGACATTTTATGATACCATGAGGTTCATTTATGACCTCAATTTAAAGTCCCAACTTTATGAAAAATCATTGGCATGTTTTTTTACGTTGCCGAAAGTAATAACATGACATTCGTTTTAAAAATAATTGACAATACTACATAACTTGAATGAGGTTCCTAAAATCATACACCATTGATGAAAAAAAAAAAATGCTACTTCCACAAATGTACACAATTAGCTGGGAGACATTCCCTATAGAATCTACAATTCAGAAAACGTTTCTGAGTTATATAGAATTCCGTATAAGATAAATCAATAACAAGTCTAAATGAGGTAATATGAAGAATGAAATCGACTCACAGATAATCACTTGACTAGAGACGTGTTCAAAACTTGGAAATCTAGAGATAAAACGGATATTATTTTTATCTGCATAACTAGGGCTTTAAATTGGCATTTTGAGCCTCCTGATCAAATTTTAAAATGTATTGACTTCTCGCAGTATGACATTTCATGTAACATCGTCATCCGTTTTTTTTTTTTTTAATCACTACCATAGGCAATAAATCATTCAAGAGAAAATTGATTTGGTGTTGCTTATAAGGTATATATTATTACGAATAATATTACGAAAAATAAAGTCATAGTCGTACAATTTATAAACACTACTTAGTTCCTCATGTGCGCAGATTTATTGTTACTGATTTATCTTATAAATATAATTTGTAAGTAGCAAAATGTCGAACTGAAATTTGTGTCGGCCCGTGTTGGGGTTAGCGAGTTTTAATTTCCGATGAGTGTTGGTTTTTCATTTTACTTATAATACCTGTGATTTCACGAATAGAAAGAAGTTCCAACCGTGAATTAGTTACGGCTGATACTCTATTGGAGTGAAGTCCTTTTTAATCTTAATTTGGAAGATATGGGTAAATGTACGACGCGGAAATGTACTCAGCATTGATTGCAAGAAACCCCCAGTTATTTCCAAAACTCAGAAGACATATATTAGAGAGAGAAAATCACATTTTTGAAATGTTTAACAAAAAAATCAATTAACCCGTAAAGAGATTTGGCAACAGAAATTTTTAACAAAAATAGATTTGAATTGAAGTAGGGGTCACCGAAACAGCGACAAACTTCGAATGAATTATTTTTTTTTTATCTGCCTGCAGAAGCACTTTAAATTACGGCCAGCTTCCAAATTGAAAAAAAAAAAAAAAGAAAATATGAATATCTTCACATTGCGAAAGTCCGTGATGCACGGTAAGCAACATTTCCTTAGGTATAATCTGTCAGAACTGTGATTACAGTTGAAAGGAATATTGATGAACTTTTTACTCTCTCCTAAGAATTTATTCGAGAAAATATTTCAAACCCGAGATATACAATGAATTACTATTTATAATTTTTTTCCTTATCTCCGTATATGTAGAGGGTATGAGAGCTACAATAAGTGCAGGTTGAAGGAACAATGATAATGGAGATTATTTGGATTTTTTACGTTACGAATAGGCTCATTTATGACTTTCTTCATTTAAAGCCTTATCATCAGATAGAAAAACATTGTCATGCTGTTTGTTACGGTAACAGCATTGGCTTTAAGAATAATTCAGAACTATATAATTGCGATCATAAAAACCACACAATTGACGGCAAAAACATCAAATATTCGACTTCCACAAATGTACTCTAAATTATCTGGGATACAATCCTTATAGTATCTACAATTCAGAAAACATTTCTGAGTGATAGAGAATTCCGTATAAGAAAAATGAGTAACAAGTATGAATGAGGCAACATGAAGGATGAAATCGACTCACTGATAATCACTTGACTGGAGACTTGTTCAAAACTTGGAAATCTAGAGATAAAGATATTATTTTCATCTGCATAACTAGGCCTTTAAAGTGGCATTTTGAGCCTCTTGATCAAATTTTAAAATGGATTGTTCACGCAGTATGGCTATTCATGTGAGATCATTATTAGTATTTACAATTTAAAATCACTTCGAAAGTCAATAAATCCATCAAGTGCACGTTCTTTAGGTATTGGTTATCAGATATTTATTATTACTAATAATATTACGAAAAATAAACACAGTCGTACAATTTATAAACAATACTTGGTTCCTCATGTATGATGATTTATTGTTATATCTAAAAAATATCATGTTAAAGTATTGTCAATGTGATCTGTTTTGTAGACCGTGTAGACGTTTGCTTCAGTTTTAATTTCCGGTTGTTTTTTCTTTTTACTCATAATACCTGTCTTCACAAATGGAAAGTAGTTCTGTGAATTAGTTACTTCTGATACTCTATTGAAGTGATGGCTGGTTATTCATAATTAGGTCGAACTACTTCAAATATGTGACTTCCCCAAATGTACTCAACCTTGATAAGAAGACACTGTGGTAAATTTTTAGAAGTAACCAACGTTTTCTTTTATTATTTCTATGTTTTCCAATGCAAAATACTGTTTTAATTAGTTTTGACCTTCATTTTGGGGGAGAAATCCCCCTTTTGGAATTTTGATTAATATTTCCAAGTGGATTTATCCCCCAAAATCAAGATCGAAATTAATTAAAAACACACTATTTTGCATTAAACGAACCCAAACTAACAACCTAACCTAACCTAACAGCCTAGGCCTAACCTAAGGCCTGACATAAGACCGAGTGCACACGCCGCACCAGCCAATATGGCGCGACATTCATCCGCTACTGAGCGATGGCCAAACTTATGTTACTATATGACTATCCCTACAAAATTTGTTCCCCCAGCTCAAACTAGGCTTAAAAGGTAAGTCTTAGTTAGAATAGTTCAGGGACGTAATATAATGAAAATTGGTAACGTTGGTTACTTCTAAAGTTATACCGACACTCAGTTATTTCCAGAACTCATGACATTTATTAGCGTGAGAAATTCACATATCTAAAATGTATAACAAAAAATCAATTAACACGTAAAGAAAGTTGGCATCTGATTTGTTTAACAACAATACGTTTAAATTGATATAATGGTCACCGAATCAACAATAAACTTCGAATGAGAAATCCTTTTTATCTGCTGCAGAAGCAATTTAAAAATACATCAAGCTTCCTAACTAAAAAAAAATATATATATTTTTTTCACATTGTGAAACCCCGTGTTACACGATAAACCACATTTCTTAAGATATAATGACAGAACTGTTATTCCACGTGAGAAAGAATATTAATGAGCTTTTGACTCTCCTAAGAATTTTTTCGACAAATAAATCACTTCAAAACCGAGAGAAACAGTGAATTATTATTGATAATTTTTTTCCTCATCTCCGCAGAAGTATAGGGCATGACAGCGCCAATAAATGCAGGTTCAAGAAACACTGATGATGGAGATTGTTTGGATTTTTTACGTTACGGATAGGCTCATTTATGACTTTCTTTTTTTAAAATCATGTTTTTTGTTACGTAACCGAAAGAAATAACATGACATTAGCTTTAAGATTAATTGACAATTATATAACTGAGTTTGCCATAAATTGTGAGGTTTCTAGGATCAAACACCAAACATTCAACTTCCACAAACTAGACGGAAAACAATCCCTATAGTATCTACAATTCAGAAAACATTTCTGAGTGATAGAGAAATCCGTACAAGAAAAATGAGTAACAAGTCTGAATGAGGCAACATGAAGGATGAAATCGACTCACTGATAATCACTTGACTAGAGACTTGTTCAAAACTTGGAAATCTAGAGATAAACAGATATTATTTTAATCTGCATAACTAGGTCTTTAAAGTGGCATTTTGAGCCTCCTGATCAAATTTTAAAATGTATTGTTCAAGCAGTATGACGATTCATGTGAGATCGTTACCCGTATTTGCAATTTAAAATCACTACGAAAGTCAATAAATCCTACAAGTGCAAATTGTTTAGGTATTGGTTATCAGATATATATTATTACTAATAATATTACGAAAAATAAACACAGTCGTACAATTTATAAACAATACTTGATCCGTCATGTACGATGATTTGTTTCTAGTAGATCTAAAAAAATATCATGTTAAAGTATCGTCGAACTGAAATTTGTGTCGGCCGTGTTGGGGTTAGCTTGAGTTTTAATTTCCGATGAGTGTTGGTTTTTCATTTTACTTATAATACCTGTGATTTCACGAATAGAAAGAAGTTCCAACCGTGAATTAGTTACGGCTGATACTCTATTGGAGTGAAGTCCTTTTTAATCTTAATTTGGAAGATATGGGTAAATGTACGACGCGGAAATGTACTCAGCATTGATTGCAAGAAACCCCCAGTTATTTCCAAAACTCAGAAGACATATATTAGAGAGAGAAAATCACATTTTTGAAATGTTTAACAAAAAAATCAATTAACCCGTAAAGAGATTTGGCAACAGAAATTTTTAACAAAAATAGATTTGAATTGAAGTAGGGGTCACCGAAACAGCGACAAACTTCGAATGAATTATTTTTTTTTTATCTGCCTGCAGAAGCACTTTAAATTACGGCCAGCTTCCAAATTGAAAAAAAAAAAAAAAGAAAATATGAATATCTTCACATTGCGAAAGTCCGTGATGCACGGTAAGCAACATTTCCTTAGGTATAATCTGTCAGAACTGTGATTACAGTTGAAAGGAATATTGATGAACTTTTTACTCTCTCCTAAGAATTTATTCGAGAAAATATTTCAAACCCGAGATATACAATGAATTACTATTTATAATTTTTTTCCTTATCTCCGTATATGTAGAGGGTATGAGAGCTACAATAAGTGCAGGTTGAAGGAACAATGATAATGGAGATTATTTGGATTTTTTACGTTACGAATAGGCTCATTTATGACTTTCTTCATTTAAAGCCTTATCATCAGATAGAAAAACATTGTCATGCTGTTTGTTACGGTAACAGCATTGGCTTTAAGAATAATTCAGAACTATATAATTGCGATCATAAAAACCACACAATTGACGGCAAAAACATCAAATATTCGACTTCCACAAATGTACTCTAAATTATCTGGGATACAATCATATAGTAGCATCTACAATTCAGAAAACATTTCTGAGTGATAGAGAATTCCGTGATTAAGAAAAATGAGTAACAAGTATGAATGAGCGAGCAACATGAAGGATGAAATCGACTCACTGATAATCACTTGACTGGAGACTTGTTCAAAACTTGGAAATCTAGAGATAAAGATATTATTTTCATCTGCATAACTAGGCCTTTAAAGTGGCATTTTGAGCCTCTTGATCAAATTTTAAAATGGATTCTTCACCCAGTATGGCGATTCATGTGAGATCGTCATCCGTATTAACAATTTAAAATCACTTCGAAAGTCAATAAATCCGTCAAATGCGTTCTTTTTTAGGTATTGGTTATCAGATATTTATTATTACTAACAATATTACGAAAAATAAACACTTAGTCCTACAATTTACCATAAACAATCCTTGGTTCGTCATGTACAATGATTTATTGTTTCTGATAGATCTAAAAAATATCATGATGAAGTAGCGACAATGTGATCTGTTTAGTCGGCCGTGTTGACGTTAGCTTGAGTTTTAATTTCTGATGAGTGCTGGCTTTTCTTTTTACTCATAATACCTGTGACTTCACAAATGGAAAGTAGTTCCAACTGTGAATTAACTGCTGATACTCTATTGGAGTGATTGGCTGTTTAATCATAATTTGGTAGAAATCGCTAAATATCTTTCCCAAATGTACTCAAACTTGATATAGACTTATTTCCAAAACTCAAGACATTTATTAGCGTGAGAAATTCACACATCTGAAATATATGACAAAAAATTAATTAACACGTAAAGGTGGCATCTGAGTTGTTTAACAACACTACGTTTGAAGTGATATAGTGGTCACCGGAACACCGATAAACTTCGAATGAGAAATCTTTTTTATTTGTTGCAGAAGCACTTTAATAATACATCAGGCTTTCTAAGTGAATGTAAAAAAAAAAAATAAATTATCTTCACATTGTGAAAGCCTGTGTTACATGATAAACAACATTTATTAAGATATAATCTGTCTGAACTGTTATTCCACTTGGGAAGGAATATTAATGAGGTTTTGACTCTCTCCCAAGAATTTATTCGAGAAAATATTTACCACTTCAAACCCGATATATACTAGGAATTACTATTGATAAATTTCTTCCAGATCTCCGTAGAAGAATAGAGCATGACAGCTACAATAAGTTCACTTTCCAGAAACACTGATAATGGAGATTGTTTGGATTTTTTACGTTACGAATAGGCTCATTTATAACTTTCTTCATTTGAAATCGTATCTTCAGATAGAAAAGCTGAGTGTACATCAACTGATTGAAGGGGGTAACAAGAAAAAGGCGTGGCGTCATAGTCAGGTAGGTCATGATGGAACCAAGAGTTAAAAATAATGAAGATAATCTAAACAAAGGGAAAAGAGGGAGAAGTATACGAAAAAAAAATATAGGAAGGGTAAATATGGAGTAAGACGAAGCGGAGACGGAAAAATATTTGATCCTTTGCCAGATGGTTTTATTCAGTAGAGGAAACTTTCTGTTCTCAACGGCTCGATATATTTACCATTACAAGAGGAACCTCTTTAAGCCGAATGCAACCGTCTGACCATAGCACGAATCACAGTGAGGTGGATATTAATAGCCACGTAATGATGCAGCGAAGTGTTTAAATATTGAAGAGATCTGCCTTGAGCCATTCTGTGAAAATTCCACCTAAAGAATTTAAGTTTGGGGAGCGGGACGACAAAGTTTGCAAAGGGAAGTCGGCAGAGGAGGAGATGACTGTTTTGGAAGTGGAGGAATGAGGAGAAGGGAGAAGGGTAGAAGCGATGAGAGGAGGTAAAAAACTGTGAAAAAATCGAGAAAGGAGTGAAAATAGTTACCGCTTAAAGAAAAATATTGTGTTATGAGGAAAATAGAGAAAAGTATTGATTATGTGGAAACAGAATAGACGGGAGGAAGGTGGCTGAATCTGAGTGGAGGTGAAAAGGATGGTGGGGAATGAAAAGGATGAGATATGGAAGAAACGATTGCTGATGATAAACATAGGAATGATAGACGTGAGAAAGATATGAAAATGGAAGACAAATTGGGGAAAAGCAGGTGGATGAATAATGAGTAAGAAAAATTCATGCAGAAAATCCACTTCTTGCCAGAGAGTTACTGAGCGGAGAAAACATAGTAGGAGAGACGGAGACAAGGGGAGACAAACAGAATAATGAGGTGAAATGGGAGACTGAAGATGAGCGTTGTATAGGAAACAATTTGAGGAGGGAGCGTATGAAAAGAAAGATTGCTCTGACGGAAATAATATAGGATGCAAAATGCGAGGGAGCTGAAGGAAGCAAGAAAATGGGGTTAAGAGAGAAGAGAATTAGGTGAACGGAGATTAAATGAAAAGAAAAAGGAAAAGAATGGATGAAGATGATGTTCAATGGCACCAAGCAAAATGAAAGACAATAGTTAGAAAAGCAAGAAGGAGAAAGAAATTGGTTAAGCATAGGGATAAACAGGAGGGAAAGAAGGTGCAAAGAAATGTAATGATGAGATGAAAGTGGCTGGGGCGACGAATGGATAACTTTAAGTATAGAGTAAGTGCGGAGGAGAAGGTGAAAAAGGAGGTTACTGAGGAAAGCAATGAGGGTAGATCAAATAAAAGAAAACTTGACAAACTAAAAGAAGTGGACGAGGATGAGAGGAAAAAAAACAGAGGGTGAAATGGCAGCAGGGTGTGAAAATAATTAACAAGTTGAAAGTGATCAATAGATTCTAATATACATAGCCGGACAGCTAGCTAGACAGACATTGAAAGATAAACAGGAACAGATAAACAGCTAGACAGACGGACAGAAAGACAACTGGAAGGCAGAGAAAATGAAACAGCTCATGCGTGTGTGTATGTAGAGGGGGGGGGGAAGAGCGAGGTGGAGTGGAGGCGTTAGGAGAAAAAAGATTAAAGCATTACTGAAATTAGAGAACGGTAGGTTTAATACAATATAGTGGATAATTTAAAAAAAAGAAAATTAGAAAACAAAGCGATAGTGCAGGTGTGTTGAGTGATGAGGGATCGTTCACTACTAAAACATTACTTTAAATATGATACTAAAAAACATAGATATACAGTAGAAAGAACCGGTTCTGAATGTGATAGAAGGGGGGAAGGGGAAAGAGATGAAGAGGAGGCAAGAGGGGGAAAGCAAAAGGATGAAGAGGAAGACAGATAGGAAGGAAAAGGGAGAAAGAAGGAGAGAGGAACGTGCATATCACTGAAACTTATTGCCGGATTAACGATACCTTGCTAAAAGAATATATAAAAAATTAAAATGAAAGATGACAAGAAGTGAAGGGTAGCTCTGGATGTAAAAAGAGAGGGAATAGGAAGTAGTACAGAGCTTGGTGTATATAACAGCAAAATCTAATAACAAATATGGGTACCTTGCTATACAGAGAAGTGAGCATAGTTGCGAATATTTCAGCTGGTTTATCTTGCTAAATATATCGACATAGGACGAGAGCGAAAGTGATAAGGCTTCCATGTTGAGAAATGCCGTAACAGATTTAACATCTTCAGTAACAGGGGTGCCCACCATCCACTTATTATATTTTGTGCTGCCTTCAGGTAACTCTGCCTTCTTTGATAAGCCATATCTAATACTCCTTAATTCTGGTCGTGTGTGTGTGTGTGTGTGTGTGTGTGTGTGTGTGTGTGTGTGTGTGTGTAGCGTGCCCAAAGCTGGAAAATAGGATTTCGATGAAACTTGGCAGGATGGCTGTAACTGGGCCATAGATCGGTCCGTTTGAGTTAATTGGTTTTACATCATGCGAAATGCGTCGGGAATTATCTCTGAATTTTCATGCTTCTCCGCATGAGCAAGTGCTGAGAAACCAAACAGGGTTGCGAAGATGTTGTGGCTTACGCTGGATAATAACCATATAGTCAAATAATGCCTGGTTGCTAAGTAGGTTAAAACACTCCAACTGGGTGGGGCCCGAGAGTTCATTCATCCTCGAAGTGGCTTGTTGCTCACACAGTGATACTCGGGGAAAAGTGAGACTGGTCATCTTCGTCTTAAATGCAGGAAATGAGAAGCCTAACTCCTAGCCCTTACACTCCTGATGGGCAGTATAAGCTTGGATTTTTTATGGTATGTTAATTTACAAACTACTTTTCTATTTAATGTCTGATACTTTTATGGAGTGAAAGGGATGATTTCTATATCCACGGCTTGTAAAAATTTAATATCCAATATAGTCATTGAAGCGACGTTGCTTTCCTTGCTTTTTCAGGGGAATATGTTGATGGGTATCTAGAATATTACGGCATTTTGTCTGTGGGGGCAAATAAAGGAACAATTTAGGTACTAATGATCAAGAGGCAGCAAGAACGTTGTGCTGTTGTTGTGCAAGCACGCCCAGTTGAAACGTGAACGAGATGGACTGCAACTTACGTTGGCCTCTTGCAATTCACCATCCTCCTTTCAAGATCTAAGACACTTCCCGGGGGCTATATATAGACCCAGGCACTTGAGCAGCCCGAATATTAGTGGTTCCACATGAATGCGTCCCGCGGCATTAGGTGCAACAATAAAACACAGGTATACAAGTAAAAGGGGGCGTACCGAAGGGATGGTGTCACTGCTCTACAGGTAATGAGAGTAACTTAAAGACTTTAATGTACACAAGATCACATTTCACTGAAAAAATCTTCCTATGTACCGTATATGAAGTACAGCTTATAAGAGCAATAAGTATATTTTTCACTCAATCACAAGAGCAGACTGAAGGTAGAATTCAGATTATTCCAAGAGAGTAGACTTGAAACATACTGGGATATTTCTATGAACATAAGTCTCCATCAGTCATCATCTATTCATCCATTTATTTATTCATTTATCTGTTTATATATTACCTTATTCATCATTCTGTTTGCTTGTCTGTCTCTAGGTCTAAGCATTTAGCTGTCAATCCATCTATCAATATTTATCCTTCTACTTACCCATCTGTCTACCAATATTTCTATCTGCTTGCTCCCCCCCCCCTCTCGCTCTCTCTCAGTGTGTGTGTGGGGGGGGGGGTAGGTGGGTTGGTGGGTGTGGGTGTGTGTTTGCACAGCTATATATAATATAAACTTGATGTTTTATTGTTGTTGATGTTGTTGTCTGTTGTGGTTGTTGTTGTAGATCAGACCCATTTTGGCAGAACAGACCCATAAATCACAGGCAAATAACCTTTTCTTAGTTGACAACTCTTCGCCACAGCTAGGCAAGAGAAAAAGCGTAAAGGTTTGGTTCCTGGGTGGATGCCACTTTTGCGTCTTTCTATCCCGTTATCTGGTTATATGGTGACCACCCAGCGATGTACTGGTAAATGGTTTCATGGGTTACAAGAAACCATTATTTTCAGTGCAGTGCCAAGTGTGGAGGAAAGAAGTACTGAAAAGTGATAGGAAGGAAAGGGAAGGGCAGGATGATAATGGTGAAGGAGGAATTAGGTAGTAGGCAGCACTACTTGAAGTGAGTGGATGATGGTCGCCACCACCTACCACTGCATAAATAATCGTATCAAATATTGTGTACCGGTATATGTAACAACCCCTTTATGCCCTCCACTCTTAGCACAACGCACTCAGCGTTCGTCATGGACTTGGACATCCATTACCCCCAAGCAAAAAAATATCTATTTTCTTTTTTAGTTACAACCGTCCACCTTAAATTCAGGTAGTTGCTTTTATTTATTTTTTCATTTTGAGAACTGAAAAAAGTTATGATTTTTATTTTTTTATTTTTTATAACTTTGGGACACTTTGACTTCACGTTTGTCATTTTGTTACCTCCGCTAAGAGGTTGGTCTGTTTGTTAGCAGGATTACTCAAAAAGTTATGACCTAATTTCCATGAAAGTTTGTGAAAAGATGGGCCATGGGCCAATGAAGGAATTATTAAATTTTGGTCCACATCTGGGTCCGGAATATCCCGCACAAAAATCTCCAAAAGTTCTCAATGAATGTCAATGAAATTTTGTGGAAAGGTGGGCCATATACCAAGAAAGAATTTCATAAACTTTCGGGTGGATCCGGATCCTACATCCGCGGATCTGGATCAGGGATTACTCAAACAATTATGAACGGATTATGATGAAATTTTGTGGAAAATGTGCCATGGGCCAAGGAAGAAATTAAATTTGGGGGGTAGAATCGGACCCGAATCCGAAGTATCCCGCACAGTCTCCTAAATTTTCAATGAATTTCAATTAAACTTTGTGGAAAGGCGGGTCATGGATCAAGAAAGAACTGATTAAATTTTGAGGAATATCCGGATCCTGATCCAGATCCTATATCCATGAATTCGGATCCGCGTCGTTTATAATGGCAATGGCGTTTCCGGAGGTATGCGCACCCTGAGCGCTTCTATTTGTTGCTGTTAGGTAGGGGTCATCACCACCCACTTATCTAATGTAGAGCTGAATTCAGGTGATTTCCCATCTAATGACAAGACAAATGTTTTCCTGCATCCCAGCATATTATTTACTAAGTTGGGTCGAAAATATACCAGCAACAAATGAACGGCTTAGCGTCTAGCGTGGTTAGGGCTTATTTCTATAGAACTGTTGGAATATATTGTTCAAAGGCGGTGGTTCAATCGGTAAAGAGGTGGTCTGTAGTTCTGCCGGACCCAGGTCCAAATCCTCGCTGGGGCAGGGAACACTTTCAGGATTTGAAGTTTATAAGAGCAGACTTTACTGATCTACCAAAAGACAAGCCATGTCATAAAAATACCACCGCTAATACCAATACACCAGTCCTGTATGAGACAGCCCTAGCATGTATTCAATATGGACGGTGGGTGTTAGCGCCGAAGTGGTGATATGTAGAGGTGGATTGTATGTAGGAGGACTACTGGGCCTTAAGAGCAGGCTATGAAGCCTATGCCCAGTGTCGGACACATAAAATAATAATAATAATAATAATGCCGCGCAACTAAGAGACATTTCACTTACCTGAAAGTTCTCGTCACAGTATCCTAGTCCCAGATTCCTCCGCCCTTGGCTGAGCAATAACGTAAGAGATGTTGTGTGCTGTTTTGTTTACTTATTAGCTAAAGAACAAATTCGATACTGTGCTCAAAGTATTTCGTAAGGAGTATCCGAGGTCAACCGTAAAGAAAATGTATCAGAAATAGTAGAAAAATTATTTTCACATACTGAAGCTTTTTTTTTTTTTTTTTTTTTTAATACAATTTTATGAAAATTCATTGATACACGAATAGAGTTCAAGGTAGACAGAAAGTCACGCATCTTTAAAGCACACTTAAAATAGTTTTACTAAACAGGAATACTTCATGCATGTGACCAGCTCATGAATCTAAAATGTTTCAAGGCATGTTGAAAAAGGTAACAGGAGAAAGCAGAATATACAGTCATGACACTTATCAAGCGACAGTTGGAAGAAAAAGGTCACTTTCACTAAACATCTCATAGCTAGACAGCTAAAACAACCAAAACATAATGAAAGGAGAGGTAGGCATCTGGTGTCACCTGTGGTTTTTCACTTGTGTCAACTGACAAGTTAACTACTGGTATTATTGTCACTGATACATAGTTCTTTGTAAAATTCTCCGATTCTTTTCACCATTGTATCTGCATTCAATGACTTCACCATGTTTGTCTTACAGTAATATATTTTGTTGCTTTCCGAGTGCCATTTATTTCGCACCTGTTTCAGACTTTCTCCGTGTTTGATGGCTTGTTTGATCTGATCCTTGTTTCTTATTTCTTTTTCTTCCCACTGTCTCTTCTTGATAGGCTTATTTACAGTAATTTCGCGCGTTCTATTTATCTATTTGTTTCCCCTTTCATCTCTTTTCTTAAGCTTGAGGGTCATTTTGGTTTGATTTTGCTTGTGTTATCTTTCCCTACTGCCTCCTCTAATTCTCTGAGCACTTCTTATTAGTCTTTAATTCAACTCATTGATGTCACACTCAGCCTGAAATTTGTTCGTTATTTCTAATTGAAAGGCTGGTTTATTTTCACTAAGCTTTATCGGACATATCTTTATAATTTTAATCGGTTTCTTTCTTTCAGTTCTGAAACTGAATCTTTTTGTGCAGCCCACCATTCTATGGTCACTTCCTATATTTACTTTGTTGATACCTGTGACATTTGTGATCGTGATATTCTTATCTGCTATAATGAAGTCGATTTTATTCTTTGTTTCTCCATTTGGACTTCTCCACGTGCATTTTCACCAAGTTCTTTTGTGAAGCAATGTGTTCATTATTCTAATGTTACAAGTTTAAGCAAAATTTACCCTCATTTCACCTCTGGCATTCCTTTCTCCCCCTCTGAATTTTTTCATACATGCTTTCCCGTTTTTCGATTTGCCAATATTTGCAGTGAAGTCTCCCATCAGTTGTATATCTGGTTTTTTCTTCTTCCATGATCTGAGAGATGTCATCATACTGTAGATTGTTTCTATTTCTTCACTTGAGCTCCTAAGACTCAGTGCATAGGCTAGTATTACTTTCAGTGTATACCTTTTGTCTTGTCTAATTCCAGTCCATGGTACACTGTCAAATACTCTGCTGAAATTAACAAGATATTGGTTAATAAGAAATCCTGCACGACTAACTCCTTGATTATTCTTTCCTCTATAGTAGAAAATGTGGTTACTGTCTTGGAACTGAATTAATATTCCTTCTTGTTTGTGGATCTCACTCAGACCAATAATACATCCCAACCAAAGTTTTCTAATTCAGTCATTATGGTATCAAGTTTGTAATCTTCTGCAAGGCATCTTCTATTGGACTGCGTGTGCAGATCTTCATGGATTTCAGTTTGTTTAGTGTCATGGTCTCTGATTTGCCAAGACCGTGTCTACTCACTTTCGGTAGCACACTGCCCGTAAGCGCAGGCGACTGTACGAGTGAACCTTTACTAGAATAAATGTTACAGCAGGATTCCAGTAAAATCGTTAACAACAGAATTCACGTTTTGATGGGGGAGTTGTTGCAAAGAGTCACCTCCCTGCTACATAGTTTCTGGTGAGATGTAATCTTGTGCCACATTATTCATTGTATTCGGTGGAGCCGTGTCTATCTATAGGGGGTCCCATGGTCCTCGCCGTCTCAGACGGTAACTTGTATAACTACAAGGTCTTCCCTATCCACCACCCGGGGATTCGGTAGGGAGGAGTGGGATCCTGCCCCTGTTACTTATCTATCTATATGTCTATCTATTTATATATCATTCTATCTATGTCTATTTCTCTATCTATCTATATATATCTATCTATCTATCCTTACACATACATTTATATTTTATTTCTTATTTTTTCATAATCATTCAATCCTACACTACCTCTTGAGGAGCGTAGGAGCCCAGGGATAGGCAAGTTGGTACTGACATTTAAGATTAGAGTGACCAGCCTCACTCATCCATGGGTAGCATTACGTGACCACTAAAACCCAACCACCTTCATCGGCTCAATCCGATTTGGAGCGCCGTAATTACTCACTAAACCACCAGGCGCCAGAATCTGGTTATATGGTTGCCACCCAACGTAGTAAATGGTTTCCTGGTGTACAAGAAACCATTTGGCTTGTCACTCAGTGTAGGGTCACCCACAGGCAGAAGGAAGAGGAAACAATGAAAGAAAGAAAGACAGAAGAGGGAGTGTAAAGTCACCCGTAGGCAGAAGGACGAGGAAAGAATGAAGTAAAGAAGGAAGGAAGAGGATGGAAGGAAAGAAGGATGGAGGAGAGGAAAGGACAGACACACGAGAGCAGCACTACATCGAGTGAGTGGATGGTGAGCGCCCCCACCTACCACATATATATAGCTCTATCTATCTATCTATCTATCTATATATATATATATATATCTATATATATATATATATATATATATATATATATATATATATATATATATATATATATATATATATGGAGCCTCTGTGGTACAGTGGTAGAGTGCGTTTCGTACACGGGTGAGCCAGGGTTCGCGCCCCGCCAGGGTAATAAACTTTAGGAGTGTTCACCCGGCCGCGTACTGCATTGGCGGACACCAGGGGTGCTGTGGTTGAACCAGTGTAAGCTTGCACCCAGTCGGCTTGCGCGGGCCGATTACACTTGGTTCACAGACTACACACACATCTAAAGCTACTCCAACACTACAATTACACTTACAAGCACTTCTCACCCTACATACAATCTCTACCAGACAGCCTAAGCCACTTGGTAGAGATACATTGGCTGCATCGTCCCGACTTCGGTCGGGATAGGCCGGTCCTGCAGTGGACATGCAAACGGCTGAGGAGATGATATATATATATATATATATATATATATATATATATATATATATATATATATATATATATATATATTTTTGAATATAAATTATGTATCTATTCTCTCTCTCTCTCTCTCTCTCTCTCTCTAAATATACAGTATATATATATATATATATATATATATATATATATATATATATATATATATATATATATATATATATAGTATATGCGATGTGATACCCAAAATTCCCCGAAATTTGACTAAAGAAAGAGAAATATGTCGTTATAATCACCGCCGATCAGTTCAAAGTCATCTCCTCGGGCGTGCAGACATAGATCCCAGCGCTCCTCTCAACAGGGGAATGCGTTCAGGAAGTCCATGAGCATCTACTTTATCACCACCTTCTGCGATTCCTCTTGGATCTCCTCATTGGTGTCAGATCTTAGTCCTTTCAAAATGATTTTCATTTCCAGCAAGAAGATGAAATCACAGAGGGGTGGGTGATAACCTTCATTTAATTTATGCCATTAAATGCGAACAACAAGGGCTGTGTGCTCGGGTGCACTGTAGAAGGACGACCATAACGTGCATCACCATCTGTTGACGTTCGTCAGTTTTTAAAACGCTTAAACCAGTCATAGGTTTGTGTAACTTCCAAATCATTGTCAACAAACACTTGTTTTATCATTTCATGAGCTTCTGCCACGTTCTACCTGAGGTCACACAAAACCTAATCCACACACATTCCTCTTCCACATCCTCAAGTTTTTAGACCACAAAACTTGCACACTGACTCAAACACAACGATAAAAATACACACACATGAAGCAAACGAATCCATCGTGCACAACGCCACTATACACACTAACAAAGATCGGGTGTGTTCATTGCCACCTATCATCCACTCTGTACGAGAAAGAGTTTCCGTTCAAAAAGTTTTGGGTAGAATATATATATATATATATATATATATATATATATATATATATATATATATATATATATATATATATATATATATATATATATATATTGTTACGGAACAGAGAAAGATAATGTACACTTTAAGTGAGAATACTAATAATCACTACTGTCCCGTAAAGGTCCAGGTTCAAAATAAAAGAGTTAGGTAAAATTACAAGTTAAAGTTTAATGCTCAAACTAACAACAAAACATTCAGGACTCATAAGGATAATGTAATGGCAAAAAACAGGTTAAATATATGGTTAACTGCAACAGCCTCTATTAACACGAAATTAGCATGAGTAAATTTATCTAAGTCAGCCCTGTTAAAATGAGATACCAGATAATACGCAGTGAATGCCAGATATATTATTATAGATACAAAATATTATTAATGATGGCTGATAACAAGAACCTTTACATAAATTACAAAAATCTTACTAGGCCTAAGAATTAACCTTATGATACACAGTACAAGAAAAAATGCAGCAACAGTTATACTCAAATTACACACAGCTGCTAGATGGTTGGAGACTTCCTGAGCACTCACAATAATAATAACTGTACAGGGGAGGACAGAGATGTGAGCAAAATGAGGAGTAGATCTAAGTGGCAATAATGCAGAGACTGAGCTCATTATATAGGGGCCAGCAGAGCTTGATACAACTTGTAAGAAGGACGCGCAAATGAAGCCATAGGGGACAAAGAGCTGACAATCCTGCTCTGAACAACAGAAAGGACGACTTACTCTACTATAACGGTAGAAGGGGGGACTGAGGCAGAACACGCTTGTGATCAAACATACAGCATACTGTGCATTAAAATTAAACAAAGGATGATGAAATCATAGGCTATGTAACAAAAATATATATATATCTATATATATATATATGTGTGTGTGTGTGTGTGTGTGTGTGTGTGTCTGTCTGTGTATAAACGTAGAAAGGAGTAAAGTGATGGTTACTGAGAGAATGAGAGAGAATGTGACTCCCACTGTAATGTTACGGTAAATGGAGAGATTGGAATTGGAGAGAGTTCAAATATCTGGGTTCAGTGATAGAAAAGTGACGATTTTGTGCCAAAGATTTGGAAAGTACAGTGACACAAGAAAGGAAAGCAGCCAGTGCTATGAAGGCCTTGATAAGAAACAGAGACTAGGGTGTTGCAGCTGCACGAGGCTTACATAAAGGAGTGTTAGTGCCAGCTTTAACATATGGATGTGAGACTATGCTGTGGCATGGAAATGAAAAGTCAAGAGAGAGCAGTGGAGATGGGACTGTTGAGGAATGTATGTGGAGTACAGAGCGTGAATAGGATACTAGATTCGTGAAAGATGTGGAGTGAGGAAGTCAGTGGAGACCAGATGCGAAGAAAGTATACTGAGATAGTATGGTCATGTGCAGAGAATGGATATCAATAGAGTGGTAAAGAAGGTATATTTGAGGTAATTTGAAGGAGGGAGGAGGCGAGGTAAGCCAATTAGAAGGTGGAGGTATATGGTGAATGAGTGTGTGAGGAAGAGAGGTATGGAAGTCGGTGGCGTTAGCCTATGATTTCATCATCCCTTGTATAATTCTAACATGATACAGTTTTGTTCATGATTGCATCATCCTATGTATGATCCTAATGTACAGTATGCTGCATGTTTGTTCACGATTCGCCATGTGGCTTCCATAGTGACCAGGCTTGCGTGTTCTACCTCACTCCCTCCTTCTTCCCCTTATAGTAGTGTAAGTCGTTCTTTCTGTTGTTCAGAGCAGGACTGTCAACTCTTCGTCCCCTATGCTTTCATTTGCGCGTCCTTCTTACAAGTTGAATCAAGCTCTGCCGGCACCCTATATAATGAGCTCAGTGTCTGCATTAGTTGCCACTTAGATCTACTCCTCATTCTGTTCACATCTCTGTCCTCCCCTGTACAGTATATTATTATTTTTGTAAGTGCTCAGGAAGTCTTCAGCCATCTAGCTGCTGTATAATTTGAGTATAAGTGTTATTATCATTTTTCTTGTACTGTATAGCCTAAGGCGTTAATTCGTAAGCCTGGTAAAGTTTTTATGATTCATATTGGTTCCATACTGTCAGCCAGTATTAGTAATATTTTGTATCTGTAATAATATTGTATCTTGCTTTAACTCAGCATTATCCGGTTTTCTCATTTTATCAGGGTGACTTAGATAAATTTGCTCTTGCTAATTTCGTGTTGAGGCTATTGCAGTTAACCATGTATGTAACCTGTTTTGCCATTACATTATCCTTATGAGTCCTGAATGTTTAGTTGTTAGTTTGAACATTAAACTTTAACTTGTAATTTTACCTAAGTCTTTTGATTTGAACCTGGAACTTTGCGGGACAGTAGTGATTTTAGTATTCTCACTTGAAGTGTTCATTATCTCTCTCTGTTCCGTAACATTAATTTGGCGACCTTGCCAGGATATTCAGGATATTATCATAAGGATATTGCTTGATATTTTGTGACTGTGATTTATTCATGATGTCTACTATTACTACTCTTGATGAAGCCAAAGATTTTTTGTCAAATGTGCAAACAGTGTGTGATGTAGAAAACAGAACAAAGAATGAACTTAAGCTTGTTGCTCAGCAATTGGGAATTGCTGCTCTCTCTCATCATTCTAAAGATCAAATTGTTGTCATGATTAATAAAAGATTGTTTAATGTAACTCCTCCAGATGAGCAAACGCAGATTGAAATAGCTAAGTTTCAGCTAGCCCTGCAGGAGGCTCGTGCTAAGAAGGCTGAGTTTCAGGCACGTGCTAAGGAGGCTGAGTCTCAGGCTCGTATTCAGGAGGCACAGGAACAGGCTCAGGCACAAATTGAACTTGCTAGGATTCAGGCAGACCATGAGTATTGCATGAAACAAGGTGGAACTTGATCATCTAGCTCTGATGATTTTGATGTGGCTAAAAATGTTAAACTTGTCCCTCCTTTTAATGAATCTGATTTAACAAAGTACTTTCAGTTGTTTGAGAGGATAGCTACAGGTTTTGATTGGCTCAAAAAGTATTGGCCAGTACTCCTTCAGAGTGTTCTCACCAGTAAAGCTCAAGTAACGTATGCATCTTTGCCTGAGGATCAATCTGACAATTATGATGTAGTTAAGAGCGTGATTCTTAAGGCCTATGAGCTTGTTCCCAGAAGCCTATAGAGTAAAATTTAGGACAACTTATAAGCAAGATAAGCAATCCCATGTTGAGTATGCAAAAATCAAAGAAGATCTGTTAGAGCAGTGGTTAAATTCTAAGAATGTAAATTCTGATTTTGATAAATGTAAGCAGATGATTTTGCTGGAGGACTTCAAAAGGTGTATTAATAAAGATGTAAGCCTATATCTTGATGAGAAAAGAATAGATAATTTGTCGGATGCTGCAGTTATAGCTGATAAATATGTTCTCACTCACAAGAGATATTCTAAAGAAAAAAGGAAAGCTGAGAGTAAGTACGTTGCCTCTACTCAGAGTATAGATAACAGGAAAGAGAATAAAGATGATGTTTCTCAGGAAGTGAATACCAGCTCCCCCTCTAGATTTCAGAAAAGTTAATGTACTTATTGTAGTAAGCTTGGTCATACTACGGAGAAATGTTTCAGGAGACAGCGTGATGTAAACAAAAAGGAGCCTTTAAATATTCAGTCAATTGGTCTAGTGTCCACCCTGGAGAGTTCCCAGAATTCTTTAACCGAGTTAACTGAACCTGCCTTGAGGGGTAAATTAAATTCTCATAATGAAGCTCCTCTTTTGAGCAGTAACGTGGGTGACATTCTCAAGAGTTCATGTGCTAATTTCCTGTCTGATGGTTTTGTCAGTCCTCTGGACAGTAGTGACAGGAAATCAGTTAAAATATATCGTGATACAGGTGCTTGCCAATCCCTTATGCTGACCAGTGTTCTAGGCTATGTTAATTCCTCTGATGAAACTGTAATCTTAACAAGGTGTAGGGAATAATTACTTCTCTGTCCCTCTGTGCAGAGTGAATTTAGTCTGGTTTTGTTAATGGTTCCGTTATGGTTGGGTTGGTTGAGACACTCCCAATGTCAGGTGTAACTTTCTTACTTGGAAATGATATTGGTGGAAGTCAAGTGTGTCCAGCTCCTCAGTTCTCTAGTGAACCAGTGACTGCGACCCAGGATTGTGATGTCCCTGATGTGTTCTCTGCATGTGCGGTCACTAGGTCTAAGTCTAAAGTTACAGGTGACAGAGGATAATGATGATGATGTTATCCTAGCTGACACTTTTCTTGCTAATTTGGACCACTCACCAGATGAGGCAGTACCCCGTAGTGTTGATAATTTGTCTCGTCAAGAGTTGGTTGAGTTGCAGGTTGCTGACCCAGAGTTGAAAGGTCTAGCTAACTCTGCTTGCAGTGAGGAAGAGTCAGCTGGTGCTTCTACTTGTTATTATATAAAGTCAGGAGTACTTATGAGGAAGTGAAGACCCCCCAACAGCATCAGCCAACTGTGAATGGGAGGTTGTACAGTCGTCAGCAGAAATTCGCTGCAAGCTTGCTCGTATGATGTGGGTCGTTTGGTCTGACAACGGTGTATGGGAACTAGTTGCCACACAGGCTTTTATACGCTTTATTAAAGACGTGTTTGTAAGAATTAGTACTATAAATCAGCCAGAATACAATATTCTTTATATCTGATTGGCGTAAAAATGTGCAAAAGACGACAGATGAATGTTGTCGAATGGGGAAACTCCTGTTCATTCCCTCGTATCCATCCCTTGTCCGTCCCCAGCCTCCCCTCCTCCTTCCCTCTCCCGCTATCCTTCGTCTTCACTCCTGTCTCTCTCCGCCCTGTCTACCTTATATCACCCACAACGCTAATCTACGTAATAAACCGCACTCTTCTCTATTCCTTGTCTATTCCTGTAACCTTTTTGCTCCTCAACATTCGAGAGTTTCATGCCATGCAACAGTCTCTTTCTCCCACTCGTTACTCCACACATGATGCACCAGTTCGAAACTTTAGTGTTTCTGATACTGCTTCGTGATTCAGTGAACAGTATGAGGAGAATGGGAACATTTTCCTAGGGAAAAGAGAGAGGGCGAGAAGTAGGAGTGGGCACAAATGTTTGTTTAATTTCGCCTACTTATATAATAGGCACAGATTTCCAGGCTCACTCAAACACTAGCAAGGAATACATCACAAGAACGAGACCTTAATGTTTCTGTATCTCCCGGCTGTTGGTAGTGACAAAGGGTGGAGAACAGAAAGACAGCTGGAGAGGAGTGGGAAGAAGACGAGGAGGGTAAGAATGGGACTAGAACAGGAAGGAATATTGATAATAAACCTTGGATATAGTTGGTAGTACTGCAAACAGCTGAGAATAAGGCAGACTGGGTTTAGAAAACAGTCAAAAGAGAATTGCGATGCGCCAATCGGGTTAGTGCCGTGGATAAATGAATGAAGGTAGAGAGGGTGGGGAGAGGAGACAGTGGAGAGGCATGAAAGTAAGTGGGGGGTTAGTTGGGAGAGGGGGGGGGTTGGGGGAACATCATGAGGAGTAAGGGAGAGAGACGGGAAGGGAGCTTACACTCTGTTATAATGAAGAATACCAGAGTATTACGCCCATACGTCGTTCCATAACATTGTCAACTCTTGCAGTTTTTTACGCTAATGAATTACGGTATACAGAGAATTGAACTCTAGGCAGTCTCTGATACCACTTTTGAAAAACACATCGTTAAAGTGTATAAAAGTGTATGTGGCAACTCATCCCTTTACACTGTTGCCAGACAAAAGGACTCGCATCACACTAGTAGACTTGCAGCGAATTTATGCTGACGACTGTACATCAAGTTGTCATCCCTCGTGTTTGTAGGCAGAATATCATTAGAGTGGCTTATGATTCCAGTTTGGCAGGACACCTTGGAGTGAGGAAGACTGTGGCACGCATTTTGAAACACTTCTACTGGCCAGGTATCTTCAGAGATGTTTCCTGGTATTGTAAGTCTTGTCACACCTGTCAAGTTGTGGGGAAGTGTAATCAGACCGAAAAGGTTGCACCTCTAGTTCCCATTCCTCCTTTTGAGGCGCCATTCGCCCGTGTGTTGGTGGATATTGTGGACCCTCTTCCTAAGATTTCTTCAGGATTTTCTTATGTGTTGACCCTGATTGACATGGCTACTCGTTATCCTGAAGCCATTCCACTTAGAAATATCTCAGCAAAGAACGTGGTTAAGGAAATGCTAGGGTTCGTCACCAAGTTTGGTCTGCCGAAGGAAGTACAGTCAGACGACCAGGGAAGTAATTTTGTCAAATGTTTTCAAGCAGTCTCTGAAAGAGTTGGGCATCACCCAGATCACGTCTTCAGCTTACCATCCCCAGACCCAAAGAGCGTTGGAGAGATATCATCAAACACTCAAATCGATGCTCAGGAAATACTGTTTGAAACGTCAGAAAGATTGGGATAAAGGTCTTCCATTCGTTGTATTTGCCGCAAGAGAATCTCCAAATGAATCACTGGGCTTCTCACCCTTTGAACTACTGTTTGGCCATGAAGTAAGAGGACCCCTTAAGCTACTCAAGGAATGCTGGCTGTCGGAGGAAGATGACGTCAACCTGCTGGAGTATGTGATGAAGTTCAAAGAACGGCTGTCCACTGCTTTACACCTGGCGAGATCTCATGTTTTGTAACAAGGAAAGACTTTTGCATATTCTGTAATGCCATATGGTATGAAGAATGCACCAGCCACTTTCCAGAAGCTCATGAATGTTGTAACAAAGGGTTTGGCAGGGTGTGTTGTTTATATTGATGTATTAATCTTCAGTGACAACTGGAAAGATCACCTATGCCATGTCAGTAAATTTCTTGAGCGTTTGGTTCAGGCTAATCTTGTAGCTAATTTATCAAAGTGTGAGTTTGGTCAAGCTAAAGTTCAGTAACTTGGGTACGTAATTGGTGATGGACATGTTGCACCACCAGGAGCTAAGGTTCAGGTTATAAGTGATCTTCCCAGACCTAAAAGTAGAAAAGAGCTACAAAGATTTTTGGGAATGGTAGGTTATTACAGGAAATTTGTTCTTAACTTTTCAATTCTTGTATCACCACTTACAGACCTACTGAAAAAGGGAGTTAAATTTGTCTGGACCAATAACTGAATCCTCTTTCAGTAAACTTAAAGCTATCCTATTGTCAGCCAGTGCTCGCTACTCCAAATTTTGCTAAGCCTTTTAAGATGGCTATTGAGGCAAGTGATACAGGAGCTGGGGCTGTTTTGCTGCAAGAGGATGATCAGGGTATTGAACACCCTGTATCGTATTACAGTAAGTTCACTCCACATCAACTATTGAGAAAGAGCTTTTGGCCTTGATTTTGGGTTTACAGCATTTTTCATTTTATTTGTGTTCTGGTTTTGACCCCATAGTCATTTATACCGATCATAACCCACTGAAATTCCTTAGTAAGTTTAAAGATAAAAATCAGAGATTGACAAGATGGAGTCTACTTCTTCAGGAGTATTCATTAGACATACAACATGTCAAGGGGAAAGAAAATGTTATTGCAGATTGCTTATCTAGACTTTAGACAGATTGTTTTAGAGTAATAAGAAATTTCCTTTGTAAATTTCTTTTTCTTTGTGGGGAGGTGTTACATAGCCTATGATTTCATCATCCCTTGAATAATTCTAACTTATGATACAGTTTTGTTCATGATTGCATCATCCTTTGTATGATCCTAATGTACAGTATGCTGCATGTTTGTTCACGATTCGCCACGTGTTCTACCTCACTCCCTCCTTCTCCCCCTTATAGTAGAGTAAGTCGTTCTTTCTGTTGTTCAGAGCAGGATTGTCAATTCTTCGTCCCCTATGCCTTCATTTGCGCGTCCTTCTTACAAGTTGAATCAAGCTCTGCTGGCCCCTGTTACATAGCCTATGATTTCATCATCCTTTGTGTAATTTTAACGCACAGTTGCTGCATGTTTGATCACGAGCGTGTTCTGCCTCAGTCCCCCCCTTCTACCGTTATAGTAGAGTAAGTCGTACTCTCTGTTATACTTTGCGGGATTTTCAGCTCTCTGTCCCCATGGCTTCATTTGCGCGTCCCTCTTACAAGTTGTATCAAGCTCTGCCAGCCCCTATATAATGAGCTCAGTCTCTGCATCATTGCCACTTAGATCTGCTCCTCATTTTGTCCACATCTCTGTCCTCCCCTGTACAGATATTATTATTGTGAGTGCTCAAGAAATCTCCAACCATCTAGCAGCTGTGTGTAATTTGAGTATAACTGTTGTTGCATTTTTTCTTGTACTGTATAGCATAAGTTTAATTTGTAGGCCTAGTGAAGTTTTTGTAATTCGTGTGGGGTTCTTTATGTCAGTCATTTTTGATAATAGTTTGTATCTGTAATTATTTATGTGGCATTCACTGAGTTTTATCTGGTATCTCATTTTATCAGGGCTGACTTAGATAAATTTACTCTTGCTAATTTCGTGTTAATAGAGGCTATTGCAGTTAACCATAAATTTAACCTGTTTTTGCCATTACATTATCCTTATGAGTCCTGAATGTTTTGTTGTTAGTTTGTGTAATTAAAAACAAACTTTAACTTGAAATTTTACCTAACTCTTTTTGTTTTGAACCTGGAACTTTACGGGACAGTAGTGACTTTTCGTATTCTCACTTAAAGTGTACATTATCTTTCTCTGTTCCGTAACATAAATTTGGCGACCTCATATCAGGATATTCAGGATATTATCATAAGGATATTGTTTGATATTTTGTGACTGTGATATATTCATGATGGCTACTATTTCTACACTTGATGAAGCCAAAGATTTTTTGTCAAATGTGCAAACAGTGTGTGATATAGAAAACAGAACAAAGAATGAACTTAAGCTTGTTGCTCAACAATTGGGAATTGCTGTTCACTCTCATCATTCTAAAGATCAAATTGTTGACATGATTAATGAAAGCTTGTTTAATGTAACTCCTCCAAATGAGCAAACGCAGATTGAATTAGCTAAGTTACAGCTAGCCCTGCAGGAGGCTAAGGCTAAGGAGGCGGAGTCTCGTGTGAAGGAAGCTGAATTTCAAGCACAGGCTAAGGAGGCTGAATTTCAGGCAAAAGCTAAGGAGGCTGAGGCATAAGTTGAAATTGCTAGGATTCAGGCAGATCATGAGTATCGCATGAAACAAGGTGGAACTGGATCATCTAGCTCTGATGGTTTTGATGTGGCTAAAAATGTTAAACTTGTCCCTCCTTTTAATGAATCTGATTTAACAAAGTATTTTCAGTTGTTTGAGAGGGTAGCTACAGGTTTTAATTGACCTAAGGAGTATTGGCCAGTACTCCTTCAAACTGTTCTCACCGGTAAGGCGCTCAAGTAACTTATGCATCTTTGCCTCAGGATCAGTCTGATAATTATGATGTAGTTAAGAGCTTGATTCTTAAGGCCTATGAGCTTGTTCCTGAAGCTTATAGAGTAAAATTTAGGACAACTTACAAGCAAGATAAGCAATCCTATGTTGAGTATGCAAAAATCAAAGAAGATCTGTTAGAGCAGTGGTTAAATTCTAAGAATGTGGATTCTGATTTTGGTAAATTTAAGCTGATGATTTTGCTGGAGGATTTCAAAAGGTGTATTAGTAAAGATGTAAGCCTATATCTTGATGAGAAAAGAATAGATAATTTGTCTGATGGTGCAGTTTTAGCTGATGAGTATGTTCTCACTCACAAGAGATATTCTAGAGAAAAAGGGAAAGCTGAGAGTAAGTACGTTGCCTCTACTCAGAGTACAGGTAACAGGAAAGAGAATAAAGATGATGTTTCTCAGGAAGTAAATACCAGCTTCACCTCTAGATTTCAGAAAAGTAAATGTACTTATTGTAGTAAGCTTGGTCATACTACGGAGAAATGTTTCAGGAGACAGCGTGATGTGAACAAAAAGGAGTCTTTAAATATTCAGTCAATTGGTCTAGTGTCCACTCTCGAGAGTTCCCAGAATTCTTTAACTGAGTTAACTGAACCTGCTTTGAGGGGTAACTTAAATTCTCATGATGGAGCTCCTCTTTTGAGCAGTAACGTGGGTGACACTCTCAAGAGTTCATGTGCTAATTTCCTGTCTGATGGTTTTGTCAGTCCTCTGGACAGTAATGACAGGAAATCAGTTAAAATATATCGTGATACAGGTGCTTGCCAATCCCTTATGCTGGCCAGTGTTCTAGGCTCTAATTTTAATTCCTCTGATGAAACTGTAATCTTACAAGGTGTAGGGAATAATTACTTCTCTGTTCCTCTGTGCAGAGTGAATTTAGAGTCTGGTTTTGTTAATGGTTCTGTTATGGTTGGGTTGGTTGAGACACTCCCAATGTCAGGTGTAACTTTCTTACTTGGAAATGATATTGGTGGAAGTCAAGTGTGTCCAGCTCCTCAGTTGTCTAGTGAGCCAGTGGCTGCGTCCCAGGATTGTGATGTCCCTGATGTGTTCCCTGCATGTGCTGTCACTAGGGCTAAGTCTAAAGTTACTGGTGATTTAGAGGATAATGATGATGATGATGTTATCCTAGCTGACACTTTTTTTGCTAATTTGGACCACTCACCAGATGAGGGAGTACCCCATAGTGTTGATAATTTGTCTCGTCAAGAGTTGGTTGAGTTGCAGGTTGCTGAGCCTGAGTTGAAAGGTCTAGCTAACTCTGCTTGCAGTGAGGAAGAGTCAGCTGGTGCTTGTACTTGTTATTATGTAAAGTCAGGAGTACTTATGAGGAAGTGGAGACCCCCAACAGCATCAGCCTACTGTGAATGGGAGGTTGTACATCAAGTTGTCATCCCTCGTGTTTGTAGGCAGGATATCATTCGAGTGGCTCATGATTCCAGTTTGGCAGGACACCTTGGAGTGAGGAAGACTGTGGCACGCATTTTGAAACACTTCTACTGGCCAGGTATCTTCAGGGATGTTTCCTGGTATTGTAAGTCTTGTCACACCTGTCAAGTTGTGGGGAAGTGTAATCAGACCGAAAAGGTTGCACCTCTAGTTCCCATTCCTCCTTTTGAGGCACCTTTCACCCGTGTGTTGGTGGATATTGTGGGCCCTCTTCCTAAGACTTCTTCAGGATTTTCTTATGTGTTGACCATGATTGATATGGCTACTCGTTATCCTGAAGTCATTCCACTTAGAAATATCTCAGCAAAGAACGTGGTTAAGGAAATGCTAGGGTTCTTCACAAAGTTTGGTCTGCCCAAGGAGGTACAGTCAGACCGGGGAAGTAATTTCATGTCAAACGTTTTCAAACAGTCTCTGAAAGAGTTGGGCATCACCCAGATCACGTCTTCAGCTTACCATCCCCAGACCCAAGGAGCGTTGGAGAGATATCATCAAACACTCAAATCGATGCTCAAGAAATACTGTTTGGAACATCAGAAAGACTGGGATAAAGGTCTTCCATTCGTTGTGTTTGCTGCAAGAGAATCTCCAAATGAATCACTGGGCTTCTCACCTTTTGAGCTGCTGTTTGGCCATGAAGTGGGAGGACCCCTTGAGCTACTCAGGGAATGCTGGCTGTCGGAGGGAGATGACGTCAACCTGCTGGAGTGTGTGATGAATTTCGGGGAGCGGCTGTCCACTGCTTTGCGGCTGGCGAGAGAGAATTTAGGAGCTGCTCAGGAGAAGATGAAGACTTGGTATGATAAGAAGTCCAGGTTACGCCACTTTCAGCCAGGAGATCAGGTTTTGATTCTGCTACCAGTTCATGGGCAATCTCTTCAAGCCAAGTTTAGTGGCCCCTATTTCGTGGAGAAGAAACTCAGTGATGTCAACTATGTCATCGCCACACCAGATCGTAGAAAGAGCAAGCAACTTTGTCACATCAACATGCTAAAGTTATATCACAGGCGGGACGAAAATAATCCAGTCTGCACTGTAGCTGTTCCACCCGAGTCTGCAAGTGAAGCTCTCCCATGCAGTATGAGCCTGAGTGATAGTTTGGGGAAGAATCCTGATATCATGAATGATCTCCAGACTAAGCTTTCTCATCTACCACCCAAGGAAAGGCAGGAGTTTTCGGCATTACTGCAGGAGTACCCGCAAGTGTTCCGTGCCACTCCAGGAAGAACCACTGTGTTGATGCATGATGTCGATGTTGGAGACGCAAAGCCAATTAAATTGCCTCCTTACCGAGTGAACGCAGTGAAAGTTCCTCTCATCCAGAAGGAGCTTGGCTACCTGTTGGACCACAAGATGATTGAGCCCTGTCAGAGCGAGTGGAGTTCTCCTGTCACTCTGGTCCCTAAGCCAGGTGGGTCACAGCGGCTTTGCATCGACTACAGACGTGTTAATCAGATAACCAAAACAGACACTTACCCTCTCCCTCGCGTGGAAGATTGCATAGACAAGATCGGAAAGGCTAGGTACATAAGTAAGTTTGATATGTTAAAGGGATACTGGCAAGTACCTATGACTGAATGTGCTAGGGAGATCTCATTTTTTGTAACATTAGGAAAGACCTTTGCATGGTCTGTAATGCCATATACAGATTGTTTTAGAGTAATAAGAAATTTCCTTTGTAAATTTCTTTTTTCTTTGTGGGGAGGTGTTACATAGCCTATGATTTCATCATCCTTTGTGTAATTTTAACGCACAGTTGCTGCATGTTTGATCACGAGCGTGTTCTGCCTCAGTCCCCCCCTTCTACCGTTATAGTAGAGTAAGTCGTTCTCTCTGTTATACTTTGCGGGATTTTCAGCTCTCTGTCCCCATGGCTTCATTTGCGCGTCCCTCTTACAAGTTGTATCAAGCTCTGCCAGCCCTATATAATGAGCTCAGTCTCTGCATCATTGCCACTTAGATCTGCTCCTCATTTTGTTCACATCTCTGTCCTCCCCTGTACAGATATTATTATTGTGAGTGCTCAAGAAATCTCCAACCATCTAGCAGCTGTGTGTAATTTGAGTATAACTGTTGTTGCATTTTTTCTTGTACTGTATAGCATAAGTTTAATTTGTAGGTCTAGTGAAGTTTTTGTAATTCGTGTGGGGTTCTTTATGTCAGTCATTTTTGATAATAGTTTGTATCTGTAATTATTTATGTGGCATTCACTGAGTATTATCTGGTATCTCATTTTATCAGGGCTGACTTAGATAAATTTACTCTTGCTAATTTCGTGTTAATAGAGGCTATTGCAGTTAACCATATATTTAACCTGTTTTTGCCATTACATTATCCTTATGAGTCCTGAATGTTTTGTTGTTAGTTTGTGCATTAAACTTTAACTTGTAATTTTACCTAACTCTTTTGTTTTGAACCTGGAACTTTACGGGACAGTAGTGACTCTTCGTATTCTCACTTAAAGTGTACATTATCTTTCTCTGTTCCCTAACACCCCCTATATAATGAGCTCAGTCTCTGCATTAGTTGCCACTTAGATCTACTCTTCATTCTGTTCACATCTCTGTCCTCCCCTGTACAGTATATTATTATTTTTGTGAGTGCTCAGGAAGTCTTCAGCCATCTAGCTGCTGTATAATTTGAGTGTGTTATTACCATTTTTCTTGTACTGTATAGCCTAAGGCGTTAATTCGTAAGCCTGGTAAAGTTTTTATGATTCATATTGGTTCCATACTGTCAGCCAGTATTAGTAATATTTTGTATCTGTAATAGTATTATATGTTGCTTTAACTCAGCATTATCCGGTTTTCTCATTTCATCAGGGCTGACAGATAAATTTGCTCTTGTTAATTTCGTGTTAATAGAGGCTATTGCAGTTAATCATATATGTAACCTGTTTTGCCATTACATTATCCTGAATATTTTGTTACTTTGAGCATTAAACTTTAACTTGTAATTTTACCTATGTCTTTTGTTTTGAACCTGGAACTTTGCGGAACAGTAGTGATTTTAGTATTCTCACTTGAAGTGTTCATTCTCTCTCTGTTCCGTAACAATATATATATATATAAAGACCCTCCCTTTGATAACGGATAATCTCCTTCACAGCATGATTGCAGAACCACTCTTTGAAGATCTTCGCTGTTAACCCCGGGAGACAACGTGGTTGTTTTAAAAGCCCCAATACAATAGGTTTCAGACTCTGGGAACGCGCATTGGCACAACACAAAACATATGTATGAACTGTTTGATTGCCTTCCAAACAAGTAATGACTTCTCTTCAGTCAAGGTATTAGTCGGGACAGACCTGAAGAACAGAAAAGTTTCATCAGCGTTATATACCTGATTGAAACATGACCTTTTCCAATCAGGATTTTAGGCTTGGTATGAAATATAGTTTTTTTTTTCTTCGTCCATACATTCATCATAAGTAATCTTGTTAGATAGCCCATGTCGAAGCTTCAACCGAGTCAGCCAACATTCAGAATCCTTGAAATCCGCGATCCCCAGTTGGTCAACGAACTTGGTGGCTGCAGTCTTCAGCTCGACGGGACGCACAATCATGTCACTGGCAAGCTGTTGTAGGAACCACTTCAGGTAGGCCTTGTTGAGTTCGCCAAACCGTGGCTTGGCCATCATTTTGCTCTCAGTCCGTCACACAGTCGTGCCAAGTTCACCCTGAAAGAATATCGAGTGCTTCTTCTTCTGCAGATCCTGCATTATGGTCTGGGGCATGTCATACTGCTTGATCAGCCTTGCGATGGTCCAGCCTTGCTCCATCTCGATTACTTCCATCTTCTCTATGGAGATAACGATACGATGCCTCTTAGCAGGTGCTGGAAGAGCCATGGAAACAACAACCAGGACCATCCACAAGGCCAGCAGGACCTGCAGCAAACCAAGGCGCCACCACAAGCCTCAAACATCCATCACACAGAACAAGGGTCGAGGACAGTAATGAAACCACTACGGCACAGAGCACTGAACGACAAGTGAGGCACAAGGGACCACAACCCAAGTCATAGCACTGGTGGTTGGCACCACGTGCACAGTTGTAAGTTCAGAACAATAGAACAGTATGACACGAAGAACTGAAGGACCATTAGCTTTGCAGCAACAGTGAGCAAGGAATAGGAGACCACAGATTGTCACTGCAGGAGGGTTTTGCCACAGTGTGGTCACAAACACACATTGCACAGATGTCTTCACAATGTGAGATCCAGGGGAGAGAATGAGAGAGCACTGGTAGGCTCAGTGCACAGGCTGGACCGTTCCCACCACGCATCCTAATTGGCTGGTGCATTGCAGGGTTTCCTAGGGTGCCAACTGGCTACTGTGTCTGAGCGGTTGATTCTGCCCCAAACTGATACCCGGCACATGAATCCCCGAACCCGTCAGATAATATAATTACCATATGATTATAAATACCACGTCAGAGACCATAAACTGAAATAAATCATTATGAACACCATCACACAATCATGAAGAGTACTTCATGGTCATGGTCAAATAAACAACTAGATGGTCATGAACACAGTCACATTGCAATAAGCACTATAACATGGTCATAAGCACCACCATGTGATCACAAACACCATCTCATGGTTATAAACACCAACACATAATCAGTCATAAACATTTCTGGATGGCCATTAACAGAACTAGAACTGTAACTGTCCATCTGCTGTTTGTTAGTGACCTAGACCCTATCAGGAAGATTTTGATTTTTTTTTTTCAATCAGCAATGGTCGATGTCAGGATACATAACCTAGGCCCTTCAGATTCCTTGTGCAGTCTCTGGTTCTCCTGGAATCACTGGGAGACTCTAAGGCTGGAATAATACTGATACATACTTTATTTGTGTAGCCACAGTAAGGAAGCTTCGCCATGTGGCAGTGTTGCCAACCCCCAAAGACTCCTCCCTAGACAGACACTGAAATTACCCTTAATTTCCCTTCAATACCCTATGGCTCAGGATGAAAATGTTACTATGCTAGTTGGCAGTTTTTATATATGCCGGTATTTAGCATCAACAAATAACGTGGTTTCTTTTGTTTAATAGAAGACTAGGCCTACAACTTATCTTCCTCCAAAAAGAATAATTTGAATATAATTGTAGATTATAATATCTTCCAGCAGAGATAATAATTTGAATATATAACGTAGATATTGGGCCTCTCTCAATCAAAATTAAGCTTCTTTTGAAAAAGAAATAAACATTCTTTAAGTTTTTTTTAGATGTAATTTTATATTCTTTTTCAGCCAAGAATAGAAATACTGGAGCCATCCAATCTTAATTTACAAATCATTCTATAGATTTTTGTACATTTTTGAATGTAAGAAAGAAGAAAAAAAGGCTAAGAGCCCACAAACCGTTCCTTTCAAGAAAAAAAAATACAAAAAATCAAATTCAATTTCAAGATCTGTTAAAGTCGAGATGCCAGGACATACTGCGTTTGAAAGATTGGAGATCATAAGAAGTAGGAAATACAGACGGAGAGAGACAGTTCCAGAGATGACCTGTTGCATAAATGAATGACTGGAAGTAACGATTAACTCTTGCATTAGAGAGTTGGATAGAAAAGGGATGACAGTTTGTTTAAGGTGACCAGATTTATTGGAGCTAAAAGTGGGACGCGCGCGTACCGTACGTACGTGAGTGTGTCTGTATGTACATAGAGACAGACAGACAAATATATATTGACTAATTTGACAGCGACCGCTGCTGTGCTACACCTCAACCTGAGGCTGCTAATCAAACACTAACTCTTACGAACCCCGAATAG